>NC_090940.1:11243822-11853437 GCF_040938575.1 Ambystoma mexicanum
CAGGTTGACTATGTGCGGTGTTTCTCCCATCTGTTTCGGTGGTATCCAAACCAATTCTTTCAGGCGGTGAGGGAGGCTCATGGCCTGTAGTAGGGAGTTTTCCTCAGTCAGTTCATCTGATAACCATTTGGTCGTGAAGCTAAGCTGTGCTGCTATGTAGTATTTTTCTAAGTTAGGGAGCTGAATGCCACCCCTTGTGTATGGCAGGGTTAATGCTGACAGTGCTATTTTATGTCTGTGCTCTCCCCATATGAACTCCTTTATCAGTGTCTCCAGTAGTCTGAAGAAGGGTTTTTTGATGTAGTATTGTACGTTTTGAAACCCATACAGGAAGCGCGGCAGGACAACCATCTTAACTATGGAGGCCCTTCCCATCATTGACAGGGGTAGCCGCGACCAGAAGATCGTGGATTTGCGTAGGGCCCGTAGCGTCGTCATCGTGTTATGTTCGTGCATCAGCGTGGGGGTGTGCAGTATCTGGATCCCTAGGTATCTGAATTTGGTGGTCTGCCATTTTATCCCTACCTTCGGGAGTGCCTCTGTCTCGACATGTTGCAAGGCCGCCAGGGGGAACAGACAGGATTTAGTCTTGCTGAATTGGATCCCAGACACCTTGGAGTAGTTGTCCAAGACCTCCAGCATGACTGGTACATTGAGGTGTGGGTCTCTAACATATACGAGGACATCGTCCGCATAGAGCGAAATGATGTGGTCTACCCCCCCCAATCTTATGCCGGCGTCAAAAAACTGTTTCCTAAAATAGATCGCTATGGGTTCTAGCCCAAGTATGTATAGCATTGGGGATAGGGGACAGCCCTGCCTGGTCCCTCTCTGTATGTCCCATGCATCTGATATGTGCTTCCCAGATTTCACTCTAGCTTTTGGTCCGGTGTATAGTATCTGTACCCATTTGATGAACCTGGGCCCGAATCCAAATTCTCTAAGTACCGCCACCAGCCACTCCCAGTAGATGGAGTCAAACGCCTTAATGGCGTCTAAGGACATCAGCGCGTATGGGCTTCTGTCCTCATTGGTTTGGGCCATAATGTGTTGTAGTCTACGTAGGTTCATTGATGTGTTCCTGCCCGGTATGAAGCCGCATTGATCGCTATGTATTATGTCCCCTATGATTCTGGATAGCCTCCTAGCCAGTATTGATGTTAGAATTTTCGCGTCGTAATTTAGCATTGCTAGTGGACGGTAGGAATCACACAGATCCGCAGGTTTGTCCGGTTTAAGGATCGGAACCACCAGTGTCTCCCTCATGTTTTCGGGCAGCACTCCCCTTTCATAGGCTTCCTGGAATACCTCGTGTAGCAAGGGTGTGAGGGAGGGTTCATATGCTTTGTAGAATTCTGGGGGCAGGCCGTCAGTGCCGGGTGTTTTGCACGTTGCCTGGGACCGGATAGATTCTGTTATGTCATCTAGTGTGATTTCGGCATCTAACATTTGGGCCTGCTCGGGTGGTATCCTATGGAGTCCTATCTCCTCAAGTGTGTCTGAGATCTGTTCTGGAGGGACCTGTTCTGCATGTGAGTAGAGTTTTGTGTAGTATTGTTTGAAGGTGTCATTTATGTCCTGTTGTGTGTGTTGTGTGTTCCCTTTTTCGTCTTGTAATGCTGTGGTGGAGTGTCTAGGGCGTTCCCTTCTGCATAACCAGGCTAGCAGCCTTCCCGGCCTATCCGCCTCTATGTGTGCCCTGTTTGTTTTTGCCGCGTGGTCGAGCTTCTCCAGCCTACTCCACGCCGAGTCGTTTTCTCCCCTGAGTTTTCGAAGTTTCGTTTCACTGTTCTGGTTGCCTGCCTGGGCTGCCTCTAGTCTTTCTATCTCTTTTTCCCGCTGGTCTAGTTCTTTCCTGAGCTGTCTCCTCATTCCCCCGGCCTTAGCAATAATTTCTCCCCTTATTACTGTTTTTAGGGCATCCCACACCGTGCTGCTGTGTTCCACACTTCCCACATTATTGTCTATGTAGTTATCTATGGTTTCTTGTAGCTCCTCCCTGAAGCTTGGGTCTTTGAGTGCTTCTGTTGGCATTTTCCACATGGGGATTGGGGGTCTGGGGCCACTGTGGTTCCATGTCACCATTAGTGGGGAGTGATCGGATATGGTTCTTCCCAAATACTGCGCTCCTTCCATCTGTGGTAGGTGTTCTCTACCTATGAGGATGTAGTCTATTCTCGTGTATATTTTGTGGGGGGATGAATAGTATGAGTAGCCTCTCTGCATTGGGTGCTCTTCGCGCCACACATCTGCTAGGTCCAGCCTCTCTATCGTTGCTGTCAATGCCGTTGTCGCTGCCGATGGGCCCTTCGGGTGGGGGATGGATCTGTCAATTGTCGGGTCGCACACGCAGTTAAGGTCGCCTCCCCATAGGAGTAGGCTATCTCTGTGTTGCACAATTTTGGGGTATAGTGTGTCCAGGTGAGCCGGTATATTGCTGTTGGGGAAGTAGGAGTTGATTATGCATATTTCTGTCTGCTCTATATGTCCCCATAATATGACAAATCTACCCTCCGGATCAACTACTGATTTTCCCAGGCGGAAAGGGAGCTGTGGGTGTATCCAGGTATATACTCCCCTGGCGTATTTGGAGTATGCAGTACCAAAACCCTGCCCCCCCCAGTGCGTTTGTAGTTTGGTTAGTGAGTCTGCCGCGCAGTGGGTTTCCTGTAGTAGCGCTATCTTCACCCCTTTTCTATTCAGGTAGGTCTTAATTCTGTTCCTGCGAATGTATGTCCCCAGACCTCGCACGTTCCATGTCATTATTTTAACTGCTGTTGTGGTCATGGTGGTTTGGTGTAGGCATAGTGACCATTCAGCTTCCCTTTCCCTGGTATTCGCGATCTAGATGCAGGCGTAGGTGGCCCCTCCCCTGTGTGTGACAAGAGGTGATTTGCCTTTTCCCTCAGTCCCACTCCTCTCCCCCTTCTGATCAATCTTGGAGACTTACCAACAATAGTAACTTCCATTCTTCTGAATGGGAACAGCAAACCATGTAACTTTGAACTGTCCCCAGCAGTTGCTTCCAACTTGCAACGCTCGGGGGGTCCCGAGCCTTCCAGGCCGTTCCTGGCCTTCCGGATCAGGGTGTGTGTGGGTGGGTTACCCACACGGTTTCCGTAGGGGTGGGTCGTTTTTTCCCGTGTTCGTGTGGTCCTTCGAGTTTCCGTCCGGTGCAGCGGTCTGCTTAATGTTATGTCGCTTGGGTCTCAGTGTCTGCTTTGTTGGCTCTGTGTGGGGGGGTCTCCCCTTGCTTATTGTGGCGGTGGGTGTGATGTTATCCCATGTCCGATTTCGTTGGATCTTCCTTGCCGTCGGCCAGGTTGTTATGTTCCAGCCATAGGCTTGCTGCAGCAGGTGTCTCCAGGAATGTTGCTCTTCCTTTGTAGAGGACCTTGAGTCGTGACAGATAGAGCAGCATATACTTTAAATTGTGTTTTCGTAGTTGTGCCTTTATTGGGATAAAGGAGTTCCTTGCTCGTTGCACAGTGGGCGTGTAATCTGGATAGATGACTATCGTTGAGCCGTTGCGTTTGATTTCACCTCCTTCTCTTGAGTATCGTAGTATGGTTTCACGGTCCCGAAAATTCAGGATTTTAGCTATGATCGGTCGCGGGTGCGAGCCTGGTGGTGGGCGCTTTTGGAGGGATCTGTGGGCTCTTTCCACTGAGAACCCTTGGGAGAGCTTCCCTGGGCCTATCTCCTGCAGTAGGAGCGTTTCTACGAAGTCAGTCGGGTCCGGGCCCTCCACGTCTTCGGGAACCCCCAATATGCGAATATTATTTCGGCGGGCTCGACCCTCGGCTTCCTCTGACCGTGCTTCCAGCCTCGCCACCCTCTGCTCAAGCTCCTGGACTTTCGATTGCAGTTCTTGGGTGCCCTCCACCGTGTCTTGTAGTGTGTTTTCCGCCGTCGTGACCCTTTCCGTGAGATTCCGTGCATCTTGACGCATAAGCTGTATGTCCGATTTCACCTCTTCTATTTTCCCCTCCACCGATGTGCGTAGGGCTGATATCGCCTGGAGTACCTGCGCATGTTTGTGGTCTTCTTCCTTCTGGGGGGGTTCCCCCGCTGGTTCCTGGTCCTGTTGGGGTTGTCTCTGGGGTCTAGCCGTCGTAAATGAGTCCATTGTGACCAGTTTCAGTTTGCTCTTGGGGGGTGACATCCCCTTCCCTGGGTCGCTCCTGTTCCTGCTCTCGGCTTGCAGGTTATATGGTTCTGGGATATCGCCTGCGGTTAATGTCACAGTCCCGGCGTTACTTGGTGGGGCCTTCGAGCGGTGCTCCGTGGCCCGCCTGTGGTGCAGGCCCCTCGTGTTGCCCCCTCACCTCTCGCCTTGTCTCTTCACGTTAAAGCGTGCCAGCTCCGCAGGTATCGTTCCGGGATGCTTGGTGGTTCTTCGGGTACTGTGGACTGCGGCGCGGCCCAGTGTCCCGCCGTGGGCCCAAATCGGTAGGTCGGCACACCGTCGTTTTCGCCGGGGGTGTATCCGGTTGTCTCAGTGCTCACTCTCGGCCTCCGCTGCGTGCTCCTGTGGGTTGCAGGCCCAGCGTCCCCAGCGGTGTGCGATAGTGCGTAGGTGTGCGTTGCTTGCGGGGCCGAAGGCCTCCCCGCGTGGCGAGCCCTGGGTAGTCGTGTCCGCTCTCACCTTTGGAGGCGGTTAATGCCACTGTCCCGGTGTTACTTGGTGGGGCCTTCGAGCAGTGCTCCGTGGCTCGCCTGTGGCTAGCGCCCCCAATGTTCGCGGTGCGGGCCTCTCGTGTTGTCCCCTCACCTCTCGCCTTGTCTCTTCACGTTAAAGCGTGCCAGCTCCGCAGGTATCGTTCCGGGATGTTTGGTGGTTCTTCGGGTGCTGTGGACTGCGGCGCGGCCCAGTGTCCCGCCGTGGGCCCAAATCGGAAGGTCGGCACACCGTCGTTTTCGCCGGGGGTGTATCCGGGTGTGCTCCCTCTCGGCCTCCGCTGCGTGCTCCTGTGGGTTGCAGGCCCAGTGTCCCCAGCGGTGTGCGTTGCTTGCGGGGCCGAAGGCCTCCCCGCGTGACGAGCCCCGGGTAGTCGTGTCCGCTCTCACCTTTTGGGGGCCACGGCTCGCAGCGTTCTGCTCTTTCGGCCTTTGGCGCCAATAGAGGCTGGGGTTCAGCTAGTCCAGTCTGTCGGTTGTTGCTGTGGGCTCCGCGGGGCCTCGAGTCGGCTGCCGCGTCAGTCTCATCTCGCGGCGGGCGGCGCCATCTTGCCTTCCCCAGGGGCTCGACTTTGGGCTCCGCGTTTTTTAAGTTCTCCTCTACGATTTGGCTCGGGCGTCTGGTCGAGTGGTGGGGGTTGGTTCCCCCGCTGGATTATGCGATTAGATCGGTTGTAGCAGAGCTATTTAAGCATTAATGGATCTTTTCAGTAGGATCTCGGACGGAGCTTCGCGGGAACCTGTCTTCACAGCATGCGTGCAGGCCACGCCCCCACCGAGTTTCTTATACTGATGATGCTTTTGGGATTTTGCGAGGAACCAGAGAACTATTACTGGAGTTTTTAAAGATATAAATATTTTTATATTTTGTACTTTAGAGGAACATTAGCCCGTTAAAATTAATGGAACAGGTTGGTTATTAGGAGTGGTACTTTAGACTACTCTCCTATACCCGGGACTTGGTTTCTGCCTTCTGGATTGCTTGTGTCTCCTGGATTCTGGAACCCTGGCCTGGTTATTAGGTGCAGTACTTTAGGCTACTCTCCTGGACCCCAGACTTGGTTTCTGCCTTCTGGATTGCTTGCGTATCCTGAATTCTGGAACATTGGCCTGGTTATTAGGAGTGGTACTTTAGACTACTCTCCTGGACCCCGGACTTGGTTTCTGTCTTCTGGATTGCTTGCTTCTCCTGGATTCTGGAACCTCTGCCTGGTTATTAGGAGTGGTACTTTAGACTACTCTCCTGGATCCCAGACTAGGTTTCTGCCTTCCGGATTGCTTGCATTTCCTGGATTCTGGAATCTTGGCCTGGTTATTATGAGCGGACTACTCTCCTGGACTCCAGACTTGGTTTCTGCCTTCTGTATTGCTTGCGTCTCCTGGACTCTGGAACCTTGGCCTGGTTATTAGTATTGGTACTTTAGACTACTCTCCTGGACCCCGGACTAGGTTTCTGCCTTCTGGATTGCTTGCGTCTCCTGGATTCTGGAAACTTGGCCTGGGTATTCGGATTGGTACTTTAGACTACTCTCCTGGACCCCGGTCTTGGTTTCTGCCTTCTGGATTGCTTGCGTCTCCTGGATTCTGGAATCTTGGCCTGGTTATTAGGAGTGGTACTTTAGACTACTCTACTGGACCCCGGACTTGGTTTCTGCCTTCTGGATTGCTTGCGTCTCCTGGATTCTGGAACCTTGGCCTGGTTATTAGGAGCAGTACTTTAGACTACTCTCCTGGAGCCCATACTTGTTTCTGCCTTCTGGATTGCTTGCATCTCTTGGATTCTGGAACCTTGGCCTGGTTATTAGGAGCGGTACTTTAGACTACTCTCCTGGACCCCAGACTTGGTTTCTACCTTCTGGATTGATTGCATCTCCTGGATTCTGGAAACTTGGCCTGGTTATTAGGATTGGTACTTTAGACTACTCTCCTGGACCCCAGACTAGGTTTCTGCCTTCTGGATAGCTTGATTCTCCTGGATTCTGGAACCTTGGCCTGGTTATTAGGAGCCTTACTTTAGACTACTCTCCTGGACCCTGGACTTGGTTTCTGACTTCTGGATTGCTTGCATCTCCTGGATTCTGGAACCTTGGCCTGGTTATTAGGATCGGTCCTTTAGACTACTCTCCTGGACCCCAGACTTGGTTTCTGCCTTCTGGATTGCTTGTGTCTCCTGGATTCTGGAACCTTGGCCTGGTTATTAGGATTGGTACTTTAGACTACTCTCCTGGACCCCGGGCTTGGTTTCTGCCTTTTGGATTGCTTGCATCTCCTGGATTCTGGAACCTTCGCCTGGTTATTAGGATTGGTACTTTAGACTTCTCTCCTGGACCCCGGTCTTGGTTTCTGCCTTCTGGATTGTTTGCGTCTCCTGGATTCTGGAATCTTGGCCTGGTTATATTAGGAGTGGTACTTTAGACTACTCTACTGGACCCCGGACTTGGTTTCTGCCTTCTGGATTGCTTGCATCTCTTGGATTCTGGAACCTTGGCCTGGTTATTAGAAGCAGCACTTTAGACTACTCTCCTGGACCCCAGACTTGGTTTCTGCCTTCTGGATTGCTTGCATCTCTTGGATTCTGGAACCTTGGCCTGGTTATTAGGAGCGGTACTTTAGACTACTCTCCTGGACCCCGGACTAGGTTTCTGCCTTCTGGATTGCTTGATTCTCCTGGATTCTGGAACCTTGGCATGGTTATTAGGAGCCTTACTTTAGACTACTCTCCTGGACCCTGGACTTGGTTTCTAACTTCTGGATTGCTTGCATCTCCTGGATTCTGGAACCTTGGCCTGGTTATTAGGAGCGGTCCTTTAGACTACTCTCCTGGACCCAGGACTAGGTTTCTGCCTTCGGGATTACTTGCATCACCTGGGTTCTGGAACCTTGGCCTGGTTATTAGGATTGTTACTTTAGACTACTCTCCTGGACCCCGGTCTTGGTTTCTGCCTTCTGAATTGCTTGCATCTCCTGGATTCTGGAATCTTGGCCTGGTTATTAGGATTCATACTTTAGACTACTCTACTTGACCCCAGACTTGGTTTCTGCCTTCTGGATTGCTTGCGTCTCCTGGATTCTGGAACCTTGGCCTGGATATTAGGAGCAGTTCTTTAGACTACTCTCCTGGACCCCATACTTGGTTTCTGCCTTCTGGATTGCTTGCGTATCCTGGATTCTGGAACATTGGCCTGGTTATTAGGAGTGGTACTTTAGACTACTCTCCTGGACCCTGGACTTGGTTTCTGTCTTCTGGATTGCTTGCGTCTACTGGATTCTGGAACCTCTGCCTGGTTATTAGGAGTGGTTCTTTAGACTGCTCTCCTGGACCACGGTCTTGGTTTCTGACTTCTGGATTGCTTGCGTCTCCTGGATTCTGGAAACTTGGACTGGTTATTAGGATTGGTACTTTAGACTACTCTCCTGGACCCCGGTCTTGGTTTCTGCCTTCTGGATTGCTTGCGTCTCCTGGATTCTGGAACCTTGGCCTGGTTATTAGGATTGGTACTTTAGACTACTCTCCTGGACCCCGGTCTTGGTTTCTGCCTTCTGGATTGCTTGCGTCTCCTGGATTCTGGAATCTTGGTCTGGTTATTAGGAGTGGTACATTAGACTACTCTACTGGACCCTGGACTTGGTTTCTGCCTTCTGGATTGCTTGCGTCTCCTGGATTCTGGAACCTTGGCCTGGTTATTAGAAGCGGTACTTTAGACTACTTTCCTGGACCCCAGACTTGGTTTCTGCATTCTGGATTGCTTGCATCTCTTGGATTCTGGAACCTTGGCCTGGTTATTAGGAGCGGTACTTTAGACTACTCTCCTGGACCCTGGACTAGGTTTCTGCCTTCTGGATTGCTTGATTCTCCTGGATTCTGGAACCTTGGCTTGGTTATTAGGAGCCTTACTTTAGACTACTCTCCTGGACCCTGGACTTGGTTTCTGACTTCTGGATTGCTTGCATCTCCTGGATTCTGGAACCTTGGCCTGGTTATTAGGAGCAGTACTTTAGACTACTCTCCTGGACCCCAGACTTGGCTTCTGCCTTCTGGATTGCTTGCGTCTCCTGGATTCTGGAAACTTGACCTGGTTATTAGGATTGGTACTTTAGACTACTCTCCTGGACCCCGGTCTTGGTTTCTGCCTTCTGGATTGCTTGCGTCTCCTGGATTCTGGAATCTTGGCCTGGTTATTAGGAGTGGTACTTTAGACTACTCTACTTGACCGGGGACATGGTTTTTGCCTTCTGGATTGCTTGTGTCTCCTGGATTCTGGAACGTTGGCCTGGGTATTAGGAGCAGTACTTTAGACTACTCTCCTGGACCCCAGACTTGGTTTCTGCCTTCTGGATTGCTTGAGTGTCCTGGATTCTGGAACCTTGGCCTGGTTATTAGGAGTGGTGCTTTAGACTACTCTCCTGGACCCTGGACTTGGTTTCTGTCTTCTGGATTGCTTGCGTCTCCTGGATTCTGGAACCTCTGCCTGGTTATTAGGAGTGGTTCTTTAGACTACTCTCCTGGACCCAGACTAGGTTTCTGCCTTCTGGATTGCTTGCATCTCCTGGATTCTGGAACCTTGGCCTGGTTATTGGGAGCAGTACTTTAGACTACTCTCCTGGACCGGGGACTTTGTTTCTGCCTTCTGGATTGCTTGCATCTCCTGGATTCTGGAACCTTAGCCTGGTTATTAGGTGTGGTACTTTAGTCTACTCTCCTGGACCCCAGACTTGGTTTATGCCTTCTGGATTGCTTGCGTCTCCTGGATTCAGGAACCTTGGCCTGACTATTAGGAGTGGTACTTTAGACTACTCTCCTGGACCCAGGACATGGTTTCTGACTTCTGGATTGCTTGGATCTCCTGGATTCTGGAACCTTGGCCTGGTTATTAGGAGCAGTACTTTAGACTACTCTCCTGGACCCCGAACTTGGTTTCTGCCTTTTGGATTGCTTGCGTCTCCTGGATTCTGGATCCTTGGCCTGGTTATTAGGAGTGGTACTTTAGACTGCTCTCCTGGGTCCCGGACTTGGTTTCTGCCTTCTGGATTGCTTGCGTCTCCTGGATTCTGTAACCTTGGCCTGGTTATTAAGAGTGGTACTTTAGACTACTCTCCTGGACCCCGGACTTTGTTTCTGCCTTCTGGATTGCTTGCATCTCTTGGATTCTGGGACCTTGACCTGGTTATAAGGTGCAGTACTTTAGACTACTCTCCCGGACCCCGGACTGGGATTCTGCCTTCTGGATTGCTTGTATCTCCTGGATTCTGAATGCTTGGCCAGGTTATGAGGAGCAGTACTTTAGACTACTCACCTGGACCCCAGACTTTGTTTAAGCCTTCTGGATTGCTTTCGTCTCCTGGATTCTGGAACCTTGGCCTGGTTATTAGGAGCAGTACTTTAGACTACTCTCCTGGACCCCGAACTTGGTTTCTGCCTTCTGGATTGCTTGCGTCTCCTGGATTCTGGATCCTTGGCCTGGTTATTAGGAGTGATACTTTGGACTACTCTCCTGGACTCCGGCCTTGGTTTCTGCCTTCTGGATTGCTTGCATCTCCTGGATTCTGGAACATTGGCATGGTTATTAGGAGTGGTGCTTTAGTCTACTCTCCTGGACCCCAGACTTGGTTTATGCCTTCTGGATTGCTTGCGTCTCCTGGATTCAGGAACCTTGGCCTGACTATTAGGAGTGGTACTTTAGACTACTCTCCTGGACCCAGGACATGGTTTCTGACTTCTGGATTGCTTGGATCTCCTGGATTCTGGAACCTTGGCCTGGTTATTAGGAGCAGTACTTTAGACTACTCTCCTGGACCCCGAACTTGGTTTCTGCCTTCTGGATTGCTTGCGTCTCCTGGATTCTGGATCCTTGGCCTGGTTATTAGGAGTGGTACTTTAGACTGCTCTCCTGGGTCCCGGACTTGGTTTCTGCCTTCTGGATTGCTTGCGTCTCCTGGATTCTGTAACCTTGGCCTGGTTATTAAGAGTGGTACTTTAGACTACTCTCCTGGACCCCGGACTTTGTTTCTGCCTTCTGGATTGCTTGCATCTCCTGGATTCTGGGACCTTGACCTGGTTATAAGGTGCAGTACTTTAGACTACTCTCCCGGACCCCGGACTGGGATTCTGCCTTCTGGATTGCTTGTATCTCCTGGATTCTGAATGCTTGGCCAGGTTATGAGGAGCAGTACTTTAGACTACTCACCTGGACCCCAGACTTTGTTTAAGCCTTCTGGATTGCTTTCGTCTCCTGGATTCTGGAACCTTGGCCTGGTTATTAGGAGCAGTACTTTAGACTACTCTCCTGGACCCCGAACTTGGTTTCTGCCTTCTGGATTGCTTGCGTCTCCTGGATTCTGGATCCTTGGCCTGGTTATTAGGAGTGATACTTTAGACTACTCTCCTGGACTCCGGCCTTGGTTTATGTCTTCTGGATTGCTTGCATCTCCTGGATTCTGGAACATTGGCATGGTTATTAGGAGTGGTGCTTTAGACTACTCTCCTAGACCCCAGACTTGGTTTCTGACTTCTGGATTGCTTGCGTCTCCTGGATTGTGGAACCTTGGCCTGGTTATTAGGAGCAGTACTTTAGACTACTCTCCTGGACCCCGAACTAGGTTTCTGCCTTCTGGATTGCTTGCATCTCCTGGGTTCTGGAACCTTGGCCTGGTTATTAGGAGCAGTACTTTAGACTACTCTCCTGGACCCGGGACTTGGTTTCTGACTTCTGGATTGCTTGCATCTCCTGGATTCTGGAACCTTGGCCTGGTTATTAGGAGCGGTACTTTAGACTACTCTCCTGGACATCGGACTAGTTTTATTCCTTCTGGATTGCTTGCATCACCTGGATTCTGGAACCTTGGCCTGGTTATTAGGAGTGGTACTTTAGACTACTCTTCTGGATCCCGGACTAGGTTTCTCCCTTCTGGATTGCTTGCGTCTCCTGCATTCCGGAACATTGGCCTGGTCATTAGGAGTGGTACTTTAGACTTCTCTCCTGGACCCCGACTTGGTTTCTGCCTCTGGATTGCTTGCGTCTCCTGGAATCTGAAGCCTTGGCCTGGTTATTAGGAGCGGTACTTTAGACTACTCTCCTGGACCCGGGACTAGGTTTCTGCCTTCTGGACTGCTTGCATCTCCTGGATTCTGGAACTTTGGAATGGTTATTAGGAGTGGTACTTTAGACTACTCTACTGGATCCGGGACTAGGTTTCTGCCTTCTGGCTTGCTTGCATCTACTGGATTCTGGAAACTTGGTCTGGTGATTAGGAGCGGTACTTTAGACTACACTCCTGGACCCGGGACTTTGTTTCTGCCTTCTGGATTGCTTGCATCTCCTGGATTCTGAATCCTTGGCCTGGTTATTAGGAGCGGTACTTTAGACTAGGAGCAGTACTTTAGACTACTCTCCTGGACCCCGGACTTGGTTTCTGCCTTATGGATTGCTTGCATCTCGTGGATTCTGGAACCTTGTCCTGGTTATTAGGAGTGGTACTTTAGACTACTCTCCTGGACTCCGGATTTGGTGTATGCCTTCTGGATTGCTTGCATCTCCTGGTTTCTGGAACCTTGGCTTAGTTATTAGGAGGGGTACTTTAGATACTCTCCTGGACCTCAGACTTGCTTTCTGCCTTCTGGATTGCTTGTGTCTCCTGGATTCTGGAACCTTGGCCTGGTTATTAGGAGCGGTCCTTTAGACTACTCTCGTGGACTCCGGACTAGGTTTCTGCCTTCGGGATTGCTTGCATCACCTGGGTTCTGGAACCTTGGCCTGGTTATTAGGAGCGGTACTTTAGACTACTTCCCTGGACCCCAGACTTGGTTTCTGCCTTCTGGATTGCTTGCGTCTCCTGGATTCTGTAACCTCGGCCTGGTTATTAAGAGTGGTACTTTAGACTACTCTCCTGGACCCCGGACTTTGTTTCTGCCTTCTGGATTGCTTGCATCTCCTGGATTCTGGGACCTTGACCTGGTTATAAGGTGCAGTACTTTAGACTACTCTCCCGGACCCCTGACTGGGATTCTGCCTTCTGGATTGCTTGTATCTCCTGGATTCTGAATGCTTGGCCAGGTTATGAGGAGCAGTACTTTAGACTACTCACCTGGACCCCAGACTTTGTTTAAGCCTTCTGGATTGCTTTCGTCTCCTGGATTCTGGAACCTTGGCCTGGTTATTAGGAGCAGTACTTTAGACTACTCTCCTGGACCCTGAACTTGGTTTCTGCCTTCTGGATTGCTTGCGTCTCCTGGATTCTGGATCCTTGGCCTGGTTATTAGGAGTGATACTTCAGACTACTCTCCTGGACTCCGGACTTGGTTTATGTCTTCTGGATTGCTTGCATCTCCTGGATTCTGGAACATTGGCATGGTTATTAGGAGTGGTGCTTTAGACTACTCTCCTGGACCCCAGACTTGGTTTCTGACTTCTGGATTGCTTGCGTCTCCTGGATTGTGGAACCTTGGCCTGGTTATTAGGAGCAGTAGTTTAGAGTACTCTCCTGGACCCCGAACTAGCTTTCTGCCTTCTGGATTGCTTGCATCTCCTGGGTTCTGGAACCTTGGCCTGGTTATTAGGAGCAGTACTTTAGACTACTCTCCTGGACCCGGGACTTGGTTTCTGACTTCTGGATTGCTTGCATCTCCTGGATTCTGGAACCTTGGCCTGGTTATTAGGAGCGGTACTTTAGACTACTCTCCTGGACCTTGGACTAGTTTTATTCCTTCTGGATTGCTTGCATCACCTGGATTCTGGAACCTTGGCCTGGTTATTAGGAGCGGTACTTTAGACTACTCTCCTGGGCCCCAGACTTGGTTTCTGCCTTCTGGATTGCTTGCGTCTCCTGGATTCTGGAACCTTGGCCTGGGCAGTAGGAGCGATACTTTAGACTACTCTCCTGGACCCAGGCCTTAGTTTCTGCCTTCTGGATTGCTTGCATCTCCTGGATTCTGGAACCTTGGCCTGGTTATTAGGAGCGGTACTTTAGACTACTCTCCTGGACCTCAGACTGGTTTTATTCTTTCTGGATTGCTTGCATCACCTGGATTCTGGAACCTTGGCCTGGTTATTAGGAGCGGTAATTTAGACTACTCTCCTGGGCCCCAGACTTTGTTTCTGCCTTCTGGATTGCTTGTGTCTCCTGGATTCTGGAACATTGGCCTGGTTATTAAGAGCAGTACTTTAGACTACTCTCCTGGATCCCGGACTAGGTTTCTCCCTTCTGGATTGCTTGCGTCTCCTGCATTCTGGAACATTGGCCTGGTCATTAGGAGTGGTACTTTAGACTTCTCTCCTGGACCCCGACTTGGTTTCTGCCTCTCGATTGCTTGCGTCTCCTGGATTCTGAAGCCTTGGCCTGGTTATTAGGAGCGGTACTTTAGACTACTCTCCTGTACCCAGGACTTGGTTTCTGCCTCCTGGATTGCTTGCGTCTCCTGGATTCTGGAACCTTGGCCTGGGCAGTAGGAGCGATACTTTAGACTACTCTCCTGGACCCGGGCCTTGGTTTCTGCCTTCTGGATTGCTTGCATCTCCTGGATTCCAGAACCTTGGCTTGGGCATTAGGAGCGGTACTTTATACTACTCTCTTGGACCCTGGACTTGTTTTCTGCCTTCTTTGCTTGCGTCTCCTGGAGTCTGGATCCTTGGCCTGGTTATTAGGAGCGGTACTTCAGACTACTCTCCTGGACCCGGGACTAGGTTTCTGCCGTCTGGATTGCTTGCATCTCCTGGATTCTGGAACCTTGGCCTGGTTATTAGGAGTGGTACTTTAGACTACTCTACTGGATCCCGGACGAGGTTTCTGCCTTCTGGCTTGCTTGCATCTACTGGATTCTGGAAACTTGGTCTGGTGATTAGGAGCGGTACTTTAGACTACACTCCTGGACCCGGGACTTTGTTTCTCCCTTCTGGATTGCTTGCGTCTCCTGCATTCTGGAACATTGGCCTGGTCATTAGGAGTGGTACTTTAGACTTCTCTCCTGGACCCCGACTTGGTTTCTGCCTCTGGATTGCTTGCGTCTCCTGGATTCTGGAACCTTGGCCTGGGCAGTAGGAGCGATACTTTAGACTACTCTCCTGGACCCGGGCCTTGGTTTCTGCCTTCTGGATTGCTTGCATCTCCTGGATTCCAGAACCTTGGCTTGGGCATTAGGAGCGGTACTTTATACTACTCTCCTGGACCCCAGACTTGGTTTCTGCCTTATGGATTGCTTGCATCTCGTGGATTCTGGAACCTTGTCCTGGTTATTAGGAGTGGTACTTTAGACTACTCTCCTGGACTCCGGATTTGGTGTATGCCTTCTGGATTGCTTGCATCTCCTGGTTTCTGGAACCTTGGCTTAGTTATTAGGAGGGGTACTTTAGATACTCTCCTGGACCTCAGACTTGCTTTCTGCCTTCTGGATTGCTTGCGTCTCCTGGATTCTGGAACCTTGGCCTGGTTATTAGGAGCGGTCCTTTAGACTACTCTCGTGGACTCCGGACTAGGTTTCTGCCTTCGGGATTGCTTGCATCACCTGGGTTCTGGAACCTTGGCCTGGTTATTAGGAGCGGTACTTTAGACTACTTCCCTGGACCCCAGACTTGGTTTCGGCATTCTGGATTGCTTGCGTCACCTGGATTCTGGAGCCTTGGCCTGGTTATTAGGAGTGGTACTTTAGACTACTCTACTGGACCCCAGACTTGGTTTCGGCATTCTGGATTGCTTGCGTCACCTGGATTCTGGAGCCTTGGCCTGGTTATTAGGAGCGGTACTTTAGACTACTTCCCTGGACCCCAGACTTGGTTTCTGCCTTCTGGATTGCTTGCGTCTCCTGGATTCTGGAACCTTGGCCTGGTTATTAGGAGCAGTACTTTAGACTACTCTCCTGGAGCCCATACTTGGTTTCTGCCTTCTGGATTGCTTGCATCTCTTGGATTCTGGAACCTTGGCCTGGTTATTAGGAGCGGTACTTTAGACTACTCTCCTGGACCCCAGACTTGGTTTCTATCTTCTGGATTGCTTGCATCTCCTGGATTCTGGAAACTTGGCCTGGTTATTAGGATTGGTATTTTAGACTACTCTCCTGGACCCCAGACTAGGTTTCTGCCTTCTGGATAGCTTGATTCTCCTGGATTCTGGAACCTTGGCCTGGTTATTAGGAGCCTTACTTTAGACTACTCTCCTGGACCCTGGACTTGGTTTCTGACTTCTGGATTGCTTGCGTCTCCTGGATTCTGGAACCTTCGCCTGGTTATTAGGATTGGTACTTTAGACTTCTCTCCTGGACCCCGGTCTTGGTTTCTGCCTTCTGGATTGTTTGCATCTCCTGGATTCTGGAATCTTGGCCTGGTTATATTAGGAGTGGTATTTTAGACTACTCTACTGGACCCCGGACTTGGTTTCTGCCTTCTGGATTGCTTGCATCTCTTGGATTCTGGAACCTTGGCCTGGTTATTAGAAGCAGCACTTTAGACTACTCTCCTGGACCCCAGACTTGGTTTCTGCCTTCTGGATTGCTTGCATCTCTTGGATTCTGGAACCTTGGCCTGGTTATTAGGAGCGGTACTTTAGACTACTCTCCTGGACCCCGGACTAGGTTTCTGCCTTCTGGATTGCTTGATTCTCCTGGATTCTGGAACCTTGGCATGGTTATTAGGAGCCTTACTTTAGACTACTCTCCTGGACCCTGGACTTTGTTTCTAACTTCTGGATTGCTTGCATCTCCTGGATTCTGGAACCTTGGCCTGGTTATTAGGAGCGGTCCTTTAGACTACTCTCCTGGACCCCGGACTAGGTTTCTGCCTTCGGGATTGCTTGCGTCACCTGGGTTCTGGAACCTTGGCCTGGTTATTAGGATTGTTACTTTAGACTACTCTCCTGGACCCCGGTCTTGGTTTCTGCCTTCTGAATTGCTTGCATCTCCTGGATTCTGGAATCTTGGCCTGGTTATTAGGATTCATACTTTAGACTACTCTACTTGACCCCAGACTTGGTTTCTGCCTTCTGGATTGCTTGCGTCTCCTGGATTCTGGAACCTTGGCCTGGATATTAGGAGCAGTTCTTTAGACTACCCTCCTGGACCCCAGACTTGGTTTCTGTCTTCTGGATTGCTTGCGTATCCTGGATTCTGGAACATTGGCCTGGTTATTAGGACTGGTACTTTAGACTACTCTCCTGGACCCTGGACTTGGTTTCTGTCTTCTGGATTGCTTGCGTCTACTGGATTCTGGAACCTCTGCCTGGTTATTAGGAGTGGTTCTTTAGACTGCTCTCCTGGACCCCGGTCTTGGTTTCTGACTTCTGGATTGCTTGCGTCTCCTGGATTCTGGAAACTTGGACTCGTTATTAGGATTGGTACTTTAGACTACTCTCCTGGACCCCGGTCTTGGTTTCTGCCTTCTGGATTGCTTGCGTCTCCTGGATTCTGGAACCTTGGCCTGGTTATTAGGATTGGTACTTTAGACTACTCTCCTGGACCCCGGTCTTGGTTTCTGCCTTCTGGATTGCTTGCGTCTCCTGGATTCTGGAATCTTGGTCTGGTTATTAGGAGTGGTACTTTAGACTACTTTCCTGGACCCCAGACTTGGTTTCTGCATTCTGGATTGCTTGCATCTCTTGGATTCTGAAACCTTGGCCTGGTTATTAGGAGCGGTACTTTAGACTACTCTCCTGGACCCTGGACTAGGTTTCTGCCTTCTGGATTGCTTGATTCTCCTGGATTCTGGAACCTTGGCATGGTTATTAGGAGCCTTACTTTAGACTACTCTCTTGGACCCTGGACTTGGTTTCTGACTTCTGGATTGCTTGCATCTCCTGGATTCTGGAACCTTGGCCTGGTTATTCGGAGCGGTCCTTTAGACTACTATCCTGGACCCCGGACTAGGTTTCTGCCTTCAGGATTGCTTGCGTCACCTGGGTTCTGGAACCTTGGCCTGGTTATTAGGAGCAGTACTTTAGACTACTCTCCTGGACCCCAGACTTGGCTTCTGCCTTCTGGATTGCTTGCGTCTCCTGGATTCTGGAAACTTGACCTGGTTATTAGGATTGGTACTTTAGACTACTCTCCTGGACCCCGGTCTTGGTTTCTGCCTTCTGGATTGCTTGCGTCTCCTGGATTCTGGAATCTTGGCCTGGTTATTAGGAGTGGTACTTTAGACTACTCTACTTGACCCGGGACTTGGTTTCTGCCTTCTGGATTGCTTGTGTCTCCTGGATTCTAGAACGTTGGCCTGGGTATTAGGAGCAGTACTTTAGACTACTCTCCTGGACCCCAGACTTGGTTTCTGCCTTCTGGATTGCTTGAGTATCCTGGATTCTGGAACCTTGGCCTGGTTATTAGGAGTGGTGCTTTAGACTACTCTCCTGGACCCTGGACTTGGTTTCTGTCTTCTGGATTGCTTGCGTCTCCTGGATTCTGGAACCTCTGCCTGGTTATTAGGAGTGGTTCTTTAGACTACTCTCCTGGACCCAGACTAGGTTTCTGCCTTCTGGATTGCTTGCATCTCCTGGATTCTGGAACCTTGGCCTGGTTATTGGGAGCAGTACTTTAGACTACTCTCCTGGACCGGGGACTTTGTTTCTGCCTTCTGGATTGCTTGCATCTCCTGGATTCTGGAACCTTAGCCTGGTTATTAGGTGTGGTACTTTAGTCTACTCTCCTGGACCCCAGACTTGGTTTATGCCTTCTGGATTGCTTGCGTCTCCTGGATTCAGGAACCTTGGCCTGACTATTAGGAGTGGTACTTTAGAATACTCTCCTGGACCCAGGACATGGTTTCTGACTTCTGGATTGCTTGGATCTCCTGGATTCTGGAACCTTGGCCTGGTTATTAGGAGCAGTACTTTAGACTACTCTCCTGGGTCCCGGACTTGGTTTCTGCCTTCTGGATTGCTTTCGTCTCCTGGATTCTGTAACCTCGGCCTGGTTATTAAGAGTGGTACTTTAGACTACTCTCCTGGACCCCGGACTTTGTTTCTGCCTTCTGGATTGCTTGCATCTCCTGGATTCTGGGACCTTGACCTGGTTATAAGGTGCAGTACTTTAGACTACTCTCCCGGACCCCCGACTGGGATTATGCCTTCTGGATTGCTTGTATCTCCTGGATTCTGAATGCTTGGCCAGGTTATGAGGAGCAGTACTTTAGACTACTCACCTGGACCCCAGACTTTGTTTAAGCCTTCTGGATTGCTTTTGTCTCCTGGATTCTGGAACCTTGGCCTGGTTATTAGGAGCAGTACTTTAGACTACTCTCCTGGACCCCGAACTTGGTTTCTGCCTTCTGGATTGCTTACGTCTCCTGGATTCTGGATCCTTGGCCTGGTTATTAGGAGTGATACTTTAGACTACTCTCCTGGACTCCGGACTTGGTTTATGTCTTCTGGATTGCTTGCATCTCCTGGATTCTGGAACATTGGCATGGTTATTAGGAGTGGTGCTTTAGACTACTCTCCTGGACCCCAGACTTGGTTTCTGACTTCTGGATTGCTTGCGTCTCCTGGATTGTGGAACCTTGGCCTTGTTATTAGGAGCAGTACTTTAGACTACTCTCCTGGACCCCGAACTAGGTTTCTGCCTTCTGGATTGCTTGCATCTCCTGGGTTCTGGAACCTTGGCCTGGTTATTAGGAGCAGTACTTTAGACTACTCTCCTGGACCCGGGACTTGGTTTCTGACTTCTGGATTGCTTGCATCTCCTGGATTCTGGAACCTTGGCCTGGTTATTAGGAGCGGTACTTTAGACTACTCTCCTGGACCTCGGACTAGTTTTATTCCTTCTGGATTGCTTGCATCACCTGGATTCTGGAACCTTGGCCTGGTTATTAGGAGTGGTACTTTAGACTACTCTCCTGGGCCCCAGACTTGGTTTCTGCCTTCTGGATTGCTTGTGTCTCCTGGATTCTGGAACATTGGCCTGGTTATTAAGAGCAGTACTTTAGACTACTCTCCTGGATCCCGGACTAGGTTTCTCCCTTCTGGATTGCTTGCGTCTCCTGCATTCCGGAACATTGGCCTGGTCATTTATGAGTGGTACTTTAGACTTCTCTCCTGGACCCCGACTTGGTTTCTGCCTCTGGATTGCCTGCGTCTCCTGGAATCTGAAGCCTTGGCCTGGTTATTAGGAGCAGTACTTTAGACTACTCTCCTGGACCCGGGACTAGGTTTCTGCCTTCTGGACTGCTTGCATCTCCTGGATTCTGGAACTTTGGAATGGTTATTAGGAGTGGTACTTTAGACTACTCTACTGGATCCGGGACTAGGTTTCTGCCTTCTGGCTTGCTTGCATCTACTGGATTCTGGAAACTTGGTCTGGTGATTAGGAGCGGTACTTTAGACTACACTCCTGGACCCGGGACTTTGTTTCTGCCTTCTGGATTGCTTGCATCTCCTGGATTCTGGATCCTTGGCCTGGTTATTAGGAGCGGTACTTTAGACTAGGAGAAGTACTTTAGACTACTCTCCTGGACCCCGGACTTGGTTTCTGCCTTATGGATTGCTTGCATCTCGTGGATTCTGGAACCTTGTCCTGGTTATTAGGAGTGGTACTTTAGACTACTCTCCTGGACTCCGGATTTGGTGTATGCCTTCTGGATTGCTTGCATCTCCTGGTTTCTGGAACCTTGGCTTAGTTATTAGGAGGGGTACTTTAGATACTCTCCTGGACCTCAGACTTGCTTTCTGCCTTCTGGATTGCTTGCGTCTCCTGGATTCTGGAACCTTGGCCTGGTTATTAGGAGCGGTCCTTTAGACTACTCTCGTGGACTCCGGACTAGGTTTCTGCCTTCGGGATTGCTTGCATCACCTGGGTTCTGGAACCTTGGCCTGGTTATTAGGAGCGGTACTTTAGACTACTTCCCTGGACCCCAGACTTGGTTTCTGCCTTCTGGATTGCTTGCGTCTCCTGGATTCTGTAACCTCGGCCTGGTTATTAAGAGTGGTACTTTAGACTACTCTCCTGGACCCCGGACTTTGTTTCTGCCTTCTGGATTGCTTGCATCTCCTGGATTCTGGGACCTTGACCTGGTTATAAGGTGCAGTACTTTAGACTACTCTCCCGGACCCCGGACTGGGATTCTGCCTTCTGGATTGCTTGTATCTCCTGGATTCTGAATGCTTGGCCAGGTTATGAGGAGCAGTACTTTATACTACTCACCTGGACCCCAGACTTTGTTTAAGCCTTCTGGATTGCTTTCGTCTCCTGGATTCTGGAACCTTGGCCTGGTTATTAGGAGCAGTACTTTAGACTACTCTCCTGGAACCCGAACTTGGTTTCTGCCTTCTGGATTGCTTGCGTCTCCTGGATTCTGGATCCTTGCATGGTTATTAGGAGTGATACTTCAGACTACTCTCCTGGACTCCGGACTTGGTTTATGTCTTCTGGATTGCTTGCATCTCCTGGATTCTGGAACCTTGGCCTGGTTATTAGGAGCGGTACTTTAGACTACTCTCCTGGGCCCCAGACTTGGTTTCTGCCTTCTGGATTGCTTGTGTCTCCTGGATTCTGGAACATTGGCCTGGTTATTAAGAGCAGTACTTTAGACTACTCTCCTGGATCCCGGACTAGGTTTCTCCCTTCTGGATTGCTTGCGTCTCCTGCATTCCGGAACATTGGCCTGGTCATTAGGAGTGGTACTTTAGACTACTCTCCTGGACCCAGACTTGGTTTCTGCCTCTGGATTGCTTGCGTCTCCTAGATTCTGAAGCCTTGGCCTGGTTATTAGGAGCGGTACTTTAGACTACTCTCCTGGACCCGGGACTTGGTTTCTGCCTTCTGGATTGCTTGCGTCTCCTGGATTCTATAACCTTGGCCTGGGCAGTAGGAGCGATACTTTAGACTACTCTCCTGGACCTCAGACTGGTTTTATTCCTTCTGGATTGCTTGCATCACCTGGATTCTGAAACCTTGGCCTGGTTATTAGGAGCGGTAATTTAGACTACTCTCCTGGGCCCCAGACTTTGTTTCTGCCTTCTGGATTGCTTGTGTCTCCTGGATTCTGGAACATTGGCCTGGTTATTAAGAGCAGTACTTTAGACTACTCTCCTGGATCCTGGACTAGGTTTCTCCCTTCTGGATTGCTTGCGTCTCCTGCATTCCGGAACATTGGCCTGGTCATTAGGAGTGGTACTTTAGACTTCTCTCCTGGACCCCGACTTGGTTTCTGCCTCTGGATTGCTTGCGTCTCCTGGATTCTGAAGCCTTGGCCTGGTTATTAGGAGCGGTACTTTAGACTACTCTCCTGGACCCAGGACTTGGTTTCTGCCTTCTGGATTGCTTGCGTCTCCTGGATTCTGGAACCTTGGCCTGGGCAGTAGGAGCGATACTTTAGACTACTCTCCTGGACCCGGGCCTTGGTTTCTGCCTTCTGGATTGCTTGCATCTCCTGGATTCCAGAACCTTGGCTTGGGCATTAGGAGCGGTACTTTATACTACTCTCTTGGACCCTGGACTTGTTTTCTGCCTTCTTTGCTTGCGTCTCCTGGAGTCTGGATCCTTGGCCTGGTTATTAGGAGCGGTACTTCAGACTACTCTCCTGGACCCGGGACTAGGTTTCTGCCGTCTGGATTGCTTGCATCTCCTGGATTCTGGAACCTTGGCCTGGTTATTAGGAGTGGTACTTTAGACTACTCTACTGGATCCGGGACGAGGTTTCTGCCTTCTGGCTTGCTTGCATCTACTGGATTCTGGAAACTTGGTCTGGTGATTAGGAGCGGTACTTTAGACTACACTCCTGGACCCGGGACTTTGTTTCTCCCTTCTGGATTGCTTGCGTCTCCTGCATTCTGGAACATTGGCCTGGTCATTAGGAGTGGTACTTTAGACTTCTCTCCTGGACCCCGACTTGGTTTCTGCCTCTGGATTGCTTGCGTCTCCTGGATTCTGGAACCTTGGCCTGGGCAGTAGGAGCGATACTTTAGACTACTCTCCTGGACCCGGGCCTTGGTTTCTGCCTTCTGGATTGCTTGCATCTCCTGGATTCCAGAACCTTGGCTTGGGCATTAGGAGCGGTACTTTATACTACTCTCCTGGACCCCAGACTTGGTTTCTGCCTTATGGATTGCTTGCATCTCGTGGATTCTGGAACCTTGTCCTGGTTATTAGGAGTGGTACTTTAGACTACTCTCCTGGACTCCGGATTTGGTGTATGCCTTCTGGATTGCTTGCATCTCCTGGTTTCTGGAACCTTGGCTTAGTTATTAGGAGGGGTACTTTAGATACTCTCCTGGACCTCAGACTTGCTTTCTGCCTTCTGGATTGCTTGCGTCTCCTGGATTCTGGAACCTTGGCCTGGTTATTAGGAGCGGTCCTTTAGACTACTCTCGTGGACTCCGGACTAGGTTTCTGCCTTCGGGATTGCTTGCATCACCTGGGTTCTGGAACCTTGGCCTGGTTATTAGGAGCGGTACTTTAGACTACTTCCCTGGACCCCAGACTTGGTTTCGGCATTCTGGATTGCTTGCGTCACCTGGATTCTGGAGCCTTGGCCTGGTTATTAGGAGTGGTACTTTAGACTACTCTACTGGACCCCAGACTTGGTTTCGGCATTCTGGATTGCTTGCGTCACCTGGATTCTGGAGCCTTGGCCTGGTTATTAGGAGCGGTACTTTAGACTACTTCCCTGGACCCCAGACTTGGTTTCTGCCTTCTGGATTGCTTGCGTCTCCTGGATTCTGGAACCTTGGCCTGGTTATTAGGAGCAGTACTTTAGACTACTCTCCTGGAGCCCATACTTGGTTTCTGCCTTCTGGATTGCTTGCATCTCTTGGATTCTGGAACCTTGGCCTGGTTATTAGGAGCGGTCCTTTAGACTACTCTCCTGGACCCCGGACTAGGTTTCTGCCTTCGGGATTGCTTGCGTCACCTGGGTTCTGGAACCTTGGCCTGGTTATTAGGATTGTTACTTTAGACTACTCTCCTGGACCCCGGTCTTGGTTTCTGCCTTCTGAATTGCTTGCATCTCCTGGATTCTGGAATCTTGGCCTGGTTATTAGGATTCATACTTTAGACTACTCTACTTGACCCCAGACTTGGTTTCTGCCTTCTGGATTGCTTGCGTCTCCTGGATTCTGGAACCTTGGCCTGGATATTAGGAGCAGTTCTTTAGACTACTCTCCTGGACCCCAGACTTGGTTTCTGTCTTCTGGATTGCTTGCGTATCCTGGATTCTGGAACATTGGCCTGGTTATTAGGACTGGTACTTTAGACTACTCTCCTGGACCCTGGACTTGGTTTCTGTCTTCTGGATTGCTTGCGTCTACTGGATTCTGGAACCTCTGCCTGGTTATTAGGAGTGGTTCTTTAGACTGCTCTCCTGGACCCCGGTCTTGGTTTCTGACTTCTGGATTGCTTGCGTCTCCTGGATTCTGGAAACTTGGACTCGTTATTAGGATTGGTACTTTAGACTACTCTCCTGGACCCCGGTCTTGGTTTCTGCCTTCTGGATTGCTTGCGTCTCCTGGATTCTGGAACCTTGGCCTGGTTATTAGGATTGGTACTTTAGACTACTCTCCTGGACCCCGGTCTTGGTTTCTGCCTTCTGGATTGCTTGCGTCTCCTGGATTCTGGAATCTTGGTCTGGTTATTAGGAGTGGTACTTTAGACTACTCTACTGGACCCTGGACTTGGTTTCTGCCTTCTGGATTGCTTGCGTCTCCTGGATTCTGGAACCTTGGCCTGGTTATTAGAAGCGGTACTTTAGACTACTTTCCTGGACCCCAGACTTGGTTTCTGCATTCTGGATTGCTTGCATCTCTTGGATTCTGAAACCTTGGCCTGGTTATTAGGAGCGGTACTTTAGACTACTCTCCTGGACCCTGGACTAGGTTTCTGCCTTCTGGATTGCTTGATTCTCCTGGATTCTGGAACCTTGGCATGGTTATTAGGAGCCTTACTTTAGACTACTCTCTTGGACCCTGGACTTGGTTTCTGACTTCTGGATTGCTTGCATCTCCTGGATTCTGGAACCTTGGCCTGGTTATTCGGAGCGGTCCTTTAGACTACTATCCTGGACCCCGGACTAGGTTTCTGCCTTCAGGATTGCTTGCGTCACCTGGGTTCTGGAACCTTGGCCTGGTTATTAGGAGCAGTACTTTAGACTACTCTCCTGGACCCCAGACTTGGCTTCTGCCTTCTGGATTGCTTGCGTCTCCTGGATTCTGGAAACTTGACCTGGTTATTAGGATTGGTACTTTAGACTACTCTCCTGGACCCCGGTCTTGGTTTCTGCCTTCTGGATTGCTTGCGTCTCCTGGATTCTGGAATCTTGGCCTGGTTATTAGGAGTGGTACTTTAGACTACTCTACTTGACCCGGGACTTGGTTTCTGCCTTCTGGATTGCTTGTGTCTCCTGGATTCTAGAACGTTGGCCTGGGTATTAGGAGCAGTACTTTAGACTACTCTCCTGGACCCCAGACTTGGTTTCTGCCTTCTGGATTGCTTGAGTATCCTGGATTCTGGAACCTTGGCCTGGTTATTAGGAGTGGTGCTTTAGACTACTCTCCTGGACCCTGGACTTGGTTTCTGTCTTCTGGATTGCTTGCGTCTCCTGGATTCTGGAACCTCTGCCTGGTTATTAGGAGTGGTTCTTTAGACTACTCTCCTGGACCCAGACTAGGTTTCTGCCTTCTGGATTGCTTGCATCTCCTGGATTCTGGAACCTTGGCCTGGTTATTGGGAGCAGTACTTTAGACTACTCTCCTGGACCGGGGACTTTGTTTCTGCCTTCTGGATTGCTTGCATCTCCTGGATTCTGGAACCTTAGCCTGGTTATTAGGTGTGGTACTTTAGTCTACTCTCCTGGACCCCAGACTTGGTTTATGCCTTCTGGATTGCTTGCGTCTCCTGGATTCAGGAACCTTGGCCTGACTATTAGGAGTGGTACTTTAGAATACTCTCCTGGACCCAGGACATGGTTTCTGACTTCTGGATTGCTTGGATCTCCTGGATTCTGGAACCTTGGCCTGGTTATTAGGAGCAGTACTTTAGACTACTCTCCTGGACCCCGAACTTGGTTTCTGCCTTCTGGATTGCTTGCGTCTCCTGGATTCTGGATCCTTGGCCTGGTTATTAGGAGTGGTACTTTAGACTGCTCTCCTGGGTCCCGGACTTGGTTTCTGCCTTCTGGATTGCTTTCGTCTCCTGGATTCTGTAACCTCGGCCTGGTTATTAAGAGTGGTACTTTAGACTACTCTCCTGGACCCCGGACTTTGTTTCTGCCTTCTGGATTGCTTGCATCTCCTGGATTCTGGGACCTTGACCTGGTTATAAGGTGCAGTACTTTAGACTACTCTCCCGGACCCCGGACTGGGATTCTGCCTTCTGGATTGCTTGTATCTCCTGGATTCTGAATGCTTGGCCAGGTTATGAGGAGCAGTACTTTAGACTACTCACCTGGACCCCAGACTTTGTTTAAGCCTTCTGGATTGCTTTCGTCTCCTGGATTCTGGAACCTTGGCCTGGTTATTAGGAGCAGTACTTTAGACTACTCTCCTGGACCCCGAACTTGGTTTCTGCCTTCTGGATTGCTTGCGTCTCCTGGATTCTGGATCCTTGGCCTGGTTATTAGGAGTGATACTTTAGACTACTCTCCTGGACTCCGGACTTGGTTTATGTCTTCTGGATTGCTTGCATCTCCTGGATTCTGGAACATTGGCATGGTTATTAGGAGTGGTGCTTTAGACTACTCTCCTGGACCCCAGACTTGGTTTCTGACTTCTGGATTGCTTGCGTCTCCTGGATTGTGGAACCTTGGCCTTGTTATTAGGAGCAGTACTTTAGACTACTCTCCTGGACCCCGAACTAGGTTTCTGCCTTCTGGATTGCTTGCATCTCCTGGGTTCTGGAACCTTGGCCTGGTTATTAGGAGCAGTACTTTAGACTACTCTCCTGGACCCGGGACTTGGTTTCTGACTTCTGGATTGCTTGCATCTCCTGGATTCTGGAACCTTGGCCTGGTTATTAGGAGCGGTACTTTAGACTACTCTCCTGGACCTCCGACTAGTTTTATTCCTTCTGGATTGCTTGCATCACCTGGATTCTGGAACCTTGGCCTGGTTATTAGGAGTGGTACTTTAGACTACTCTCCTGGGCCCCAGACTTGGTTTCTGCCTTCTGGATTGCTTGTGTCTCCTGGATTCTGGAACATTGGCCTGGTTATTAAGAGCAGTACTTTAGACTACTCTCCTGGATCCCGGACTAGGTTTCTCCCTTCTGGATTGCTTGCGTCTCCTGCATTCCGGAACATTGGCCTGGTCATTTATGAGTGGTACTTTAGACTTCTCTCCTGGACCCCGACTTGGTTTCTGCCTCTGGATTGCTTGCGTCTCCTGGAATCTGAAGCCTTGGCCTGGTTATTAGGAGCAGTACTTTAGACTACTCTCCTGGACCCGGGACTAGGTTTCTGCCTTCTGGACTGCTTGCATCTCCTGGATTCTGGAACTTTGGAATGGTTATTAGGAGTGGTACTTTAGACTACTCTACTGGATCCGGGACTAGGTTTCTGCCTTCTGGCTTGCTTGCATCTACTGGATTCTGGAAACTTGGTCTGGTGATTAGGAGCGGTACTTTAGACTACACTCCTGGACCCGGGACTTTGTTTCTGCCTTCTGGATTGCTTGCATCTCCTGGATTCTGGATCCTTGGCCTGGTTATTAGGAGCGGTACTTTAGACTAGGAGAAGTACTTTAGACTACTCTCCTGGACCCGGACTTGGTTTCTGCCTTATGGATTGCTTGCATCTCGTGGATTCTGGAACCTTGTCCTGGTTATTAGGAGTGGTACTTTAGACTACTCTCCTGGACTCCGGATTTGGTGTATGCCTTCTGGATTGCTTGCATCTCCTGGTTTCTGGAACCTTGGCTTAGTTATTAGGAGGGGTACTTTAGATACTCTCCTGGACCTCAGACTTGCTTTCTGCCTTCTGGATTGCTTGCGTCTCCTGGATTCTGGAACCTTGGCCTGGTTATTAGGAGCGGTCCTTTAGACTACTCTCGTGGACTCCGGACTAGGTTTCTGCCTTCGGGATTGCTTGCATCACCTGGGTTCTGGAACCTTGGCCTGGTTATTAGGAGCGGTACTTTAGACTACTTCCCTGGACCCCAGACTTGGTTTCTGCCTTCTGGATTGCTTGCGTATCCTGGATTCTGTAACCTCGGCCTGGTTATTAAGAGTGGTACTTTAGACTACTCTCCTGGACCCCGGACTTTGTTTCTGCCTTCTGGATTGCTTGCATCTCCTGGATTCTGGGACCTTGACCTGGTTATAAGGTGCAGTACTTTAGACTACTCTCCCGGACCCCGGACTGGGATTCTGCCTTCTGGATTGCTTGTATCTCCTGGATTCTGAATGCTTGGCCAGGTTATGAGGAGCAGTACTTTAGACTACTCACCTGGACCCCAGACTTTGTTTAAGCCTTCTGGATTGCTTTCGTCTCCTGGATTCTGGAACCTTGGCCTGGTTATTAGGAGTGATACTTCAGACTACTCTCCTGGACTCCGGACTTGGTTTCTGCCTTCTGGATTGCTTGCGTCTCCTGGATTCTGGATCCTTGGCCTGGTTATTAGGAGTGATACTTCAGACTACTCTCCTGGAACCCGAACTTGGTTTCTGCCTTCTGGATTGCTTGTGTCTCCTGGATTCTGGATCCTTGGCCTGGTTATTAGGAGTGATACTTCAGACTACTCTCCTGGACTCCGGACTTGGTTTATGTCTTCTGGATTGCTTGCATCTCCTGGATTCTGGAACATTGGCCTGGTTATTAGGAGCGGTACTTTAGACTACTCTCCTGGACCTCGGACTAGTTTTATTCCTTCTGGATTGCTTGCATCACCTGGATTCTGGAACCTTGGCCTGGTTATTAGGAGCGGTACTTTAGACTACTCTCCTGGGCCCCAGACTTGGTTTCTGCCTTCTGGATTGCTTGTGTCTCCTGGATTCTGGAACATTGGCCTGGTTATTAAGAGCAGTACTTTAGACTACTCTCCTGGATCCCGGACTAGGTTTCTCCCTTCTGGATTGCTTGCGTCTCCTGCATTCCGGAACATTGGCCTGGTCATTAGGAGTGGTACTTTAGACTACTCTCCTGGACCCAGACTTGGTTTCTGCCTCTGGATTGCTTGCGTCTCCTAGATTCTGAAGCCTTGGCCTGGTTATTAGGAGCGGTACTTTAGACTACTCTCCTGGACCCGGGACTTGGTTTCTGCCTTCTGGATTGCTTGCGTCTCCTGGATTCTATAACCTTGGCCTGGGCAGTAGGAGCGGTAATTTAGACTACTCTCCTGGGCCCCAGACTTTGTTTCTGCCTTCTGGATTGCTTGTGTCTCCTGGATTCTGGAACATTGGCCTGGTTATTAAGAGCAGTACTTTAGACTACTCTCCTGGATCCTGGACTAGGTTTCTCCCTTCTGGATTGCTTGCGTCTCCTGCATTCCGGAACATTGGCCTGGTCATTAGGAGTGGTACTTTAGACTTCTCTCCTGGACCCCGACTTGGTTTCTGCCTCTGGATTGCTTGCGTCTCCTGGATTCTGAAGCCTTGGCCTGGTTATTAGGAGCGGTACTTTAGACTACTCTCCTGGACCCAGGACTTGGTTTCTGCCTTCTGGATTGCTTGCGTCTCCTGGATTCTGGAACCTTGGCCTGGGCAGTAGGAGCGATACTTTAGACTACTCTCCTGGACCCGGGCCTTGGTTTCTGCCTTCTGGATTGCTTGCATCTCCTGGATTCCAGAACCTTGGCTTGGGCATTAGGAGCGGTACTTTATACTACTCTCTTGGACCCTGGACTTGTTTTCTGCCTTCTTTGCTTGCGTCTCCTGGAGTCTGGATCCTTGGCCTGGTTATTAGGAGCGGTACTTCAGACTACTCTCCTGGACCCGGGACTAGGTTTCTGCCGTCTGGATTGCTTGCATCTCCTGGATTCTGGAACCTTGGCCTGGTTATTAGGAGTGGTACTTTAGACTACTCTACTGGATCCGGGACGAGGTTTCTGCCTTCTGGCTTGCTTGCATCTACTGGATTCTGGAAACTTGGTCTGGTGATTAGGAGCGGTACTTTAGACTACACTCCTGGACCCGGGACATTGTTTCTCCCTTCTGGATTGCTTGCGTCTCCTGCATTCTGGAACATTGGCCTGGTCATTAGGAGTGGTACTTTAGACTTCTCTCCTGGACCCCGACTTGGTTTCTGCCTCTGGATTGCTTGCGTCTCCTGGATTCTGGAACCTTGGCCTGGGCAGTAGGAGCGATACTTTAGACTACTCTCCTGGACCCGGGCCTTGGTTTCTGCCTTCTGGATTGCTTGCATCTCCTGGATTCCAGAACCTTGGCTTGGGCATTAGGAGCGTTACTTTATACTACTCTCCTGGACCCCAGACTTGGTTTCTGCCTTATGGATTGCTTGCATCTCGTGGATTCTGGAACCTTGTCCTGGTTATTAGGAGTGGTACTTTAGACTACTCTCCTGGACTCCGGATTTGGTGTATGCCTTCTGGATTGCTTGCATCTCCTGGTTTCTGGAACCTTGGCTTAGTTATTAGGAGGGGTACTTTAGATACTCTCCTGGACCTCAGACTTGCTTTCTGCCTTCTGGATTGCTTGCGTCTCCTGGATTCTGGAACCTTGGCCTGGTTATTAGGAGCGGTCCTTTAGACTACTCTCGTGGACTCCGGACTAGGTTTCTGCCTTCGGGATTGCTTGCATCACCTGGGTTCTGGAACCTTGGCCTGGTTATTAGGAGCGGTACTTTAGACTACTTCCCTGGACCCCAGACTTGGTTTCGGCATTCTGGATTGCTTGCGTCACCTGGATTCTGGAGCCTTGGCCTGGTTATTAGGAGTGGTACTTTAGACTACTCTACTGGACCCCAGACTTGGTTTCGGCATTCTGGATTGCTTGCGTCACCTGGATTCTGGAGCCTTGGCCTGGTTATTAGGAGCGGTACTTTAGACTACTTCCCTGGACCCCAGACTTGGTTTCTGCCTTCTGGATTGCTTGCGTCTCCTGGATTCTGGAACCTTGGCCTGGTTATTAGGAGCAGTACTTTAGACTACTCTCCTGGAGCCCATACTTGGTTTCTGCCTTCTGGATTGCTTGCATCTCTTGGATTCTGGAACCTTGGCCTGGTTATTAGGAGCGGTACTTTAGACTACTCTCCTGGACCCCAGACTTGGTTTCTACCTTCTGGATTGCTTGCATCTCCTGGATTCTGGAAACTTGGCCTGGTTATTAGGATTGGTACTTTAGACTACTCTCCTGGACCCCAGACTAGGTTTCTGCCTTCTGGATAGCTTGATTCTCCTGGATTCTGGAACCTTGGCCTGGTTATTAGGAGCCTTACTTTAGACTACTCTCCTGGACCCTGGAGTTGGTTTCTGACTTCTGGATTGCTTGCATCTCCTGGATTCTGGAACCTTGGCCTGGTTATTAGGATCGGTCCTTTAGACTACTCTCCTGGACCCCAGACTTGGTTTCTGCCTTCTGGATTGCTTGTGTCTCCTGGATTCTGGAACCTTGGCCTGGTTATTAGGATTGGTACTTTAGACTACTCTCCTGGACCCCGGGTTTGGTTTCTGCCTTTTGGATTGCTTGCGTCTCCTGGATTCTGGAACCTTCGCCTGGTTATTAGGATTGGTACTTTAGACTTCTCTCCTGGACCCCGGTCTTGGTTTCTGCCTTCTGGATTGTTTGCGTCTCCTGGATTCTGGAATCTTGGCCTGGTTATATTAGGAGTGGTATTTTAGACTACTCTACTGGACCCCGGACTTGGTTTCTGCCTTCTGGATTGCTTGCATCTCTTGGATTCTGGAACCTTGGCCTGGTTATTAGAAGCAGCACTTTAGACTACTCTCCTGGACCCCAGACTTGGTTTCTGCCTTCTGGATTGCTTGCATCTCTTGGATTCTGGAACCTTGGCCTGGTTATTAGGAGCGGTACTTTAAACTACTCTCCTGGACCCCGGACTAGGTTTCTGCCTTCTGGATTGCTTGATTCTCCTGGATTCTGGAACCTTGGCATGGTTATTAGGAGCCTTACTTTAGACTACTCTCCTGGACCCTGGACTTGGTTTCTAACTTCTGGATTGCTTGCATCTCCTGGATTCTGGAACCTTGGCCTGGTTATTAGGAGCGGTCCTTTAGACTACTCTCCTGGACCCCGGACTAGGTTTCTGCCTTCGGGATTGCTTGCGTCACCTGGGTTCTGGAACCTTGGCCTGGTTATTAGGATTGTTACTTTAGACTACTCTCCTGGACCCCGGTCTTGGTTTCTGCCTTCTGAATTGCTTGCATCTCCTGGATTCTGGAATCTTGGCCTGGTTATTAGGATTCATACTTTAGACTACTCTACTTGACCCCAGACTTGGTTTCTGCCTTCTGGATTGCTTGCGTCTCCTGGATTCTGGAACCTTGGCCTGGATATTAGGAGCAGTTCTTTAGACTACTCTCCTGGACCCCAGACTTGGTTTCTGTCTTCTGGATTGCTTGCGTATCCTGGATTCTGGAACATTGGCCTGGTTATTAGGACTGGTACTTTAGACTACTCTCCTGGACCCTGGACTTGGTTTCTGTCTTCTGGATTGCTTGCGTCTACTGGATTCTGGAACCTCTGCCTGGTTATTAGGAGTGGTTCTTTAGACTGCTCTCCTGGACCCCGGTCTTGGTTTCTGACTTCTGGATTGCTTGCGTCTCCTGGATTCTGGAAACTTGGACTCGTTATTAGGATTGGTACTTTAGACTACTCTCCTGGACCCCGGTCTTGGTTTCTGCCTTCTGGATTGCTTGCGTCTCCTGGATTCTGGAACCTTGGCCTGGTTATTAGGATTGGTACTTTAGACTACTCTCCTGGACCCCGGTCTTGGTTTCTGCCTTCTGGATTGCTTGCGTCTCCTGGATTCTGGAATCTTGGTCTGGTTATTAGGAGTGGTACTTTAGACTACTCTACTGGACCCTGGACTTGGTTTCTGCCTTCTGGATTGCTTGCGTCTCCTGGATTCTGGAACCTTGGCCTGGTTATTAGAAGCGGTACTTTAGACTACTTTCCTGGACCCCAGACTTGGTTTCTGCATTCTGGATTGCTTGCATCTCTTGGATTCTGAAACCTTGGCCTGGTTATTAGGAGCGGTACTTTAGACTACTCTCCTGGACCCTGGACTAGGTTTCTGCCTTCTGGATTGATTGATTCTCCTGGATTCTGGAACCTTGGCATGGTTATTAGGAGCCTTACTTTAGACTACTCTCTTGGACCCTGGACTTGGTTTCTGACTTCTGGATTGCTTGCATCTCCTGGATTCTGGAACCTTGGCCTGGTTATTCGGAGCGGTCCTTTAGACTACTATCCTGGACCCCGGACTAGGTTTCTGCCTTCAGGATTGCTTGCGTCACCTGGGTTCTGGAACCTTGGCCTGGTTATTAGGAGCAGTACTTTAGACTACTCTCCTGGACCCCAGACTTGGCTTCTGCCTTCTGGATTGCTTGCGTCTCCTGGATTCTGGAAACTTGACCTGGTTATTAGGATTGGTACTTTAGACTACTCTCCTGGACCCCGGTCTTGGTTTCTGCCTTCTGGATTGCTTGCGTCTCCTGGATTCTGGAATCTTGGCCTGGTTATTAGGAGTGGTACTTTAGACTACTCTACTTGACCCGGGACTTGGTTTCTGCCTTCTGGATTGCTTGTGTCTCCTGGATTCTAGAACGTTGGCCTGGGTATTAGGAGCAGTACTTTAGACTACTCTCCTGGACCCCAGACTTGGTTTCTGCCTTCTGGATTGCTTGAGTATCCTGGATTCTGGAACCTTGGCCTGGTTATTAGGAGTGGTGCTTTAGACTACTCTCCTGGACCCTGGACTTGGTTTCTGTCTTCTGGATTGCTTGCGTCTCCTGGATTCTGGAACCTCTGCCTGGTTATTAGGAGTGGTTCTTTAGACTACTCTCCTGGACCCAGACTAGGTTTCTGCCTTCTGGATTGCTTGCATCTCCTGGATTCTGGAACCTTGGCCTGGTTATTGGGAGCAGTACTTTAGACTACTCTCCTGGACCGGGGACTTTGTTTCTGCCTTCTGGATTGCTTGCATCTCCTGGATTCTGGAACCTTAGCCTGGTTATTAGGTGTGGTACTTTAGTCTACTCTCCTGGACCCCAGACTTGGTTTATGCCTTCTGGATTGCTTGCGTCTCCTGGATTCAGGAACCTTGGCCTGACTATTAGGAGTGGTACTTTAGAATACTCTCCTGGACCCAGGACATGGTTTCTGACTTCTGGATTGCTTGGATCTCCTGGATTCTGGAACCTTGGCCTGGTTATTAGGAGCAGTACTTTAGACTACTCTCCTGGACCCCGAACTTGGTTTCTGCCTTCTGGATTGCTTGCGTCTCCTGGATTCTGGATCCTTGGCCTGGTTATTAGGAGTGGTACTTTAGACTGCTCTCCTGGGTCCCGGACTTGGTTTCTGCCTTCTGGATTGCTTGCATCTCCTGGATTCTGGGACCTTGACCTGGTTATAAGGTGCAGTACTTTAGACTACTCTCCCGGACCCCGGACTGGGATTCTGCCTTCTGGATTGCTTGTATCTCCTGGATTCTGAATGCTTGGCCAGGTTATGAGGAGCAGTACTTTAGACTACTCACCTGGACCCCAGACTTTGTTTAAGCCTTCTGGATTGCTTTCGTCTCCTGGATTCTGGAACCTTGGCCTGGTTATTAGGAGCAGTACTTTAGACTACTCTCCTGGACCCCGAACTTGGTTTCTGCCTTCTGGATTGCTTGCGTCTCCTGGATTCTGGATCCTTGGCCTGGTTATTAGGAGTGATACTTTAGACTACTCTCCTGGACTCCGGACTTGGTTTATGTCTTCTGGATTGCTTGCATCTCCTGGATTCTGGAACATTGGCATGGTTATTAGGAGTGGTGCTTTAGACTACTCTCCTGGACCCCAGACTTGGTTTCTGACTTCTGGATTGCTTGCGTCTCCTGGATTGTGGAACCTTGGCCTTGTTATTAGGAGCAGTACTTTAGACTACTCTCCTGGACCCCGAACTAGGTTTCTGCCTTCTGGATTGCTTGCATCTCCTGGGTTCTGGAACCTTGGCCTGGTTATTAGGAGCAGTACTTTAGACTACTCTCCTGGACCCGGGACTTGGTTTCTGACTTCTGGATTGCTTGCATCTCCTGGATTCTGGAACCTTGGCCTGGTTATTAGGAGCGGTACTTTAGACTACTCTCCTGGACCTCGGACTAGTTTTATTCCTTCTGGATTGCTTGCATCACCTGGATTCTGGAACCTTGGCCTGGTTATTAGGAGTGGTACTTTAGACTACTCTCCTGGGCCCCAGACTTGGTTTCTGCCTTCTGGATTGCTTGTGTCTCCTGGATTCTGGAACATTGGCCTGTTTATTAAGAGCAGTACTTTAGACTACTCTCCTGGATCCCGGACTAGGTTTCTCCCTTCTGGATTGCTTGCGTCTCCTGCATTCCGGAATATTGGCCTGGTCATTTATGAGTGGTACTTTAGACTTCTCTCCTGGACCCCGACTTGGTTTCTGCCTCTGGATTGCTTGCGTCTCCTGGAATCTGAAGCCTTGGCCTGGTTATTAGGAGCAGTACTTTAGACTACTCTCCTGGACCCGGGACTAGGTTTCTGCCTTCTGGACTGCTTGCATCTCCTGGATTCTGGAACTTTGGAATGGTTATTAGGAGTGGTACTTTAGACTACTCTACTGGATCCGGGACTAGGTTTCTGCCTTCTGGCTTGCTTGCATCTACTGGATTCTGGAAACTTGGTCTGGTGATTAGGAGCGGTACTTTAGACTACACTCCTGGACCCGGGACTTTGTTTCTGCCTTCTGGATTGCTTGCATCTCCTGGATTCTGGATCCTTGGCCTGGTTATTAGGAGCGGTACTTTAGACTAGGCGAAGTACTTTAGACTACTCTCCTGGACCCCGGACTTGGTTTCTGCCTTATGGATTGCTTGCATCTCGTGGATTCTGGAACCTTGTCCTGGTTATTAGGAGTGGTACTTTAGACTACTCTCCTGGACTCCGGATTTGGTGCATGCCTTCTGGATTGCTTGCATCTCCTGGTTTCTGGAACCTTGGCTTAGTTATTAGGAGGGGTACTTTAGATACTCTCCTGGACCTCAGACTTGCTTTCTGCCTTCTGGATTGCTTGCGTCTCCTGGATTCTGGAACCTTGGCCTGGTTATTAGGAGCGGTCCTTTAGACTACTCTCGTGGACTCCGGACTAGGTTTCTGCCTTCGGGATTGCTTGCATCACCTGGGTTCTGGAACCTTGGCCTTGTTATTAGGAGCGGTACTTTAGACTACTTCCCTGGACCCCAGACTTGGTTTCTGCCTTCTGGATTGCTTGCGTCTCCTGGATTCTGTAACCTCGGCCTGGTTATTAAGAGTGGTACTTTAGACTACTCTCCTGGACCCCGGACTTTGTTTCTGCCTTCTGGATTGCTTGCATCTCCTGGATTCTGGGACCTTGACCTGGTTATAAGGTGCAGTACTTTAGACTACTCTCCCGGACCCCGGACTGGGATTCTGCCTTCTGGATTGCTTGTATCTCCTGGATTCTGAATGCTTGGCCAGGTTATGAGGAGCAGTACTTTAGACTACTCACCTGGACCCCAGACTTTGTTTAAGCCTTCTGGATTGCTTTCGTCTCCTGGATTCTGGAACCTTGGCCTGGTTATTAGGAGCAGTACTTTAGACTACTCTCCTGGAATCCGAACTTGGTTTCTGCCTTCTGGATTGCTTGCGTCTCCTGGATTCTGGATCCTTGGCCTGGTTATTAGGAGTGATACTTCAGACTACTCTCCTGGACTCCGGACTTGGTTTATGTCTTCTGGATTGCTTGCATCTCCTGGATTCTGGAACATTGGCCTGGTTATTAGGAGCGGTACTTTAGACTACTCTCCTGGACCTCGGACTAGTTTTATTCCTTCTGGATTGCTTGCATCACCTGGATTCTGGAACCTTGGCCTGGTTATTAGGAGCGGTACTTTAGACTACTCTCCTGGGCCCCAGACTTGGTTTCTGCCTTCTGGATTGCTTGTGTCTCCTGGATTCTGGAACATTGGCCTGGTTATTAAGAGCAGTACTTTAGACTACTCTCCTGGATCCCGGACTAGGTTTCTCCCTTCTGGATTGCTTGCGTCTCCTGCATTCCGGAACATTGGCCTGGTCATTAGGAGTGGTACTTTAGACTACTCTCCTGGACCCAGACTTGGTTTCTGCCTCTGGATTGCTTGCGTCTCCTAGATTCTGAAGCCTTGGCCTGGTTATTAGGAGCGGTACTTTAGACTACTCTCCTGGACCCGGGACTTGGTTTCTGCCTTCTGGATTGCTTGCGTCTCCTGGATTCTATAACCTTGGCCTGGGCAGTAGGAGCGATACTTTAGACTACTCTCCTGGACCCAGGCCTTAGTTTCTGCCTTCTGGATTGCTTGCATCTCCTGGATTCTGGAACCTTGGCCTGGTTATTAGGAGCGGTACTTTAGACTACTCTCCTGGGCCCCAGACTTTGTTTCTGCCTTCTGGATTGCTTGTGTCTCCTGGATTCTGGAACATTGGCCTGGTTATTAAGAGCAGTACTTTAGACTACTCTCCTGGATCCTGGACTAAGTTTCTCCCTTCTGGATTGCTTGCGTCTCCTGCATTCCGGAACATTGGCCTGGTCATTAGGAGTGGTACTTTAGACTTCTCTCCTGGACCCCGACTTGGTTTCTGCCTCTGGATTGCTTGCGTCTCCTGGATTCTGAAGCCTTGGCCTGGTTATTAGGAGCGGTACTTTAGACTACTCTCCTGGACCCAGGACTTGGTTTCTGCCTTCTGGATTGCTTGCGTCTCCTGGATTCTGGAACCTTGGCCTGGGCAGTAGGAGCGATACTTTAGACTACTCTCCTGGACCCGGGCCTTGGTTTCTGCCTTCTGGATTGCTTGCATCTCCTGGATTCCGGAACCTTGGCTTGGGCATTAGGAGCGGTACTTTATACTACTCTCTTGGACCCTGGACTTGTTTTCTGCCTTCTTTGCTTGCGTCTCCTGGAGTCTGGATCCTTGGCCTGGTTATTAGGAGCGGTACTTCAAACTACTCTCCTGGACCCGGGACTAGGTTTCTGCCGTCTGGATTGCTTGCATCTCCTGGATTCTGGAACCTTGGCCTGGTTATTAGGAGTGGTACTTTAGACTACTCTACTGGATCCGGGACGAGGTTTCTGCCTTCTGGCTTGCTTGCATCTACTGGATTCTGGAAACTTGGTCTGGTGATTAGGAGCGGTACTTTAGACTACACTCCTGGACCCGGGACTTTGTTTCTGCCTTCTGGATTGCTTGCATCTCCTGGATTCTGGATCCTTGGCCTGGTTATTAGGAGCGGTACTTTAGACTAGGAGCAGTACTTTAGACTACTCTCCTGGACCCCAGACTTGGTTTCTGCCTTATGGATTGCTTGCATCTCGTGGATTCTGGAACCTTGTCCTGGTTATTAGGAGTGGTACTTTAGACTACTCTCCTGGACTCCGGATTTGGTGTATGCCTTCTGGATTGCTTGCATCTCCTGGTTTCTGGAACCTTGCCTTAGTTATTAGGAGGGGTACTTTAGATACTCTCCTGGACCTCAGACTTGCTTTCTGCCTTCTGGATTGCTTGCGTCTCCTGGATTCTGGAACCTTGGCCTGGTTATTAGGAGCAGTCCTTTAGACTACTCTCGTGGACTCCGGACTAGGTTTCTGCCTTCGGGATTGCTTGCATCACCTGGGTTCTGGAACCTTGGCCTGGTTATTAGGAGCGGTACATTAGACTACTTCCCTGGACCCCAGACTTGGTTTCGGCATTCTGGATTGCTTGCGTCACCTGGATTCTGGAGCCTTGGCCTGGTTATTAGGAGTGGTACTTTAGACTACTCTACTGGACCCCGGACTTGGTTTCTGCCTTCTGGATTGCTTGCGTCTCCTGGATTCTGGAACTTTGGCCTGGTTATTAGGAGCAGTACTTTAGACTACTCTCCTGGACCCCAGACTTGGTTTCTACCTTCTGGATTGCTTGCATCTCCTGGATTCTGGAAACTTGGCCTGGTTATTAGGATTGGTACTTTAAACTACTCTCCTGGACCCCAGACTAGGTTTCTGCCTTCTGGATAGCTTGATTCTCCTGGATTCTGGAACCTTGGCCTGGTTATTAGGAGCCTTACTTTAGACTACTCTCCTGGACCCTGGACTTGGTTTCTGACTTCTGGATTGCTTGCATCTCCTGGATTATGGAACCTTGGCCTGGTTATTAGGATCGGTACTTTACACTACTCTCCTGGACCCCGGGCTTGGTTTCTGCCTTTTGGATTGCTTGCGTCTCCTGGATTCTGGAACCTTCGCCTGGTTATTAGGACTGGTACTTTAGACTACTCTCCTGGACCCTGGACTTGGTTTCTGCCTTCTGGATTGCTTGCGTCTCCTGGATTCTGGAACCTTGGCCTGGTTATTAGGATTGGTACTTTAGACTACTCTCCTGGACCCCGGTCTTGGTTTCTGCCTTCTGGATTGCTTGCGTCTCCTGGATTCTGGAATCTTGGTCTGGTTATTAGGAGTGGTACTTTAGACTACTCTACTGGACCCTGGACTTGGTTTCTGCCTTCTGGATTGCTTGCGTCTCCTGGATTCTGGAACCTTGGCCTGGTTATTAGAAGCGGTACTTTAGACTACTTTCCTGGACCCCAGACTTGGTTTCTGCATTCTGGATTGCTTGCATCTCTTTTATTCTGAAACCTTGGCCTGGTTATTAGGAGCGGTACTTTAGACTACTCTCCTGGACCCTGGACTAGGTTTCTGCCTTCTGGATTGCTTGATTCTCCTGGATTCTGGAACCTTGGCATGGTTATTAGGAGCCTTACTTTAGACTACTCTCTTGGACCCTGGACTTGGTTTCTGACTTCTGGATTGCTTGCATCTCCTGGATTCTGGAACCTTGGCCTGGTTATTCGGAGCGGTCCTTTAGACTACTATCCTGGACCCCGGACTAGGTTTCTGCCTTCAGGATTGCTTGCGTCACCTGGGTTCTGGAACCTTGGCCTGGTTATTAGGAGCAGTACTTTAGACTACTCTCCTGGACCCCAGACTTGGCTTCTGCCTTCTGGATTGCTTGCGTCTCCTGGATTCTGGAAACTTGACCTGGTTATTAGGATTGGTACTTTAGACTACTCTCCTGGACCCCGGTCTTGGTTTCTGCCTTCTGGATTGCTTGCGTCTCCTGGATTCTGGAATCTTGGCCTGGTTATTAGGAGTGGTACTTTAGACTACTCTCCTGGAACCGGGACTTGGTTTCTACCTTCTGGATTGCTTGCATCTCCTGGATTCTGGAAACTTGGCCTGGTTATTAGGATTGGTACTTTAAACTACTCTCCTGGACCCCAGACTAGGTTTCTGCCTTCTGGATAGCTTGATTCTCCTGGATTCTGGAACCTTGGCCTGGTTATTAGGAGCCTTACTTTAGACTACTCTCCTGGACCCTGGACTTGGTTTCTGACTTCTGGATTGCTTGCATCTCCTGGATTATGGAACCTTGGCCTGGTTATTAGGATCGGTACTTTACACTACTCTCCTGGACCCCGGGCTTGGTTTCTGCCTTTTGGATTGCTTGCGTCTCCTGGATTCTGGAACCTTCGCCTGGTTATTAGGACTGGTACTTTAGACTACTCTCCTGGACCCTGGACTTGGTTTCTGTCTTCTGGATTGCTTGCGTCTACTGGATTCTGGAACCTCTGCCTGGTTATTAGGAGTGGTTCTTTAGACTGCTCTCCTGGACCCCGGTCTTGGTTTCTGACTTCTGGATTGCTTGCGTCTCCTGGATTCTGGAAACTTGGACTCGTTATTAGGATTGGTACTTTAGACTACTCTCCTGGACCCCGGTCTTGGTTTCTGCCTTCTGGATTGCTTGCGTCTCCTGGATTCTGGAACCTTGGCCTGGTTATTAGGATTGGTACTTTAGACTACTCTCCTGGACCCCGGTCTTGGTTTCTGCCTTCTGGATTGCTTGCGTCTCCTGGATTCTGGAATCTTGGTCTGGTTATTAGGAGTGGTACTTTAGACTACTCTACTGGACCCTGGACTTGGTTTCTGCCTTCTGGATTGCTTGCGTCTCCTGGATTCTGGAACCTTGGCCTGGTTATTAGAAGCGGTACTTTAGACTACTTTCCTGGACCCCAGACTTGGTTTCTGCATTCTGGATTGCTTGCATCTCTTTTATTCTGAAACCTTGGCCTGGTTATTAGGAGCGGTACTTTAGACTACTCTCCTGGACCCTGGACTAGGTTTCTGCCTTCTGGATTGCTTGATTCTCCTGGATTCTGGAACCTGGGCATGGTTATTAGGAGCCTTACTTTAGACTACTCTCTTGGACCCTGGACTTGGTTTCTGACTTCTGGATTGCTTGCATCTCCTGGATTCTGGAACCTTGGCCTGGTTATTCGGAGCGGTCCTTTAGACTACTATCCTGGACCCCGGACTAGGTTTCTGCCATCAGGATTGCTTGCGTCACCTGGGTTCTGGAACCTTGGCCTGGTTATTAGGAGCAGTACTTTAGACTACTCTCCTGGACCCCAGACTTGGCTTCTGCCTTCTGGATTGCTTGCGTCTCCTGGATTCTGGAAACTTGACCTGGTTATTAGGATTGGTACTTTAGACTACTCTCCTGGACCCCGGTCTTGGTTTCTGCCTTCTGGATTGCTTGCGTCTCCTGGATTCTGGAATCTTGGCCTGGTTATTAGGAGTGGTACTTTAGACTACTCTACTTGACCCGGGACTTGGTTTCTGCCTTCTGGATTGCTTGTGTCTCCTGGATTCTAGAACGTTGGCCTGGGTATTAGAAGCAGTACTTTAGACTACTCTCCTGGACCCCAGACTTGGTTTCTGCCTTCTGGATTGCTTGAGTATCCTGGATTCTGGAACCTTGGCCTGGTTATTAGGAGTGGTGCTTTAGACTACTCTCCTGGACCCTGGACTTGGTTTCTGTCTTCTGGATTGCTTGCGTCTCCTGGATTCTGGAACCTCTGCCTGGTTATTAGGAGTGGTTCTTTAGACTACTCTCCTGGACCCAGACTAGGTTTCTGCCTTCTGGATTGCTTGCATCTCCTGGATTCTGGAACCTTGGCCTGGTTATTGGGAGCAGTACTTTAGACTACTCTCCTGGACCGGGGACTTTGTTTCTGCCTTCTGGATTGCTTGCATCTCCTGGATTCTGGAACCTTAGCCTGGTTATTAGGTGTGGTACTTTAGTCTACTCTCCTGGACCCCAGACTTGGTTTATGCCTTCTAGATTGCTTGCGTCTCCTGGATTCAGGAACCTTGGCCTGACTATTAGGAGTGGTACTTTAGAATACTCTCCTGGACCCAGGACATGGTTTCTGACTTCTGGATTGCTTGGATCTCCTGGATTCTGGAACCTTGGCCTGGTTATTAGGAGCAGTACTTTAGACTACTCTCCTGGACCCCGAACTTGGTTTCTGCCTTCTGGATTGCTTGCGTCTCCTGGATTCTGGATCCTTGGCCTGGTTATTAGGAGTGGTACTTTAGACTGCTCTCCTGGGTCCCGGACTTGGTTTCTGCCTTCTGGATTGCTTTCGTCTCCTGGATTCTGTAACCTCGGCCTGGTTATTAAGAGTGGTACTTTAGACTACTCTCCTGGACCCCGGACTTTGTTTCTGCCTTCTGGATTGCTTGCATCTCCTGGATTCTGGGACCTTGACCTGGTTATAAGGTGCAGTACTTTAGACTACTCTCCCGGACCCCGGACTGGGATTCTGCCTTCTGGATTGCTTGTATCTCCTGGATTCTGAATGCTTGGCCAGGTTATGAGGAGCAGTACTTTAGACTACTCACCTGGACCCCAGACTTTGTTTAAGCCTTCTGGATTGCTTTCGTCTCCTGGATTCTGGAACCTTGGCCTGGTTATTAGGAGCAGTACTTTAGACTACTCTCCTGGACCCCGAACTTGGTTTCTGCCTTCTGGATTGCTTGCGTCTCCTGGATTCTGGATCCTTGGCCTGGTTATTAGGAGTGATACTTTAGACTACTCTCCTGGACTCCGGACTTGGTTTATGTCTTCTGGATTGCTTGCATCTCCTGGATTCTGGAACATTGGCATGGTTATTAGGAGTGGTGCTTTAGACTACTCTCCTGGACCCCAGACTTGGTTTCTGACTTCTGGATTGCTTGCGTCTCCTGGATTGTGGAACCTTGGCCTTGTTATTAGGAGCAGTACTTTAGACTACTCTCCTGGACCCCGAACTAGGTTTCTGCCTTCTGGATTGCTTGCATCTCCTGGGTTCTGGAACCTTGGCCTGGTTATTAGGAGCAGTACTTTAGACTACTCTCCTGGACCCGGGACTTGGTTTCTGACTTCTGGATTGCTTGCATCTCCTGGATTCTGGAACCTTGGCCTGGTTATTAGGAGCGGTACTTTAGACTACTCTCCTGGACCTCGGACTAGTTTTATTCCTTCTGGATTGCTTGCATCACCTGGATTCTGGAACCTTGGCCTGGTTATTAGGAGTGGTACTTTAGACTACTCTCCTGGGCCCCAGACTTGGTTTCTGCCTTCTGGATTGCTTGTGTCTCCTGGATTCTGGAACATTGGCCTGGTTATTAAGAGCAGTACTTTAGACTACTCTCCTGGATCCCGGACTAGGTTTCTCCCTTCTGGATTGCTTGCGTCTCCTGCATTCCGGAACATTGGCCTGGTCATTTATGAGTGGTACTTTAGACTTCTCTCCTGGACCCCGACTTGGTTTCTGCCTCTGGATTGCTTGCGTCTCCTGGAATCTGAAGCCTTGGCCTGGTTATTAGGAGCAGTACTTTAGACTACTCTCCTGGACCCGGGACTAGGTTTCTGCCTTCTGGACTGCTTGCATCTCCTGGATTCTGGAACTTTGGAATGGTTATTAGGAGTGGTACTTTAGACTACTCTACTGGATCCGGGACTAGGTTTCTGCCTTCTGGCTTGCTTGCATCTACTGGATTCTGGAAACTTGGTCTGGTGATTAGGAGCGGTACTTTAGACTACACTCCTGGACCCGGGACTTTGTTTCTGCCTTCTGGATTGCTTGCATCTCCTGGATTCTGGATCCTTGGCCTGGTTATTAGGAGCGGTACTTTAGACTAGGAGAAGTACTTTAGACTACTCTCCTGGACCCCGGACTTGGTTTCTGCCTTATGGATTGCTTGCATCTCGTGGATTCTGGAACCTTGTCCTGGTTATTAGGAGTGGTACTTTAGACTACTCTCCTGGACTCCGGATTTGGTGTATGCCTTCTGGATTGCTTGCATCTCCTGGTTTCTGGAACCTTGGCTTAGTTATTAGGAGGGGTACTTTAGATACTCTCCTGGACCTCAGACTTGCTTTCTGCCTTCTGGATTGCTTGCGTCTCCTGGATTCTGGAACCTTGGCCTGGTTATTAGGAGCGGTCCTTTAGACTACTCTCGTGGACTCCGGACTAGGTTTCTGCCTTCGGGATTGCTTGCATCACCTGGGTTCTGGAACCTTGGCCTGGTTATTAGGAGCGGTACTTTAGACTACTTCCCTGGACCCCAGACTTGGTTTCTGCCTTCTGGATTGCTTGCGTCTCCTGGATTCTGTAACCTCGGCCTGGTTATTAAGAGTGGTACTTTAGACTACTCTCCTGGACCCCGGACTTTGTTTCTGCCTTCTGGATTGCTTGCATCTCCTGGATTCTGGGACCTTGACCTGGTTATAAGGTGCAGTACTTTAGACTACTCTCCCGGACCCCGGACTGGGATTCTGCCTTCTGGATTGCTTGTATCTCCTGGATTCTGAATGCTTGGCCAGGTTATGAGGAGCAGTACTTTAGACTACTCACCTGGACCCCAGACTTTGTTTAAGCCTTCTGGATTGCTTTCGTCTCCTGGATTCTGGAACCTTGGCCTGGTTATTAGGAGCAGTACTTTAGACTACTCTCCTGGAACCCGAACTTGGTTTCTGCCTTCTGGATTGCTTGCGTCTCCTGGATTCTGGATCCTTGGCCTGGTTATTAGGAGTGATACTTCAGACTACTCTCCTGGACTCCGGACTTGGTTTATGTCTTCTGGATTGCTTGCATCTCCTGGATTCTGGAACATTGGCCTGGTTATTAGGAGCGGTACTTTAGACTACTCTCCTGGACCTCGGACTAGTTTTATTCCTTCTGGATTGCTTGCATCACCTGGATTCTGGAACCTTGGCCTGGTTATTAGGAGCGGTACTTTAGACTACTCTCCTGGGCCCCAGACTTGGTTTCTGCCTTCTGGATTGCTTGTGTCTCCTGGATTCTGGAACATTGGCCTGGTTATTAAGAGCAGTACTTTAGACTACTCTCCTGGATCCCGGACTAGGTTTCTCCCTTCTGGATTGCTTGCGTCTCCTGCATTCCGGAACATTGGCCTGGTCATTAGGAGTGGTACTTTAGACTACTCTCCTGGACCCAGACTTGGTTTCTGCCTCTGGATTGCTTGCGTCTCCTAGATTCTGAAGCCTTGGCCTGGTTATTAGGAGCGGTACTTTAGACTACTCTCCTGGACCCGGGACTTGGTTTCTGCCTTCTGGATTGCTTGCGTCTCCTGGATTCTATAACCTTGGCCTGGGCAGTAGGAGCGATACTTTAGACTACTCTCCTGGACCTCAGACTGGTTTTATTCCTTCTGGATTGCTTGCATCACCTGGATTCTGAAACCTTGGCCTGGTTATTAGGAGCGGTAATTTAGACTACTCTCCTGGGCCCCAGACTTTGTTTCTGCCTTCTGGATTGCTTGTGTCTCCTGGATTCTGGAACATTGGCCTGGTTATTAAGAGCAGTACTTTAGACTACTCTCCTGGATCCTGGACTAGGTTTCTCCCTTCTGGATTGCTTGCGTCTCCTGCATTCCGGAACATTGGCCTGGTCATTAGGAGTGGTACTTTAGACTTCTCTCCTGGACCCCGACTTGGTTTCTGCCTCTGGATTGCTTGCGTCTCCTGGATTCTGAAGCCTTGGCCTGGTTATTAGGAGCGGTACTTTAGACTACTCTCCTGGACCCAGGACTTGGTTTCTGCCTTCTGGATTGCTTGCGTCTCCTGGATTCTGGAACCTTGGCCTGGGCAGTAGGAGCGATACTTTAGACTACTCTCCTGGACCCGGGCCTTGGTTTCTGCCTTCTGGATTGCTTGCATCTCCTGGATTCCGGAACCTTGGCTTGGGCATTAGGAGCGGTACTTTATACTACTCTCTTGGACCCTGGACTTGTTTTCTGCCTTCTTTGCTTGCGTCTCCTGGAGTCTGGATCCTTGGCCTGGTTATTAGGAGCGGTACTTCAGACTACTCTCCTGGACCCGGGACTAGGTTTCTGCCGTCTGGATTGCTTGCATCTCCTGGATTCTGGAACCTTGGCCTGGTTATTAGGAGTGGTACTTTAGACTACTCTACTGGATCCGGGACGAGGTTTCTGCCTTCTGGCTTGCTTGCATCTACTGGATTCTGGAAACTTGGTCTGGTGATTAGGAGCGGTACTTTAGACTAGGAGCAGTACTTTAGACTACTCTCCTGGACCCCAGACTTGGTTTCTGCCTTATGGATTGCTTGCATCTCGTGGATTCTGGAACCTTGTCCTGGTTATTAGGAGTGGTACTTTAGACTACTCTCGTGGACTCCGGACTAGGTTTCTGCCTTCGGGATTGCTTGCATCACCTGGGTTCTGGAACCTTGGCCTGGTTATTAGGAGCGGTACTTTAGACTACTTCCCTGGACCCCAGACTTGGTTTCTGCCTTCTGGATTGCTTGCGTCTCCTGGATTCTGTAACCTCGGCCTGGTTATTAAGAGTGGTACTTTAGACTACTCTCCTGGACCCCGGACTTTGTTTCTGCCTTCTGGATTGCTTGCATCTCCTGGATTCTGGGACCTTGACCTGGTTATAAGGTGCAGTACTTTAGACTACTCTCCCGGACCCCGGACTGGGATTCTGCCTTCTGGATTGCTTGTATCTCCTGGATTCTGAATGCTTGGCCAGGTTATGAGGAGCAGTACTTTAGACTACTCACCTGGACCCCAGACTTTGTTTAAGCCTTCTGGATTGCTTTCGTCTCCTGGATTCTGGAACCTTGGCCTGGTTATTAGGAGCAGTACTTTAGACTACTCTCCTGGAACCCGAACTTGGTTTCTGCCTTCTGGATTGCTTGCGTCTCCTGGATTCTGGATCCTTGGCCTGGTTATTAGGAGTGATACTTCAGACTACTCTCCTGGACTCCGGACTTGGTTTATGTCTTCTGGATTGCTTGCATCTCCTGGATTCTGGAACATTGGCCTGGTTATTAGGAGCGGTACTTTAGACTACTCTCCTGGACCTCGGACTAGTTTTATTCCTTCTGGATTGCTTGCATCACCTGGATTCTGGAACCTTGGCCTGGTTATTAGGAGCGGTACTTTAGACTACTCTCCTGGGCCCCAGACTTGGTTTCTGCCTTCTGGATTGCTTGTGTCTCCTGGATTCTGGAACATTGGCCTGGTTATTAAGAGCAGTACTTTAGACTACTCTCCTGGATCCCAGACTAGGTTTCTCCCTTCTGGATTGCTTGCGTCTCCTGCATTCCGGAACATTGGCCTGGTCATTAGGAGTGGTACTTTAGACTACTCTCCTGGACCCAGACTTGGTTTCTGCCTCTGGATTGCTTGCGTCTCCTAGATTCTGAAGCCTTGGCCTGGTTATTAGGAGCGGTACTTTAGACTACTCTCCTGGACCCGGGACTTGGTTTCTGCCTTCTGGATTGCTTGCGTCTCCTGGATTCTATAACCTTGGCCTGGGCAGTAGGAGCGATACTTTAGACTACTCTCCTGGACCCAGGCCTTAGTTTCTGCCTTCTGGATTGCTTGCATCTCCTGGATTCTGGAACCTTGGCCTGGTTATTAGGAGCGGTACTTTAGACTACTCTCCTGGGCCCCAGACTTTGTTTCTGCCTTCTGGATTGCTTGTGTCTCCTGGATTCTGGAACATTGGCCTGGTTATTAAGAGCAGTACTTTAGACTACTCTCCTGGATCCTGGACTAAGTTTCTCCCTTCTGGATTGCTTGCGTCTCCTGCATTCCGGAACATTGGCCTGGTCATTAGGAGTGGTACTTTAGACTTCTCTCCTGGACCCCGACTTGGTTTCTGCCTCTGGATTGCTTGCGTCTCCTGGATTCTGAAGCCTTGGCCTGGTTATTAGGAGCGGTACTTTAGACTACTCTCCTGGACCCAGGACTTGGTTTCTGCCTTCTGGATTGCTTGCGTCTCCTGGATTCTGGAACCTTGGCCTGGGCAGTAGGAGCGATACTTTAGACTACTCTCCTGGACCCGGGCCTTGGTTTCTGCCTTCTGGATTGCTTGCATCTCCTGGATTCCGGAACCTTGGCTTGGGCATTAGGAGCGGTACTTTATACTACTCTCTTGGACCCTGGACTTGTTTTCTGCCTTCTTTGCTTGCGTCTCCTGGAGTCTGGATCCTTGGCCTGGTTATTAGGAGCGGTACTTCAAACTACTCTCCTGGACCCGGGACTAGGTTTCTGCCGTCTGGATTGCTTGCATCTCCTGGATTCTGGAACCTTGGCCTGGTTATTAGGAGTGGTACTTTAGACTACTCTACTGGATCCGGGACGAGGTTTCTGCCTTCTGGCTTGCTTGCATCTACTGGATTCTGGAAACTTGGTCTGGTGATTAGGAGCGGTACTTTAGACTACACTCCTGGACCCGGGACTTTGTTTCTGCCTTCTGGATTGCTTGCATCTCCTGGATTCTGGATCCTTGTCCTGGTTATTAGGAGCGGTACTTTAGACTAGGAGCAGTACTTTAGACTACTCTCCTGGACCCCAGACTTGGTTTCTGCCTTATGGATTGCTTGCATCTCGTGGATTCTGGAACCTTGTCCTGGTTATTAGGAGTGGTACTTTAGACTACTCTCCTGGACTCCGGATTTGGTGTATGCCTTCTGGATTGCTTGCATCTCCTGGTTTCTGGAACCTTGGCTTAGTTATTAGGAGGGGTACTTTAGATACTCTCCTGGACCTCAGACTTGCTTTCTGCCTTCTGGATTGCTTGCGTCTCCTGGATTCTGGAACCTTGGCCTGGTTATTAGGAGCGGTCCTTTAGACTACTCTCGTGGACTCCGGACTAGGTTTCTGCCTTCGGGATTGCTTGCATCACCTGGGTTCTGGAACCTTGGCCTGGTTATTAGGAGCGGTACATTAGACTACTTCCCTGGACCCCAGACTTGGTTTCGGCATTCTGGATTGCTTGCGTCACCTGGATTCTGGAGCCTTGGCCTGGTTATTAGGAGTGGTACTTTAGACTACTCTACTGGACCCCGGACTTGGTTTCTGCCTTCTGGATTGCTTGCGTCTCCTGGATTCTGGAACTTTGGCCTGGTTATTAGGAGCAGTACTTTAGACTACTCTCCTGGAGCCCATACTTGGTTTCTGCCTTCTGGATTGCTTGCATCTCTTGGATTCTGGAACCTTGGCCTGATTATTAGGAGCGGTACTTTAGACTACTCTCCTGGACCCCAGACTTGGTTTCTACCTTCTGGATTGCTTGCATCTCCTGGATTCTGGAAACTTGGCCTGGTTATTAGGATTGGTACTTTAAACTACTCTCCTGGACCCCAGACTAGGTTTCTGCCTTCTGGATAGCTTGATTCTCCTGGATTCTGGAACCTTGGCCTGGTTATTAGGAGCCTTACTTTAGACTACTCTCCTGGACCCTGGACTTGGTTTCTGACTTCTGGATTGCTTGCATCTCCTGGATTATGGAACCTTGGCCTGGTTATTAGGATCGGTACTTTACACTACTCTCCTGGACCCCGGGCTTGGTTTCTGCCTTTTGGATTGCTTGCGTCTCCTGGATTCTGGAACCTTCGCCTGGTTATTAGGATTGGTACTTTAGACTTCTCTCCTGGACCCCGGTCTTGGTTTCTGCCTTCTGGATTGTTTGCGTCTCCTGGATTCTGGAATCTTGGCCTGGTTATATTAGGAGTGGTACTTTAGACTACTCTACTGGACCCCGGACTTGGTTTCTGCCTTCTGGAGTGCTTGCATCTCTTGGATTCTGGAACCTTGGCCTGGTTATTAGAAGCAGCACTTTAGACTACTCTCCTGGACCCCAGACTTGGTTTCTGCCTTCTGGATTGCTTGCATCTCTTGGATTCTGGAACCTTGGCCTGGTTATTAGGAGCGGTACTTTAGACTACTCTCCTGGACCCCGGACTAGGTTTCTGCCTTCTGGATTGCTTGATTCTCCTGGATTCTGGAACCTTGGCCTAGTTATTAGGAGCGGTCCTTTAGACTACTCTCCTGGACCCCGGACTAGGTTTCTGCCTTCGGGATTGCTTGCGTCACCTGGATTCTGGAGCCTTGGCCTGGTTATTAGGAGTGGTACTTTAGACTACTCTACTGGACCCCGGACTTGGTTTCTGCCTTCTGGATTGCTTGCGTCTCCTGGATTCTGGAACCTTGGCCTGGTTATTAGGAGCAGTACTTTAGACTACTCTCCTGGAGCCCATACTTGGTTTCTGCCTTCTGGATTGCTTGCATCTCTTGGATTCTGGAACCTTGGCCTGGTTATTAGGAGCGGTACTTTAGACTACTCTCCTGGACCCCAGACTTGGTTTCTACCTTCTGGATTGCTTGCATCTCCTGGATTCTGGAAACTTGGCCTGGTTATTAGGATTGGTACTTTAAACTACTCTCCTGGACCCCAGACTAGGTTTCTGCCTTCTGGATAGCTTGATTCTCCTGGATTCTGGAACCTTGGCCTGGTTATTAGGAGCCTTACTTTAGACTACTCTCCTGGACCCTGGACTTGGTTTCTGACTTCTGGATTGCTTGCATCTCCTGGATTATGGAACCTTGGCCTGGTTATTAGGATCGGTCCTTTAGACTACTCTCCTGGACCCCAGACTTGGTTTCTGCCTTCTGGATTGCTTGTGTCTCCTGGATTCTGGAACCTTGGCCTGGTTATTAGGATTGGTACTTTACACTATTCTCCTGGACCCCGGGCTTGGTTTCTGCCTTTTGGATTGCTTGCGTCTCCTGGATTCTGGAACCTTCGCCTGGTTATTAGGATTGGTACTTTAGACTTCTCTCCTGGACCCCGGTCTTGGTTTCTGCCTTCTGGATTGTTTGCGTCTCCTGGATTCTGGAATCTTGGCCTGGTTATATTAGGAGTGGTACTTTAGACTACTCTACTGGACCCCGGACTTGGTTTCTGCCTTCTGGAGTGCTTGCATCTCTTGGATTCTGGAACCTTGGCCTGGTTATTAGAAGCAGCACTTTAGACTACTCTCCTGGACCCCAGACTTGGTTTCTGCCTTCTGGATTGCTTGCATCTCTTGGATTCTGGAACCTTGGCCTGGTTATTAGGAGCGGTACTTTAGACTACTCTCCTGGACCCCGGACTAGGTTTCTGCCTTCTGGATTGCTTGATTCTCCTGGATTCTGGAACCTTGGCATGGTTATTAGGAGCCTTACTTTAGACTACTCTCCTGGACCCTGGACTTGGTTTCTAACTTCTGGATTGCTTGCATCTCCTGGATTCTGGAACCTTGGCCTAGTTATTAGGAGCGGTCCTTTAGACTACTCTCCTGGACCCCGGACTAGGTTTCTGCCTTCGGGATTGCTTGCGTCACCTGGGTTCTGGAACCTTGGCCTGGTTATTAGGATTGTTACTTTAGACTACTCTCCTGGACCCAGACTTGGTTTCTGCCTCTGGATTGCTTGCGTCTCCTAGATTCTGAAGCCTTGGCCTGGTTATTAGGAGCGGTACTTTAGACTACTCTCCTGGACCCGGGACTTGGTTTCTGTCTTCTGGATTGCTTGCGTCTCCTGGATTCTATAACCTTGGCCTGGGCAGTAGGAGCGATACTTTAGACTACTCTCCTGGACCCAGGCCTTAGTTTCTGCCTTCTGGATTGCTTGCATCTCCTGGATTCTGGAACCTTGGCCTGGTTATTAGGAGCGGTACTTTAGACTACTCTCCTGGACCTCAGACTGGTTTTATTCCTTCTGGATTGCTTGCATCACCTGGATTCTGAAACCTTGGCCTGGTTATTAGGAGCGGTAATTTAGACTATTCTCCTGGGCCCCAGACTTTGTTTCTGCCTTCTGGATTGCTTGTGTCTCCTGGATTCTGGAACATTGGCCTGGTTATTAAGAGCAGTACTTTAGACTACTCTCCTGGATCCTGGACTAGGTTTCTCCCTTCTGGATTGCTTGCGTCTCCTGCATTCCGGAACATTGGCCTGGTCATTAGGAGTGGTACTTTAGACTTCTCTCCTGGACCCCGACTTGGTTTCTGCCTCTGGATTGCTTGCGTCTCCTGGATTCTGAAGCCTTGGCCTGGTTATTAGGAGCGGTACTTTAGACTACTCTCCTGGACCCAGGACTTGGTTTCTGCCTTCTGGATTGCTTGCGTCTCCTGGATTCTGGAACCTTGGCCTGGGCAGTAGGAGCGATACTTTAGACTACTCTCCTGGACCCGGGCCTTGGTTTCTGCCTTTTGGATTGCTTGCATCTCCTGGATTCCGGAACCTTGGCTTGGGCATTAGGAGCAGTACTTTATACTACTCTCTTGGAGCCTGGACTTGTTTTCTGCCTTCTTTGCTTGCGTCTCCTGGAGTCTGGATCCTTGGCCTGGTTATTAGGAGCGGTACTTCAGACTACTCTCCTGGACCCGGGACTAGGTTTCTGCCGTCTGGATTGCTTGCATCTCCTGGATTCTGGAACCTTGGCCTGGTTATTAGGAGTGGTACTTTAGACTACTCTACTGGATCCGGGACGAGGTTTCTGCCTTCTGGCTTGCTTGCATCTACTGGATTCTGGAAACTTGGTCTGGTGATTAGGAGCGGTACTTTAGACTACACTCCTGGACCCGGGACTTTGTTTCTGCCTTCTGGATTGCTTGCATCTCCTGGATTCTGGATCCTTGGCCTGGTTATTAGGATTGGTACTTTAGACTACTCTCCTGGACCCCGGGCTTGGTTTCTGCCTTTTGGATTGCTTGCGTCTCCTGGATTCTGGAACCTTCGCCTGGTTATTAGGATTGGTACTTTAGACTTCTCTCCTGGACCCCGGTCTTGGTTTCTGCCTTCTGGATTGTTTGCGTCTCCTGGATTCTGGAATCTTGGCCTGGTTATATTAGGAGTGGTATTTTAGACTACTCTACTGGACCCCGGACTTGGTTTCTGCCTTCTGGATTGCTTGCATCTCTTGGATTCTGGAACCTTGGCCTGGTTATTAGAAGCAGCACTTTAGACTACTCTCCTGGACCCCAGACTTGGTTTCTGCCTTCTGGATTGCTTGCATCTCTTGGATTCTGGAACCTTCGCCTGGTTATTAGGAGCGGTACTTTAGACTACTCTCCTGGACCCCGGACTAGGTTTCTGCCTTCTGGATTGCTTGATTCTCCTGGATTCTGGAACCTTGGCATGGTTATTAGGAGCCTTACTTTAGACTACTCTCCTGGACCCTGGACTTGGTTTCTAACTTCTGGATTGCTTGCATCTCCTGGATTCTGGAACCTTGGCCTGGTTATTAGGAGCGGTCCTTTAGACTACTCTCCTGGACCCCGGACTAGGTTTCTGCCTTCGGGATTGCTTGCGTCACCTGGGTTCTGGAACCTTGGCCTGGTTATTAGGATTGTTACTTTAGACTACTCTCCTGGACCCCGGTCTTGGTTTCTGCCTTCTGAATTGCTTGCATCTCCTGGATTCTGGAATCTTGGCCTGGTTATTAGGATTCATACTTTAGACTACTCTACTTGACCCCAGACTTGGTTTCTGCCTTCTGGATTGCTTGCGTCTCCTGGATTCTGGAACCTTGGCCTGGATATTAGGAGCAGTTCTTTAGACTACTCTCCTGGACCCCAGACTTGGTTTCTGTCTTCTGGATTGCTTGCGTATCCTGGATTCTGGAACATTGGCCTGGTTATTAGGACTGGTACTTTAGACTACTCTCCTGGACCCTGGACTTGGTTTCTGTCTTCTGGATTGCTTGCGTCTACTGGATTCTGGAACCTCTGCCTGGTTATTAGGAGTGGTTCTTTAGACTGCTCTCCTGGACCCCGGTCTTGGTTTCTGACTTCTGGATTGCTTGCGTCTCCTGGATTCTGGAAACTTGGACTCGTTATTAGGATTGGTACTTTAGACTACTCTCCTGGACCCCGGTCTTGGTTTCTGCCTTCTGGATTGCTTGCGTCTCCTGGATTCTGGAACCTTGGCCTGGTTATTAGGATTGGTACTTTAGACTACTCTCCTGGACCCCGGTCTTGGTTTCTGCCTCCTGGATTGCTTGCGTCTCCTGGATTCTAGAATCGTGGTCTGGTTATTAGGAGTGGTACTTTAGACTACTCTACTGGACCCTGGACTTGGTTTCTGCCTTCTGGATTGCTTGCGTCTCGTGGATTCTGGAACCTTGGCCTGGTTATTAGAAGTGGTACTTTAGACTACTTTCCTGGACCCCAGACTTGGTTTCTGCATTCTGGATTGCTTGCATCTCTTGGATTCTGAAACCTTGGCCTGGTTATTAGGAGCGGTACTTTAGACTACTCTCCTGGACCCTGGACTAGGTTTCTGCCTTCTGGATTGCTTGATTCTCCTGGATTCTGGAACCTTGGCATGGTTATTAGGAGCCTTACTTTAGACTACTCTCTTGGACCCTGGACTTGGTTTCTGACTTCTGGATTGCTTGCATCTCCTGGATTCTGGAACCTTGGCCTGGTTATTCGGAGCGGTCCTTTAGACTACTATCCTGGACCCCGGACTAGGTTTCTGCCTTCAGGATTGCTTGCGTCACCTGGGTTCTGGAACCTTGGCCTGGTTATTAGGAGCAGTACTTTAGACTACTCTCCTGGACCCCAGACTTGGCTTCTGCCTTCTGGATTGCTTGCGTCTCCTGGATTCTGGAAACTTGACCTGGTTATTAGGATTGGTACTTTAGACTACTCTCCTGGACCCCGGTCTTGGTTTCTGCCTTCTGGATTGCTTGCGTCTCCTGGATTCTGGAATCTTGGCCTGGTTATTAGGAGTGGTACTTTAGACTACTCTACTTGACCCGGGACTTGGTTTCTGCCTTCTGGATTGCTTGTGTCTCCTGGATTCTAGAACGTTGGCCTGGGTATTAGGAGCAGTACTTTAGACTACTCTCCTGGACCCCAGACTTGGTTTCTGCCTTCTGGATTGCTTGAGTATCCTGGATTCTGGAACCTTGGCCTGGTTATTAGGAGTGGTGCTTTAGACTACTCTCCTGGACCCTGGACTTGGTTTCTGTCTTCTGGATTGCTTGCGTCTCCTGGATTCTGGAACCTCTGCCTGGTTATTAGGAGTGGTTCTTTAGACTACTCTCCTGGACCCAGACTAGGTTTCTGCCTTCTGGATTGCTTGCATCTCCTGGATTCTGGAACCTTGGCCTGGTTATTGGGAGCAGTACTTTAGACTACTCTCCTGGACCGGGGACTTTGTTTCTGCCTTCTGGATTGCTTGCATCTCCTGGATTCTGGAACCTTAGCCTGATTATTAGGTGTGGTACTTTAGTCTACTCTCCTGGACCCCAGACTTGGTTTATGCCTTCTGGATTGCTTGCGTCTCCTGGATTCAGGAACCTTGGCCTGACTATTAGGAGTGGTACTTTAGAATACTCTCCTGGACCCAGGACATGGTGTCTGACTTCTGGATTGCTTGGATCTCCTGGATTCTGGAACCTTGGCCTGGTTATTAGGAGCAGTACTTTAGACTACTCTCCTGGACCCCGAACTTGGTTTCTGTCTTCTGGATTGCTTGCGTCTCCTGGATTCTGGATCCTTGGCCTGGTTATTAGGAGTGGTACTTTAGACTGCTCTCCTGGGTCCCGGACTTGGTTTCTGCCTTCTGGATTGCTTTCGTCTCCTGGATTCTGTAACCTCGGCCTGGTTATTAAGAGTGGTACTTTAGACTACTCTCCTGGACCCCGGACTTTGTTTCTGCCTTCTGGATTGCTTGCATCTCCTGGATTCTGGGACCTTGACCTGGTTATAAGGTGCAGTACTTTAGACTACTCTCCCGGACCCCGGACTGGGATTCTGCCTTCTGGATTGCTTGTATCTCCTGGATTCTGAATGCTTGGCCAGGTTATGAGGAGCAGTACTTTAGACTACTCACCTGGACCCCAGACTTTGTTTAAGCCTTCTGGATTGCTTTCGTTTCCTGGATTCTGGAACCTTGGCCTGGTTATTAGGAGCAGTACTTTAGACTACTCTCCTGGACCCCGAACTTGGTTTCTGCCTTCTGGATTGCTTGCGTCTCCTGGATTCTGGATCCTTGGCCTGGTTATTAGGAGTGATACTTTAGACTACTCTCCTGGACTCCGGACTTGGTTTATGTCTTCTGGATTGCTTGCATCTCCTGGATTCTGGAACATTGGCATGGTTATTAGGAGTGGTGCTTTAGACTACTCTCCTGGACCCCAGACTTGGTTTCTGACTTCTGGATTGCTTGCGTCTCCTGGATTGTGGAACCTTGGCCTTGTTATTAGGAGCAGTACTTTAGACTACTCTCCTGGACCCCGAACTAGGTTTCTGCCTTCTGGATTGCTTGCATCTCCTGGGTTCTGGAACCTTGGCCTGGTTATTAGGAGCAGTACTTTAGACTACTCTCCTGGACCCGGGACTTGGTTTCTGACTTCTGGATTGCTTGCATCTCCTGGATTCTGGAACCTTGGCCTGGTTATTAGGAGCGGTACTTTAGACTACTCTCCTGGACCTCGGACTAGTTTTATTCCTTCTGGATTGCTTGCATCACCTGGATTCTGGAACCTTGGCCTGGTTATTAGGAGTGGTACTTTAGACTACTCTCCTGGGCCCCAGACTTGGTTTCTGCCTTCTGGATTGCTTGTGTCTCCTGGATTCTGGAACATTGGCCTGGTTATTAAGAGCAGTACTTTAGACTACTCTCCTGGATCCCGGACTAGGTTTCTCCCTTCTGGATTGCTTGCGTCTCCTGCATTCCGGAACATTGGCCTGGTCATTTATGAGTGGTACTTTAGACTTCTCTCCTGGACCCCGACTTGGTTTCTGCCTCTGGATTGCTTGAGTCTCCTGGAATCTGAAGCCTTGGCCTGGTTATTAGGAGCAGTACTTTAGACTACTCTCCTGGACCCGGGACTAGGTTTCTGCCTTCTGGACTGCTTGCATCTCCTGGATTCTGGAACTTTGGAATGGTTATTAGGAGTGGTACTTTAGACTACTCTACTGGATCCGGGACTAGGTTTCTGCCTTCTGGCTTGCTTGCATCTACTGGATTCTGGAAACTTGGTCTGGTGATTAGGAGCGGTACTTTAGACTACACTCCTGGACCCGGGACTTTGTTTCTGCCTTCTGGATTGCTTGCATCTCCTGGATTCTGGATCCTTGGCCTGGTTATTAGGAGCGGTACTTTAGACTAGGAGAAGTACTTTAGACTACTCTCCTGGACCCCGGACTTGGTTTCTGCCTTATGGATTGCTTGCATCTCGTGGATTCTGGAACCTTGTCCTGGTTATTAGGAGTGGTACTTTAGACTACTCTCCTGGACTCCGGATTTGGTGTATGCCTTCTGGATTGCTTGCATCTCCTGGTTTCTGGAACCTTGGCTTAGTTATTAGGAGGGGTACTTTAGATACTCTCCTGGACCTCAGACTTGCTTTCTGCCTTCTGTATTGCTTGCGTCTCCTGGATTCTGGAACCTTGGCCTGGTTATTAGGAGCGGTCCTTTAGACTACTCTCGTGGACTCCGGACTAGGTTTCTGCCTTCGGGATTGCTTGCATCACCTGGGTTCTGGAACCTTGGCCTGGTTATTAGGAGCGGTACTTTAGACTACTTCCCTGGACCCCAGACTTGGTTTCTGCCTTCTGGATTGCTCGCGTCTCCTGGATTCTGTAACCTCGGCCTGGTTATTAAGAGTGGTACTTTAGACTACTCTCCTGGACCCCGGACTTTGTTTCTGCCTTCTGGGTTGCTTGCATCTCCTGGATTCTGGGACCTTGACCTGGTTATAAGGTGCAGTACTTTAGACTACTCTCCCGGACCCCAGACTGGGATTCTGCCTTCTGGATTGCTTGTATCTCCTGGATTCTGAATGCTTGGCCAGGTTATGAGGAGCAGTACTTTAGACTACTCACCTGGACTCCAGACTTTGTTTAAGCCTTCTGGATTGCTTTCGTCTCCTGGATTCTGGAACCTTGGCCTGGTTATTAGGAGCAGTACTTTAGACTACTCTCCTGGAACCCGAACTTGGTTTCTGCCTTCTGGATTGCTTGCGTCTCCTGGATTCTGGACCCTTGGCCTGGTTATTAGGAGTGATACTTCAGACTACTCTCCTGGACTCCGGACTTGGTTTATGTCTTCTGGATTGCTTGCATCTCCTGGATTCTGGAACATTGGCCTGGTTATTAGGAGCGGTACTTTAGACTACTCTCCTGGACCTCGGACTAGTTTTATTCCTTCTGGATTGCTTGCATCACCTGGATTCTGGAACCTTGGCCTGGTTATTAGGAGCGGTACTTTAGACTACTCTCCTGGGCCCCAGACTTGGTTTCTGCCTTCTGGATTGCTTGTGTCTCCTGGATTCTGGAACATTGGCCTGGTTATTAAGAGCAGTACTTTAGACTACTCTCCTGGATCCCGGACTAGGTTTCTCCCTTCTGGATTGCTTGCGTCTCCTGCATTCCGGAACATTGGCCTGGTCATTAGGAGTGGTACTTTAGACTACTCTCCTGGACCCAGACTTGGTTTCTGCCTCTGGATTGCTTGCGTCTCCTAGATTCTGAAGCCTTGGCCTGGTTATTAGGAGCGGTACTTTAGACTACTCTCCTGGACCCGGGACTTGGTTTCTGCCTTCTGGATTGCTTGCGTCTCCTGGATTCTATAACCTTGGCCTGGGCAGTAGGAGCGATACTTTAGACTACTCTCCTGGACCCAGGCCTTAGTTTCTGCCTTCTGGATTGCTTGCATCTCCTGGATTCTGGAACCTTGGCCTGGTTATTAGCAGCGGTACTTTAGACTACTCTCCTGGACCTCAGACTGGTTTTATTCCTTCTGGATTGCTTGCATCACCTGGATTCTGAAACCTTGGCCTGGTTATTAGGAGCGGTAATTTAGACTACTCTCCTGGGCCCCAGACTTTGTTTCTGCCTTCTGGATTGCTTGTGTCTCCTGGATTCTGGAACATTGGCCTGGTTATTAAGAGCAGTACTTTAGACTACTCTCCTGGATCCTGGACTAGGTTTCTCCCTTCTGGATTGCTTGCGTCTCCTGCATTCCGGAACATTGGCCTGGTCATTAGGAGTGGTACTTTAGACTTCTCTCCTGGACCCCGACTTGGTTTCTGCCTCTGGATTGCTTGCGTCTCCTGGATTCTGAAGCCTTGGCCTGGTTATTAGGAGCAGTACTTTAGACTACTCTCCTGGACCCAGGACTTGGTTTCTGCCTTCTGGATTGCTTGCGTCTCCTGGATTCTGGAACCTTGGCCTGGGCAGTAGGAGCGATACTTTAGACTACTCTCCTGGACCCGGGCCTTGGTTTCTGCCTTCTGGATTGCTTGCATCTCCTGGATTCCGGAACCTTGGCTTGGGCATTAGGAGCGGTACTTTATACTACTCTCTTGGACCCTGGACTTGTTTTCTGCCTTCTTTGCTTGCGTCTCCTGGAGTCTGGATCCTTGGCCTGGTTATTAGGAGCGGTACTTCAGACTACTCTCCTGGACCCGGGACTAGGTTTCTGCCGTCTGGATTGCTTGCATCTCCTGGATTCTGGAACCTTGGCCTGGTTATTAGGAGTGGTACTTTAGACTACTCTACTGGATCCGGGACGAGGTTTCTGCCTTCTGGCTTGCTTGCATCTACTGGATTCTGGAAACTTGGTCTGGTGATTAGGAGCGGTACTTTAGACTACACTCCTGGACCCGGGACTTTGTTTCTGCCTTCTGGATTGCTTGCATCTCCTGGATTCTGGATCCTTGGCCTGGTTATTAGGAGCGGTACTTTAGACTAGGAGCAGTACTTTAGACTACTCTCCTGGACCCCAGACTTGGTTTCTGCCTTATGGATTGCTTGCATCTCGTGGATTCTGGAACCTTGTCCTGGTTATTAGGAGTGGTACTTTAGACTACTCTCGTGGACTCCGGACTAGGTTTCTGCCTTCGGGATTGCTTGCATCACCTGGGTTCTGGAACCTTGGCCTGGTTATTAGGAGCGGTACTTTAGACTACTTCCCTGGACCCCAGACTTGGTTTCTGCCTTCTGGATTGCTTGCGTCTCCTGGATTCTGTAACCTCGGCCTGGTTATTAAGAGTGGTACTTTAGACTACTCTCCTGGACCCCGGACTTTGTTTCTGCCTTCTGGATTGCTTGCATCTCCTGGATTCTGGGACCTTGACCTGGTTATAAGGTGCAGTACTTTAGACTACTCTCCCGGACCCCGGACTGGGATTCTGCCTTCTGGATTGCTTGTATCTCCTGGATTCTGAATGCTTGGCCAGGTTATGAGGAGCAGTACTTTAGACTACTCACCTGGACCCCAGACTTTGTTTAAGCCTTCTGGATTGCTTTCGTCTCCTGGATTCTGGAACCTTGGCCTGGTTATTAGGAGCAGTACTTTAGACTACTCTCCTGGAACCCGAACTTGGTTTCTGCCTTCTGGATTGCTTGCGTCTCCTGGATTCTGGATCCTTGGCCTGGTTATTAGGAGTGATACTTCAGACTACTCTCCTGGACTCCGGACTTGGTTTATGTCTTCTGGATTGCTTGCATCTCCTGGATTCTGGAACATTGGCCTGGTTATTAGGAGCGGTACTTTAGACTACTCTCCTGGACCTCGGACTAGTTTTATTCCTTCTGGATTGCTTGCATCACCTGGATTCTGGAACCTTGGCCTGGTTATTAGGAGCGGTACTTTAGACTACTCTCCTGGGCCCCAGACTTGGTTTCTGCCTTCTGGATTGCTTGTGTCTCCTGGATTCTGGAACATTGGCCTGGTTATTAAGAGCAGTACTTTAGACTACTCTCCTGGATCCCGGACTAGGTTTCTCCCTTCTGGATTGCTTGCGTCTCCTGCATTCCGGAACATTGGCCTGGTCATTAGGAGTGGTACTTTAGACTACTCTCCTGGACCCAGACTTGGTTTCTGCCTCTGGATTGCTTGCGTCTCCTAGATTCTGAAGCCTTGGCCTGGTTATTAGGAGCGGTACTTTAGACTACTCTCCTGGACCCGGGACTTGGTTTCTGCCTTCTGGATTGCTTGCGTCTCCTGGATTCTATAACCTTGGCCTGGGCAGTAGGAGCGATACTTTAGACTACTCTCCTGGACCCAGGCCTTAGTTTCTGCCTTCTGGATTGCTTGCATCTCCTGGATTCTGGAACCTTGGCCTGGTTATTAGGAGCGGTACTTTAGACTACTCTCCTGGGCCCCAGACTTTGTTTCTGCCTTCTGGATTGCTTGTGTCTCCTGGATTCTGGAACATTGGCCTGGTTATTAAGAGCAGTACTTTAGACTACTCTCCTGGATCCTGGACTAGGTTTCTCCCTTCTGGATTGCTTGCGTCTCCTGCATTCCGGAACATTGGCCTGGTCATTAGGAGTGGTACTTTAGACTTCTCTCCTGGACCCCGACTTGGTTTCTGCCTCTGGATTGCTTGCGTCTCCTGGATTCTGAAGCCTTGGCCTGGTTATTAGGAGCGGTACTTTAGACTACTCTCCTGGACCCAGGACTTGGTTTCTGCCTTCTGGATTGCTTGCGTCTCCTGGATTCTGGAACCTTGGCCTGGGCAGTAGGAGCGATACTTTAGACTACTCTCCTGGACCCGGGCCTTGGTTTCTGCCTTCTGGATTGCTTGCATCTCCTGGATTCCGGAACCTTGGCTTGGGCATTAGGAGCGGTACTTTATACTACTCTCTTGGACCCTGGACTTGTTTTCTGCCTTCTTTGCTTGCGTCTCCTGGAGTCTGGATCCTTGGCCTGGTTATTAGGAGCGGTACTTCAGACTACTCTCCTGGACCCGGGACTAGGTTTCTGCCGTCTGGATTGCTTGCATCTCCTGGATTCTGGAACCTTGGCCTGGTTATTAGGAGTGGTACTTTAGACTACTCTACTGGATCCGGGACGAGGTTTCTGCCTTCTGGCTTGCTTGCATCTACTGGATTCTGGAAACTTGGTCTGGTGATTAGGAGCGGTACTTTAGACTACACTCCTGGACCCGGGACTTTGTTTCTGCCTTCTGGATTGCTTGCATCTCCTGGATTCTGGATCCTTGGCCTGGTTATTAGGAGCGGTACTTTAGACTAGGAGCAGTACTTTAGACTACTCTCCTGGACCCCAGACTTGGTTTCTGCCTTATGGATTGCTTGCATCTCGTGGATTCTGGAACCTTGTCCTGGTTATTAGGAGTGGTACTTTAGACTACTCTCGTGGACTCCGGACTAGGTTTCTGCCTTCGGGATTGCTTGCATCACCTGGGTTCTGGAACCTTGGCCTGGTTATTAGGAGCGGTACTTTAGACTACTTCCCTGGACCCCAGACTTGGTTTCTGCCTTCTGGATTGCTTGCGTCTCCTGGATTCTGTAACCTCGGCCTGGTTATTAAGAGTGGTACTTTAGACTACTCTCCTGGACCCCGGACTTTGTTTCTGCCTTCTGGATTGCTTGCATCTCCTGGATTCTGGGACCTTGACCTGGTTATAAGGTGCAGTACTTTAGACTACTCTCCCGGACCCCGGACTGGGATTCTGCCTTCTGGATTGCTTGTATCTCCTGGATTCTGAATGCTTGGCCAGGTTATGAGGAGCAGTACTTTAGACTACTCACCTGGACCCCAGACTTTGTTTAAGCCTTCTGGATTGCTTTCGTCTCCTGGATTCTGGAACCTTGGCCTGGTTATTAGGAGCAGTACTTTAGACTACTCTCCTGGAACCCGAACTTGGTTTCTGCCTTCTGGATTGCTTGCGTCTCCTGGATTCTGGATCCTTGGCCTGGTTATTAGGAGTGATACTTCAGACTACTCTCCTGGACTCCGGACTTGGTTTATGTCTTCTGGATTGCTTGCATCTCCTGGATTCTGGAACATTGGCCTGGTTATTAGGAGCGGTACTTTAGACTACTCTCCTGGACCTCGGACTAGTTTTATTCCTTCTGGATTGCTTGCATCACCTGGATTCTGGAACCTTGGCCTGGTTATTAGGAGCGGTACTTTAGACTACTCTCCTGGGCCCCAGACTTGGTTTCTGCCTTCTGGATTGCTTGTGTCTCCTGGATTCTGGAACATTGGCCTGGTTATTAAGAGCAGTACTTTAGACTACTCTCCTGGATCCCGGACTAGGTTTCTCCCTTCTGGATTGCTTGCGTCTCCTGCATTCCGGAACATTGGCCTGGTCATTAGGAGTGGTACTTTAGACTACTCTCCTGGACCCAGACTTGGTTTCTGCATCTGGATTGCTTGCGTCTCCTAGATTCTGAAGCCTTGGCCTGGTTATTAGGAGCGGTACTTTAGACTACTCTCCTGGACCCGGGACTTGGTTTCTGCCTTCTGGATTGCTTGCGTCTCCTGGATTCTATAACCTTGGCCTGGGCAGTAGGAGCGATACTTTAGACTACTCTCCTGGACCCAGGCCTTAGTTTCTGCCTTCTGGATTGCTTGCATCTCCTGGATTCTGGAACCTTGGCCTGGTTATTAGGAGCGGTACTTTAGACTACTCTCCTGGGCCCCAGACTTTGTTTCTGCCTTCTGGATTGCTTGTGTCTCCTGGATTCTGGAACATTGGCCTGGTTATTAAGAGCAGTACTTTAGACTACTCTCCTGGATCCTGGACTAGGTTTCTCCCTTCTGGATTGCTTGCGTCTCCTGCATTCCGGAACATTGGCCTGGTCATTAGGAGTGGTACTTTAGACTTCTCTCCTGGACCCCGACTTGGTTTCTGCCTCTGGATTGCTTGCGTCTCCTGGATTCTGAAGCCTTGGCCTGGTTATTAGGAGCGGTACTTTAGACTACTCTCCTGGACCCAGGACTTGGTTTCTGCCTTCTGGATTGCTTGCGTCTCCTGGATTCTGGAACCTTGGCCTGGGCAGTAGGAGCGATACTTTAGACTACTCTCCTGGACCCGGGCCTTGGTTTCTGCCTTTTGGATTGCTTGCATCTCCTGGATTCCGGAACCTTGGCTTGGGCATTAGGAGCAGTACTTTATACTACTCTCTTGGACCCTGGACTTGTTTTCTGCCTTCTTTGCTTGCGTCTCCTGGAGTCTGGATCCTTGGCCTGGTTATTAGGAGCGGTACTTCAGACTACTCTCCTGGACCCGGGACTAGGTTTCTGCCGTCTGGATTGCTTGCATCTCCTGGATTCTGGAACCTTGGCCTGGTTATTAGGAGTGGTACTTTAGACTACTCTACTGGATCCGGGACGAGGTTTCTGCCTTCTGGCTTGCTTGCATCTACTGGATTCTGGAAACTTGGTCTGGTGATTAGGAGCGGTACTTTAGACTACACTCCTGGACCCGGGACTTTGTTTCTGCCTTCTGGATTGCTTGCATCTCCTGGATTCTGGATCCTTGGCCTGGTTATTAGGATTGGTACTTTAGACTACTCTCCTGGACCCCGGGCTTGGTTTCTGCCTTTTGGATTGCTTGCGTCTCCTGGATTCTGGAACCTTCGCCTGGTTATTAGGATTGGTACTTTAGACTTCTCTCCTGGACCCCGGTCTTGGTTTCTGCCTTCTGGATTGTTTGCGTCTCCTGGATTCTGGAATCTTGGCCTGGTTATATTAGGAGTGGTATTTTAGACTACTCTACTGGACCCCGGACTTGGTTTCTGCCTTCTGGATTGCTTGCATCTCTTGGATTCTGGAACCTTGGCCTGGTTATTAGAAGCAGCACTTTAGACTACTCTCCTGGACCCCAGACTTGGTTTCTGCCTTCTGGATTGCTTGCATCTCTTGGATTCTGGAACCTTCGCCTGGTTATATTAGGAGTGATACTTCAGACTACTCTCCTGGACTCCGGACTTGGTTTATGTCTTCTGGATTGCTTGCATCTCCTGGATTCTGGAACATTGGCCTGGTTATTAGGAGCGGTACTTTAGACTACTCTCCTGGACCTCGGACTAGTTTTATTCCTTCTGGATTGCTTGCATCACCTGGATTCTGGAACCTTGGCCTGGTTATTAGGAGCGGTACTTTAGACTACTCTCCTGGGCCCCAGACTTGGTTTCTGCCTTCTGGATTGCTTGTGTCTCCTGGATTCTGGAACATTGGCCTGGTTATTAAGAGCAGTACTTTAGACTACTCTCCTGGATCCCGGACTAGGTTTCTCCCTTCTGGATTGCTTGCGTCTCCTGCATTCCGGAACATTGGCCTGGTCATTAGGAGTGGTACTTTAGACTACTCTCCTGGACCCAGACTTGGTTTCTGCATCTGGATTGCTTGCGTCTCCTAGATTCTGAAGCCTTGGCCTGGTTATTAGGAGCGGTACTTTAGACTACTCTCCTGGACCCGGGACTTGGTTTCTGCCTTCTGGATTGCTTGCGTCTCCTGGATTCTATAACCTTGGCCTGGGCAGTAGGAGCGATACTTTAGACTACTCTCCTGGACCCAGGCCTTAGTTTCTGCCTTCTGGATTGCTTGCATCTCCTGGATTCTGGAACCTTGGCCTGGTTATTAGGAGCGGTACTTTAGACTACTCTCCTGGGCCCCAGACTTTGTTTCTGCCTTCTGGATTGCTTGTGTCTCCTGGATTCTGGAACATTGGCCTGGTTATTAAGAGCAGTACTTTAGACTACTCTCCTGGATCCTGGACTAGGTTTCTCCCTTCTGGATTGCTTGCGTCTCCTGCATTCCGGAACATTGGCCTGGTCATTAGGAGTGGTACTTTAGACTTCTCTCCTGGACCCCGACTTGGTTTCTGCCTCTGGATTGCTTGCGTCTCCTGGATTCTGAAGCCTTGGCCTGGTTATTAGGAGCGGTACTTTAGACTACTCTCCTGGACCCAGGACTTGGTTTCTGCCTTCTGGATTGCTTGCGTCTCCTGGATTCTGGAACCTTGGCCTGGGCAGTAGGAGCGATACTTTAGACTACTCTCCTGGACCCGGGCCTTGGTTTCTGCCTTCTGGATTGCTTGCATCTCCTGGATTCCGGAACCTTGGCTTGGGCATTAGGAGCGGTACTTTATACTACTCTCTTGGACCCTGGACTTGTTTTCTGCCTTCTTTGCTTGCGTCTCCTGGAGTCTGGATCCTTGGCCTGGTTATTAGGAGCGGTACTTCAAACTACTCTCCTGGACCCGGGACTAGGTTTCTGCCGTCTGGATTGCTTGCATCTCCTGGATTCTGGAACCTTGGCCTGGTTATTAGGAGTGGTACTTTAGACTACTCTACTGGATCCGGGACGAGGTTTCTGCCTTCTGGCTTGCTTGCATCTACTGGATTCTGGAAACTTGGTCTGGTGATTAGGAGCGGTACTTTAGACTACACTCCTGGACCCGGGACTTTGTTTCTGCCTTCTGGATTTCTTGCATCTCCTGGATTCTGGATCCTTGGCCTGGTTATTAGGAGCGGTACTTTAGACTAGGAGCAGTACTTTAGACTACTCTCCTGGACCCCAGACTTGGTTTCTGCCTTATGGATTGCTTGCATCTCGTGGATTATGGAACCTTGTCCTGGTTATTAGGAGTGGTACTTTAGACTACTCTCCTGGACTCCGGATTTGGTGTATGCCTTCTGGATTGCTTGCATCTCCTGGTTTCTGGAACCTTGGCTTAGTTATTAGGAGGGGTACTTTAGATACTCTCCTGGACCTCAGACTTGCTTTCTGCCTTCTGGATTGCTTGCGTCTCCTGGATTCTGGAACCTTGGCCTGGTTATTAGGAGCGGTCCTTTAGACTACTCTCGTGGACTCCGGACTAGGTTTCTGCCTTCGGGATTGCTTGCATCACCTGGGTTCTGGAACCTTGGCCTGGTTATTAGGAGCGGTACATTAGACTACTTCCCTGAACCCCAGACTTGGTTTCGGCATTCTGGATTGCTTGCATCACCTGGATTCTGGAGCCTTGGCGTGGTTATTAGGAGTGGTACTTTAGACTACTCTACTGGACCCCGGACTTGGTTTCTGCCTTCTGGATTGCTTGCGTCTCCTGGATTCTGGAACCTTGGCCTGGTTATTAGGAGCAGTACTTTAGACTACTCTCCTGGAGCCCATACTTGGTTTCTGCCTTCTGGATTGCTTGCATCTCTTGGATTCTGGAACCTTGGCCTGATTATTAGGAGCGGTACTTTAGACTACTCTCCTGGACCCCAGACTTGGTTTCTACCTTCTGGATTGCTTGCATCTCCTGGATTCTGGAAACTTGGCCTGGTTATTAGGATTGGTACTTTAAACTACTCTCCTGGACCCCAGACTAGGTTTCTGCCTTCTGGATAGCTTGATTCTCCTGGATTCTGGAACCTTGGCCTGGTTATTAGGAGCCTTACTTTAGACTACTCTCCTGGACCCTGGACTTGGTTTCTGACTTCTGGATTGCTTGCATCTCCTGGATTATGGAACCTTGGCCTGGTTATTAGGATCGGTCCTTTAGACTACTCTCCTGGACCCCAGACTTGGTTTCTGCCTTCTGGATTGCTTGTGTCTCCTGGATTCTGGAACCTTGGCCTGGTTATTAGGATTGGTACTTTACACTACTCTCCTGGACCCCGGGCTTGGTTTCTGCCTTTTGGATTGCTTGCGTCTCCTGGATTCTGGAACCTTCGCCTGGTTATTAGGATTGGTACTTTAGACTTCTCTCCTGGACCCCGGTCTTGGTTTCTGCCTTCTGGATTGTTTGCGTCTCCTGGATTCTGGAATCTTGGCCTGGTTATATTAGGAGTGGTACTTTAGACTACTCTACTGGACCCCGGACTTGGTTTCTGCCTTCTGGAGTGCTTGCATCTCTTGGATTCTGGAACCTTGGCCTGGTTATTAGAAGCAGCACTTTAGACTACTCTCCTGGACCCCAGACTTGGTTTCTGCCTTCTGGATTGCTTGCATCTCTTGGATTCTGGAACCTTGGCCTGGTTATTAGGAGCGGTACTTTAGACTACTCTCCTGGACCCCGGACTAGGTTTCTGCCTTCTGGATTGCTTGATTCTCCTGGATTCTGGAACCTTGGCATGGTTATTAGGAGCCTTACTTTAGACTACTCTCCTGGACCCTGGACTTGGTTTCTAACTTCTGGATTGCTTGCATCTCCTGGATTCTGGAACCTTGGCCTAGTTATTAGGAGCGGTCCTTTAGACTACTCTCCTGGACCCCGGACTAGGTTTCTGCCTTCGGGATTGCTTGCGTCACCTGGATTCTGGAGCCTTGGCCTGGTTATTAGGAGTGGTACTTTAGAGTACTCTACTGGACCCCGGACTTGGTTTCTGCCTTCTGGATTGCTTGCGTCTCCTGGATTCTGGAACCTTGGCCTGGTTATTAGGAGCAGTACTTTAGACTACTCTCCTGGAGCCCATACTTGGTTTCTGCCTTCTGGATTGCTTGCATCTCTTGGATTCTGGAACCTTGGCCTGGTTATTAGGAGCGGTACTTTAGACTACTCTCCTGGACCCCAGACTTGGTTTCTACCTTCTGGATTGCTTGCATCTCCTGGATTCTGGAAACTTGGCCTGGTTATTAGGATTGGTACTTTAAACTACTCTCCTGGACCCCAGACTAGGTTTCTGCCTTCTGGATAGCTTGATTCTCCTGGATTCTGGAACCTTGGCCTGGTTATTAGGAGCCTTACTTTAGACTACTCTCCTGGACCCTGGACTTGGTTTCTGACTTCTGGATTGCTTGCATCTCCTGGATTATGGAACCTTGGCCTGGTTATTAGGATCGGTCCTTTAGACTACTCTCCTGGACCCCAGACTTGGTTTCTGCCTTCTGGATTGCTTGTGTCTCCTGGATTCTGGAACCTTGGCCTGGTTATTAGGATTGGTACTTTACACTACTCTCCTGGACCCCGGGCTTGGTTTCTGCCTTTTGGATTGCTTGCATCTCTTGGATTCTGGAACCTTGGCCTGGTTATTAGGAGCGGTACTTTAGACTACTCCCCTGGACCCCGGACTAGGTTTCTGCCTTCTGGATTGCTTGATTCTCCTGGATTCTGGAACCTTGGCATGGTTATTAGGAGCCTTACTTTAGACTACTCTCCTGGACCCTGGACTTGGTTTCTAACTTCTGGATTGCTTGCATCTCCTGGATTCTGGAACCTTGGCCTAGTTATTAGGAGCGGTCCTTTAGACTACTCTCCTGGACCCCGGACTAGGTTTCTGCCTTCGGGATTGCTTGCGTCACCTGGGTTCTGGAACCTTGGCCTGGTTATTAGGATTGTTACTTTAGACTACTCTCCTGGACCCAGACTTGGTTTCTGCCTCTGGATTGCTTGCGTCTCCTAGATTCTGAAGCCTTGGCCTGGTTATTAGGAGCGGTACTTTAGACTACTCTCCTGGACCCGGGACTTGGTTTCTGTCTTCTGGATTGCTTGCGTCTCCTGGATTCTATAACCTTGGCCTGGGCAGTAGGAGCGATACTTTAGACTACTCTCCTGGACCCAGGCCTTAGTTTCTGCCTTCTGGATTGCTTGCATCTCCTGGATTCTGGAACCTTGGCCTGGTTATTAGGAGCGGTACTTTAGACTACTCTCCTGGACCTCAGACTGGTTTTATTCCTTCTGGATTGCTTGCATCACCTGGATTCTGAAACCTTGGCCTGGTTATTAGGAGCGGTAATTTAGACTACTCTCCTGGGCCCCAGACTTTGTTTCTGCCTTCTGGATTGCTTGTGTCTCCTGGATTCTGGAACATTGGCCTGGTTATTAAGAGCAGTACTTTAGACTACTCTCCTGGATCCTGGACTAGGTTTCTCCCTTCTGGATTGCTTGCGTCTCCTGCATTCCGGAACATTGGCCTGGTCATTAGGAGTGGTACTTTAGACTTCTCTCCTGGACCCCGACTTGGTTTCTGCCTCTGGATTGCTTGCGTCTCCTGGATTCTGAAGCCTTGGCCTGGTTATTAGGAGCGGTACTTTAGACTACTCTCCTGGACCCAGGACTTGGTTTCTGCCTTCTGGATTGCTTGCGTCTCCTGGATTCTGGAACCTTGGCCTGGGCAGTAGGAGCGATACTTTAGACTACTCTCCTGGACCCGGGCCTTGGTTTCTGCCTTCTGGATTGCTTGCATCTCCTGGATTCCGGAACCTTGGCTTGGGCATTAGGAACAGTACTTTATACTACTCTCTTGGACCCTGGACTTGTTTTCTGCCTTCTTTGCTTGCGTCTCCTGGAGTCTAGATCCTTGGCCTGGTTATTAGGAGCGGTACTTCAGACTACTCTACTGGATCCGGGACGAGGTTTCTGCCTTCTGGCTTGCTTGCATCTACTGGATTCTGGAAACTTGGTCTGGTGATTAGGAGCGGTACTTTAGACTACACTCCTGGACCCGGGACTTTGTTTCTGCCTTCTGGATTGCTTGCATCTCCTGGATTCTGGATCCTTGGCCTGGTTATTAGGATTGGTACTTTAAACTACTCTCCTGGACCCCAGACTAGGTTTCTGCCTTCTGGATAGCTTGATTCTCCTGGATTCTGGAACCTTGGCCTGGTTATTAGGAGCCTTACTTTAGACTACTCTCCTGGACCCTGGACTTGGTTTCTGACTTCTGGATTGCTTGCATCTCCTGGATTATGGAACCTTGGCCTGGTTATTAGGATCGGTCCTTTAGACTACTCTCCTGGACCCCAGACTTGGTTTCTGCCTTCTGGATTGCTTGTGTCTCCTGGATTCTGGAACCTTGGCCTGGTTATTAGGATTGGTACTTTACACTACTCTCCTGGACCCCGGGCTTGGTTTCTGCCTTTTGGATTGCTTGCGTCTCCTGGATTCTGGAACCTTCGCCTGGTTATTAGGATTGGTACTTTAGACTTCTCTCCTGGACCCCGGTCTTGGTTTCTGCCTTCTGGATTGTTTGCGTCTCCTGGATTCTGGAATCTTGGCCTGGTTATATTAGGAGTGGTACTTTAGACTACTCTACTGGACCCCGGACTTGGTTTCTGCCTTCTGGAGTGCTTGCATCTCTTGGATTCTGGAACCTTGGCCTGGTTATTAGAAGCAGCACTTTAGACTACTCTCCTGGACCCCAGACTTGGTTTCTGCCTTCTGGATTGCTTGCATCTCTTGGATTCTGGAACCTTGGCCTGGTTATTAGGAGCGGTACTTTAGACTACTCTCCTGGACCCCGGACTAGGTTTCTGCCTTCTGGATTGCTTGATTCTCCTGGATTCTGGAACCTTGGCATGGTTATTAGGAGCCTTACTTTAGACTACTCTCCTGGACCCTGGACTTGGTTTCTAACTTCTGGATTGCTTGCATCTCCTGGATTCTGGAACCTTGGCCTAGTTATTAGGAGCGGTCCTTTAGACTACTCTCCTGGACCCCGGACTAGGTTTCTGCCTTCGGGATTGCTTGCGTCACCTGGGTTCTGGAACCTTGGCCTGGTAATTAGGATTGTTACTTTAGACTACTCTCCTGGACCCCGGTCTTGGTTTCTGCCTTCTGAATTGCTTGCGTCTCCTGCATTCCGGAACATTGGCCTGGTCATTAGGAGTGGTACTTTAGACTACTCTCCTGGACCCAGACTTGGTTTCTGCCTCTGGATTGCTTGCGTCTCCTAGATTCTGAAGCCTTGGCCTGGTTATTAGGAGCGGTACTTTAGACTACTCTCCTGGACCTGGGACTTGGTTTCTGCCTTCTGGATTGCTTGCGTCTCCTGGATTCTATAACCTTGGCCTGGGCAGTAGGAGCGATACTTTAGACTACTCTCCTGGACCCAGGCCTTAGTTTCTGCCTTCTGGATTGCTTGCATCTCCTGGATTCTGGAACCTTGGCCTGGTTATTAGGAGCGGTACTTTATACTACTCTCCTGGACCTCAGACTGGTTTTATTCCTTCTGGATTGCTTGCATCACCTGGATTCTGAAACCTTGGCCTGGTTATTAGGAGCGGTAATTTAGACTACTCTCCTGGGCCCCAGACTTTGTTTCTGCCTTCTGGATTGCTTGTGTCTCCTGGATTCTGGAACATTGGCCTGGTTATTAAGAGCAGTACTTTAGACTACTCTCCTGGACCCAGGACTTGGTTTCTGCCTTCTGGATTGCTTGCGTCTCCTGGATTCTGGAACCTTGGCCTGGGCAGTAGGAGCGATACTTTAGACTACTCTCCTGGAGCCGGGCCTTGGTTTCTGCCTTCTGGATTGCTTGCATCTCCTGGATTCCGGAACCTTGGCTTGGGCATTAGGAGCGGTACTTTATACTACTCTCTTGGACCCTGGACTTGTTTTCTGCCTTCTTTGCTTGCGTCTCCTGGAGTCTGGATCCTTGGCCTGGTTATTAGGAGCGGTACTTCAGACTACTCTCCTGGACCCGGGACTAGGTTTCTGCCGTCTGGATTGCTTGCATCTACTGGATTCTGGAACCTTGGCCTGGTTATTAGGAGTGGTACTTTAGACTACTCTACTGGATCCGGGACGAGGTTTCTGCCTTCTGGCTTGCTTGCATCTACTGGATTCTGGAAACTTGGTCTGGTGATTAGAAGCGGTACTTTAGACTACACTCCTGGACCCGGGACTTTGTTTCTGCCTTCTGGATTGCTTGCATCTCCTGGATTCTGGATCCTTGGCCTGGTTATTAGGAGCGGTACTTTAGACTAGGAGCAGTACTTTAGACTACTCTCCTGGACCCCAGACTTGGTTTCTGCCTTATGGATTGCTTGCATCTCGTGGATTCTGGAACCTTGTCCTGGTTATTAGGAGTGGTACTTTAGACTACTCTCCTGGACTCCGGATTTGGTGTATGCCTTCTGGATTGCTTGCATCTCCTGGTTTCTGGAACCTTGGCTTAGTTATTAGGAGGGGTACTTTAGATACTCTCCTGGACCTCAGACTTGCTTTCTGCCTTCTGGATTGCTTGCGTCTCCTGGATTCTGGAACCTTGGCCTGGTTATTAGGAGCGGTCCTTTAGACTACTCTCGTGGACTCCGGACTAGGTTTCTGCCTTCGGGATTGCTTGCATCTCTTGGATTCTGGAACCTTGGCCTGGTTATTAGGAGCGGTACTTTAGACTACTCTCCTGGACCCCAGACTTGGTTTCTACCTTCTGGATTGCTTGCATCTCCTGGATTCTGGAAACTTGGCCTGGTTATTAGGATTGGTACTTTAAACTACTCTCCTGGACCCCAGACTAGGTTTCTGCCTTCTGGATAGCTTGATTCTCCTGGATTCTGGAACCTTGGCCTGGTTATTAGGAGCCTTACTTTAGACTACTCTCCTGGACCCTGGACTTGGTTTCTGACTTCTGGATTGCTTGCATCTCCTGGATTATGGAACCTTGGCCTGGTTATTAGGATCGGTCCTTTAGACTACTCTCCTGGACCCCAGACTTGGTTTCTGCCTTCTGGATTGCTTGTGTCTCCTGGATTCTGGAACCTTGGCCTGGTTATTAGGGTTGGTACTTTAGACTACTCTCCTGGACCCCGGGCTTGGTTTCTGCCTTTTGGATTGCTTGCGTCTCCTGGATTCTGGAACCTTCGCCTGGTTATTAGGATTGGTACTTTAGACTTCTCTCCTGGACCCCGGTCTTGGTTTCTGCCTTCTGGATTGTTTGCGTCTCCTGGATTCTGGAATCTTGGCCTGGTTATATTAGGAGTGGTACTTTAGACTACTCTACTGGACCCCGGACTTGGTTTCTGCCTTCTGGAGTGCTTGCATCTCTTGGATTCTGGAACCTTGGCCTGGTTATTAGAAGCAGCACTTTAGACTACTCTCCTGGACCCCAGACTTGGTTTCTGCCTTCTGGATTGCTTGCATCTCTTGGATTCTGGAACCTTGGCCTGGTTATTAGGAGCGGTACTTTAGACTACTCTCCTGGACCCCGGACTAGGTTTCTGCCTTCTGGATTGCTTGATTCTCCTGGATTCTGGAACCTTGGCATGGTTATTAGGAGCCTTACTTTAGACTACTCTCCTGGACCCTGGACTTGGTTTCTAACTTCTGGATTGCTTGCATCTCCTGGATTCTGGAACCTTGGCCTAGTTATTAGGAGCGGTCCTTTAGACTACTCTCCTGGACCCCGGACTAGGTTTCTGCCTTCGGGATTGCTTGCGTCACCTGGGTTCTGGAACCTTGGCCTGGTTATTAGGATTGTTACTTTAGACTACTCTCCTGGACCCCGGTCTTGGTTTCTGCCTTCTGAATTGCTTGCATCTCCTGGATTCTGGAATCTTGGCCTGGTTATTAGGATTCATACTTTAGACTACTCTACTTGACCCCAGACTTGGTTTCTGCCTTCTGGATTGCTTGCGTCTCCTGGATTCTGGAACCTTGGCCTGGATATTAGGAGCAGTTCTTTAGACTACTCTCCTGGACCCCAGACTTGGTTTCTGCCTTCTGGATTGCTTGCGTATCCTGGATTCTGGAACATTGGCCTGGTTATTAGGAGTGGTACTTTAGACTACTCTCCTGGACCCTGGACTTGGTTTCTGTCTTCTGGATTGCTTGCGTCTACTGGATTCTGGAACCTCTGCCTGGTTATTAGGAGTGGTTCTTTAGACTGCTCTCCTGGACCCCGGTCTTGGTTTCTGACTTCTGGATTGCTTGCGTCTCCTGGATTCTGGAAACTTGGACTCGTTATTAGGATTGGTAATTTAGACTACTCTCCTGGACCCCGGTCTTGGTTTCTGCCTTCTGGATTGCTTGCGTCTCCTGGATTCTGGAACCTTGGCCTGGTTATTAGGATTGGTACTTTAGACTACTCTCCTGGACCCCGGTCTTGGTTTCTGCCTTCTGGATTGCTTGCGTCTCCTGGATTCTGGAATCTTGGTCTGGTTATTAGGAGTGGTACTTTAGACTACTCTACTGGACCCTGGACTTGGTTTCTGCCTTCTGGATTGCTTGCGTCTCCTGGATTCTGGAACCTTGGCCTGGTTATTAGAAGCGGTACTTTAGACTACTTTCCTGGACCCTAGACTTGGTTTCTGCATTCTGGATTGCTTGCATCTCTTGGATTCTGGAACCTTGGCCTGGTTATTAGGAGCGGTACTTTAGACTACTCTCCTGGACCCTGGACTAGGTTTCTGCCTTCTGGATTGCTTGATTCTCCTGGATTCTGGAACCTTGGCATGGTTATTAGGAGCCTTACTTTAGACTACTCTCCTGGACCCTGGACTTGGTTTCTGACTTCTGGATTGCTTGCATCTCCTGGATTCTGGAACCTTGGCCTGGTTATTCGGAGCGGTCCTTTAGACTACTATCCTGGACCCCGGACTAGGTTTCTGCCTTCAGGATTGCTTGCGTCACCTGGGTTCTGGAACCTTGGCCTGGTTATTAGGAGCAGTACTTTAGACTACTCTCCTGGACCCCGGTCTTGGTTTCTGCCTTCTGGATTGCTTGCGTCTCCTGGATTCTGGAATCTTGGCCTGGTTATTAGGAGTGGTACTTTAGACTACTCTACTTGACCCGGGACTTGGTTTCTGCCTTCTGGATTGCTTGTGTCTCCTGGATTCTGGAACGTTGGCCTGGGTATTAGGAGCAGTACTTTAGACTACTCTCCTGGACCCCAGACTTGGTTTCTGCCTTCTGGATTGCTTGAGTATCCTGGATTCTGGAACCTTAGCCTGGTTATTAGGAGTGGTGCTTTAGACTACTCTCCTGGACCCTGGACTTGGTTTCTGTCTTCTGGATTGCTTGCGTCTCCTGGATTCTGGAACCTCTGCCTGGTTATTAGGAGTGGTTCTTTAGACTACTCTCCTGGACCCAGACTAGGTTTCTGCCTTCTGGATTGCTTGCATCTCCTGGATTCTGGAACCTTGGCCTGGTTATTGGGAGCAGTACTTTAGACTACTCTCCTGGACCGGGGACTTTGTTTCTGCCTTCTGGATTGCTTGCATCTCCTGGATTCTGGAACCTTAGCCTGGTTATAAGGTGTGGTACTTTAGTCTACTCTCCTGGACCCCAGACTTGGTTTATGCCTTCTGGATTGCTTGCGTCTCCTGGATTCAGGAACCTTGGCCTGACTATTAGGAGTGGTACTTTAGACTACTCTCCTGGACCCAGGACATGGTTTCTGACTTCTGGATTGCTTGGATCTCCTGGATTCTGGAACCTTGGCCTGGTTATTAGGAGCAGTACTTTAGACTACTCTCCTGGACCCCGAACTTGGTTTCTGCCTTCTGGATTGCTTGCGTCTCCTGGATTCTGGATCCTTGGCCTGGTTATTAGGAGTGGTACTTTAGACTGCTCTCCTGGGTCCCGGACTTGGTTTCTGCCTTCTGGATTGCTTGCGTCTCCTGGATTCTGTAACCTCGGCCTGGTTATTAAGAGTGGTACTTTAGACTACTCTCCTGGACCCCGGACTTTGTTTCTGCCTTCTGGATTGCTTGCATCTCCTGGATTCTGGGACCTTGACCTGGTTATAAGGTGCAGTACTTTAGACTACTCTCCCGGACCCCGGACTGGGATTCTTCCTTCTGGATTGCTTGTATCTCCTGGATTCTGAATGCTTGGCCAGGTTATGAGGAGCAGTACTTTAGACTACTCACCTGGACCCCAGACTTTGTTTAAGCCTTCTGGATTGCTTTCGTCTCCTGGATTCTGGAACCTTGGCCTGGTTATTAGGAGCAGTACTTTAGACTACTCTCCTGGACCCCGAACTTGGTTTCTGCCTTCTGGATTGCTTGCGTCTCCTGGATTCTGGATCCTTGCGCTGGTTATTAGGAGTGATACTTTAGACTACTCTCCTGGACTCCGGACTTGGTTTATGTCTTCTGGATTGCTTGCATCAGCTGGATTCTGGAACATTGTCATGGTTATTAGGAGTGGTGCTTTAGACTACTCTCGTGGACCCCAGACTTGGTTTCTGACTTCTGGATTGCTTGAGTCTCCTGGATTGTGGAACCTTGGCCTGGTTATTAGGAGCAGTACTTTAGACTACTCTCCTGGACCCCGAACTAGGTTTCTGCCTTCTGGATTGCTTGCATCTCCTGGGTTCTGGAACCTTGGCCTGGTTATTAGGAGCAGTACTTTAGACTACTCTCCTGGACCCGGGACTTGGTTTCTGACTTCTGGATTGCTTGCATCTCCTGGATTCTGGAACCTTGGCCTGGTTATTAGGAGCGGTACTTTAGACTACTCTCCTGGACCTCGGACTAGTTTTATTCCTTCTGGATTGCTTGCATCACCTGGATTCTGGAACCTTGGCCTGGTTATTAGGAGTGGTCTTTAGACTACTCTCCTGGGCCCCAGACTTGGTTTCTGCCTTCTGGATTGCTTGTGTCTCCTGGATTCTGGAACATTGGCCTGGTTATTAAGAGCAGTACTTTAGACTACTCTCCTGGATCCCGGACTAGGTTTCTCCCTTCTGGATTGCTTGCGTCTCCTGCATTCCGGAACATTGGCCTGGTCATTAGGAGTGGTACTTTAGACTTCTCTCCTGGACCCCGACTTGGTTTCTGCCTCTGGATTGCTTGCGTCTCCTGGAATCTGAAGCCTTGGCCTGGTTATTAGGAGTGGTACTTTAGACTACTCTACTGGATCCGGGACTAGGTTTCTGCCTTCTGGCTTGCTTGCATCTACTGGATTCTGGAAACTTGGTCTGGTGATTAGGAGAGGTACTTTAGACTACACTCCTGGACCCAGGACTTTGTTTCTGCCTCTGGATTGCTTGCGTCTCCTGGAATCTGAAGCCTTGGCCTGGTTATTAGGAGCGGTACTTTAGACTACTCTCCTGGACCCGGGACTAGGTTTCTCCCTTCTGGATTGCTTGCGTCTCCTGCATTCCGGAACATTGGCCTGGTCATTAGGAGTGGTACTTTAGACTTCTCTCCTGAACCCCGGACTTGGTTTCTGCCTTCTTTGCTTGCGTCTCCTGGAGTCTGGATCCTTGGCCTGGTTATTAGGAGTGGTACTTCAGACTACTCTCCTGGACCCGGGACTAGGTTTCTGCCGTCTGGATTGCTTGCATCTCCTGGATTCTGGAACCTTGGCCTGGTTATTAGGAGTGGTACTTTAGACTACTCTACTGGATCCGGGACGAGGTTTCTGCCTTCTGGCTTGCTTGCATCTCCTGGATTCCGGAACCTTGGCTTGGGCATTAGGAGCGGTTCTTTATACTACTCTCTTGGACCCTGGACTTGTTTTCTGCCTTCTTTGCTTGCGTCTCCTGGAGTCTGGATCCTTGGCCTGGTTATTAGGAGCGGTACTTCAGACTACTCTCCTGGACCCGGGACTAGGTTTCTGCCGTCTGGATTGCTTGCATCTCCTGGATTCTGGAACCTTGGCCTGGTTATTAGGAGTGGTACTTTAGACTACTCTACTGGATCCGGGACGAGGTTTCTGCCTTCTGGCTTGCTTGCATCTACTGGATTCTGGAAACTTGGTCTGGTGATTAGGAGCAGTACTTTAGACTACACTACTGGACCCGGAACTTTGTTTCTGCCTTCTGGATTGCTTGCATCTCCTGGATTCTGGATCCTTGGCCTGGTTATTAGGAGCGGTACTTTAGACTAGGAGCAGTACTTTAGACTACTCTCCTGGACCCCAGACTTGGTTTCTGCCTTATGGATTGCTTCCATCTCGTGGATTCTGGAACCTTGTCCTGGTCATTAGGAGTGGTACTTTAGACTACTCTCCTGGACTCCGGATTTGGTGTATGCCTTCTGGATTGCTTGCATCTCCTGGTTTCTGGAACCTTGGCTTAGTTATTAGGAGGGGTACTTTAGATACTCTCCTGGACCTCAGACTTGCTTTCTGCCTTCTGGATTGCTTGCGTCTCCTGGATTCTGGAACCTTGGCCTGGTTATTAGGAGCGGTCCTTTAGACTACTCTCGTGGACTCCGGACTAGGTTTCTGCCTTCGGGATTGCTTGCATCACCTGGGTTCTGGAACCTTGGCCTGGTTATTAGGAGCGGTACTTTAGACTACTTCCCTGGACCCCAGACTTGGTTTCGGCATTCTGGTTTGCTTGCGTCACCTGGATTCTGGAGCCTTGGCCTGGTTATTAGGAGCGGTACTTTAGACTACTCACCTGGACCCCGGATTAGGTTTCTGCCTTGTGGATTGCTTGCATCTCCTGGATTCTGGAATATTGGCCTGGTTATTAGGAGCGGTACTTTATACTACTCTCCTGGACCCGGGATTTGGTTTCTGCCTTCTGGATTGCTTGCGCCTCCTGGATTCTGGAACCTTGGCCTGGGCAATAGGAGCGGTACTTTTTACTACTCTCCTGGACCCGGGACTTGGTTTCTGCCTTCTTTGTTTGTGTCTCCTGGATTCTAGAGCCTTGGCCTGGTTATTAGGAGCAGTACTTCAGACTACTCTCCTGGACCCGGGACTAGATTTCTGTCTTCTGGATTGCTTGCATCTCCTGGATTCTGGAACCTTGCCTGGTTATTAGGAGTGGTACTTTAGACTACTCTACTGGACCCGGGTCTAGGTTTCTGCCTTCTAGATTGCTTGCATCTCCTGGATTCTGGAACTTTGGTCTGGTTATTAGGAGTGGTACTTTAGACTACTCTCCTGGACCCGGGACGAGGTTTCTGACTTCTGGATTGCTTGCATCTCCTGGATTCTGGAACCTTGGCCTGGTTATTAGGAGCGGTACTTTAGAGTACTCTCCTGGACCGGGGACTTTGTTTCTGCCTTCTGGATTGCTTGCATATCCTGTATTCTGGATCCTTGGCCTGGTTATTAGGAGCGGTACTTTAGACTAGGAGCAGTACTTTAGACTACTCTCCTGGACCCCGGACTTGGTTTCTGCCTTCTGGATTGCTTGTGTCTCCTGGATTTTGGAGCCTTGGCCTGGTTATTTGGAGTGGTACTTTAGACTACTCTCCTGGACTCTGGATTTGGTGTATGCCTTCTGGATTGCTTGTGTCAACTGGATTCTGGAACCTTGGCCTGGTTACTAGGAGCGGTACTTTAGACTACTCTCCTGGACCTGGGACTTAGTTTCTGACTTCTGGATTGCTTGCATCTCCTGGTTTCTGGAACCTTGGCTTCGTTATTAGGAGCGGTACTTTAGACTACTCTCCTGGTCCCTGGACTAGGTTTCTGCCTTCTGGATTGTTTGTGTCTCCTGGATTCCGGAACCTTGGCCTGGTTATTAGGAGTGGTACATTAGACTACTCCCCTGGACCCCAGACTTGGTTTCTGACTTCTGGATTGCTTGCATCTCTTGGATTCTGGAACCTTGGCCTGGTTATGAGGTGTGGTACTTTATACTACTCTCCTGGACCCGGGACTTGTTTTCTGCCTTCTTTGCTTGCGTCTCCTGGATTCTGGAGCATTGGCCTGGTTATTAGGAGCAGTACTTTAGACTACTCTCCTGGACCCAGGACTAGGTTTCTGCCTTCTGGATTGCTTGCATCTCCTGGATTCTGGAACCTTGCCTGCTTATTAGTAGTGGTACTTTAGACTACTCTCCTGGACAAGGGACTAGGTTTCTGCCTTCTGGATTGCTTGCATCTCCTGGATTCTGGAACCTTGCCTGCTTATTGGGAGTGGTACTTTCGACTACTCTCCTGGACCCGGGACTAGGTTTCTGCCTTCTGGAGTGCTTGCATCTCCTGGATTCTGGAACCTTGGCCTGATTATTAGGAGCCTTACTTTAGACTACTCTCCTGGACCCGGGACTTTGTTTCTGCTTTCTGGATTGCTTGCATCTCCTGGATTCTGGATCTTTGGCCTGGTTATTAGGAGCGGTACTTTAGACTACAAGCAGTACTTTAGACTACTCTCCTGGACCCCGGACTTGGTTTCTGCCTTCTGGATTGCTTGCGTCTCCTGGATTCTGGAGCCTTGGCCTGGTTATTAGGAGTGGTACTTTAGACTACTCTCCTGGACTCCGGATTTGGTGTATGCCTTCTGGATTGCTTGTGTATCCTGGATTCTGGAACCTTGCTCTGGTTATTAGGAGCGGTACTTTAGACTACTCTCCTGGACCCCGGAATAGGTTTGTGCCTTCTGGATTACTTGTGTCTCCTGGATTATGGAACCTTGGCCTGGTTATTAGGAGTGGTACATTAGACTACTCCCCTGGACCCCAGACTTGGTTTCTGAGTTCTGGATTGCTTGCATCTCTTGGATTCTGGAACCTTGGCCTGGTTATTAGGTGACGTACTTTGTACTACTCTCCTGGACCCGGGGCTTGTTTTCTGCCTTCTTTGCTTGCGTCTCCTGGATTCTGGAGCCTTGGCCTGGTTATTAGGAGCGGTACTTCAGACTACTCTCCTGGACCCAGGACTAGGTTTCTGCCTTCTGGATTGCTTGCATCTCCTGGATTCTGGAACCTTGGCCTGGTTATTAGGAGTGGTACTTTAGACTACTCACCTGGACCCCAAACTTGGTTTCTGACTTCTGGATTGCTTGCAGCTCCTGGATTCTGGAACTTTGGTCTGGTTATTAGGGGTGGTACTTTAGACTACTCTCCTGGACCTGGGACTAGGTTTCTGCCTTCTGGATTGCTTGCATCTCCTGGATTCCGGAACCTTGGCCTGGTTATTAGGTGTGGTACTTTATACTACTCTCCTGGACCCGGGACTTTGTTTTCTGCCTTCTTTGCCTGCGTCTCCTGAATTCTGGAGCCTTGGCCTGGTTATTAGGAACGGTACTTCAGACTACTCTCCTCGACCCCGGACTAGGTTTCTGCCTTCTGGATTACTTGTGTCTCCTGGATTCTGGAACCTTGGCCTGGTTATTAGGAGTGGTACATTAGACTATTCCCCAGGACCCCAGACTTGGTTTCTGACTTCTGGATTGCTTGCATCTCTTGGAATGTGGAACCTTGGCCTGGTTATTAGGTGTGGTACTTGTTAGGGAGAATTCTCTGTTTAGGCTGAATTTCCCTACCTAGTGAGTCCCCCAGCAGCTTTGCTGGATTTCTTGGGGTTTCTTTTTTTCTCCTGCCAAGAGTGAGACCCTTTTTCCCTCACTCTTGGGCATGTTTGAAGAGTGTTTCTTTGGTTAACCTTGTGTTGAATGGGCTATGGGGTCTTTTACTCCATAGGGCCTCATGTGTTTTTGTAATGTGGGTTACACAGCACCCTCTGTGCAGTAACCCAGGGGTGTCCTAGGGACTCCCCAACATAGACTCCATAACCTGGGACTGACTACTGTCTCCCAGGGCAGGTAAAGTCTCCAAAGACTTTACTAGTCTTAAATCCTGAACAGAACCAGTACAAACCATCATATTGTGGACGTACTGGCTGGGGCAATTCGATTGCCCCAGGGTCTGTTAGTCGAAGGGGCACGTCTCCGTCCACCCTGATCGAGTTTTGGCTGGTGGCAGTGGAAACTACTTTTTATATTCAACCGCGAATATTTTCCTATGGGATTTCCCATTGTTTTAGGCTAACACATTTAATTATTTATTTACGGTAGCCTCAAACATACCGCCGGTTTATATATTTATTATTATAACTCCGGTTGGGATTTTTTGCCAAAACTTGATTCTAAAATGGCGTTGGCGTTCGCCTCTGTAACTCTGACCCAAAGTGGAGCCCTTTGTTCCACTTTTGGCGGGCTTCTCCACAGAAGCCCTCCAAAGTGGTGCCACTCTGTCTGGGGTACTTAGGAGGGGTGGAGGGGGATTTAGGCACCCTGGACTGAGTTACCTTGGTAACTCAAGTCGCACTCCGTCCTGATTGGCCCAAGTGGTGAGCCGGCCGGCTCACCACTTAGCATGTTTGAGTGACAGCTAGGCTGGGTGAATGGGGGCTTGCTGCATAAAAGCAGGGCTTTGGGGACTGGAACTTCAGAAGTCGCCACAGGACCAAGAATCCGACGAGGGAAGAGCTGAGCCGACCTGCTACGACGACACCACCCGGTGGAGCCCTGCTGAACCGTCTCACCACTTTTCCCAACGACCGAGGAGAACTCTTAACGGAGTGGCTCCTTCCCTTGACTGGTGGGGACAACCAGTTTTCACCTTCTTTCCGCTTCTTCGAGGTATCTCGTGGCCGCCTTGCCCGTGCCAAGCACCCCGGCAACCGGAATACCACACTTTTACCACAACCGCGAAAGTCGGTACAACCCTTTAACCGGAGGACTCCACGGCTGGTTTCTTCCCGGGCAGTGCAACGACCTTCTTCTTCTGCTCTTCAGCGAGAACTTCTTCTTCCCTGACCGACGTCGAGCCTTGCTGCCACTGCCTGGAACAACTGCCACCGCTGGAGGATCCTTCCCGTTTAAGGTACCGTTTTCCGCCTGGCTTCCCTTGCCACTGACTGTACGGGGTAGTTTTAGCCCCCGGCTTTCGAACCTGGGAGTGCCTGGGACACCCTGGCTAAACTTTCTAAGCCTCTCTAAACTCTTTCTGAACTCTTTTGCAAGACTCTGAATCCCTAATAACTGTGTGATCTTGGGCACATTTTCGCTCTGTCTGCTCTAAGAGTGGGCCCTGCCTAGTGACTTTTGCTCACCTGTGACTTTGTGCTTCTTTGAGCCTACTGAAAGTGTTCTTGACCTTAGAGTGGTGTGTTTATCCTAATTCTGCTCTTTTTCCCTCCCTTTTTTGAACCACTAGAGTGTCATCTAACGTTAAGCACTCACCTCTGTTTGAATTATGTGGTGTTAACCAAGAGTTGTCTAGTTAGGAATAAGGTTTGGGACTGCTTTCCATATAACTGTGTTTGAAGTGGTTTACTATATATTGCTAGAGTGTTTTCAACTTATGTGTTCTTAAAATAAATAACTATATACTTTTGAAACCAAGCTCTGGTCAGTGTTTGCTTGTACTATTGTGTTTGAGTACCTATTGTGTATACTTTGCATACTGCCTAACTCTTCTTGAGGGAAGTCTGACTGCTCAGCCACAGCTACCAGGTAAATCTGGGTGGTGCAGACTGCTACCAAGTGGGTTTACTGCTATACCTGTAGTCTTAAATCTTTTGCAGTGTTCCCTAAGGGAACTGCACAGGTTTCTGCCTAACACTGGTGTACAGCGGTGGGATTTGTATTGAGTATACATTTTGGTGTGCTTTAGATACCTTCGTGCAACTAACCACAAAGCTTAGCACTGTAAAAGTAATCCTCTAACATGTCAGTTATAAGAAGCTATAGCCAAGAGTCCCTTGCAGCCAAAACTGCTGATTGTTTAAGAGTGCTCTGTAAACATAAGGATCTCATGACTAAGGGCAAGAAAATGGAGCTGATTGAAAGATTGTTAGCTAACCAAAGTCTGGGTGATGGTTCAGAGGAACCTACCACCCCAGCAAATGTAGATGACAGTATTGAAATTGACATAGAACAAAATGTTGATGATTTTGAGGAAGAGTCAGAAGAGGAGGGTGAGGCTGTTGTGACTGTCCCCCCTAGGCCTCTGCCTGCTCTACCTGCTGTGCCTACTGGGCCTTTACCAGGTCCCACATTTAGTCCTCAGTACTATGAACTAGAGAAAATGAAACTAGAATTGGAGTATAAAAAACTTAATGCTCAAACTGAAAAGGAACTAAGGCTAAGGGAAATGGAGCTCAAGCATGAGCTAGAAATGAAGAAATTGTCTGTTGAGAATGCTTCTCTCTCTGGCTCCTCTAGAAGTTCCAGTCCTAAAAGACCCCGGATGCCTAAAGAATTGGTTGGTATGTATGAGCCTAAGTTGGATGTGTTGGATTGGTTGTCTCTGTTTGAATATAATCATGGGCTCCAGAACATCACAGGAAATGACTTACTCACCTGGTTGTTCTCTAGGCTTCCCCCTGTTGCAACTGATGTGGTAATGGAGATGGGGGAGGAGGATAAGAAGGACTATGAATGTGTGAAACTAGCTTTGATAGCTAGGTTTGGGAAGACCCCTTCCCAGTATCTTAAGAGGTTTAGGAGCCTCAAAAAGCATGATGGTACCCCTTGGGCTACCTGGGTGAGTGAAGGGTTGAAAAACTTAGAGGGATGGATTAAGGGTTACAAGGTGAACACTTATGAAGGTATGAAGAATTTGTTTATGTTGGAGACTATTTATGATGCCTGCTCTCCTGAGCTCAGACAACACTTGGCTGATTCCAAGGAATTAGATTCCCGGAAACTAGCTAAGGCTGCTGACTTGTGGGTTGCCAACAGGGCCACTCACAAGGATTCTGGGGTAACTCAGAAAAAGGATGGGGAGAAACAGCCTAAGAAGGACTCCAAAGAGAATTCTAATACTACAAATTCCAAAGAGGGCCCCAAACAAAACTATAAGGGTAAGCCACAAGGGAAACCGAATCAGGCTAGTGTACCTTCTGGTCCCAGACCAGAAGGAGGTCAGAACAAGCCTCCATTCCAAAGGACCTTTGGGGCCTGTTATGTTTGTAAGGCTACTGACCACGTGAAAGGAGATCCCAGATGTAAGGGTAAACCTGCAGGGATCAGCACAGTCTCCTTAGCCTTCACTCTTGAGGATGAAGTACAGATGGCTAGTGCCCACTTTGAACTCTTTGCTGAAGAACCCTTGGGTCTTCAAGCAACTGTAAACTTAGAGCCTAGGGGTCTGGTTAGTCCCCAGAATAGGGTTGTGTATAACTCCCTACCTGTTAACTCTAAGGTGTATTATGTGGACAGTGTTCTTGTCAATGGCCAGGATACTCCTGCCAGGAGGGACACTGGGGCCAGCAGAACAGTAGTGGATGAAAGCTTTTTCAGGCCTGAGGATGTTGCTAAGGCACCCAAGGTCCCACTAAGATGTCTGGAGGCCCTGTCCAAATGGTTCCAATTCTACCAGCCCTCATTCAGTGTAACAACATGACAGTGAGGATCCCTGTCAGTGTTCAGACTGAGGTACCTGGGAAGGTCCTGTTGGGGAATGACCTAAGAACTCTAGGAGTAGTGTCACATACCCCCAGGCCTCCCAGTATGGAGAAGCAGAACGTAACCAAATTGGCTAGGAAGGCTACCTTGAAGGACCCTTCTAAGCCTGTGGGACCCTCTACTGAGAACCCCACTACAAGCCCTGGTATTAGTAAGTTGACCTCTAACCCAGGCACATTTCAGGATAGTATGCTAGGAACATGGGAGCCCCAACCAAGCTCCACCCTTGTTCCCCTAGTTTCAGAGTCTCTGACTCCCCCTGCTTCTGAGGAAGAGGTGGATAGACCAACTAGGCCCCTATCTGAACCTGAGAGAACTGGTAATTCTCAGTGCTGGTGGAAAACCAGAAAAGAAAAGTCTAAGGCCAAAAACCTTCAGACTGTTGGACCTTCTACTGAAGACCCCAACTCAAATCCTAATATTAGGGGGGAAACTCCTAAAATAGGTAAGGGTAGATCTAAGAGGAAGGGGAAGCAGGTACATTGCCTAACCCCAACCCCTCCAACCAAGAGGCCTAAGACCCAACCTGCTCCCACAAGAGAGGTGGTGAGGAACCTTGGAGGCCCCTCTAGATCTAAGGGAATCCTTTATAAGGACCCCTTGAAAAAGCCTAACATAGGTTCAGAAGTTGTACCAACTTCTGAGGGACTGGTCAACCAGATCCCCTATAATACCAAAAAGACTAATGTTCCTCAAAGGGTTTGTAGGTCCTTTAGCTTGCAAAAGAAAACCTTTGAGTTCTCCCTTAAACATAGGTCAGGGTGTCACCATCAAAATGCTGATGGACTCTCTAGGATGTATATCATCGACTAGAGGTATGAGGTTCATCCAGGAGTGGATTAAATCCTCCTGTCCCTTAGTCTGGGGGGGGCGAGTGTTAGGGAGAATTCTCTGTTTAGGCTGAATTTCCCTACCTAGTGAGTCCCCCAGCAGCTTTGCTGGATTTCCTGGGGTTTCTTTTTTTCTCCTGCCAAGAGTGAGACCCTTTTTCCCTCACTCTTGGGCATGTTTGAAGAGTGTTTCTTTGGTTAACCTTGTGTTGAATGGGCTATGGGGTCTTTTACTCCATAGGGCCTCATGTGTTTTTGTAATGTGGGTTACACAGCACCCTCTGTGCAGTAACCCAGGGGTGTCCTAGGGACTCCCCAACATAGACTCCATACCCTGGGACTGACTACTGTCTCCCAGGGCAGGTAAAGTCTCCAAAGACTTTACTAGTCTTAAATCCTGAACAGAACCAGTACAAACCATCATATTGTGGACGTACTGGCTGGGGCAATTCGATTGCCCCAGGGTCTGTTAGTCGAAGGGGCACGTCTCCGTCCACCCTGATCGAGTTTTGGCTGGTGGCAGTGGAAACTACTTTTTATATTCAACCGCGAATATTTTCCTATGGGATTTCCCATTGTTTTAGGCTAACACATTTAATTATTTATTTACGGTAGCCTCAAACATACCGCCGGTTTATATATTTATTATTATAACTCCGGTTGGGATTTTTTGCCAAAACTTGATTCTAAAATGGCGTTCGCCTCTGTAACTCTGACCCAAAGTGGAGCCCTTTGTTCCACTTTTGGCGGGCTTCTCCACAGAAGCCCTCCAAAGTGGTGCCACTCTGTCTGGGGTACTTAGGAGGGGTGGAGGGGGATTTAGGCACCCTGGACTGAGTTACCTTGGTAACTCAAGTCGCACTCCGTCCTGATTGGCCCAAGTGGTGAGCCGGCCGGCTCACCACTTAGCATGTTTGAGTGACAGCTAGGCTGGGTGAATGGGGGCTTGCTGCATAAAAGCAGGGCTTTGGGGACTGGAACTTCAGAAGTCGCCACAGGACCAAGAATCCGACGAGGGAAGAGCTGAGCCGACCTGCTACGACGACACCACCCGGTGGAGCCCTGCTGAACCGTCTCACCACTTTTCCCAACGACCGAGGAGAACTCTTAACGGAGTGGCTCCTTCCCTTGACTGGTGGGGACAACCAGTTTTCACCTTCTTTCCGCTTCTTCGAGGTATCTCGTGGCCGCCTTGCCCGTGCCAAGCACCCCGGCAACCGGAATACCACACTTTTACCACAACCGCGAAAGTCGGTACAACCCTTTAACCGGAGGACTCCGCGGCTGGTTTCTTCCCGGGCAGTGCAACGACCTTCTTCTTCTGCTCTTCAGCGAGAACTTCTTCTTCCCTGACCGACGTCGAGCCTTGCTGCCACTGCCTGGAACAACTGCCACCGCTGGAGGATCCTTCCCGTTTAAGGTACCGTTTTCCGCCTGGCTTCCCTTGCCACTGACTGTACGGGGTAGTTTTAGCCCCCGGCTTTCGAACCTGGGAGTGCCTGGGACACCCTGGCTAAACTTTCTAAGCCTCTCTAAACTCTTTCTGAACTCTTTTGCAAGACTCTGAATCCCTAATAACTGTGTGATCTTGGGCACATTTTCGCTCTGTCTGCTCTAAGAGTGGGCCCTGCCTAGTGACTTTTGCTCACCTGTGACTTTGTGCTTCTTTGAGCCTACTGAAAGTGTTCTTGACCTTAGAGTGGTGTGTTTATCCTAATTCTGCTCTTTTTCCCTCCCTTTTTTGAACCACTAGAGTGTCATCTAACGTTAAGCACTCACCTCTGTTTGAATTATGTGGTGTTAACCAAGAGTTGTCTAGTTAGGAATAAGGGTTGGGACTGCTTTCCATATAACTGTGTTTGAAGTGGTTTACTATATATTGCTAGAGTGTTTTCAACTTATGTGTTCTTAAAATAAATAACTATATACTTTTGAAACCAAGCTCTGGTCAGTGTTTGCTTGTACTATTGTGTTTGAGTACCTATTGTGTATACTTTGCATACTGCCTAACTCTTCTTGAGGGAAGTCTGACTGCTCAGCCACAGCTACCAGGTAAATCTGGGTGGTGCAGACTGCTACCAAGTGGGTTTACTGCTATACCTGTAGTCTTAAATCTTTTGCAGTGTTCCCTAAGGGAACTGCACAGGTTTCTGCCTAACAGTACTTTATACTACTCTCCTGGACCCGGGACTTGTTTTCTGCCTTTTTTGCTTGCGTCTCCTGGATTCTGGAGCCTTGGCCTGGTTATTAGGAGCGGTACTTCAGACTACTCTCCTGGACCCAGGACTAGGTTTCTGCCTTCTGGATTGCTTGCATCTCCTGGATTCTGGAACCTTGGCCTTGTTATTAGGAGCGGTACTTTAGACTACTCACCTGGACCCCAGACTTGGTTTCTGACTTCTGGATTGCTTGCAGCTCCTGGATTCTGGAACTTTGGTCTGGTTATTAGGGGTGGTACTTTAGACTACTCTGCTGGACCTGGGACTAGGTTTCTGCCTTCTGGGTTGCTTGCATCTCCTGGATTCTGGAACCTTGGCCTGGTTATTAGGAGCAGTACTTTAGACTACTCACCTGGACCCCAGACTTGGTTTCTGACTTCTGGATTGCTTGCAGCTCCTGGATTCTGGAACTTTGGTCTGGTTATTAGGGGTGGTACTTTAGACTACTCTCCTGGACCCGGGACTAGGTTTCTGCCTTCTGGATTGCTTGCATCTCCTGGATTCTGGAACCTTGGCCTGGCCATTAGGAGCAGTACTTTAGACTACTCACCTGGACCCCAGACTTGGTTTCTGACTTCTGGATTGCTTGCAGCTCCTGGATTCTGGAACTTTGGTCTGGTTATTAGGAGTGGTACTTTAGACTACTCTCCTGGACCCGGGACTAGGTTTCTGCCTTCTGGATTGCTTGCATCTCCTGGATTCTGGAACCTTGGCCTGGTTATTAGGAGCGGTACTTTCGACTACTCACCTGGACCCCAGACGTGGTTTCTGACTTCTGGATTGCTTGCATCTCCTGGATTCTGTTACTTTGCTGTGGTTATTAGGAGTGGTACTTTAGACTACTCTCCTGGACCTGGGACTAGGTTTCTGCCTTCTGGATTGTTTGCATCTCCTGGATTCTGGAACTTTGGTCTGGTTATTAGGAGTGGTACTTTAGACTACTCTCCTGGACCCGAGATTAGGTTTCTGCCTTCTGGGTTGCTTGCATCTCCTGGATTCTGGAACCTTGGCCTGGTTATTAGGAGCAGTACTTTAGACTACTCACCTGGACCCCAGACTTGGTTTCTGACTTCTGGATTGCTTGCAGCTCCTGGATTCTGGAACTTTGGTCTGGTTATTAGGGGTGGTACTTTAGACTACTCTCCTGGACCCGGGACTAGGTTTCTGCCTTCTGGATTGCTTGCATCTCCTGGATTCTGGAACCTTGGCCTGGCCATTAGGAGCAGTACTTTAGACTACTCACCTGGACCCCAGACTTGGTTTCTGACTTCTGGATTGCTTGCAGCTCCTGGATTCTGGAACTTTGGTCTGGTTATTAGGAGTGGTACTTTAGACTACTCTCCTGGACCCGGGACTAGGTTTCTGCCTTCTGGATTGCTTGCATCTCCTGGATTCTGGAACCTTGGCCTGGTTATTAGGAGCGGTACTTTCGACTACTCACCTGGACCCCAGACGTGGTTTCTGAATTCTGGATTGCTTGCATCTCCTGGATTCTGTTACTTTGCTGTGGTTATTAGGAGTGGTACTTTAGACTACTCTCCTGGACCTGGGACTAGGTTTCTGCCTTCTGGATTGTTTGCATCTCCTGGATTCTGGAACTTTGGTCTGGTTATTAGGAGTGGTACTTTGACTACTCTCCTGGACCCGGGATTAGGTTTCTGCCTTCTGGATTGCTTGCATCTCCTGGATTCTGGAACCTTGCCTGCTTATTAGGAGTGGTACTTTAGACTACCCTCCTGGACTCGGGACTAGCTTTCTGCCTTCTGGATTGCTTGCATCTCCTGGATTCTGGAACCTTGGCCTGGTTATTAGGAGCGGTACTTTAGACTACACACCTGGACCCCAGACTTGGTTTCTGACTTCTGGATTGCTTGCATCTCCTGGATTCTGGATCCTTGGCCTGGTTATTAGGAGCAGTACTTTAGACTAGGAGCGGTACTTTAGACTACTCTCCTGTACCCCGGACTTGGTTTCTGCCTTCTGGATTGCTTGCGTCTCCTGGATTCTGGAGCCTTGGCCTGGTTATTAGGATTGGTACTTTATACTACTCTCCTGGACTCCGGATTTGGTGTATGCCTTCTGGATTGCTTGTGTCTCCTGGATTCTGGAACCTTGGCCTGGTTATTAGGAGCGGTACTTTAGACTACTCTCCTGGACCTGGGACTTAGTTTCTGACTTCTGAATTGCTTGCGTCTCCTGGTTTCTGGAACCTTGGCCTGGTTATTAGGAGTGGTACATTAGACTACTCCCCTGGACCCCAGACTTGGCTTCTGACTTCTGGATTGCTTGCATCTCTTGGATTCTGGAACTTTGGTCTGGTTATTAGGGGTGGTACTTTAGACTACTCTCCTGGACCCGGGACTAGGTTTCTGCCTTCTGGATTGCTTGCATCTCCTGGATTCTGGAACCTTGGCCTGGCCATTAGAAGCAGTACTTTAGACTACTCACCTGGACCCCAGACTTGGTTTCTGACTTCTGGATTGCTTGCAGCTCCTGGATTCTGGAACTTTGGTCTGGTTATTAGGAGTGGTACTTTAGACTACTCTCCTGGACCCGGGACTAGGTTTCTGCCTTCTGGATTGCTTGCATCTCCTGGATTCTGGAACCTTGGCCTGGTTATTAGGAGCGGTACTTTCGACTACTCACCTGGACCCCAGACGTGGTTTCTGACTTCTGGATTGCTTGCATCTCCTGGATTCTGTTACTTTGCTGTGGTTATTAGGAGTGGTACTTTAGACTACTCTCCTGGACCTGGGACTAGGTTTCTGCCTTCTGGATTGTTTGCATCTCCTGGATTCTGGAACTTTGGTCTGGTTATTAGGAGTGGTACTTTAGACTACTCTCCTGGACCCGAGATTAGGTTTCTGCCTTCTGGGTTGCTTGCATCTCCTGGATTCTGGAACCTTGGCCTGGTTATTAGGAGCAGTACTTTAGACTACTCACCTGGACCCCAGACTTGGTTTCTGACTTCTGGATTGCTTGCAGCTCCTGGATTCTGGAACTTTGGTCTGGTTATTAGGGGTGGTACTTTAGACTACTCTCCTGGACCCGGGACTAGGTTTCTGCCTTCTGGATTGCTTGCATCTCCTGGATTCTGGAACCTTGGCCTGGCCATTAGGAGCAGTACTTTAGACTACTCACCTGGACCCCAGACTTGGTTTCTGACTTCTGGATTGCTTGCAGCTCCTGGATTCTGGAACTTTGGTCTGGTTATTAGGAGTGGTACTTTAGACTACTCTCCTGGACCCGGGACTAGGTTTCTGCCTTCTGGATTGCTTGCATCTCCTGGATTCTGGAACCTTGGCCTGGTTATTAGGAGCGGTACTTTCGACTACTCACCTGGACCCCAGACGTGGTTTCTGAATTCTGGATTGCTTGCATCTCCTGGATTCTGTTACTTTGCTGTGGTTATTAGGAGTGGTACTTTAGACTACTCTCCTGGACCTGGGACTAGGTTTCTGCCTTCTGGATTGTTTGCATCTCCTGGATTCTGGAACTTTGGTCTGGTTATTAGGAGTGGTACTTTGACTACTCTCCTGGACCCGGGATTAGGTTTCTGCCTTCTGGATTGCTTGCATCTCCTGGATTCTGGAACCTTGCCTGCTTATTAGGAGTGGTACTTTAGACTACCCTCCTGGACTCAGGACTAGCTTTCTGCCTTCTGGATTGCTTGCATCTCCTGGATTCTGGAACCTTGGCCTGGTTATTAGGAGCGGTACTTTAGACTACACACCTGGACCCCAGACTTGGTTTCTGACTTCTGGATTGCTTGCATCTCCTGGATTCTGGATCCTTGGCCTGGTTATTAGGAGCAGTACTTTAGACTAGGAGCGGTACTTTAGACTACTCTCCTGTACCCCGGACTTGGTTTCTGCCTTCTGGATTGCTTGCGTCTCCTGGATTCTGGAGCCTTGGCCTGGTTATTAGGATTGGTACTTTATACTACTCTCCTGGACTCCGGATTTGGTGTATGCCTTCTGGATTGCTTGTGTCTCCTGGATTCTGGAACCTTGGCCTGGTTATTAGGAGCGGTACTTTAGACTACTCTCCTGGACCTGGGACTTAGTTTCTGACTTCTGAATTGCTTGCGTCTCCTGGTTTCTGGAACCTTGGCCTGGTTATTAGGAGTGGTACATTAGACTACTCCCCTGGACCCCAGACTTGGCTTCTGACTTCTGGATTGCTTGCATCTCTTGGATTCTGGAACCTTGGCCTGGTTATTCAGAGTGGTATTTTATACTACTCTCCTGGACTCGGGACTTGTTTTCTGCCTTCTTTGCTTGCGTCTCCTGGATTCTGGAACCTTGGCCTGGGTATTCAGTGTGGTACTTTATAGTACTCTCCTGGACCCAGGACTAGGTTTCTGCCTTCTGGATTGCTTGCATCTCCTGGATACTGGAACCTTGCCTGCTTATTAGGAGTGGTACTTTAGACTACTCACCTGGACCCCAGACTTGGTTTCTGACTTCTGGATTGCTTGCAGCTCCTGGATTCTGGAACTTTGGTCTGGTTATTAGGAGTGGTGCTTTAGACTACTCTCCTGGACCCGGGACTAGGTTTCTGCCTTCTGGATTGCTTGCATCTCCTGGATTCTGGAACTTTGGTCTGGTTATTAGGAGCGGTACTTTAGACTACTCTCCTGGACCCGGGACTAGGTTTCTGCCTTCTGGATTGCTTGCATCTCCTGAAATCTGGATCCTTGGCTTGGTTATTAGGAGTGGTACTTCAGACTAGGAGCAGTACTTTAGACTACTCTCCTGGACCCTGGACTTGGTTTCTGCCTCATGGATTGCTTGCATCTCCTGGATTCTGGAACCTTGTCCTGGGTATTAGGAGTGGTACTTTAGACTACTCTCTTGGATTCCGGATTTGGTGTATGCCTTCTGGATTGCTTGCGTCTCCTGGTTTCTGGAACCTTGGCTTAGTTATTAGGAGCGATACTTTAGATACTCTCCTGGACCTCAGACTTGGTTTCTGACTTCTGGATTGCTTGCGTCTCCTGGATTCTGGAACCTTGACTGGTTATTAGGAGCGGTACTTTAGACTACTCTCCTGGACCCCGCACTAGCTTTCTGCCTTCTGGATTGCTTGCGTCTCCTGGTTTCTGGAACCTTGGCTTAGTAATTAGGAGCGATACTTTAGATACTCTCCTGGACCTCAGACTTGGTTTCTGACTTCTGGATTGCTTTCTTCTCCTGGATTGTGGAACGTTGGCCTGGTTATTAGGAGTGGTACTTTAGACTACTCTCCTGGACCCCGGACTTGGTTTCTGCCTTATGGATTGCTTGCGTCTCCTGGATTCTGGAGCCTTGGCCTTGTTATTAGGAGCGGTACTTTAGACTACTTTCCTGGACTCCGGACTTGGTTTGTGCCTTCTGGATTGCTTGCATCTCTTGGATTCTGGAACGTTGGCCTAGTTATTAGGAGTGGTCCTTTAGACTACTCTCCTGGACCCGAGACTTGGTTTCTGACTTCTGGATTGCTTGCGTCTCCTGGATTCTGGAACCTTGACTGGTTATTAGGAGCGGTACTTTAGACTACTCTCCTGGACCCCGCACTAGCTTTCTGCCTTCTGGATTGCTTGCGTCTCCTGGATTCTGAAACATTGGCCTGGTTATTAAGAGCGGTACTTTAGAATACTCTCCTGGACCCCAAACTAGGTTTCTGCCTTCTGGAGTCCTTGCATCTCCTGGATTCCAGAACATTGGCCTCGTTATTAGGAGTGGTACTTTGGACTACTCTCCTGGACCCGGGACTAGGTTTCTGCTTTCTGGATTGCTTGCATCTCCTGGATTCTGGAACCTTGGCCTGGTTATTAGGAGCGGTACTTTAGACTACTCACCTGGACCCCAGACTTGGTTTCTGACTTCTGGATTGCTTGCAGCTCCTAGATTCTGGAACTTTGGTCTGGTTATTAGGAGTGGTACTTTAGACTACTCTCCTGGACCCGGGACTAGGTTCCTGCCTTCTGGATTGCTTGCATCTCCTGGATTCTGGAACTTTGGTCTGGTTATTAGGAGCGGTACTTAAGACTACTCTCCTGGACCCGGGACTAGGTTTCTGCCTTCTGGATTGCTTGCATCTCCTGGATTCTGGAACCTTGGCCTGGTTATTAGGTGCGGTACTTTAGACTACTCTCCTGGACCCGGGACTTTGTTTCTGCCTTCTGGATTGCTTGCATCTCCTGGATTCTGGAACGTTGGCCTGGTTATTAGGAGTGGTACTTTAGACTACTCTCCTGGACCCGAGACTTGGTTTCTGACTTCTGGATTGCTTGCATCTCCTGGATTGTGGAACTTTGGTCTGGTTATTAGGAGCGGTACTTAAGACTACTCTCCTGGACCCGGGACTAGGTTTCTGCCTTCTGGACTGCTTGCATCTCATGGATTCTGGAACTTTGGTCTGGTTATTAGGAGCGGTACTTAAGACTACTCTCCTGGACCCGGGACTAGGTTTCTGCTTTCTGGATTGCTTGCATCTCCTGGATTCTGGAACCTTGGCCTGGTTATTATGTGCGGTACTTTAGACTACTCTCCTGGACCCGGGACTTTGTTTCTGCCTTCTGGATTTCTTGCATCTCCTGAATTCTGGATCCTTGGCCTGGTTATTAGGAGCGGCATTTTAGACTACTCTCCTGGACCCCGGACTTGGTTTCTGCCTTATGGATTGCTTGCATCTCCTGGAGTCTGGAACCTTGTCCTGGTTATTAGGAGTGGTACTTTAGACTACTCACCTGGACCCCAGACTTGGTTTCTGACTTCTGGATTGCTTGCAGCTCCTGGATTCTGGAACTTTGGTCTGGTTATTAGGGGTGGTACTTTAGACTACTCTCCTGGACCCGGGACTAGGTTTCTGCCTTCTGGATTGCTTGCATCTCCTGGATTCTGGAACCTTGGCCTGGCCATTAGGAGCAGTACTTTAGACTACTCACCTGGACCCCAGACTTGGTTTCTGACTTCTGGATTGCTTGCAGCTCCTGGATTCTGGAACTTTGGTCTGGTTATTAGGAGTGGTACTTTAGACTACTCTCCTGGACCCGGGACTAGGTTTCTGCCTTCTGGATTGCTTGCATCTCCTGGATTCTGGAACCTTGGCCTGGTTATTAGGAGCGGTACTTTCGACTACTCACCTGGACCCCAGACGTGGTTTCTGACTTCTGGATTGCTTGCATCTCCTGGATTCTGTTACTTTGCTGTGGTTATTAGGAGTGGTACTTTAGACTACTCTCCTGGACCTGGGACTAGGTTTCTGCCTTCTGGATTGTTTGCATCTCCTGGATTCTGGAACTTTGGTCTGGTTATTAGGAGTGGTACTTTAGACTACTCTCCTGGACCCGGGATTAGGTTTCTGCCTTCTGGGTTGCTTGCATCTCCTGGATTCTGGAACTTTGGCCTGGTTATTAGGAGCAGTACTTTAGACTACTCACCTGGACCCCAGACTTGGTTTCTGACTTTTGGATTGCTTGCAGCTCCTGGATTCTGGAACTTTGGTCTGGTTATTAGGGGTGGTACTTTAGACTACTCTCCTGGACCCGGGACTAGGTTTCTGCCTTCTGGATTGCTTGCATCTCCTGGATTCTGGAACCTTGGCCTGGCCATTAGGAGCAGTACTTTAGACTACTCACCTGGACCCCAGACTTGGTTTCTGACTTCTGGATTGCTTGCAGCTCCTGGATTCTGGAACTTTGGTCTGGTTATTAGGAGTGGTACTTTAGACTACTCTCCTGGACCCGGGACTAGGTTTCTGCCTTCTGGATTGCTTGCATCTCCTGGATTCTGGAACCTTGGCCTGGTTATTAGGAGCGGTACTTTCGACTACTCTCCTGGACCCGGGATTAGGTTTCTGCCTTCTGGATTGCTTGCATCTCCTGGATTCTGGAACCTTGCCTGCTTATTAGGAGTGGTACTTTAGACTACCCTCCTGGACTCGGGACTAGCTTTCTGCCTTCTGGATTGCTTGCATCTCCTGGATTCTGGAACTTTGGCCTGGTTATTAGGAGCGGTACTTTAGACTACACACCTGGACCCCAGACTTGGTTTCTGACTTCTGGATTGCTTGCATCTCCTGGATTCTGGATCCTTGGCCTGGTTATTAGGAGCAGTACTTTAGACTAGGAGCGGTACTTTAGACTACTCTCCTGTACCCCGGACTTGGTTTCTGCCTTCTGGATTGCTTGCGTCTCCTGGATTCTGGAGCCTTGGCCTGGTTATTAGGATTGGTACTTTATACTACTCTCCTGGACTCCGGATTTGGTGTATGCCTTCTGGATTGCTTGTGTCTCCTGGATTCTGGAACCTTGGCCTGGTTATTAGGAGCGGTACTTTAGACTACTCTCCTGGACCTGGGACTTAGTTTCTGACTTCTGAATTGCTTGCGTCTCCTGGTTTCTGGAACCTTGGCCTGGTTATTAGGAGTGGTACATTAGACTACTCCCCTGGACCCCAGACTTGGTTTCTGACTTCTGGATTGCTTGCATCTCTTGGATTCTGGAACCTTGGCCTGGTTATTCAGAGTGGTATTTTATACTACTCTCCTGGACTCGGGACTTGTTTTCTGCCTTCTTTGCTTGCGTCTCCTGGATTCTGGAACCTTGGCCTGGGTATTCAGTGTGGTACTTTATAGTACTCTCCTGGACCCAGGACTAGGTTTCTGCCTTCTGGATTGCTTGCATCTCCTGGATACTGGAACCTTGCCTGCTTATTAGGAGTGGTACTTTAGACTACTCTCCTGGACCCGGGACTAGGTTTCTGCTTTCTGGATTGCTTGCATCTCCTGGATTCTGGAACCTTGGCCTGGTTATTAGGAGCGGTACTTTAGACTACTCACCTGGACCCCAGACTTGGTTTCTGACTTCTGGATTGCTTGCAGCTCCTGGATTCTGGAACTTTGGTCTGGTTATTAGGAGTGGTGCTTTAGACTACTCTCCTGGACCCGGGACTAGGTTTCTGCCTTCTGGATTGCTTGCATCTCCTGGATTCTGGAACTTTGGTCTGGTTATTAGGAGCGGTACTTTAGACTACTCTCCTGGACCCGGGACTAGGTTTCTGCCTTCTGGATTGCTTGCATCTCCTGAAATCTGGATCCTTGGCTTGGTTATTAGGAGTGGTACTTCAGACTAGGAGCAGTACTTTAGACTACTCTCCTGGACCCTGGACTTGGTTTCTGCCTCATGGATTGCTTGCATCTCCTGGATTCTGGAACCTTGTCCTGGGTATTAGGAGTGGTACTTTAGACTACTCTCTTGGATTCCGGATTTGGTGTATGCCTTCTGGATTGCTTGCGTCTCCTGGTTTCTGGAACCTTGGCTTAGTTATTAGGAGCGATACTTTAGATACTCTCCTGGACCTCAGACTTGGTTTCTGACTTCTGGATTGCTTGCGTCTCCTGGATTCTGGAACCTTGACTGGTTATTAGGAGCGGTACTTTAGACTACTCTCCTGGACCCCGCACTAGCTTTCTGCCTTCTGGATTGCTTGCGTCTCCTGGTTTCTGGAACCTTGGCTTAGTTATTAGGAGCGATACTTTAGATACTCTCCTGGACCTCAGACTTGGTTTCTGACTTCTGGATTGCTTTCTTCTCCTGGATTGTGGAACGTTGGCCTGGTTATTAGGAGTGGTACTTTAGACTACTCTCCTGGACCCCGGACTTGGTTTCTGCCTTATGGATTGCTTGCGTCTCCTGGATTCTGGAGCCTTGGCCTTGTTATTAGGAGCGGTACTTTAGACTACTTTCCTGGACTCCGGACTTGGTTTGTGCCTTCTGGTTTGCTTGCATCTCCTGGATTCTGGAACGTTGGCCTAGTTATTAGGAGTGGTCCTTTAGACTACTCTCCTGGACCCGAGACTTGGTTTCTGACTTCTGGATTGCTTGCGTCTCCTGGATTCTGGAACCTTGACTGGTTATTAGGAGCGGTACTTTAGACTACTCTCCTGGACCCCGCACTAGCTTTCTGCCTTCTGGATTGCTTGCGTCTCCTGGATTCTGAAACATTGGCCTGGTTATTAAGAGCGGTACTTTAGAATACTCTCCTGGACCCCAAACTAGGTTTCTGCCTTCTGGAGTCCTTGCATCTCCTGGATTCCAGAACATTGGCCTCGTTATTAGGAGTGGTACTTTGGACTACTCTCCTGGACCCGGGACTAGGTTTCTGCTTTCTGGATTGCTTGCATCTCCTGGATTCTGGAACCTTGGCCTGGTTATTAGGAGCGGTACTTTAGACTACTCACCTGGACCCCAGACTTGGTTTCTGACTTCTGGATTGCTTGCAGCTCCTAGATTCTGGAACTTTGGTCTGGTTATTAGGAGTGGTACTTTAGACTACTCTCCTGGACCCGGGACTAGGTTCCTGCCTTCTGGATTGCTTGCATCTCCTGGATTCTGGAACTTTGGTCTGGTTATTAGGAGCGGTACTTAAGACTACTCTCCTGGACCCGGGACTAGGTTTCTGCCTTCTGGATTGCTTGCATCTCCTGGATTCTGGAACCTTGGCCTGGTTATTAGGTGCGGTACTTTAGACTACTCTCCTGGACCCGGGACTTTGTTTCTGCCTTCTGGATTGCTTGCATCTCCTGGATTCTGGAACGTTGGCCTGGTTATTAGGAGTGGTACTTTAGACTACTCTCCTGGACCCGAGACTTGGTTTCTGACTTCTGGATTGCTTGCATCTCCTGGATTGTGGAACTTTAGTCTGGTTATTAGGAGCGGTACTTAAGACTACTCTCCTGGACCCGGGACTAGGTTTCTGCCTTCTGGACTGCTTGCATCTCATGGATTCTGGAACTTTGGTCTGGTTATTAGGAGCGGTACTTAAGACTACTCTCCTGGACCCGGGACTAGGTTTCTGCTTTCTGGATTGCTTGCATCTCCTGGATTCTGGAACCTTGGCCTGGTTATTATGTGCGGTACTTTAGACTACTCTCCTGGACCCGGGACTTTGTTTCTGCCTTCTGGATTTCTTGCATCTCCTGAATTCTGGATCCTTGGCCTGGTTATTAGGAGCAGCATTTTAGACTACTCTCCTGGACCCCGGACTTGGTTTCTGCCTTATGGATTGCTTGCATCTCCTGGAGTCTGGAACCTTGTCCTGGTTATTAGGAGTGGTACTTTAGACTACTCTCTTGGACTCCGGATTTGGTGTATGCCTTCTGGATTGCTTGCATCTCCTGGATTCTTGAACTTTGGTCTGGTTATTAGGAGTTCTACTTTAGACTACTCTCCTGGACCCGGGACTAGGTTTCTGCCTTCTGGATTGCTTGCATCTCCTGGATTCCGGAACTTTGGTCTGGTTATTAGGAGTGGTACTTTAGACTACTCTCCTGGACCCAGGACTAGGTTTCTGCCTTCTGGATTGCTTGCATCGACTGGAATCTGGAACCTTGGTCTGGTTAGTAGGAGGGGTACTTTAGACTATTCTCCTGGACCCCAGACTTGGTTTCTGCCTTCTGGATTGCTTGAGTCTCTTGGATTCTGGAGCCTTGGCCTGGTTATTAGGAGCGGTACTTTAGACTACTCTCCTGGACCCCGGGCAAGGTTACTGCCTTCTGGATTGGTTGCATCTCCTGGATTCTGGAACATTGGCCTGGTTATTAAGAGCAGTACTTTAGACTACTCTCCTGGACCCGAAACTAGGTTTCTGTCGTCTGGATTGCTTGCGTCTCCTGGATTCCGGAACATTGGCCTGGTTATTAGGAGTGGTACTTTAGACTACTCTCCTGGATCCCAGACTTTGTTTCTGCCTTCTGGATTGCTTGCATCTCCTGGATTCTGGAACCTTCGCTTGGTTATTAGGAGTGGTACTTTAAACTACTCTACTGGACTCGGGACTTGGTTTCTGCCGTCTGGATTGCTTGCATCTCCTGGATTCTGGAACCTTGGCCTGGTTATTAGGAGTGGTACTTTAGACTACTCTCCTGGACCCGGGACTTGGTTTCTGACTTCTGGATTGCTTGCATCTCCTGGATTCTGGAACCTTGGCCTGGTTATTAGGAGAGGTACTTTAGACTACTCTCCTGGACCCGGGACTTGGTTTCTGCCTTCTGGATTGCTTGCGTCTCCTGGATTCTGGAACCTTGGCCTGGGAATTAGGAGTGGTACTTTAGACTACTCACCTGGACCCCAGACTTGGTTTCTGACTTCTGGATTGCTTGCATCTCCTGGATTCTGGAACTTTGGTCTAGTTATTAGGAGTGGTACTTTAGACTACTCTCCTGGACCCGGGACTAGGTTTCTGCTTTCTGGATTGTTTGCATCTCCTGGATTCTGGAACCTTGGCCTGGTTATTAGGAGCGGTACTTTAGACTACTCACCTGGACCCCAGACTTGGTTTCTGACTTCTGGATTGCTTGCATCTCCTGGATTCTGGAACTTTGGTCTAGTTATTAGGAGTGGTACTTTAGACTACTCTCCTGGACCCGGGACTAGGTTTCTGCCTTCTGGATTGTTTGCATCTCCTGGATTCTGGAACTTTTGTCTGGTTATTAGTAGTGGTACTTTAGACTACTCTCCTGGACCCGTGACTAGGTTTCTGCCTTCTGGATTGCTTGCATCTCCTGGATTCTGGAACCTTGGCCTGGTTATTAGGAGCGGTACTTTAGACTACTCTCCCGGACCCGGGACGTTGTTTCTGCCTTCTGGATTGTTTGCATCTCCTGGATTCTGGATCCTTGGCCAGGTTATTAGGAGCGGTACTTTAGACAAGGAGCGGCACCTTAGACTACTCTCCTGGACCCCGGACTTGGTTTCTGCCTTCTGGATTGCTTGCGTCTCCTGGATTCTGGAGCCTTGTCCTGGTTATTAGGAGTGGGACTTTAGACTACTCTCCTGGACTCCGGATTTGGTGTATGCCTTCTGGATTGCTTGTGTCTCCTGGATTCTGGAACCTTGGCCTGGTTATTAGGAGCGGTACTTTAGACTACTCTCCTGGACCTGGGACTTAGTTTCTGACTTCTGGATTGCTTGCGTCTCCTGGTTTCTGGAACCTTGGCTTAGTTATTAGGAGCGGTACTTTAGACTACTCTGCTGGACCCCGGACTAGGTTTCTGCCTTCTGGATTGCTTGTGTCTCCTGGATTCTGGAACCTTGGCCTGGTTATTAGGAGTTGTACATTAGACTACTCTCCTGGACCCAAGACTTGGTTTCTGACTTCTGGATTGCTTGCATCTCCTGGATTCTGGAGCCTTGGCCTGGTTATTAGGAGTGGTACTTTAGACTACTCTCCTGGACCTGGGACTTGGTTTCTGACTTCTGGATTGCTTTCGTCTCCTGGTTTCTGGAACCTTGGCTTAGTTATTAGGAGCGGTACTTTAGATACTCTCCTGGACCTCAGACTTGGTTTCTGCCTTCTGGATTGCTTGCGTCTCCTGGATTCTGGAACCTTGGCCTGGTTATTAGGAGTGACTGACCTCTGGATTGCTTGCGTCTCCTGGTTTCTGGAACCTTGGCCTGGTTATTAGGAGCGGTACTTTAGTCTACTCTCCTGGACCCCAGACTTGGTTTCTGAGTTCTGGATTGCTTGCATCTCCTGGATTCTGGAACCTTGGCCTGGTTATTAGGAGCGGTACTTTAGACTACTCTCCTGGACCCCGGAGTAGGTTTCTGCCTTCTGGATTGCTTGCATCTCCTGGATTCTGAATCCTTGGCCTGGTTATTAGGAGCGGTACTTTAGACTAGGAGTGGTACTTTAGACTACTCTCATGGACCCCGGACTTTGTTTCTGCCTTCTGGATTGCTTGCATCTCCTGAATTCTGGATCCTTGGCCTGGTTATTAGGAGCGGTACTTTAGACTAGGAGCAGTACTTTAGACTACTCTTCTGGACCCCAGACTTGGTTTCTGCCTTATGGATTGCTTGCATCTCCTGGATTCTGAAACATTGGCCTGGTTATTAAGAGCGGTACTTTAGACTACTCTCCTGGACCCCAAACTAGGTTTTTGCCTTCTGGAGTCCTTGCGTCTCCTGGATTCCAGAACATTGGCCTCGTTATTAGGAGTGGTACTTTAGACTACTCTCCTTTATCCCGGACTTTCTTTCTGCCTTCTGGATTGCTTACATCTCCTGGATTCTGGAACCTTAGCCTGGTTATTAGGAGTGGTACTTTAGACTACTCTCCTTGAACCGGGACTTGGTTTCTGACTTCTGGATTGCTTGCATCTCCTGGATTCTGGAAGCTTGGCCTGGTTATTAGGAGCGGTACTTTAGACTACTCACCTGGACCCCAGACTTGGTTTCTGATTTCTGGATTGCTTGCATCTCCTGGATTCTGGAACTTTGGTCTGGTTATTAGGAGTGGTACTTTAGACTACTCTCCTGGACCCGGGACTAGGTTTCTGCCTTCTGGATTGCTTGCATCGACTGGATTCTGAATCCTTGGCCTGGTTGATAGGAGCAGTACTTTAGACTAGGAGCGGTACTTTAGACTACTCTCCTGGATGCCAGACTTTGTTTCTGGCTTCTGGACTGCTTGCATCTCCTGATTTCTGGATCCTTGGCCTGGTTATTAGGAGCGGTACTTTAGACTATGAGAAGTAGTTTAGACTACTCTCCTGGACCCCAGACTTGGTTTCTGCCTTATGGATTGCTTGCATCTCCTGGATTCTGGAAGCTTGGTCTGGTTATTAGGAGTGGTACTTTAGATACTCTCCTGGAACCCAGACTTGGTTTCTGACTTCTGGATTGCTTGCATCTCCTGGATTCTGGAACCTTGGCCTGGTTATTAGGAGCGGTACTTTAGACTACTCTCCTGGACCCCGGAGTAGGTTTCTGCCTTCTGGATTGCTTGCATCTCCTGGATTCTGAATCCTTGGCCTGGTTGATAGGAGCAGTACTTTAGACTAGGAGCGGTACTTTAGACTACTCTCCTGGATGCCAGACTTTGTTTCTGGCTTCTGGACTGCTTGCATCTCCTGATTTCTGGATCCTTGGCCTGGTTATTAGGAGCGGTACTTTAGACTATGAGAAGTAGTTTAGACTACTCTCCTGGACCCCAGACTTGGTTTCTGCCTTATGGATTGCTTGCATCTCCTGGATTCTGAAACATTGGCCTGGTTATTAAGAGCGGTACTTTAGACTACTCTCCTGGACCCGGGACTAGGTTTCTGCCTTCTGGATTGTTTACATCTCCTGGATTCTGGAACTTTTGTCTGGTTATTAGTAGTGGTACTTTAGACTACTCTCCTGGACCCGGGACTAGGTTTCTGCCTTCTGGATTGCTTGCATCTCCTGGATTCTGGAACCTTGGCCTGGTTATTAGGAGCGGTACTTTAGACTACTCTCCTGGACCCGGGACGTTGTTTCTGCCTTCTGGTTTGTTTGCATCTCCTGGATTCTAGATCCTTGGCCAGGTTATTAGAAGCGGTACTTTAGACAAGGAGCGGTACTTTAGACTAATCTCCTGGACCCCGGACTTGGTTTCTGCCTTCTGGATTGCTTGCGTCTCCTGGATTCTGGAGCCTTGTCCTGGTTATTAGGAGTGGGACTTTAGACTACTCTCCTGGACTCCGGATTTGGTTTATGCCTTCTGGATTGCTTGCATCTCTTGGATTCTGGAACCATGGCCTGGTTATTAGGAGCTGTACTTTAGACTACTCTCCTGGACCCTGGACTTGGTTTCTAACTTCTGGATTGCTTGCATCTCCTGGATTCTGGAACCTTGGCCTGGTTATTAGGAGCGGTCCTTTAGACTACTCTCCTGGACCCCGGACTAGGTTTCTGCCTTCGGGATTGCTTGCGTCACCTGGGTTCTGGAACCTTGGCCTGGTTATTAGGATTGGTACTTTAGACTACTCTCTTGGACCCCGGTCTTGGTTTCTGCCTTCTGAATTGCTTGCATCTCCTGGATTCTGGAATCTTGGCCTGGTTATTAGGATTCATACTTTAGACTACTCTACTTGACCCCAGACTTGGTTTCTGCCTTCTGGATTGCTTGCGTCTCCTGGATTCTGGAACCTTGGCCTGGATATTAGGAGCAGTTCTTTAGACTACTCTCCTGGACCCCAGACTTGGTTTCTGCCTTCTGGATTGCTTGCGTATCCTGGATTCTGGAACATTGGCCTGGTTATTAGGAGTGGTACTTTAGACTACTCTCCTGGACCCTGGACTTGGTTTCTGTCTTCTGGATTGCTTGCGTCTACTGGATTCTGGAACCTCTGCCTGGTTATTAGGAGTGGTTCTTTAGACTGCTCTCCTGGACCCCGGTCTTGGTTTCTGACTTCTGGATTGCTTGCGTCTCCTGGATTCTGGAACCTTGGCCTGGTTATTAGGAGTGGTACTTTAGACTACTCTATTGGACCCCGGACTTGGTTTCTGCCTTCTGGATTGCTTGTGTCTCCTGGATTCTGGAACATTGGCCTGGTTATTAGGTGCAGTACTTTAGGCTACTCTCCTGGACCCCAGACTTGGTTTCTGCCTTCTGGATTGCTTGCGTATCCTGAATTCTGGAACATTGGCCTGGTTATTAGGAGTGGTACTTTAGACTACTCTCCTGGACCCCGGACTTGGTTTCTGTCTTCTGGATTGCTTGCTTCTCCTGGATTCTGGAACCTCTGCCTGGTTATTAGGAGTGGTACTTTAGACTACTCTCCTGGACCCCAGACTAGGTTTCTGCCTTCCGGATTGCTTGCATTTCCTGGATTCTGGAATCTTGGCCTGGTTATTATGAGCGGACTACTCTCCTGGTCTCCGGACTTGGTTTCTGCCTTCTGTATTGCTTGCGTCTCCTGGACTCTGGAACCTTGGCCTGTGTTAGGCAGAAACCTGTGCAGTTCCCTTGGGGAACACTGCAAAAGATTTAAGACTACAGGTATAGCAGTAAACCCACTTGGTAGCAGTCTGCACCACCCAGATTTACCTGGTAGCTGTGGCTGAGCAGTCAGACTTCCCTCAAGAAGAGTTAGGCAGTATGCAAAGTATACACAATATGTACTCAGACACAATAGCACAAGCAAACACTGACCAGAGCTTGGTTTCAAAAGTATATAGTTATTTATTTATAAAACACACATAAGTTGAAATCACTCTAGCAAAATATAGTAAAAACACTTCAAACACAGTTATAATGAATGCAGTTCCAACCCTTACTCCTATCTAGACAACTCTAAGTTAACACCACATAATTAAAACAGAGGTGAGCGCTTAACGTTAGATGACACTCTAGTAGGTTCAAGAAAGGGGTAAAAAGAAACAGGAATGGGTTAAACACACCACTCTAAGGTCCAGAACACTTGCAATAGACTCAAAGAAGCACAAAGTCACAGGTGAGCAAAAGTCACTAGGCAGGGCCCACTCTTAGAGTAGCCGGAGCGAAAATGTGCCCAAGATCACACTGTTGTTAGGGATTCAAAGTCTTGCAAAGAGTTAGAAAGAGTTTAGAGTGGCTTAAAAAGTTTAGCCAGGGTGTCCCAGGCACTCCCAGGTTCGAAAGCCGGGGGCTAAATCTACCCCGTACAGTCGGTGGCAAGGGAAGCCAGGCGGAACACGGTACCTTAAGTGGAAAGGATCCTCCCGCGGTGGCAGTTGTTCCAGGCAGTGGCAGCAAGGCTCGACGCCGGTCAGGGGAGAAGAAGTTCTCGCTGAAGAGCAGAAGAAGAAGGTCGTTGCACTGCCCGGGAAGAAACCAGCCGCGGAGTCCTCCGGTTAAAGGGTTGTACCGACTTTCGTGGTTGGGGTAAAAAGTGGTGGGGTTCCGGTTGCCGGGGTGCTTGGCACTGGCAAGGCGGCCACGAGATACCTCAAGAAGCGAAAAGAAGGCGAAAACTGGTTGTCCCCACCAGTCAAGGGAAGGAGCCACTCCGTTAAGAGTTCTCCTCGGTCGTCGGGAAAAGTGGTGAGACGGTTCAGCAGGGCTCCACCGGGTGGTGTCGTCGAAGCAGGTCGGCTCAGCTCTTCCCTCGTCGGATTCTTGGTCCTGTGGCGACTTCTGAAGTTCCAGTCCCCAAAGCCCTGCTTTTATGCAGCAAACCCCCATTCACCCAGCCTAGCTGTCACTCAAACATGCTAAGTGGTGAGCCGGCCGGCTCACCACTTGGGCCAATCAGGACGGAGTGCGACTTGAGTTACCAAGGTAACTCAGTCCAGGGTGCCTAAATCCCCCTCCACCCCTCCTAAGTACCCCAGACAGAGTGGCACCACTTTGGAGGGCTTCTGTGGAGAAGCCCGCCAAAAGTGGAACAAAGGGCTCCACTTTGGGTCAGAGTTACAGAGGCGAACGCCAACGCCATTTTAGAATCAAGTTTTGGCAAAAAGTCCCAACCGGAGTTATAATAATAAATATATAAACCGGCGGTATGTTTAAGGCTACCGTAAATAAATAATTAAATGTGTTAGCCTAAAACAATGGGAAATCCCATAGGGAAATATTTGCGGTCGAATATAAAAAGTAGTTTCCACTGCCACCAGCCAAAACTCGATCAGGGGGGACGGAGACGTGCCCCCTCGACTAACAGACCCTGGGGCAATCGAATTGCCCCAGCCAGTACGTCTACAATATGATGGTTTGTACTGGTTCTGTTCAGGATTCAAGACTAGCAAAGTCTTTGGTGACTTTACATGCCCTAGGAGACAGTAGTCAGTCCCAGGGTATGGAGTCTATGTTGGGGAGTCCCTAGGACACCCCTGGGTCACGGCACAGAGGGTGCTGTGTAACCCACATCACAAAAATACATGAGGCCCTATGGAGTAAAAGACCCCATAGCCCATTCAACACAAGGTTTAACCAAGAAAACACACTTCAACATGTCCAAGAGTGAGGGTAAAAGAGTCTCACTCTTGGCAGGAGAAAAAAAGAAACCCCAGAAATCCAGCAAAGCTGCTGGGGGATTCACTAGGTAGGGAAATTCAGCCTAAACAGAGAATTCTCCCTAACACTCGCCCCCCCCCAGACTAAGGGACAGGAGGATTTAATCCACTCCTGGATGAACCTCATACCTCTAGTCGATGATATACATCCTAGAGAGTCCATCAGCATTTTGATGGTGACACCTTGACCTATGTTCAATGGAGAACTCAAAGGTTTTCTTCTGCAAGCTAACGGACCTACAGACCCTTTGAGGAACATCAGTCTTTTTGTTATAGGGGATCTGATTGACCAGTCCCTCAGAAGTTGGTACAACTTCTGAACCTAGGTTAGGCTTTTTGAAGGGGTCCTTATAAAGGATTCCCTTAGATCTAGAGGGGCCTCCAAGGTTCCTCACCACCTCTCTTGTGGGAGCAGGTTGGGTCTTAGGCCTCTTGGTTGGAGGGGTTGGGGTTAGGCAATGTACCGGCTTCCCCTTCCTCTTAGATCTACCCTTACCTATTTTAGGAGTTTCCCCCCTAATATTAGGATTTGAGTTGGGGTCTTCAGTAGAAGCTCCAACAGTCTGAAGGTTTTTGGCCTTAGACTTTTCTTTTCTGGTTTTCCACCAGCACTGAGAATTACCAGTTCCCTCAGGTCCAGATAGGGGCCTAGTTGGTCTATCCACCTCTTCCTCAGAAGCAGGGGGAGTCAGAGACTCTGAGACTAGGGGAACAATGATGGAGCTTGGTTGGGGCTCCCATGTTCCTAGCATACTATCCTGAAAGGTGCCTGGGTCAGAGGTCAACTTACTAAACCCAAGGCTTGTAGTGGGGTTCTCAGTAGAGGGTCCCACAGGCTTAGAAGGGTCCTTCAAGGTAGCCTTTCTAGCCAATTTGGTTAAGTTCTGCTTCTCCATACTGGGAGGCCTGGGGGTATGTGACACTACTCCTAGAGTTCTTAGGTCATTCCCCAACAGGACCTTCCCAGGTACCTCAGTCTGAACACTGACAGGGATCCTCACTGTCATGTTGTTACACTGAATGAGGGCTGGTAGAATAGGAACCATTTGGACAGGGCCTCCAGACATCTTAGTGGGACCTTTGGGTGCTTTGGCCAAATCCTCAGGTTGAAAGAAGCTTTCATCCACTACTGTTCTGCTGGCCCCAGTGTCTCTCCTGGCAGGAGTATCCTGGCCATTGACAAGAACACTGTCCACATAATACACCTTAGAGTTAACAGGTAGGGAGTTATACACAACCCTATTCTGGGGACTAACCAGACCCATAGGCTCTAAGTTTACAGTTGCTTGAAGACCCAAGGGTTCTTCAGCAAAGAGTTCAAAGTGGGCACTAGCCATCTGTACTTCATCCTCAGGAGTGAAGGCTAAGGAGACTGTGCTGATCCCTGCAGGTTTACCCTTGCACTTGGGATCTCCTTTGATATGGTCAGTACCCTGACAGACATAGCATTGTCCAAATGCTCTCTGGAAGGGTGGCTTGTTCTGACCTCCTTCTGGCTTGTGGCCAGAAGGTACAGTAGCCTGAATAGGTTTCCCATGTGGCTTACCCTTATAGTTTTGTTTGGGGCCCTCTTTGGAATTTGTAGTATTAGAATTCTCTTTGGAGTCCTTTTTAGGCTGTTTCTCCCCATCCTTCTTCTGAGTGACCCCAGAATCCTTGTGAGTGGCCCTGTTGGCAACCCACAAGTCAGCAGCCATAACTAGTTTCCGGGAATCTAATTCCCTGGAATCAGCCAAGTGTTGTCTGAGCTCAGGAGAGCAGGCATCATAAATAGTCTCCAACATAAACAAATTCTTCATACCTTCATAAGTGTTCACCTTGTAACCCTTAATCCATCCCTCTAAGTTTTTCAAACATTCATTCACCCAGGTAGCCCAAGGGGTACCATCATGCTTTTTGAGGCTCCTAAACCTCTTAAGATACTGGGAAGGGGTCTTCCCAAACCTAGCTATCAAAGCTAGTTTCACACATTCATAGTCCTTCCTATCCTCCTCCCCCATCTCCATTACCACATCAGTTGCAACAGGGGGAAGCCTAGAGAACAACCAGGTGAGTAAGTCATTTCCTGTGATGTTCTGGAGCCCATGATTATATTCAAACAGAGACAACCAACCCAACACATCCAATTTAGGCTCATACATACCAACCAATTCTTTAGGCATCCGGGGTCTTTTAGGACTGGAACTTCTAGAGGAGCCAGAGAGAGAAGCATTCTCAACAGATAATTTCTTCATTTCTAAGTCATACTTGAGCTCCATTTCCCTTAGCCTTAGTTCTTTGTCAGTTTGAGCATTAAGTTTCTTATACTCCAATTCTAGTTTCATTTTCTCCAGTTCAAAGTATTGAGGACTAAATGGGGGACCTGGTAAAGGTCCAGTAGGTACAGCAGGTAGAGCAGGCAGAGGCCTAGGGGGGGCAGTCACAACAGCCTCACCCTCCTCTTCTGACTCTTCCTCAGAATCATCAACATTTTGCTCCATGTTAATTTCAGTACTGTCATCTATAGTTACTGGAGTGGTAGGTTCCTCTGAACCATCACCCAGACTTTGGTTAGCTAACAATCTTTCAATCAGCTCCATTTTCTTGCCCTTAGTCAGGAGATCCTTATGTTTACAGAGCACTCTTAAACAATCAGCAGTTTTGGCTGCAAGGGACTCTTGACTATAGCTTTCTATAACTGACATGTTAGAGGATTACTTTTACAGTGCTAAGCTTTGTGGTTAGTTGCACTAAGGTATCTAAAGCACAATAAAATGTATACTCAATACAAATCCCACCGCTGTACACCAGTGTTAGGCAGAAACCTGTGCAGTTCCCTTGGGGAACACTGCAAAAGATTTAAGACTACAGGTATAGCAGTAAACCCACTTGGTAGCAGTCTGCACCACCCAGATTTACCTGGTAGCTGTGGCTGAGCAGTCAGACTTCCCTCAAGAAGAGTTAGGCAGTATGCAAAGTATACACAATATGTACTCAGACACAATAGCACAAGCAAACACTGACCAGAGCTTGGTTTCAAAAGTATATAGTTATTTATTTATAAAACACACATAAGTTGAAATCACTCTAGCAAAATATAGTAAAAACACTTCAAACACAGTTATAATGAAAGCAGTTCCAACCCTTACTCCTATCTAGACAACTCTAAGTTAACACCACATAATTAAAACAGAGGTGAGCGCTTAACGTTAGATGACACTCTAGTAGGTTCAAGAAAGGGGTAAAAAGAAACAGGAATGGGTTAAACACACCACTCTAAGGTCCAGAACACTTGCAATAGACTCAAAGAAGCACAAAGTCACAGGTGAGCAAAAGTCACTAGGCAGGGCCCACTCTTAGAGTAGCCGGAGCGAAAATGTGCCCAAGATCACACTGTTGTTAGGGATTCAAAGTCTTGCAAAGAGTTAGAAAGAGTTTAGAGTGGCTTAAAAAGTTTAGCCAGGGTGTCCCAGGCACTCCCAGGTTCGAAAGCCGGGGGCTAAATCTACCCCGTACAGTCGGTGGCAAGGGAAGCCAGGCGGAACACGGTACCTTAAGTGGAAAGGATCCTCCAGCGGTGGCAGTTGTTCCAGGCAGTGGCAGCAAGGCTCGACGTCGGTCAGGGGAGAAGAAGTTCTCGCTGAAGAGCAGAAGAAGAAGGTCGTTGCACTGCCCGGGAAGAAACCAGCCGCGGAGTCCTCCGGTTAAAGGGTTGTACCGACTTTCGTGGTTGGGGTAAAAAGTGGTGGGGTTCCGGTTGCCGGGGTGCTTGGCACTGGCAAGGCGGCCACGAGATACCTCGAGAAGCGAAAAGAAGGCGAAAACTGGTTGTCCCCACCAGTCAAGGGAAGGAGCCACTCCGTTAAGAGTTCTCCTCGGTCGTCGGGAAAAGTGGTGAGACGGTTCAGCAGGGCTCCACCGGGTGGTGTCGTCGAAGCAGGTCGGCTCAGCTCTTCCCTCGTCGGATTCTTGGTCCTGTGGCGACTTCTGAAGTTCCAGTCCCCAAAGCCCTGCTTTTATGCAGCAAACCCCCATTCACCCAGCCTAGCTGTCACTCAAACATGCTAAGTGGTGAGCCGGCCGGCTCACCACTTGGGCCAATCAGGACGGAGTGCGACTTGAGTTACCAAGGTAACTCAGTCCAGTGTGCCTAAATCCCCCTCCACCCCTCCTAAGTACCCCAGACAGAGTGGCACCACTTCGGAGGGCTTCTGTGGAGAAGCCCGCCAAAAGTGGAACAAAGGGCTCCACTTTGGGTCAGAGTTACAGAGGCGAACGCCAACGCCATTTTAGAATCAAGTTTTGGCAAAAAGTCCCAACCGGAGTTATAATAATAAATATATAAACCGGCGGTATGTTTAAGGCTACCGTAAATAAATAATTAAATGTGTTAGCCTAAAACAATGGGAAATCCCATAGGGAAATATTCGCGGTCGAATATAAAAAGTAGTTTCCACTGCCACCAGCCAAAACTCGATCAGGGGGGACGGAGACGTGCCCCCTCGACTAACAGACCCTGGGGCAATCGAATTGCCCCAGCCAGTACGTCCACAATATGATGGTTTGTACTGGTTCTGTTCAGGATTCAAGACTAGCAAAGTCTTTGGTGACTTTACATGCCCTAGGAGACAGTAGTCAGTCCCAGGGTATGGAGTCTATGTTGGGGAGTCCCTAGGACATCCCTGGGTCACGGCACAGAGGGTGCTGTGTAACCCACATCACAAAAATACATGAGGCCCTATGGAGTAAAAGACCCCATAGCCCATTCAACACAAGGTTTAACCAAGAAAACACACTTCAACATGTCCAAGAGTGAGGGTAAAAGAGTCTCACTCTTGGCAGGAGAAAAAAAGAAACCCCAGAAATCCAGCAAAGCTGCTGGGGGATTCACTAGGTAGGGAAATTCAGCCTAAACAGAGAATTCTCCCTAACAGCCTGGTTATTAGTATTGGTACTTTAGACTACTCTCCTAGACCCCGGACTAGGTTTCTGCCTTCTGGATTGCTTGCGTCTCCTGGATTCTGGAAACTTGGCCTGGGTATTCGGATTGGTACTTTAGACTACTCTCCTGGACCCCGGTCTTGGTTTCTGTCTTCTGGATTGCTTGCGTCTCCTGGATTCTGGAATCTTGGCCTGGTTATTAGGAGTGGTACTTTAGACTACTCTACTGGACCCCGGACTTGGTTTCTGACTTCTGGATTGCTTGCGTCTCCTGGATTCTGGAACCTTGGCCTGGTTATTAGGAGCAGTACTTTAGACTTCTCTCCTGGAGCCCATACTTGGTTTCTGCCTTCTGGATTGCTTGCATCTCTTGGATTCTGGAATCTTGGCCTGGTTATTAGGAGCGGTACTTTAGACTACTCTCCTGGACCCCAGACTTGGTTTCTACCTTCTGGATTGCTTGCATCTCCTGGATTCTGGAAACTTGGCCTGGTTATTAGGATTGGTACTTTAGACTACTCTCCTGGACCCCAGACTAGGTTTCTGCCTTCTGGATAGCTTGATTCTCCTGGATTCTGGAACCTTGGCCTGGTTATTAGGAGCCTTACTTTAGACTACTCTCCTGGACCCTGGACTTGGTTTCTGACTTCTGGATTGCTTGCATCTCCTGGATTCTGGAACCTTGGCCTGGTTATTAGGATCAGTCCTTTAGACTACTCTCCTGGACCCCAGACTTGGTTTCTGCCTCCTGGATTGCTTGTGTCTCCTGGATTCTGGAACCTTGGCCTGGTTATTAGGATTGGTACTTTAGACTACTCTCCTGGACCCCGGGCTTGTTTGTTTGTTTGTTTGTTTATTAATTTGTATAGTGCACCTGACCCAAGGGTATATGGGCGCTTAAGCTTCGAGTTACAGGCAGGGTAGGGCACAGTTGTACAGTGATGAAGCAAAGGTATACTTGACAAGATAGCAATTAGTGCATAGACAATAATATTCTGACATAGTGCAAAATACATTCTTGCAGAGGGTATGCATTCAATCATGGTAGGTTAATTGTTGAGTAACCAAGTGATGACCTTAGTTCTGAAAGGCTGGAAGGTGGGTGTAGATTTGATATCCAGTGGAATGGTATTCCAAAGTTGTGAAGCCAGGGCTGGGAAGCTGGAACCACCAGCTCTTTTGAGGGAGAATTTGGGCACAGTCAGTTGTAGTGTATTAGAGGATCTAGTGGTTCTAGTGTTATGTCTTAGTGTAAATTTGTTAGTGAGATAGGGAGGGGCAAGGCCGTTGAGTGCTTTATAGGTGAGGCAGATGGTTTTTAGATCTATTTTTTGTTGGATGGAGAGCCATTTGCATGCAATTCTGGTGGCCGAAATATGTTCTCTTCTGGGAATATTCAGGGCGGCACGGAGTGCATTATTTTGTAGAACTTGCAATTTATTAATTACCGTTTTGTTGGCACCTACATAGAGACTATTGCAGTAATCTAGTTTAGATTGTATAAGTGCTCTGGCTAAGGTGAGACAGTTGTTAGTGGAAATCAACGGTCTACAGGCCCTGATTAGTTTGCCCGTGTAGGCCGTGGCTGAGGCAGTCATATTAATTTGTTTGGCTAGATTAGTATTCGTGTCGAGGTAAAAACCAAGGGTTTTTACACTCTTGGCGATAGGGATGGTGTTGCCGTCAATGGTAAAGCTAGTGTAGCTGGGACTAAGTTTCCGAATGGTGTTGGGTGAGCCGACAAGGAGCAGTTCAGTCTTGTCATCATTCAGGCAGAGGCCATGTGTGGCCATCCATGCCTGAATGATGGAGAAGACTTCATTGATCCAAATGGCGTCCGAATTATAGTTGCCGGATAAGGTGAGGAGTATCTGGGTGTCATCTGCGTAGTTGGTGTAGGTGACACCCAGATGGTCCAGCTTGTCGAATAGGGGCTTTGTAAAAATATTATACAAAGTAGGTGACACACAAGATCCTTGTGGGACACCACAAGTAATAGGGATAGGGTTGGCAGCTGCTAGGGGTGAGAAAACCCGCATGGTCCTATTGTCCAGGAAGGATTGGATCCATGAAATTGCGGAGTGGGAGAAGTGTACTGCCGATGACAGATGGTTGCACAGGATTTTGTGATCAACCAGATCAAAGGCAGCGGATAGGTCAAGAAGAAGAAGGATGCCAGCTTAACCTTTATCTTTGAGGTCGTCTATCTGGCACTTGAGATCAACCAGGGCCGTTTCTGTCCCGTGTAGTGGACGAAAGCCGGACTGGCGAATTCCAGAAAAAGGTTCTTGGTTTCTGCCTTTTGGATTGCTTGCGTCTCCTGGATTCTGGAACCTTGGCCTGGTTATTAGGATTGGTACTTTAGACTACTCTCCTGGACCCCGGTCTTGGTTTCTGCCTTCTGGATTGTTTGCGTCTCCTGGATTCTGGAATCTTGGCCTGGTTATATTAGGAGTGGTACTTTAGACTACTCTACTGGACCCCGGACTTGGTTTCTGCCTTCTGGATTGCTTGCATCTCTTGGATTCTGGAACCTTGGCCTGGTTATTAGAAGCAGCACTTTAGACTACTCTCCTGGACCCCAGACTTGGTTTCTGCCTTCTGGATTGCTTGCATCTTTTGGATTCTGGAACCTTGGCCTGGTTATTAGGAACGGTACTTTAGACTACTCTCCTGGACCCCGGACTAGGTTTCTGCCTTCTGGATTGCTTGATTCTCCTGGATTCTGGAACCTTGGCATGGTTATTAGCAGCCTTACTTTAGACTACTCTCCTGGACCCTGGACTTGGTTTCTAACTTCTGGATTGCTTGCATCTCCTGGATTCTGGAACCTTGGCCTGGTTATTAGGAGCGGTCCTTTAGACTACTCTCCTGGACCCCGGACTAGGTTTCTGCCTTCGGGATTGCTTTCGTCACCTGGGTTCTGGAACCTTGGCCTGGTTATTAGGATTGTTACTTTAGACTACTCTCCTGGACCCCGGTCTTGGTTTCTGCCTTCTGAATTGCTTGCATCTCCTGGATTCTGGAATCTTGGCCTGGTTATTAGGATTCATACTTTAGACTACTCTACTTGACCCCAGACTTGGATTCTGCCTTCTGGATTGCTTGCGTCTCCTGGATTCTGGAACCTTGGCCTGGATATTAGGAGCAGTTCTTTAGACTACTCTCCTGGACCCCAGACTTGGTTTCTGCCTTCTGGATTGCTTGCGTATCCTGGATTCTGGAACATTGGCCTGGTTATTAGGAGTGGTACTTTAGACTACTCTCCTGGACCCTGGACTTGGTTTCTGTCTTCTGGATTGCTTGCGTCTACTTGATTCTGGAACCTCTGCCTGGTTATTAGGAGTGGTTCTTTAGACTACTCTCCTGGACCCCGGTCTTGGTTTCTGACTTCTGGATTGCTTGCGTCTCCTGGATTCTGGAAACTTGGACTGGTTATTAGGATTGGTACTTTAGATAACTCTCCGGGACCCCGGTCTTGGTTTCTGCCTTCTGGATTGCTTGCGTCTCCTGGATTCTGGAATCTTGGCCTGGTTATTAGGAGCGGTACTTTAGACTACTCTCCTGGACCCCGGGCAAGGTTACTGCCTTCTGGATTGCTTGCATCTTCTGGATTCTGGAACATTGGCCTGGTTATTAAGAGCGGTACTTTAGACTACTCTCCTGGACCCGAAACTAGGTTTCTGTCGTCTGGATTGCTTGCGTCTCCTGGATTCCGGAACATTGGCTTGGTTATTAGGAGTGGTACTTTAGACTACTCTCCTGGATCCCAGACTTTGTTTCTGCCTTCTGGATTGCTTGCATCTCCTGGATTCTGGAACCTTGGCTAGGTTATTAGGAGTGGTACTTTAGACTACTCTACTGGACTCGGGACTTGGTTTCTGCCTTCTGGATTGCTTGCATCTCCTGGATTCTGGAACCTTGGCCTGGTTATTAGGAGCGGTCCTTTAGACTACTCTCCTGGACCCCGGACTAGGTTTCTGCCTTCGGGATTGCTTTCGTCACCTGGGTTCTGGAACCTTGGCCTGGTTATTAGGATTGTTACTTTAGACTACTCTCCTGGACCCCGGTCTTGGTTTCTGCCTTCTGAATTGCTTGCATCTCCTGGATTCTGGAATCTTGGCCTGGTTATTAGGATTCATACTTTAGACTACTCTACTTGACCCCAGACTTGGATTCTGCCTTCTGGATTGCTTGCGTCTCCTGGATTCTGGAACCTTGGCCTGGATATTAGGAGCAGTTCTTTAGACTACTCTCCTGGACCCCAGACTTGGTTTCTGCCTTCTGGATTGCTTGCGTATCCTGGATTCTGGAACATTGGCCTGGTTATTAGGAGTGGTACTTTAGACTACTCTCCTGGACCCTGGACTTGGTTTCTGTCTTCTGGATTGCTTGCGTCTACTTGATTCTGGAACCTCTGCCTGGTTATTAGGAGTGGTTCTTTAGACTACTCTCCTGGACCCCGGTCTTGGTTTCTGACTTCTGGATTGCTTGCGTCTCCTGGATTCTGGAAACTTGGACTGGTTATTAGGATTGGTACTTTAGATAACTCTCCGGGACCCCGGTCTTGGTTTCTGCCTTCTGGATTGCTTGCGTCTCCTGGATTCTGGAATCTTGGCCTGGTTATTAGGAGCGGTACTTTAGACTACTCTCCTGGACCCCGGGCAAGGTTACTGCCTTCTGGATTGCTTGCATCTTCTGGATTCTGGAACATTGGCCTGGTTATTAAGAGCGGTACTTTAGACTACTCTCCTGGACCCGAAACTAGGTTTCTGTCGTCTGGATTGCTTGCGTCTCCTGGATTCCGGAACATTGGCTTGGTTATTAGGAGTGGTACTTTAGACTACTCTCCTGGATCCCAGACTTTGTTTCTGCCTTCTGGATTGCTTGCATCTCCTGGATTCTGGAACCTTGGCTTGGTTATTAGGAGTGGTACTTTAGACTACTCTACTGGACTCGGGACTTGGTTTCTGCCTTCTGGATTGCTTGCATCTCCTGGATTCTGGAACCTTGGCCTGGTTATTAGGAGTGGTACTTTAGACTACTCTCCTGGACCCGGGACTTGGTTTCTGACTCCTGGATTGCTTGCATCTCCTGGATTCTGGAACTTTGGTCTAGTTATTAGGAGTGGTACTTTAGACTACTCTCCTGGACCCGGGACTAGGTTTCTGCTTTCTGGATTGTTTGCATCTCCTGGATTCTGGAACCTTGGCCTGGTTATTAGGAGCGGTACTTTAGACTACTCACCTGGACCCCAGACTTGGTTTCTGACTTCTGGATTGCTTGCATCTCCTGGATTCTGGAACCTTGGCTTGGTTATTAGGAGTGGTACTTTAGACTACTCTACTGGACTCGGGACTTGGTTTCTGCCTTCTGGATTGCTTGCATCTCCTGGATTCTGGAACCTTGGCCTGGTTATTAGGAGTGGTACTTTAGACTACTCTCCTGGACCCGGGACTTGGTTTCTGACTCCTGGATTGCTTGCATCTCCTGGATTCTGGAACCTTGGCCTGGTTATTAGGAGTGGTACTTTAGACTACTCTCCTGGACCCGGGACTAGGTTTCTGCCTTCTGGATTGTTTGCATCTCCTGGATTCTGGAACTTTTGTCTGGTTATTAGTAGTGGTACTTTAGACTACTCTCCTGGACCCGGGACTAGGTTTCTGCCTTCTGGATTGCTTGCATCTCCTGGATTCTGGAACCTTGGCCTGGTTATTAGGAGCGGTACTTTAGACTACTCTCCTGGACCCGGGATGTTGTTTCTGCCTTCTGGATTGTTTGCATCTCCTGGATTCTGGATCCTTGGCCAGGTTATTAGGAGCGGTACTTTAGACAAGGAGCGGCACTTTAGACTACTCTCCTGGACCCCGGACTTGGTTTCTGCCTTCTGGATTGCTTGCGTCTCCTGGATTCTGGAGCCTTGTCCTGGTTATTAGGAGTGGGACTTTAGACTACTCTCCTGGACTCCGGATTTGGTGTATGCCTTCTGGATTGCTTGTGTCTCCTGGATTCTGGAACCTTGGCCTGGTTATTAGGAGCGGTACTTTAGACTACTCTCCTGGACCTGGGACTTAGTTTCTGACTTCTGGATTGCATGCGTCTCCTGGTTTGTGGAACCTTGGCTTAGTTATTAGGAGCGGTACTTTAGACTACTCTGCTGGACCCCGGACTAGGTTTCTGCCTTCTGGATTGCTTGTGTCTCCTGGATCCTGGAACCTTGGCCTGGTTATTAGGAGTTGTACATTAGACTACTCTCCTGGACCCAAGATTGGTTTCTGACTTCTGGATTGCTTGCATCTCCTGGATTCTGGAGCCTTGGCCTGGTTATTAGGAGTGGTACTTTAGACTACTCTCCTGGACCTGGGACTTGGTTTCTGACTTCTGGATTGCTTTCGTCTCCTGGTTTCTGGAACCTTGGCTTAGTTATTAGGAGCGGTACTTTAGATACTCTCCTGGACCTCAGACTTGGTTTCTGCCTTCTGGATTGTTTGCATCTCCTGGATTCTGGAACTTTTGTCTGGTTATTAGTAGTGGTACTTTAGACTACTCTCCTGGACCCGGGACTAGGTTTCTGCCTTCTGGATTGCTTGCATCTCCTGGATTCTGGAACCTTGGCCTGGTTATTAGGAGCGGTACTTTAGACTACTCTCCTGGACCCGGGACGTTGTTTCTGCCTTCTGGATTGTTTGCATCTCCTGGATTCTGGATCCTTGGCCAGGTTATTAGGAGCGGTACTTTAGACAAGGAGCGGCACTTTAGACTACTCTCCTGGACCCCGGACTTGGTTTCTGCCTTCTGGATTGCTTGCGTCTCCTGGATTCTGGAGCCTTGTCCTGGTTATTAGGAGTGGGACTTTAGACTACTCTCCTGGACTCCCGATTTGGTGTATGCCTTCTGGATTGCTTGTGTCTCCTGGATTCTGGAACCTTGGCTTAGTTATTAGGAGCGGTACTTTAGACTACTCTGCTGGACCCCGGACTAGGTTTCTGCCTTCTGGATTGCTTGTGTCTCCTGGATTCTGGAGCCTTGGCCTGGTTATTAGGAGTGGTACTTTAGACTACTCTCCTGGACCTGGGACTTGGTTTCTGACTTCTGGATTGCTTTCGTCTCCTGGTTTCTGGAACCTTGGCTTAGTTATTAGGAGCGGTACTTTAGATACTCTCCTGGACCTCAGACTTGGTTTCTGCCTTCTGGATTGCTTGCGTCTCCTGGATTCTGGAACCTTGGCCTGGTTATTAGGAGTTGTACATTAGACTACTCTCCTGGACCCAAGATTGGTTTCTGACTTCTGGATTGCTTGCATCTCCTGGATTCTGGAGCCTTGGCCTGGTTATTAGGAGTGGTACTTTAGACTACTCTCCTGGACCTGGGACTTGGTTTCTGACTTCTGGATTGCTTTCGTCTCCTGGTTTCTGGAACCTTGGCTTAGTTATTAGGAGCGGTACTTTAGATACTCTCCTGGACCTCAGACTTGGTTTCTGCCTTCTGGATTGCTTGCGTCTCCTGGATTCTGGAACCTTGGCCTGGTTATTAGGAGTGATACTTTAGATACTCTCCTGGACCCCGGACTAGGTTTCTGACCTCTGGATTACTTGCGTCTCCTGGTTTCTGGAACCTTGGCCTGGTTATTAGGAGCAGTAATTTAGTCTACTCTCCTGGACCCCAGACTTGGTTTCTGAGGTCTGGATTGCTTGCATCTCCTGGATTCTGGAACCTTGGCCTGGTTATTAGGAGCGGTACTTTAGACTACTCTCCTGGACCCCGGAGTAGGTTTCTGCCTTCTGGATTGCTTGCATCTCCTGGATTCTGAATCCTTGGCCTGGTTATTAGGAGCGGTACTTTAGACTAGGAGTGGTACTTTAGACTACTCTCCTGGACCCCGGACTTTGTTTCTGCCTTCTGGATTGCTTGCATCTCCTGAATTCTGGATCCTTGGCCTGGTTATTAGGAGCGGTACTTTAGACTAGGAGCAATACTTTAGACTACTCTTCTGGACCCCAGACTTGGTTTCTGCCTTATGGATTGCTTGCATCTCCTGGATTCTGAAACATTGGCCTGGTTATTAAGAGCGGTACTTTAGACTACTCTCCTGGACCCCAAACTAGGTTTCTGCCTTCTGGAGTCCTTGCGTCTCCTGGATTCCAGAACATTGGCCTCGTTATTAGGAGTGGTACTTTAGACTACTCTCCTTTATCCCGGACTTTCTTTCTGCCTTCTGGATTGCTTACATCTCCTGGATTCTGGAACCTTGGCCTGGTTATTAGGAGTGGTACTTTAGACTACTCTCCTTGAACCGGGACTTGGCTTCTGACTTCTGGATTGCTTGCATCTCCTGGATTCTGGAAGCTTGGCCTGGTTATTAGGAGCGGTACTTTAGACTACTCACCTGGACCCGAGACTTGGTTTCTGATTTCTGGATTGCTTGCATCTCCTGGATTCTGGAACTTTGGTCTGGTTATTAGGAGTTCTACTTCAGACTACTGTCCTGGACCCAGGACTAGGTTTCTGCCTTCTGGATTACTTGCATCTCCTGGATTCCGTAACTTTGGTCTGGTTATTAGGAGTGGTACTTTAGACTACTCTCCTGGACCCGGGAATAGGTTTCTGCCTTCTGGATTGCTTGCATTGACTGGATTCTTGAACTTTGGTCTGGTTATTAGGAGTGGTACTTTAGATACTCTCCTGGAACCCAGACTTGGTTTCTGACTTCTGGATTGCTTGCATCTCCTGGATTCTGGAACCTTGGCCTGGTTATTAGGAGCGGTACTTTAGACTACTCTCCTGGACCCCGGAGTAGGTTTCTGCCTTCTGGATTGCTTGCATCTCCTGGATTCTGAATCCTTGGCCTGGTTAATAGGAGCAGTACTTTAGACTAGGAGCGGTACTTTAGACTACTCTCCTGGATGCCGGACTTTGTTTCTGCCTTCTGGACTGCTTGCATCTCCTGAATTCTGGATCCTTGGCCTGGTTATTAGGAGCGGTACTTTAGACTATGAGAAGTAGTTTAGACTACTCTCCTGGACCCCGGACTTGGTTTCTGCCTTATGGATTGCTTGCATCTCCTGGATTCTGAAACATTGGCCTGGTTATTAAGAGCGGTACTTTAGACTACTCTCCTGGACCCGGGACTAGGTTTCTGCCTTCTGGATTGTTTGCATCTCCTGGATTCTGGAACTTTTGTCTGGTTATTAGTAGTGGTACTTTAGACTACTCTCCTGGACCCGGGACTAGGTTTCTGCCTTTTGGATTGCTTGCATCTCCTGGATTCTGGAACCTTGGCCTGGTTATTAGGAGCGGTACTTTAGACTACTCTCCTGGACCCGGGACGTTGTTTCTGCCTTCTGGATTGTTTGCATCTCCTGGATTCTAGATCCTTGGCCAGGTTATTAGGAGCGGTACTTTAGACAAGGAGCGGTACTTTAGACTACTCTCCTGGACCCCGGACTTGGTTTCTGCCTTCTGGAATGCTTGCGTCTCCTGGATTCTGGAGCCTTGTCCTGGTTATTAGGAGTGGGACTTTAGACTACTCTCCTGGACTCCGGATTTGGTGTATGCCTTCTGGATTGCTTGCATCTCTTGGATTCTGGAACCTTGGCCTGGTTATTAGGAGCGGTACTTTAGACTACTCTCCTGGACCCCGGACTAGGTTTCTGCCTTCTGGATTGCTTGATTCTCCTGGATTCTGGAACCTTGGCATAGTTATTAGGAGCCTTACTTTAGACTACTCTCCTGGACCCTGAACTTGGTTACTAACTTCTGGATTGCTTGCATCTCCTGGATTCTGGAACCTTGGCCTGGTTATTAGGAGCGGTCCTTTAGACTACTCTCCTGTACCCCGGACTAGGTTTCTGCCTTCGGGATTGCTTGCGTCACCTGGGTTCTGGAACCTTGGCCTGGTTATTAGGATTGGTACTTTAGACTACTCTCCTGGACCCCGGTCTTGGTTTCTGCCTTCTGAATTGCTTGCATCTCCTGGATTCTGGAATCTTGGCCTGGTTATTAGGATTCATACTTTAGACTACTCTACTTGACCCCAGACTTGGTTTCTGCCTTCTGGATTGCTTGCGTCTCCTGGATTCTGGAACCTTGGCCTGGATATTAGGAGCAGTTCTTTAGACTACTCTCCTGGACCCCAGACTTGGTTTCTGCCTTCTGGATTGCTTGCGTATCCTGGATTCTGGAACATTGGACTGGTTATTAGGAGTGGTACTTTCGACTACTCTCCTAGACCCTGGACTTGGTTTCTGTCTTCTGGATTGCTTGTGTCTACTGGATTCTGGAACCTCTGCCTGGTTATTAGGAGTGGTTCTTTAGACTACTCTCCTCGACCCCGGTCTTGGTTTCTGACTTCTGGATTGCTGGCGTCTCCTGGATTCTGGAACCTTGGCCTGGTTATTAGGAGTGGTACTTTAGACTACTCTATTGGACCCCGGACTTGGTTTCTGCCTTCTGGATTGCTTGTGTCTCCTGGATTCTGGAACCTTGGCCTGGTTATTAGGTGCAGTACTTTAGGCTACTCTCCTGGACCCCAGACTTGGTTTCTGCCTTCTGGATTGCTTGCGTATCCTGAATTCTGCAACATTGGCCTGGTTATTAGGAGTGGTACTTTAGACTACTCTCCTGGACCCCGGACTTGGTTTCTGTCTTCTGGATTGCTTGCTTCTCCTGGATTCTGGAACCTCTGCCTGGTTATTAGGAGTGGTACTTTAGACTACTCTCCTGGACCCCAGACTAGGTTTCTGCCTTCCGGATTGCTTGCATTTCCTGGATTCTGGAATCTTGGCCTGGTTATTATGAGCGGACTACTCTCCTGGACTCCGGACTTGGTTTCTGCCTTCTGTATTGCTTGCGTCTCCTGGACTCTGGAACCTTGGCCTGGTTATTAGTATTGGTACTTTAGACTACTCTCCTGGACCCCGGACTAGGTTTCTGCCTTCTGGATTGCTTGCGTCTCCTGGATTCTGGAAACTTGGCCTGTGTATTCGGATTGGTACTTTAGACTACTCTCCTGGACCCCGGTCTTGGTTTCTGCCTTCTGGATTGCTTGCGTCTCCTGGATTCTGGAATCTTGGCCTGGTTATTAGGAGTGGTACTTTAGACTACTCTACTGGACCCCGGACTTGGTTTCTGCCTTCTGGATTGCTTGCGTCTCCTGGATTCTGGAACCTTGGCCTGGTTATTAGGAGCAGTACTTTAGACTACTCTCCTGGAGCCCATACTTGGTTTCTGCCTTCTGGATTGCTTGCATCTCTTGGATTCTGGAACCTTGGCCTGGTTATTAGGAGCGGTACTTTAGACTACTCTCCTGGACCCCAGACTTGGTTTCTACCTTCTGTATTGCTTGCATCTCCTGGATTCTGGAAACCTGGCCTGGTTATTAGGATTGGTACTTTAGACTACTCTCCTGGACCCCAGACTAGGTTTCTGCCTTCTGGATAGCTTGATTCTCCTGGATTCTGGAACCTTGGCCTGGTTATTAGGAGCCTTACTTTAGACTACTCTCCTGGACCCTGGACTTGGTTTCTGACTTCTGGATTGCTTGTATCTCCTGGATTCTGGAACCTTGGCCTGGTTATTAGGATCGGTCCTTTAGACTACTCTCCTGGACCCCGGTCTTGGTTTCTGCCTTCTGGATTGTTTGCGTCTCCTGGATTCTGGAATCTTGGCCTGGTTATATTAGGAGTGGTACTTTAGACTACTCTACTGGACCCCGGACTTGGTTTCTGCCTTCTGGATTGCTTGCATCTCTTGGATTCTGGAACCTTGGCCTGGTTATTAGAAGCAGCACTTTAGACTACTCTCCTGGACCCCAGACTTGGTTTCTGCCTTCTGGATTGCTTGCATCTCTTGGATTCTGGAACCTTGGCCTGGTTATTAGGAGCGGTACTTTAGACTACTCTCCTGGACCCCGGACTAGGTTTCTGCCTTCTGGATTGCTTGATTCTCCTGGATTCTGGAACCTTGGCATGGTTATTAGGAGCCTTACTTTAGACTACTCTCCTGGACCCTGGACTTGGTTTCTAACTTCTGGATTGCTTGCATCTCCTGGATTCTGGAACCTTGGCCTGGTTATTAGGAGCGGTCCTTTAGACTACTCTCCTGGACCCCGGACTAGGTTTCTGACTTCGGGATTGCTTGCGTCACCTGGGTTCTGGAACCTTGGCCTGGTTATTGGGATTGTTACTTTAGACTACTCTCCTGGACCCCGGTCTTAGTTTCTGCCTTCTGAATTGCTTGCATCTCCTGGATTCTGGAATCTTGGCCTGGTTATTAGGATTCATACTTTAGACTACTCTACTTGACCCCAGACTTGGTTTCTGCCTTCTGGATTGCTTGCGTCTCCTGGATTCTGGAACCTTGGCCTGGATATTAGGAGCAGTTCTTTAGACTACTCTCCTGGACCCCAGACTTGGTTTCTGCCTTCTGGATTGCTTGCGTATCCTGGATTCTGGAACATTGGCCTGGTTATTAGAAGTGGTACTTTAGACTACTCTCCTGGACCCTGGACTTGGTTTCTGTCTTCTGGATTGCTTGCGTCTACTGGATTCTGGAACCTCTGCCTGGTTATTAGGAGTGGTTCTTTAGACTGCTCTCCTGGACCCCGGTCTTGGTTTCTGACTTCTGGATTGCTTGCGTCTCCTGGATTCTGGAAACTTGGACTGGTTATTAGGATTGGTACTTTAGACTACTCTCCTGGACCCCGGTCTTGGTTTCTGCCTTCTGGATTGCTTGCGTCTCCTGGATTCTGGAACCTTGGCCTGGTTATTAGGATTGGTACTTTAGACTACTCTCCTGGACCCCGGTCTTGGTTTCTGCCTTCTGGATTGCTTGCGTCTCCCTGATTCTGCAATCTTGGCCTGGTTATTAGGATTGGTACTTTAGACTACTCTCCTGGACCCCGGTCTTGGTTTCTGCCTTCTGGATTGCTTGCGTCTCCTGGATTCTGGAACCTTGGCCTGGTTATTAGGATTGGTACTTTAGACTACTCTCCTGGACCCCGGTCTTGGTTTCTGCCTTCTGGATTGCTTGCGTCTCCTGGATTCTGGAATCTTGGCCTGGTTATTAGGAGTGGTAATTTAGACTACTCTACTGGACCCTGGACTTGGTTTCTGCCTTCTGGATTGCTTGCGTCTCCTGGATTCTGGAACCTTGGCCTGGTTATTAGAAGCGGTACTTTAGACTACTTTCCTGGACCCCAGACTTGGTTTCTGCATTCTGGATTGCTTGCATCTCTTGGATTCTGGAACCTTGGCCTGGTTATTAGGAGCGGTACTTTAGACTACTCTCCTGGACCCCAGACTTGGTTTCTACCTTCTGTATTGCTTGCATCTCCTGGATTCTGGAAACTTGGCCTGGTTATTAGGATCGGTACTTTAGACTACTCTCCTGGACCCCAGACTAGGTTTCTGCCTTCTGGATAGCTTGATTCTCCTGGATTCTGGAACCTTGGCCTGGTTATTAGGAGCCTTACTTTAGACTACTCTCCTGGAGCCCATACTTGGTTTCTGCCTTCTGGATTGCTTGCATCTCTTGGATTCTGGAACCTTGGCCTGGTTATTAGGAGCGGTACTTTAGACTACTCTCCTGGACCCCAGACTTGGTTTCTACCTTCTGTATTGCTTGCATCTCCTGGATTCTGGAAACCTGGCCTGGTTATTAGGATTGGTACTTTAGACTACTCTCCTGGACCCCAGACTAGGTTTCTGCCTTCTGGATAGCTTGATTCTCCTGGATTCTGGAACCTTGGCCTGGTTATTAGGAGCCTTACTTTAGACTACTCTCCTGGACCCTGGACTTGGTTTCTGACTTCTGGATTGCTTGCATCTCCTGGATTCTGGAACCTTGGCCTGGTTATTAGGATCGGTCCTTTAGACTACTCTCCTGGACCCCGGTCTTGGTTTCTGCCTTCTGGATTGTTTGCGTCTCCTGGATTCTGGAATCTTGGCCTGGTTATATTAGGAGTGGTACTTTAGACTACTCTACTGGACCCCGGACTTGGTTTCTGCCTTCTGGATTGCTTGCATCTCTTGGATTCTGGAACCTTGGCCTGGTTATTAGAAGCAGCACTTTAGACTACTCTCCTGGACCCCAGACTTGGTTTCTGCCTTCTTGATTGCTTGCATCTCTTGGATTCTGGAACCTTGGCCTGGTTATTAGGAGCGGTACTTTAGACTACTCTCCTGGACCCCGGACTAGGTTTCTGCCTTCTGGATTGCTTGATTCTCCTGGATTCTGGAACCTTGGCATGGTTATTAGGAGCCTTACTTTAGACTACTCTCCTGGACCCTGGACTTGGTTTCTAACTTCTGGATTGCTTGCATCTCCTGGATTCTGGAACCTTGGCCTGGTTATTAGGAGCGGTCCTTTAGACTACTCTCCTGGACCCCGGACTAGGTTTCTGACTTCGGGATTGCTTGCGTCACCTGGGTTCTGGAACCTTGGCCTGGTTATTGGGATTGTTACTTTAGACTACTCTCCTGGACCCCGGTCTTAGTTTCTGCCTTCTGAATTGCTTGCATCTCCTGGATTCTGGAATCTTGGCCTGGTTATTAGGATTCATACTTTAGACTACTCTACTTGACCCCAGACTTGGTTTCTGCCTTCTGGATTGCTTGCGTCTCCTGGATTCTGGAACCTTGGCCTGGATATTAGGAGCAGTTCTTTAGACTACTCTCCTGGACCCCAGACTTGGTTTCTGCCTTCTGGATTGCTTGCGTATCCTGGATTCTGGAACATTGGCCTGGTTATTAGAAGTGGTACTTTAGACTACTCTCCTGGACCCTGGACTTGGTTTCTGTCTTCTCGATTGCTTGCGTCTACTGGATTCTGGAACCTCTGCCTGGTTATTAGGAGTGGTTCTTTAGACTACTCTCCTGGACCCCGGTCTTGGTTTCTGACTTCTGGATTGCTTGCGTCTCCTGGATTCTGGAAACTTGGACTGGTTATTAGGATTGGTACTTTAGACTACTCTCCTGGACCCCGGTCTTGGTTTCTGCCTTCTGGATTGCTTGCGTCTCCTGGATTCTGGAACCTTGGCCTGGTTATTAGGATTGGTACTTTAGACTACTCTCCTGGACCCCGGTCTTGGTTTCTGCCTTCTGGATTGCTTGCGTCTCCTGGATTCTGGAATCTTGGCCTGGTTATTAGGATTGGTACTTTAGACTACTCTCCTGGACCCCGGTCTTGGTTTCTGCCTTCTGGATTGCTTGCGTCTCCTGGATTCTGGAACCTTGGCCTGGTTATTAGGATTGGTACTTTAGACTACTCTCCTGGACCCCGGTCTTGGTTTCTGCCTTCTGGATTGCTTGCGTCTCCTGGATTCTGGAATCTTGGCCTGGTTATTAGGAGTGGTAATTTAGACTACTCTACTGGACCCTGGACTTGGTTTCTGCCTTCTGGATTGCTTGCGTCTCCTGGATTCTGGAACCTTGGCCTGGTTATTAGAAGCGGTACTTTAGACTACTTTCCTGGACCCCAGACTTGGTTTCTGCATTCTGGATTGCTTGCATCTCTTGGATTCTGGAACCTTGGCCTGGTTATTAGGAGCGGTACTTTAGACTACTCTCCTGGACCCCAGACTTGGTTTCTACCTTCTGTATTGCTTGCATCTCCTGGATTCTGGAAACTTGGCCTAGTTATTAGGATTGGTACTTTAGACTACTCTCCTGGACCCCAGACTAGGTTTCTGCCTTCTGGATAGCTTGATTCTCCTGGATTCTGGAACCTTGGCCTGGTTATTAGGAGCCTTACTTTAGACTACTCTCCTGGACCCTGGACTTGGTTTCTGACTTCTGGATTGCTTGCATCTCCTGGATTCTGGAACCTTGGCCTGGTTATTAGGATCGGTCCTTTAGACTACTCTCCTGGACCCCGGTCTTGGTTTCTGCCTTCTGGATTGTTTGCGTCTCCTGGATTCTGGAATCTTGGCCTGGTTATATTAGGAGTGGTACTTTAGACTACTCTACTGGACCCCGGACTTGGTTTCTGCCTTCTGGATTGCTTGCATCTCTTGGATTCTGGAACCTTGGCCTGGTTATTAGAAGCAGCACTTTAGACTACTCTCCTGGACCCCAGACTTGGTTTCTGCCTTCTGGATTGCTTGCATCTCTTGGATTCTGGAACCTTGGCCTGGTTATTAGGAGCGGTACTTTAGACTACTCTCCTGGACCCTGGACTAGGTTTCTGCCTTCTGGATTGCTTGATTCTCCTGGATTCTGGAACCTTGGCATGGTTATTAGGAGCCTTACTTTAGACTACTCTCCTGGACCCTGGACTTGGTTTCTGCCTTCTGGATTGTTTGCGTCTCCTGGATTCTGGAATCTTGGCCTGGTTATATTAGGAGTGGTACTTTAGACTACTCTCCTGGACCCCGGTCTTGGTTTCTGCCTTCTGGATTGCTTGCGTCTCCTGGATTCTGGAACCTTGGCCTGGTTATTAGGATTGGTACTTTAGACTACTCTCCTGGACCCCGGTCTTGGTTTCTGCCTTCTGGATTGTTTGCGTCTCCTGGATTCTGGAACCTTGGCCTGGTTATTAGAAGCGGTACTTTAGACTACTTTCCTGGACCCCAGACTTGGTTTCTGCATTCTGGATTGCTTGCATCTCTTGGATTCTGGAACCTTGGCCTGGTTATTAGGAGCGGTCCTTTAGACTACTCTCCTGGACCCTGGACTAGGTTTCTGTCTTCTGGATTGCTTGATTCTCCTGGATTCTGGAACCTTGGCATGGTTATTAGGAGCCTTACTTTAGACTACTCTCCTGGACCCTGGACTTGGTTTCTGACTTCTTGATTGCTTGCATCTCCTGGATTCTGGAACCTTGGCCTGGTTATTCGGAGCGGTCCTTTAGACTACTATCCTGGACCCCGGACTAGGTTTCTGCCTTCAGGATTGCTTGCGTCACCTGGGTTCTGGAACCTTGGCCTGGTTATTAGGAGCAGTACTTTAGACTACTCTCCTGGACCCCAGACTTGGCTTCTGCCTTCTGGATTGCTTGCGTCTCCTGGATTCTGGAAACTTGACCTGGTTATTAGGATTGGTACTTTAGACTACTCTCCTGGACCCCGGTCTTGGTTTCTGCCTTCTGGATTGCTTGCGTCTCCTGGATTCTGGAATCTTGGCCTGGTTATTAGGAGTGGTACTTTAGACTACTCTACTTGACCCCGGACTAGGTTTCTGCCTTCTGGATTGCTTGTGTCTCCTGGATTCTGGAACGTTGGCCTGGGTATTAGGAGCAGTACTTTAGACTAGTCTCCTGGACCCCAGACTTGGTTTCTGCCTTCTGGATTGGTTGAGTATCCTGGATTCTGGAACCTTGGCCTGGTTATTAGGAGTGGTGCTTTAGACTACTCTCCTGGACCCTGGACTTGGTTTCTGTCTTCTGGATTGCGTGCGTCTCCTGGATTCTGGAACCTCTGCCTGGTTATTAGGAGTGGTTCTTTAGACTACTCTCCTGGACCCAGACTAGGTTTCTGCCTTCTGGATTGCTTGCATCTCCTGGATTCTGGAACCTTGGCCTGGTTATTGGGAGCAGTACTTTAGACTACTCTCCTGGACCGGGGACTTTGTTTCTGCCTTCTGGATTGCTTGCATCTCCTGGATTCTGGAACCTTAGCCTGGTTATTAGGTGTGGTACTTTAGACTACTCTCCTGGGTCCCGGACTTGGTTTCTGCCTTCTGGATTGCTTGCGTCTCCTGGATTCAGGAACCTTGGCCTGACTATTAGGAGTGGTACTTTAGACTACTCTCCTGGACCCCGGACTAGGTTTCTGCCTTCTGGATTGCCTGCATCTCCTGGATTCTGGAACCTTGGCCTGGTTATTAGGAGTGGTACTTTAGACTACTCTCCTGGACCCAGGACATGGTTTCTGGCTTCTGGATTGCTTGGATCTCCTGGATTCTGGAACCTTGGCCTGGTTATTAGAAGCAGTACTTTAGACTACTCTCCTGGACCCCGAACTTGGTTTCTGCCTTCTGGATTGCTTGCGTCTCCTGGATTCTGGATCCATGGCCTGGTTATTAGGAGTGGTACTTTAGACTACTCTCCTGGGTCCCGGACTTGGTTTCTGCCTTCTGGATTGCTTGCGTCTCCTGGATTCTGTAACCGCGGCCTGGTTATTAAGAGTGGTACTTTAGACTACTCTCCTGGACCCCGGACTTTGTTTCTGCCTTCTGGATTGCTTGCATCTCCTGGATTCTGGGACCTTGACCTGGTTATAAGGTGCAGTACTTTAGACTACTCTCCCGGACCCCGGACTGGGATTCTGCCTTCTGGATTGCTTGTATCTCCTGGATTCTGAATGCTTGGCCAGGTTATGAGGAGCAGTACTTTAGACTACTCACCTGGACCCCAGACTTTGTTTAAGCCTTCTGGATTGCTTTCTTCTCCTGGATTCTGGAACCTTGGCCTGGTTATTAGGAGCAGTACTTTAGACTACTCTCCAGGACCCCGAACTTGGTTTCTGCCTTCTGGATTGCTTGCGTCTCCTGGATTCTGGATCCTTGGCCTGGTTATTAGGAGTGATACTTTAGACTACTCTCCTGGACTCCGGACTTGGTTTATGTCTTCTGGATTGCTTGCATCTCCTGGATTCTGGAACATTATCATGGTTATTAGGAGTGGTGCTTTAGACTACTCTCCTGGACCCCAGACTTGGTTTCTGACTTCTGGATTGCTTGCGTCTCCTGGATTGTGGAACCTTGGCCTGGTTATTAGGAGCAGTACTTTAGACTACTCTCCTGGACCCCGAACTAGGTTTCTGCCTTCTGGATTGCTTGCATCTCCTGGGTTCTGGAACCTTGGCCTGGTTATTAGGAGCAGTACTTTAGACTACTCTCCTGGACCCGGGACTTGGTTTCTGACTTCTGGATTGCTTGCATCTCCTGGATTCTGGAACCTTGGCCTGGTTATTAGGAGCGGTACTTTAGAGTACTCTCCTGGACCTCAAACTAGTTTTATTCCTTCTGGATAGCTTGCATCACCTGGATTCTGGAACCTTGGCCTGGTTATTAGGAGTGGTACTTTAGACTACTCTCCTGGACCCGGGACTAGGTTTTTGCATTTCCTGGATTCTGGAACTTTGGTCTGGTTATTAAGAGTTGTACATTAGACTACTCTCCTGGACCCCAGACTTGGTTTCTGACGTCTGGATTGCTTGCATCTCCTGGATTCTGGAACCTTTGCCTGGTTATTAGGAGTGGTACTTTATACTACTCTCCTGGACCTGGGACTTGGTTTCTGACTTCTGGATTGCTTGTGTCTCCTGGTTTCTGGAACCTTGGCTTAGTTATTAGGAGCGGTACTTTAGATACTCTCCTGGACCTCAGACCTGGTTTCTGCCGTCTGGATTGCTTGCGTCTCCTGGATTCTGGAACCTTGGCCTGGTTATTAGGAGTGGTACTTTAGATACTCTCTTGGACCCCGGACTAGGTTTCTGGCCTCTGGATTGCTTGCGTCTCCTGGTTTCTGGAACCTTGGCCTGGTTATTAGGAGCGGTACTTTAGTCTACTCTTCTGGACCCCAGACTTGGTTTCTGACTTCTGGATTGCTTGCATCTCCTGGATTCTGGAACCTTGGCCTGGTTATTAGGAGCGGTACTTTAGACTACTCTACTGGACCCCGGAGTAGGTTTCTGCCTTCTGGATGGTTTGCATCTCCTGGATTCTGAATCCTTGGCCTGGTTATTAGGGGCGGTACTTTAGACTCGGAGTGGTACTTTAGACTACTCTCTTGGACCCCGGACTTGGTTTCTGCCTTCTGGATTTCTTGCGTCTCCTGGATTCTGGAGCCTTGGTCTGGTTATTAGGATAGGTACTTTAGACTACTCCCCTGGACCTGGGACTTTGTTTCTGCCTTCTGTATTGCTTGCGTCTTCTGGATTCTGGAACCTTGGCCTGGGCATTAGGAGCGGTACTTTATACTACTCTCCTGGACCTGGGACTTGTTTTCTGCATTCTTTGCTTGCGTCTTCTGGATTCTGGAGCCTTGGCCTGGTTATTAGGAGTGGTACTTCAGACTAATCTCCTGGACCCGGGACTAGGTTTCTGTCTTCTGGATTGCTTGCACCTCCTTGATTCTGGAACCTTGGCCTGGTCATTAGGAGTGGTACTTTAGACTACTATCCTGGACCTGGGACTAGGTTTCTGCCTTCGGGATTGCTTGCATCTCCTGGATTCTGGAACATTGGCCTGGTTATTAGGAGTGGTATTTTAGACTACTCACCTGGATCCCAGACTTGGTTTCTGATTTCTGGATTGCTTGCATCTCCTGGATTCTGGAACTTGGGTCTGGTTATTAGGAGTGGTACTTTAGACTACTCTCCTGGAACCGGGACTAGGTTTCTGCCTTCTGGATTGTTTGCATCCCCTGGATTCAGGAACTTTTGTCTGGTTATTAGGAGTGGTACTTTAGACTACTCTCCTGGACCCGGGACTAGGTTTCTGCCTTCTGGATTGCTTGCATCTCCTGGATTCTGGAACCTTGGCCTGGTTATTAGGAGTGGTACTTTAGACTACTCTCCTGGACCCAGTTTGTTGTTTCTGGCTTCTGGATTGTTTGCATCACCTGGATTCTGGATCCTTGGCCTGGTTATTAGGAGCGGTACTTTAGACTAGGAGTGGTACTTTAGACTACTCTCCTGGACCCCGGACTTGGTTTCTGCCTTCTGGATTGCTTGCGTCTCCTGGATTCTGGAGCCTTGGCCTGGTTATTAGGAGTGGTACTTTAGACTACTCTCCTGGACTCCGGATTTGGTGTATGCCTTCTGGATTGCTTGTGTCTCCTGGATTCTGGAACCTTGGCCTGATTATTAGGAACGGTACTTTAGACTACTCTCCTGGACCTCGGACTTAGTTTCTGACTTCTGGATTGCTTGCGTCTCCTGGTTTCTGGAACCTTGGCTTAGTTATTAGGAGCAGTACTTTAGATACTTTCCTGGACCTCAGACTTGGTTTCTGCCTTCTGGATTGCTTGCGTCTCCTGGATTCTGGAACCTTGGCCTGGTTATTAGGAGTGGTACTTTAGATACTCTCCTGGACCCCGGACTAGGTTTCTGGCCTCTGAATTGCTTGCATCTCCTGGTTTCTGGAACCTTGGCCTGGTTATTAGGAGCGGTACATTAGTCTACTCTCCTGGGCCCCAGACTTGGTTTCTGACTTCTGGATTGCTTGCATCTCCTGGATTCTGGAACCTTGGCCTGGTTATTAGGAGCTGTACTTTAGACTACTCTCCTGGACCCCAGAGTAGGTTTCTGCCATCTGGATTGCTTGCATCTCCTGGATTCTGGAACTGTGGTCTGGTTATTAGGAGTGGTACTTTAGACTACTCTCCTGGACCCGGGACTAGGTTTCTGCCTTCTGGATTGCTTGCGTCTCCTGGATTCCGGAACATTGGCCTGGTTATTAGGAGTGGTACGTTAGACTACTCTCCTGGATCCCAGACTTTGTTTCTGCCTTCTGAATTGATTGCATCTCCTGGATTCTGGAACCTTGGCCTGATTATTAGGAGTGGTACTTTAGACTACTCTCCTGGACCCGGGACTTGGTTTCTGCCTTCTGGATTGCTTGCATCTCCTGGATTCTGAATCCTTGGCCTGGTTATTAGGAGCGGTACTTTAGACTAGGAGCGGTACTTTAGACTACTCTCCTGGACCCCGGACTTTGTTTCTGCCTTCTGGATTGCTAGCATCTCCTGAATTCTGGATCCTTGGCCTGGTTATTAGGAGCGGTACTTTAGACTAGGAGTAGTACTTTAGACTACTCTCCTGGACCCCAGACTTGGTTTCTGCCTTATGGATTGCTTGCATCTCCTGGATTCTGAAACATTGGCCTGGTTATAAAGAGTGGTACTTTAGACTACTCTCCTGGACCCCAAACTAGGTTTCTGCCTTCTGGAGTCCTTGCCTCTCCTGGATTCCAGAACATTGGCCTCGTTATTAGGAGTGGTACTTTAGACTACTCTCCTGGATCCCGGACTTTGTTTCTGCCTTCTGGATTGCTTACATCTCCTGGATTCTGGAACCTTGGCCTGGTTATTAGGAGTGGTACTTTAGACTACTCTCCTGGACCTGGGACTATGTTTCTGCCTTCTGGATTGCTTGCATCTCCTGGATTCCGGAACTTTGGTCTGGTTATTAGGAGTGGTACTTTAGACTACTCTCCTGGACCCGGGACTAGGTTTCTGCCTTCTGGATTGCTTGCATCTCCTGGATTCCGGAACTTTGGTCTGGTTATTAGGAGTGGTACTTTAGACTACTCTCCTGGACCCGGGACTAGGTTTCTGCCTTCTGGATTGCTTACATCTCCTGGATTCTGGAGCCTTGGCCTGGTTATTAGGAGCGGTACTTTAGACTACTCTCCTGGACCTGGGACTTGTTTTCTGCCTTCTTTGCTTGCGTCTCCTGAAATCTGGAGCCTTGGCCTGGTTATTAGGAGTGGTACTTCAGACTACTCTCCTGGACCCGGGACTAGGTTTCTGTCTTCTGGATTGCTTGCATCTCCTTGATTCTGGAACCTTGGCCTGGTAATTAGGAGTGGTACTTTAGACTACTCTCCTGGACCTCGGACTAGGTTTCTGCCTTCGGGATTGCTTGCATCTCCTGGATTCTGGAACCTTGGCCTGGTTATTAGGAGCAGTACTTTAGACTACTCACCTGGACCCCAGACTTGGTTTCTGACTTCTTGATTGCTTGCATCTCCTGGATTCTGGAACTTTGGTCTGGTTATTAGGAGTGGTACTTTAGACTACTCTCCTGGACCCGGGACTAGGTTTCTGCCTTCTGGATTGTTTGCATCTCCTGGATTCTGGAACTTTTGTCTGGTTATTAGGAGTGGTACTTTAGACTACTCTCCTGGACCCGGGACTAGGTTTCTGCCTTCTGGATTGCTTGCATCTCCTGGATTCTGGAACCTTGGCCTGGTTATTAGGAGTGGTACTTTAGACTACTCTCCTGGACCTGGGACTATGTTTCTGCCTTCTGGATTGCTTGCATCTCCTGGATTCCGGAACTTTGGTCTGGTTATTAGGAGTGGTACTTTAGACTACTCTCCTGGACCCGGGACTAGGTTTCTGCCTTCTGGATTGCTTGCATCTCCTTGATTCTGGAACCTTGGCCTGGTCATTAGGAGTGGTACTTTAGACTACTATCCTGGACCTGGGACTAGGTTTCTGCCTTCGGGATTGCTTGCATCTCCTGGATTCTGGAACATTGGCCTGGTTATTAGGAGTGGTATTTTAGACTACTCACCTGGATCCCAGACTTGGTTTCTGACTTCTGGATTGCTTGCATCTCCTGGATTCTGGAACTTGGGTCTGGTTATTAGGAGTGGTACTTTAGACTACTCTCCTGGAACCGGGACTAGGTTTCTGCCTTCTGGATTGCTTGCATCTCCTGGATTCCGGAACTTTGGTCTGGTTATTAGGAGTGGTACTTTAGACTACTCTCCTGGACCCGGGACTAGGTTTCTGCCTTCTGGATTGCTTGCATCTCCTGGATTCCGGAACTTTGGTCTGGTTATTAGGAGTGGTACTTTAGACTACTCTCCTGGACCCGGGACTAGGTTTCTGCCTTCTGGATTGCTTACATCTCCTGGATTCTGGAGCCTTGGCCTGGTTATTAGGAGCGGTCCTTTAGACTACTCTCCTGGACCTGGGACTTGTTTTCTGCCTTCTTTGCTTGCGTCTCCTGGAATCTGGAGCCTTGGCCTGGTTATTAGGAGTGGTACTTCAGACTACTCTCCTGGACCCGGGACTAGGTTTCTGTCTCCTGGATTGCTTGCATCTCCTTGATTCTGGAACCTTGGCCTGGTAATTAGGAGTGGTACTTTAGACTACTCTCCTGGACCTCGGACTAGGTTTCTGCCTTCGGGATTGCTTGCATCTCCTGGATTCTGGAACCTTGGCCTGGTTATTAGGAGCAGTACTTTAGACTACTCACCTGGACCCCAGACTTGGTTTCTGACTTCTTGATTGCTTGCATCTCCTGGATTCTGGAACTTTGGTCTGGTTATTAGGAGTGGTACTTTAGACTACTCTCCTGGACCCGGGACTAGGTTTCTGCCTTCTGGATTGTTTGCATCTCCTGGATTCTGGAACTTTTGTCTGGTTATTAGGAGTGGTACTTTAGACTACTCTCCTGGACCCGGGACTAGGTTTCTGCCTTCTGGATTGCTTGCATCTCCTGGATTCTGGAACCTTGGCCTGGTTATTAGGAGCGGTACTTTAGACTACTCTCCTGGACCCGGGACGTTGTTTCTGCCTTCTGGATTGTTTGCATCTCCTGGATTCTGGATCCTTCCCTGGTTATTAGGAGCGGTACTTTAGACTGCTCTCCTGGACTCCGGATTTGGTGTATGCCTTCTGGATTGCTTGTGTCTCCTGGATTCTGGAACCTTGGCCTGGTTATTAGGAGTGGTACTTTAGACTACTCTCCTGGACCTGGGACTTAGTTTCTGACTTCTGGATTGCTTGCGTCTCCTGTTTTCTGGAACCTTGGCTTAGTTATTAGGAGCAGTACTTTAGACTACTCTGCTGGTCCCCGGACTAGGTTTCTGCCTTCTGGATTGCTTGTGTCTCCTGGATTCTGGAACCTTGGCCTGTTTATTAGGAGTGGTACTTTAGACTACTCTCCTGGACCTGGGACTTGGTTTCTGACTTCTGGATTGCTTGCGTCTCCTGGTTTCTGGAACCTTGGCTTAGTTATTAGGAGCGGTACTTTAGATACTCTCCTGGACCCCAGACTTGGTTTCTGACTTCTGGTTTGCTTGCATCGCCTGGATTCTGGAACCTTGGCCTGGTTATTAGGAGCGGTACTTCAGACTAGGAGCGGTACTTTAGACTACTCTCCTGGACCCCGGACTTGGTTTCTGCCTTCTGGATTGCTTGCGTCTCCTGGATTCTGGAGCCTTGGCCTGGTTATTAGGACTGGTACTTTAGACTGCTCTCCTGGACTCCGGATTTGGTGTATGCCTTCTGGATTGCTTGTGTCTCCTGGATTCTGGAACCTTGGCCTGGTAATTAGGAGTGGTACTTTAGACTACTCTCCTGGACCTGGGACTTAGTTTCTGACTTCTGGATTGCTTGCGTCTCCTGTTTTCTGGAACCTTGGCTTAGTTATTAGGAGCAGTACTTTAGACTACTCTGCTGGTCCCCGGACTAGGTTTCTGCCTTCTGGATTGCTTGTGTCTCCTGGATTCTGGAACCTTGGCCTGGTTATTAGGAGTGGTACTTTAGACTACTCTCCTGGACCTGGGACTTGGTTTCTGACTTCTGGATTGCTTGCGTCTCCTGGTTTCTGGAACCTTGGCTTAGTTATTAGGAGCGGTACTTTAGATACTCTCCTGGACCCCAGACTTGGTTTCTGACTTCTGGTTTGCTTGCATCGCCTGGATTCTGGAACCTTGGCCTGGTTATTAGGAGCGGTACTTCAGACTAGGAGCGGTACTTTAGACTACTCTCCTGGACCCGGGACTTGGTTTCTGCCTTCTGGATTGCTTGCGTCTTCTGGATTCTAAAACCTTGGCCTTGGCATTAGGAGCGGTACTTTATACTACTCTCCTGGACCTGGGACTTGTTTTCTGCCTTCTTTGCTTGCGTCTCCTGGATTCTGGAGCCTTGGCCTGGTTATTAGGAGTGGTACTTCAGACTACTCTCCTGGACCCGGGACTAGGTTTCTGTCTTCTGGATAGTTTGCATCTCCTGGATTCTGGAACTTTTGTCTGGTTATTAGGAGTGGTACTTTAGACTACTCTCCTGGACCTCAGACTTGGTTTCTGCCGTCTGGATTGCTTGCGTCTCCTGGATTCTGGAACCTTGGCCTGGTTATTAGGAGTGGTACTTTAAACTACTCTCCTGGACCCAGGACTAGGTTTCTGCCTTCTGGATAGTTTGCATCTCCTGGATTCTGGAACTTTTGTCTGGTTATTAGGAGTGGTACTTTAGACTACTCTCCTGGACCCGGGACTAGGTTTATGCCTTCTGGATTGCTTGCATCTCCTGGATTCTGGAACCTTGGCCTGGTTATTAGGAGCGGTACTTTAGACTACTCTCCTGGACCCAGGACATTGTTTCTGGCTTCTGGATTGTTTGCATCACCTGGATTCTGGATCCTTGGCCTGGTTATTAGGAGCGGTACTTTAGACTAGGAGTGGTACTTTAGACTACTCTCCTGGACCTCGGACTTAGTTTCTGACTTCTGGATTGCTTGCGTCTCCTGGTTTCTGGAACCTTGGCTTAGTTATTAGGAGCGGTACTTTAGACTACTCTGCTGGACACCAGACTAGGTTTCTGCCTTCTGGATTGCTTGTGTCTCCTGGATTCTGGAACCTTGGCCTGGTTATTAGGAGTTGTACATTAGACTACTCTCCTGGACCCCAGACTTGGTTTCTGACTTATGGATTGCTTGCATCTCCTGGATTCTGGAACCTTGGCCTGGTTATTAGGAGTGGTACTTTAGACTACTCTCCTGGTCCTGGGACTTGGTTTCTGACTTCTGGATTGCTTCCGTCTCCTGGTTTCTGGAACCTTGGCTTAGTTATTAGGAGCAGTACTTTAGATACTCTCCTGGGCCTCAGACTTGGTTTCTGCCTTCTGGATTGCTTGCGTCTCCTGGATTCTGGAACCTTGGCCTGGTTATTAGGAGTGGTACTTTAAATACTCTACTGGACCCTGGACTAGGTTTCTGGCCTCTGAATTGCTTGCGTCTCCTGGTTTCTGGAACCTTGGCCTGGTTATTACGAGCGGTACTTTACACTACTCTCCTGGACCCCAGAGTAGGTTTCTGCCTTCTGGATTGCATGCATCCCCTGGATTCTGGAACCTTGGCCTGGTTTTTAGGAGCTGTACTTTAGACTACTCTCCTGGACCCCAGAGTAGGTTTCTGCCTTCTGGATTGCTTGCATCTCCTGGATTCTGGAGCCTTGGCCTGGTTATTAGGAGCGGTACTTTAGACTAGGAGGGGTACTTTAGACTACCCTGGACCCCAGAGTAGGTTTCTGCCTTCTGGATTTCTTGCGTCTCCTGGATTCTGGAGCCTTGCTCTAGTTATTATGAGCGGTAATTTAGACTACTCCCCTGGACCTGGGACTTTGTTTCTGCCTTCTGGATTGCTTGCATCTCCTGGATTCTGGATCCTTGGCCTGGTTATGAGGAGAGGTACTTTAGACTATGAGCGGTACTTTAGACTACTCTCCTGGACCCCGGACTTGGTTTCTGCCTTATGGATTGCTTGCATCTCCTGGATTCTGGAACCTTGTCCTGGTTATTAGGAGTGGTACTTTAGACTACTCTCCTGGACTCCGGATTTGGTGTATGCCTTCTGGATTGCTTGCGTCTCCTGGTTTCTGGAACCTTGGATTAGTTATTAGGAGTGGTACTTTAGATACTCTCCTGGACCTCAGAATTGGTTTCTGCCTTCTGGATTGCTTGCGTCTCCTGGATTCTGGAGCCTTGGCCTGGTTATTAGGAGCGGTACTTTAGACTACTCTCCTGGACTCCTGACTTGGTTCATGCCTTCTGGATTGCTTGTGTTGCCTGGATTCTGGAACCTTGGCCTGGTGTTAGGCAGAAACCTGTGCAGTTCCCTTGGGGAACACTGCAAAAGATTTAAGACTACAGGTATAGCAGTAAACCCACTTGGTAGCAGTCTGCACCACCCAGATTTACTTGGTAGCTGTGGCTGAGCAGTCAGACTTCCCTCAAGAAGAGTTAGGCAGTATGCAAAGTATACACAATATGTACTCAGACACAATAGCACAAGCAAACACTGACCAGAGCTTGGTTTCAAAAGTATATAGTTATTTATTTTCAAGCACATATAAGTTGGAAACACTCTAGCAAAAATATAGTAAAACACTTCAAACACAGTTATAACGAAAGCAGTTTCAACCCTTACTCCTATCTAGACAACTCTAAGTTAACACCACATAATTAAAACAGAGGTGAGCGCTTAACGTTAGATGACACTCTAGTAGGTTCAAGAAAGGGATAAAAGAAACAGAAATAGGTTAAACACACCACTCTAAGGTCCAGAACACTTGCAATAGGCTCAAAGAAGTACAAAGTCACAGGTGAGCAAAAGTCACTAGGCAGGGCCCACTCTTAGAGTAGCCGGAGCGAAAATGTGCCCAAGATCACACTGTTAGTAGGGATTCAAAGTCTTGCAAAGAGTTACAAAGATTTTAGAGTGGCTTAGAAAGTTTAGCCAGGGTGTCCCAGGCACTCCCAGGTTCGAAAGCCGGGGGCTAAAACTACCCCGTACAGTCGGTGGCAAGGGAAGCCAGGCGGAACACGGTACCTTAAGCGGAAAGGATCCTCCGGCGGTGGTAGTTGTTCCAGGCAGTGGCAGCAAGGCTCGACGTCGGTCAGGGGAGAAGAATTTCTCGCTGAAGAGCAGAAGAAGAAGGTCGTTGCACTGCCCGGGAAGAAACCAGCCGCGGAGTTCTCCGGTTAAAGGGTTGTACCGACTTTCGCGGTTAGGGGTAAAAGTGGGGTACTCCGGTTGCCGGGGTGCTTGGCACGGGCAAGGCGGCCACGAGATACCTCGAGAAGCGGAAAGAAGGTGAAAACTGGTTGTCCCCACCAGTCAAGGGAAGGAGCCACTCCGTTAAGAGTTCTCCTCGGTCGTCGGGAAAAGTGGTGAGACGGTTCAGCAGGGCTCCACCGGGTGGTGTCGTCGAAGCAGGTCGGCTCAGCTCTTCCCTCGTCGGATTCTTGGTCCTGTGGCGACTTCTGAAGTTCCAGTCCCCAAAGCCCTGCTTTTATGCAGCAAACCCCCATTCACCCAGCCTAGCTGTCACTCAAACATGCTAAGTGGTGAGCCGGCCGGCTCACCACTTGGGCCAATCAGGACGGAGTGCGACTTGAGTTACCAAGGTAACTCAGTCCAGTGTGCCTAAATCCCCCTCCACCCCTCCTAAGTACCCCAGACAGAGTGGCACCACTTTGGAGGGCTTCTGTGGAGAAGCCCGCCAAAAGTGGAACAAAGGGCTCCACTTTGGGTCAGAGTTACAGAGGCGAACGCCAACGCCATTTTAGAATCAAGTTTTGGCAAAAAGTCCCAACCGGAGTTATAATAATAAATATATAAACCGGCGGTATGTTTAAGGCTACTGTAAATAAATAATTAAATGTGTTAGCCTAAAACAATGGGAAATCCCATAGGGAAATATTCGCGGTCGAATATAAAAAGTAGTTTCCACTGCCACCAGCCAAAACTCGATCAGGGGGGGCGGAGACGTGCCCCCTCGACTAACAGACCCTGGGGCAATCGAATTGCCCCAGCCAGTACGTCCACAATATGATGGTTTGTACTGGTTCTGTTCAGGATTCAAGACTAGCAAAGTCTTTGGTGACTTTACATGCCCTGGGAGACAGTAGTCAGTCCCAGGGTATGGAGTCTATGTTGGGGAGTCCCTAGGACACCCCTGGGTCACGGCACAGAGGGTGCTGTGTGACCCACATCACAAAAATAAATGAGGCCCTATGGAGTAAAAGACCCCATAGCCCATTCAGCACAAGGTTTAATCAAGAAAACACACTTCAACATGTCCAAGAGTGAGGGTAAAAGAGTCTCACTCTTGGCAGGAGAAAAAAAGAAACCCCAGACATCCAGCAAAGCTGCTGGGGGACTCACTAGGTAGGGAAATTCAGCCCAAACAGAGAATTCTCCCTAACACTCGCCCCCCCCAGACTAAGGGACAGGAGGATTTAATCCACTCCTGGATGAACCTCATACCTCTAGTCGATGATATACATCCTAGAGAGTCCATCAGCATTTTGATGGTGACACCCTGCCCTGTGCTCAATGGCGAAATCAAACCCTTGCAGGCAGATTGACCATCTCAATAGTTTTGGATTTTCCCCTTTCATTTGCATTAACCATCTCAAGGGTTGGTGGTCAGTCTGAATAACAAAAGTAGAACCATACAAGTATGGCCTAAACTTCTTCAGTGCCCACACAATAGCAAAGCATTCTCTTTCGATAGTTGCCCACCTTGTCTCAGGATCCTTCAGTTTTCTACTGATGAAGCAAATGGGGTGCTCCCTACCCTTCTCATCCAGTTGGCTTAGAACTGCACCTATACCTACATTGGAAGCATCAGTTTGTACAATGAAAGGTTGGTGGTAGTCAGAAGCTCTCAAGACTGGAGCTTGGCAAAGAGCTCTCTTCAGTTTTTCAAAGGCCTGATTGCACTCCTCATTCCATTTTACCTTTTTAGGGAATTTGGGAGAGGAGATTACATTCAGTGGAGAAGCTATGGTCCCATAGTTCTCAATGAAATTCCTGTAATATCCAGTGAGGCCTAAAAAAGCTCTCACTTGGGTTTGAGTAGTTGGTGTTGTCCAATTTTGCACAGCTTCAATCTTGCTGGGCAAAGGCCTTATTTCTCCACCTCCTACCTCATGTCCAAGGTAGACCACTTTACTTTGACCAATCTGGCACTTACTGGCTTTGATTGTCAATTGGGCCTGTTTCAGAGCCTGCAACACATGTCCTAGGTGGTTCACATGTTCCTCCCAGGAGTGGCTGAAGACTGCAATGTCATCCAAGTATGCCATGCAGAAATCTTCCATTCCAGCCAGAACCTGGTTCACCATCCTTTGGAATGTGGCAGGTGCATTTTTTAGTCCAAAAGGCATGACCTTAAACTGGTACAGGCCAACTGGGGTTGAAAATGCAGTTTTCTCCTTGGCATGGTCTGTCAGGGCTATTTGCCAATAGCCTGACGTCAGGTCAAATGTGCTGAGGTACTTGGCTGCACCAAGTTTATCCACCAACTCATCTGTCCTGGGCAAAGGGTGGGCATCAGTCTTGGTGACTGCATTTAGAGCTCTATAGTCCACACAGAATCTCAAGTCTTTGGATCCTGCCTTGGGTACTAACACAACTGGGCTAGACCATGGACTGGTAGAGGGCTCTATTACCCCGAGATCAAGCATCTTCTTGACCTCTCCTTTGATGTGGGTTCTGATATGTTCTGACATTCTGTACCCCCTGCTTTTGACTGGCAGACAGTCACCAGTGAGTATCTCATGCTGGCCCCAAGGGGTCAAGCCTGGTGACAGTGAGAACAGGGAGGCAAACTGATTTAACATAGATTTGCACTCCTCTTGTTGCTCAGGGGTCAGGTCTGAAGAGAGATTGACTCCTTCAACTTTCTCATCTAAAGGCACACCTCTGAGGAGATCAGGGAGAGATTCACTCTCTTCTTCCTCTGCAGCTGAAGCTAGAAGTAAGGCTCCTACATCAGGCCTGGAGATGTATGCTTTTAGTCGGTTGGTGTGGAAGACTCTAGGAGCTTCCCTGGGTCTGCCCAGATCCACCAGATAGTTGACCTCTCCAAGTTTTCCCACAATCTTGAAGGGTCCCATCCATTTGTCTTGCAAGGCCCTCTGCCTTGTTGGGAGCATAACTAGAACTAGCTGGTCTTGAGTAAACTCAACCATGTTAGCCTTCTGGTCATGCCAATGTTTGACCAGAGCTTGACCAGCTTTCAAGTTGTCACTTGCTTCTGCCATCATGTGTGACATTCTCCTCCGGAGACCTATCACATAGTCAGTCACTCTGACTGGCTTGAGGGGAGGAGCACCTTCCAATCCCTCCTTAATCAGGGCCAATGGACCTCTGACTGGATGGCCATAGAGAAGCTCAAAGGGAGAATAGCCTACTCCCTCCTGAGGGACTTCTCTATAAGCAAAGAGAAGGCATGGCAGTAGAAGGTCCCACTTTTTTTTAAGGGGTTCCTCTAAGGCACCTATCATGCTCTTCATGGTTCTGTTAAATCTTTCAACCAACCCGTTTGTCTGAGGGTGGTATGCTGTTGAGAACTTGTAAGTAACTCCACAGGTTTTCCACATGGCTTTCATGTAGTGGGACATAAAGTTTGATCCCCTGTCAGAGATTACTTCCTTAGGAAACCCAACCCTGGTGAAAATACCAAGGAGGGCCTTAGCCACAGCCGGAGCTGTAACAGTCCTCATAGGAATTGCCTCAGGGTACCTAGTAGCATGGTCTACTACAACAAGTATAAACCTGTTGCCTGAGGAGGTTGGAGGATCAAGGGGACCAACAATGTCAATCCCTACCCTCTCAAATGGGACTCCCACAACTGGGAGAGGCACTAAAGGTGCCACATTCTTGGAACCAACCTTACCAGAAGTCTGGCAGGTATGGCAGCTCTTACAATATCTATCTACTTCAGCCCCCATCTTTGGCCAATAAAAGTAGAGTGAGAGCCTTTCCTTGGTCTTCTTGAAACTCAAGTGACCAGCCAAAGGTATCTCATGGGCTAGTTGTAAGAACTGTTGTCTGTTCTCTTGTGGGACTACAAGGCGTTTGTAGTCTCCAGGTTCAGACTCAGTCGGTTCACTGTAGAAGAGGCCATCTTCCCAGTGTAACCTATACTTCCCAGGCTCTTGCCCATCAGCTTGAGAAGCTGCCTGGTGGCGGAGACCTTCCAGAGTTGGACATTCTCTTTGCCCCTTACAAAAAGCTGCCCTGCTAGGTCCACCTTCTGCCAGTAAAGACTGCAGCTCAGGATGGTCCTCAGGGTCCAAATCTCCAATAAGGTTGGGGCCTCCTTCTAGCTCTTCCTCAGAGTCTAGCTCAACCACACAGGGTTGTACCTCCCTCTCAGCCTCAGCTGGAGGTGGAGTTACAGGTGTAACTTTGGACAACCTAGGGGAAGTCCTTGTTGGAAGCACTGGAGTGCTTGCTGCTGGCTTTTTCCTAGGAGTCTTGGGTTGCCCCTTTGCTCCTGATCTGGTTGATACTGCAGTAAGTTGCTCCAGTGGGAGAGGAGTGATTTCTGTCATCATCTCCTGAGATAACCCTCTCAGGGTTTTCTCTCTTGCAGGTTTTGTGAGCTCCTGTAACCTTTTGCTAGGGGGTCTGGGGGTATGTGACACAACTCCAAGAGCTTTGAGGTCATTACCCAACAGAACCCTACCTGGCACTTCACATTGTACACTGACAGGTATTTTTACAGCCATATCATTACATTGGATGAGAACTGGTAACTGGGGACACATCTGCACAGGCCCACCAGCTAACTTGGTGAGGCATTTGGGTGCCTTAGCAACATCCTCTGCCTTGAAAAATGATTCAACCACCACAGTTATGCTGGCTCCAGTGTCCCTAATGGCAGGAGTCTCCTGACCATTCACCTGGACACTGTCCTTATAATACTCTTTAGTATTATCTGGGATAGAGTTATAGACATCTAAATTCTGTTGTTCCCACAACCCCAGAGAGACTAAAGAAACACTAGCTGAGATTCCAGTGGGTTCATCAGCTAATAATAGAAAGTTTCCACTTGCCATATGCACTTCCTCCTCTGGAGCGAAGGCTAAGGAGGCAAGCTGGACCCCTGAAGGTTTACCCTTACATCTGGGATCTCCTTTCACATGGTCAGTAGCCTTACAAACAAAGCATGAGCCAAAGGCTCGCTGGAATGGAGGCTTGTTCTGACCTCCTTCTGGTCTGGGACCAGGAGGTACACTGGCCTGATTTGGTTTCCCTTGTGGCTTACCCTTATAGTTTGGTTTGGGGCCCTCTTTGGAATTTGTAGTATTAGAATTCTCTTTGGAGTCCTTTTTGGGCTGTTTCTCCCCATCCTTCTTCTGAGTGACCCCAGAATCCTTGTGAGTGGCCCTGTTGGCAACCCACAAGTCAGCAGCCTTAGCTAGTTTCCGGGAATCTAATTCCCTGGAATCAGCCAAGTGTTGTCTGAGCTCAGGAGAGCAGGCATCATAAATAGTCTCCAACATAAACAAATTCTTCATACCTTCATAAGTGTTCACCTTGTAACCCTTAATCCATCCCTCTAAGTTTTTCAAACATTCACTCACCCAGGTAGCCCAAGGGGTACCATCATGCTTTTTGAGGCTCCTAAACCTCTTAAGATACTGGGAAGGGGTCTTCCCAAACCTAGCTATCAAAGCTAGTTTTACACATTCATAGTCCTTCCTATCCTCCTCCCCCATCTCCATCACCACATCAGTTGCAACAGGGGGAAGCCTAGAGAACAACCAGGTGAGTAAGTCATTTCCTGTGATGTTCTGGAGCCCATGATTATATTCAAACAGAGACAACCAATCCAACACATCCAACTTAGGCTCATACATACCAATCAATTCTTTAGGCATCCGGGGTCTTTTAGGACTGGAACTTCTAGAGGAGCCAGAGAGAGAAACATTCTCAACAGATAATTTCTTCATTTCTAAGTCATACTTGAGCTCCATTTCCCTTAGCCTTAGTTCTTTGTCAGTTTGAGCATTAAGTTTCTTATACTCCAATTCTAGTTTCATTTTCTCTAGTTCAAAGTACTGAGGACTAAAGGTGGGACCTGGTAAAGGTCCAGTAGGTACAGCAGGTAGAGCAGGCAGAGGCCTAGGGGGGACAGTCACAACAGCCTCACCCTCCTCTTCTGACTCTTCCTCAGAATCATCAACATTTTGCTCCATGTTAACTTCAATACTGTCATCTACAGTTGCTGGAGTGATAGGTTCCTCTGAACCATCACCCAGACTTTGGTTAGCTAACAATCTTTCAATCAGCTCCATTTTCTTGCCCTTAGTCAGGAGATCCTTATGTTTACAGAGCACTCTTAAACAGTCAGCAGTTTTGGCTGCAAGGGACTCTTGACTATAGCTTTCTATAACTGACATGTTAGAGGTTTACTTTTATAGTGCTAAGCTTTGTGGTTAGTTGCACTAAGGTATCTAAAGCACACTAAAATGTATACTTAATACAAATCCCACCGCTGTACACCAGTGTTAGGCAGAAACCTGTGCAGTTCCCTTGGGGAACACTGCAAAAGATTTAAGACTACAGGTATAGCAGTAAACCCACTTGGTAGCAGTCTGCACCACCCAGATTTACTTGGTAGCTGTGGCTGAGCAGTCAGACTTCCCTCAAGAAGAGTTAGGCAGTATGCAAAGTATACACAATATGTACTCAGACACAATAGCACAAGCAAACACTGACCAGAGCTTGGTTTCAAAAGTATATAGTTATTTATTTTCAAGCACATATAAGTTGGAAACACTCTAGCAAAAATATAGTAAAACACTTCAAACACAGTTATAACGAAAGCAGTTTCAACCCTTACTCCTATCTAGACAACTCTAAGTTAACACCACATAATTAAAACAGAGGTGAGCGCTTAACGTTAGATGACACTCTAGTAGGTTCAAGAAAGGGATAAAAGAAACAGAAATAGGTTAAACACACCACTCTAAGGTCCAGAACACTTGCAATAGGCTCAAAGAAGTACAAAGTCACAGGTGAGCAAAAGTCACTAGGCAGGGCCCACTCTTAGAGTAGCCGGAGCGAAAATGTGCCCAAGATCACACTGTTAGTAGGGATTCAAAGTCTTGCAAAGAGTTACAAAGATTTTAGAGTGGCTTAGAAAGTTTAGCCAGGGTGTCCCAGGCACTCCCAGGTTCGAAAGCCGGGGGCTAAAACTACCCCGTACAGTCGGTGGCAAGGGAAGCCAGGCGGAACACGGTACCTTAAGCGGAAAGGATCCTCCGGCGGTGGTAGTTGTTCCAGGCAGTGGCAGCAAGGCTCGACGTCGGTCAGGGGAGAAGAATTTCTCGCTGAAGAGCAGAAGAAGAAGGTCGTTGCACTGCCCGGGAAGAAACCAGCCGCGGAGTTCTCCGGTTAAAGGGTTGTACCGACTTTCGCGGTTAGGGGTAAAAGTGGGGTACTCCGGTTGCCGGGGTGCTTGGCACGGGCAAGGCGGCCACGAGATACCTCGAGAAGCGGAAAGAAGGTGAAAACTGGTTGTCCCCACCAGTCAAGGGAAGGAGCCACTCCGTTAAGAGTTCTCCTCGGTCGTCGGGAAAAGTGGTGAGACGGTTCAGCAGGGCTCCACCGGGTGGTGTCGTCGAAGCAGGTCGGCTCAGCTCTTCCCTCGTCGGATTCTTGGTCCTGTGGCGACTTCTGAAGTTCCAGTCCCCAAAGCCCTGCTTTTATGCAGCAAACCCCCATTCACCCAGCCTAGCTGTCACTCAAACATGCTAAGTGGTGAGCCGGCCGGCTCACCACTTGGGCCAATCAGGACGGAGTGCGACTTGAGTTACCAAGGTAACTCAGTCCAGGGTGCCTAAATCCCCCTCCACCCCTCCTAAGTACCCCAGACAGAGTGGCACCACTTTGGAGGGCTTCTGTGCAGAAGCCCGCCAAAAGTAGAACAAAGGGCTCCACTTTGGGTCAGAGTTACAGAGGCGAACGCCAACGCCATTTTAGAATCAAGTTTTGGCAAAAAGTCCCAACCGGAGTTATAATAATAAATATATAAACCGGCGGTATGTTTAAGGCTACCGTAAATAAATAATTAAATGTATTAGCCTAAAACAATGGGAAATCCCATAGGGAAATATTCGCGGTCGAATATAAAAAGTAGTTTCCACTGCCACCAGCCAAAACTCGATCAGGGGGGACGGAGACGTGCCCCCTCGACTAACAGACCCTGGGGCAATCGAATTGCCCCAGCCAGTACGTCCACAATATGATGGTTTGTACTGGTTCTGTTCAGGATTCAAGACTAGCAAAGTCTTTGGTGACTTTACATGCCCTGGGAGACAGTAGTCAGTCCCAGGGTATGGAGTCTATGTTGGGGAGTCCCTAGGACACCCCTGGGTCACGGCACAGAGGGTGCTGTGTGACCCACATCACAAAAATACATGAGGCCCTATGGAGTAAAAGACCCCATAGCCCATTCAGCACAAGGTTTAATCAAGAAAACACACTTCAACATGTCCAAGAGTGAGGGTAAAAGAGTCTCACTCTTGGCAGGAGAAAAAAAGAAACCCCAGACATCCAGCAAAGCTGCTGGGGGACTCACTAGGTAGGGAAATTCAGCCCAAACAGAGAATTCTCCCTAACACCTGGTTATTAGGAGCAGTACTTTAAACTACTCACCTGGACCGCAGAATTGGTTTCTGCCTTCTGGATTGCTTGCATCTCCTGGATTCTGGAGCCTTGGCCTGGTTATTAGGAGCGGTACTTTAGACTACTCTCCTGGACCTGGGACTTGTTTTCTGCCTTCTTTGCTTGCGTCTCCTGGAATCTGGAGCCTTGGCCTGGTTATTAGGAGTGGTACTTCAGACTACTCTCCTGGACCCGGGACTAGGTTTCTGTCTTCTGGATTGCTTGCATCTCCTTGATTCTGGAACCTTGGCCTGGTAATTAGGAGTGGTACTTTAGACTACTCTCCTGGACCTCGGACTAGGTTTCTGCCTTCGGGATTGCTTGCATCTCCTGGATTCTGGAACCTTGGCCTGGTTATTAGGAGCAGTACTTTAGACTACTCACCTGGACCCCAGACTTGGTTTCTGACTTCTTGATTGCTTGCATCTCCTGGATTCTGGAACTTTGGTCTGATTATTAGGAGTGGTACTTTAGACTACTCTCCTGGACCCGGGACTAGGTTTCTGCCTTCTGGATTGTTTGCATCTCCTGGATTCTGGAACTTTTGTCTGGTTATTAGGAGTGGTACTTTAGACTACTCTCCAGGACCCGGGACTAGGTTTCTGCCTTCTGGATTGCTTGCATCTCCTGGATTCTGGAACCTTGGCCTGGTTATTAGGAGCGGTACTTTAGACTACTCTCCTGGACCCGGGACGTTGTTTCTGCCTTCTGGATTGTTTGCATCTCCTGGATTCTGGATCCTTCCCTGGTTATTAGGAGCGGTACTTTAGACTAGGAGCGGTACTTTAGACTACTCTCCTGGACCCCGGACTTGGTTTCTGCCTTCTGGATTGCTTGCGTCTCCTGGATTCTGGAGCCTTGGCCTGGTTATTAGGACTGGTACTTTAGACTGCTCTCCTGGACTCCGGATTTGGTGTATGCCTTCTGGATTGCTTGTGTCTCCTGGATTCTGGAACCTTGGCCTGGTTATTAGGAGCGGTACTTTAGACTACTCTCCTGGACCTGGGACTTAGTTTCTGACTTCTGGATTGCTTGCGTCTCCTGTTTTCTGGAACCTTGGCTTAGTTATTAGGAGCAGTACTTTAGACTACTCTGCTGGTCCCCGGACTAGGTTTCTGCCTTCTGGATTGCTTGTGTCTCCTGGATTCTGGAACCTTGGACTGGTTATTAAGAGTTGTACATTAGACTACTCTCCTGGACCCCAGACTTGGTTTCTGACTTCAGGATTGCTTGCATCTCCTGGATTCTGGAACCTTGGCCTGGTTATTAGGAGTGGTACTTTAGACTACTCTCCTGGACCTGGGACTTGGTTTCTGACTTCTGGATTGCTTGCGTCTCCTGGTTTCTGGAACCTTGGCTTAGTTATTAGGAGCGGTACTTTATACTACTCTCCTGGACCTGGGACTTGTTTTCTGCCTTCTGGATTGCTTGCGTCTCCTGGATTCTGGAACCTTGGCCTGGTTATTAGGAGTGGTACTTCAGACTACTCTCCTGGACCCGGGACTAGGTTTCTGTCTTCTGGATAGTTTGTATCTCCTGGATTCTGGAACTTTTGTCTGGTTATTAGGAGTGGTACTTTAGACTACTCTCCTGGACCTCAGACTTGGTTTCTGCCGTCTGGATTGCTTGCGTCTCCTGGATTCTGGAACCTTGGCCTGGTTATTAGGAGTGGTACTTTAAACTACTCTCCTGGACCCAGGACTAGGTTTCTGCCTTCTGGATAGTTTGCATCTCCTGGATTCTGGAACTTTTGTCTGGTTATTAGGAGTGGTACTTTAGACTACTCTCCTGGACCCGGGACTAGGTTTATGCCTTCTGGATTGCTTGCATCTCCTGGATTCTGGAACCTTGGCCTGGTTATTAGGAGCGGTACTTTAGACTACTCTCCTGGACCCAGGACATTGTTTCTGGCTTCTGGATTGTTTGCATCACCTGGATTCTGGATCCTTGGCCTGGTTATTTAGACTAGGAGTGTTACTTTAGACTACTCTCCTGGACCTCGGACTTAGTTTCTGACTTCTGGATTGCTTGCGTCTCCTGGTTTCTGGAACCTTGGCTTAGTTATTAGGAGCGGTACTTTAGACTACTCTGCTGGACACCAGACTAGGTTTCTGCCTTCTGGATTGCTTGTGTCTCCTGGATTCTGGAACCTTGGCCTGGTTATTAGGAGTTGTACATTAGACTACTCTCCTGGACCCCAGATTTGGTTTCTGACTTATGGATTGCTTGCATCTCCTGGATTCTGGAACCTTGGCCTGGTTATTAGGAGTGGTACTTTAGACTACTCTCCTGGTCCTGGGACTTGGTTTCTGACTTCTGGATTGCTTGCGTCTCCTGGTTTCTGGAACCTTGGCTTAGTTATTAGGAGCAGTACTTTAGATACTCTCCTGGGCCTCAGACTTGGTTTCTGCCTTCTGGATTGCTTGCGTCTCCTGGATTCTGGAACCTTGGCCTGGTTATTAGGAGTGGTACTTTAAATACTCTACTGGACCCTGGACTAGGTTTCTGGCCTTCTGGATTGCTTGCGTCTCCTGGATTCTGGAGCCTTGGCCTGGTTATTAGGAGCGGTACTTTAGACTACTCTCCTGGACTCCTGACTTGGTTCATGCCTTCTGGATTGCTTGTGTTGCCTGGATTCTGGAACCTTGGCCTGGTTATTAGGAGCAGTACTTTAAACTACTCACCTGGACCCCAGAATTGGTTTCTGACTTCTGGATTGCTTGCATCTCCTGGATTCTGGAACTTTGGTCTGGTTATTAAGAGTGGGTCTTTAGACTACTCTCCTGTACCCGGGACTAGGTTTCTGCCTTCTGGATTGCTTGCATCTCCTGGATTCTGGAACTTTGGTCTGGTTATTAGGAGTGGTACTTTAGACTACTCTCCTGGACTCCGGATTTGGTGTATGCCTTCTGGATTGCTTGCCTCTACTGGTTTCTGGAACCTTGGCTTAGTTATTAGGAGCAGTACTTTAGATACTCTCCTGGACCTCAGACTTGGTTTCTGCCTTCTGGATTGCTTGCATCAAATGGATTCTGGAACGTTGGCCTGGTTATTATGAGTGGTACTTTAGATTACTCTCCTGGACCCCAGACTTGGTTTCTGCCTTATGGATTGCTTGCGTCTCCTGGATTCTAGAGCCTTGGCCTGGTTATTAGGAGTGGTACTTTAGACTACTCTCCTGGACTCCGGACTTGGTTTATGCCTTCTGGATTGCTTGCGTCTCCTGGCTTCTGGACCTTGGTCTGGTTATTAGGAGCAGTACTTTAGACTACTCACCTGGACCCCAGACTTGGTTTCTGACTTCTGGATTGCTTGCATTTGCTGGATTCTGGAACTTTGTTCTGGTTATTAGGAGTGGTACTTTAGACTACTCTCCTGGACCCGGGACTAGGTTTTTGCATCTCCTGGATTCTGGAACTTTGGCATGGTTATTAGGAGCGGCACTTTAGACTACTCACCTGGACCCCAGACTTGGTTTCTGACTTCTGGATTGCTTGCATCTGCTGGATTCTGGAACTTTGTTCTGGTTATTAGGAGTGGTACTTTAGACTACTCTCCTGGACCCGGGACTAGGTTTTTGCATCTCATGGATTCTGGAACTTTGGTCTGGTTATTGAGAGTTGTACATTAGACTACTCTCCTGGACCCCAGACCTGGTTTCTGACTTCTGGATTGCTTGCATCTCCTGGATTCTGGAACCTTGGCCAAGTTATTAGGAGTGGTACTTTAGACTACTCTCCTGAACCTGGGACTTGGTTTCTGACTTCTGGATTGCTTGCGTCTCCTGGTTTCTGGAACTTTGGTCTGGTTATTAGGAGTGGTACTTTAGACTACTCTCCTGGACCCCTCACTAGGTTTCTGCCTTCTGGATTGCTTGCATCTCCTGGATTCTGGAACCTTGTCCTGGTTATTAGGAGTGGTACTTTAGACTACTCTCCTGGACTCCGGATTTGTTGTATGCCTTCTGGATTGCTTGCGTCTCCTGGTTTCTGGAACCTTGGCTTAGTTATTAGGAGCGGTACTTTAGATACTCTCCTGGACCTCAGACTTGGTTTCTGCCTTCTGGATTGCTTGCATCAAATGGATTCTGGAACGTTGGCCTGGTTATTAGGAGTGGTACTTTAGATTACTCTCCTGGACCCCAGACTTGGTTTCTGCCTTATGGATTGCTTGCGTCTCCTGGATTCTGGACCTTGGTCTGATTTTTAGGAGCTGTACTTTAGACTACTCTCCTGGAACCCAGAGTAGGTTTCTGCCTTCTGGATTGCTTGCATCTCCTGGATTCTGGAGCCTTGGCCTGGTTATTAGGAGCGGTACTTTAGACTAGGAGCGGTACTTTAGACTACCCTGGACCCCAGAGTAGGTTTCTGCCTTCTGGATTTCTTGCGTCTTCTGGATTCTGGAGCCTTGCTCTAGTTATTATGAGCGGTAATTTAGACTACTCCCCTGGACCTGGGACTTTGTTTCTGCCTTCTGGATTGCTTGCATCTCCTGGATTCTGGATCCTTGGCCTGGTTATGAGGAAAGGTACTTTAGACTATGAGCGGTACTTTAGACTACTCTCCTGGACCCCAGACTTGGTTTCTGCCTTATGGATTGCTTGCATCTCCTGGATTCTGGAACCTTGTCCTGGTTATTAGGAGTGGTACTTTAGACTACTCTCCTGGACTCCGGATTTGGTGTATGCCTTCTGGATTGCTTGCGTCTCCTGGTTTCTGGAACCTTGGATTAGTTATTAGGAGTGGTACTTTAGATACTCTCCTGGACCTCAGAATTGGTTTCTGCCTTCTGGATTGCTTGCGTCTCCTGGATTCTGGAGCCTTGGCCTGGTTATTAGGAGCGGTACTTTAGACTACTCTCCTGGACTCCTGACTTGGTTCATGCCTTCTGGATTGCTTGTGTTGCCTGGATTCTGGAACCTTGGCCTGGTTATTAGGAGCAGTACTTTAAACTACTCACCTGGACCCCAGAATTGGTTTCTGACTTCTGGATTGCTTGCATCTCCTGGATTCTGGAACTTTGGTCTGGTTATTAAGAGTGGGTCTTTAGACTACTCTCCTGTACCCGGGACTAGGTTTCTGCCTTCTGGATTGCTTGCATCTCCTGGATTCTGGAACTTTGGTCTGGTTATTAGGAGTGGTACTTTAGACTACTCTCCTGGACTCCCGATTTGGTGTATGCCTTCTGGATTGCTTGCCTCTCCTGGTTTCTGGAACCTTGGCTTAGTTATTAGGAGCAGTACTTTAGATACTCTCCTGGACCTCAGACTTGGTTTCTGCCTTCTGGATTGCTTGCATCAAATGGATTCTGGAACGTTGGCCTGGTTATTATGAGTGGTACTTTAGATTACTCTCCTGGACCCCAGACTTGGTTTCTGCCTTATGGATTGCTTGCGTCTCCTGGATTCTAGAGCCTTGGCCTGGTTATTAGGAGTGGTACTTTAGACTACTCTCCTGGACTCCGGACTTGGTTTATGCCTTCTGGATTGCTTGCGTCTCCTGGCTTCTGGACCTTGGTCTGGTTATTAGGAGCAGTACTTTAGACTACTCACCTGGACCCCAGACTTGGTTTCTGACTTCTGGATTGCTTGCATTTGCTGGATTCTGGAACTTTGTTCTGGTTATTAGGAGTGGTACTTTAGACTACTCTCCTGGACCCGGGACTAGGTTTTTGCATCTCCTGGATTCTGGAACTTTGGCATGGTTATTAGGAGCGGCACTTTAGACTACTCACCTGGACCCCAGACTTGGTTTCTGACTTCTGGATTGCTTGCATCTGCTGGATTCTGGAACTTTGTTCTGGTTATTAGGAGTGGTACTTTAGACTACTCTCCTGGACCCGGGACTAGGTTTTTGCATCTCATGGATTCTGGAACTTTGGTCTGGTTATTAAGAGTTGTACATTAGACTACTCTCCTGGACCCCAGACCTGGTTTCTGACTTCTGGATTGCTTGCATCTCCTGGATTCTGGAACCTTGGCCAAGTTATTAGGAGTGGTACTTTAGACTACTCTCCTGAACCTGGGACTTGGTTTCTGACTTCTGGATTGCTTGCGTCTCCTGGTTTCTGGAACTTTGGTCTGGTTATTAGGAGTGGTACTTTAGACTACTCTCCTGGACCCCTCACTAGGTTTCTGCCTTCTGGATTGCTTGCATCTCCTGGATTCTGGAACCTTGTCCTGGTTATTAGGAGTGGTACTTTAGACTACTCTCCTGGACTCCGGATTTGTTGTATGCCTTCTGGATTGCTTGCGTCTCCTGGTTTCTGGAACCTTGGCTTAGTTATTAGGAGCGGTACTTTAGATACTCTCCTGGACCTCAGACTTGGTTTCTGCCTTCTGGATTGCTTGCATCAAATGGATTCTGGAACGTTGGCCTGGTTATTAGGAGTGGTACTTTAGATTACTCTCCTGGACCCCAGACTTGGTTTCTGCCTTATGGATTGCTTGCGTCTCCTGGATTCTGGACCTTGGTCTGGTTATTAGGAGCAGTACTTTAGACTACTCTCCTGGACCCCAGACTTGCTTTCTGACTTCTGGATTGCTTGCATCTGCTGGATTCTGGAACTTTGGTCTGGTTATTAGGAGTGGTACTTTAGACTACTCTCCTGAACCCGGGACTAGGTTTTTGCATCTCCTGGATTCTGGAACTTTGGCGTGGTTATTAGGAGCGGCACTTTAGACTACTCACCTGGACCCCAGACTTGGTTTCTGACTTCTGGATTGCTTGCATCTGCTGGATTCTGGAACTTTGTTCTGGTTATTAGGAGTGGTACTTTAGACTACTCTCCTGGACCCAGGACTAGGTTTTTGCATTTCCTGGATTCTGGAACTTTGGTCTGGTTATTAAGAGTTGTACATTAGACTACTCTCCTGGACCCCAGACTTGGTTTCTGACTTCTGGATTGCTTGCATCTCCTGGATTCTGGAACCTTGGCCTGGTTATTAGGAGTGGTACTCTATGCTGCTCTCCTGGACCAGGGACTTGGTTTCTGACTTCTGGATTGCTTGCGTCTCCTGGTTTCTGGAACCTTGGCTTAGTTATTAGGAGCGGTACTTTAGATACTCTCCTGGACCTCAGACCTGGTTTCTGCCGTCTGGATTGCTTGCGTCTCCTGGATTCTGGAACCTTGGCCTGGTTATTAGGAGTGGTACTTTAGATACTCTCCTGGACCCCGGACTAGGTTTCTGGCCTCTGGATTGCTTGCGTCTCCTGGTTTCTGGAACCTTGGCCTGGTTATTAGGAGTGTACTTTAGTCTACTCTTCTGGACCCCAGACTTGGTTTGTGACTTCTGGATTGCTTGCATCTCCTGGATTCTGGAACCTTGTCCTGGTTATTAGGAGCGGTACTTTAGACTACTCTCCTGGACCCCGGAGTAGGTTTCTGCCTTCTGGATGGTTTGCATCTCCTGGATTCTGAATCCTTGGCCTGGTTATTAGGAGCGGTACTTTAGACTCGGAGTGGTACTTTAGACTACTCTCCTGGACCCCGGACTTGGTTTCTGCCTTCTGGATTTCTTGCGTCTCCTGGATTCTGGAGCCTTGGTCTGGTTATTAGGAGAGGTACTTTAGACTACTCCCCTGGACCTGGGACTTTGTTTCTGCCTTCTGGATTGCTTGCGTCTTCTGGATTCTGGAACCTTGGCCTGGGCATTAGGAGCGGTACTTTATACTACTCTCCTGGACCTGGGACTTGTTTTCTGCCTTCTTTGCTTGTGTCTTCTGGATTCTGGAGCCTTGGCCTGGTTATTAGGAGTGGTACTTCAGACTAATCTCCTGGACCCGGGACCAGGTTTCTGTCTTCTGGATTGCTTGCACCTCCTTGATTCTGGAACCTTGGCCTGGTCATTAGGAGTGGTACTTTAGACTACTATCCTGGACCTGGGACTAGGTTTCTGCCTTCGGGATTGCTTGCATCTCCTGGATTCTGGAACATTGGCCTGGTTATTAGGAGCGGTATTTTAGACTACTCACCTGGACCCCAGACTTGGTTTCTGACTTCTGGATTGCTTGCATCTCCTAGATTCGGGAACTTGGGTCTGGTTATTAGGAGTGGTACTTTAGACTACTCTCCTGGACCTGGGACTTGGTTTCTGACTTCTGGATTGCTTGCGTCTCCTGGTTTCTGGAACCTTGGCGTAGTTATTAGGAGCAGTACTTTAGATACTCTCCTGGACCTCAGACTTGGTTTCTGCCTTCTGGATTGCTTGCGTCTCCTGGATTCTGGAACCTTGGCCTGGTTATTAGGAGTGGTACTTTAGATACTCTCCTGGACCCTGGACTAGGTTTCTGGCCTCTGAATGGCTTGCATCTCCTGGTTTCTGGAACCTTGGCCTGGTTATTAGGAGCGGTACATTAGACTACTCTCCTGGACCCCAGACTTGGTTTCTGACTTCTGGATTGCTTGCATCTCCTGGATTCTGGAACCTTGGCCTGGTTATTAGGAGCTGTACTTTAGACTACTCTCCTGGACCCCAGAGTAGGTTTCTGCCTTCTGGATTGCTTGCATCTCCTGGATTCTGGAGCCTTGGCCTGGTTATTAGGAGCGGTACTTTAGACTAGGAGCGGTACTTTAGACTACTCTCCTGGTCCCCGGACTTGGTTTCTGCCTTCTGGATTTCTTGCGTCTCTTGGATTCTGGAGCCTTGGTCTGGTTATTATGAGCGGTAATTTAGACTACTCCCCTGGACCTGGGACTTTGTTTCTGCCTTCTGGATTGCTTGCATCTCCTGGATTCTGGAACTTTGGTCTGGTTATTAGGAGTGGTACTTTAGACTACTCTCCTGGACCCGGGACTAGGTTTCTGCCTTCTGGATTGTTTGCATCTCCTGGATTCTGGAGCCTTGGCCTGGTTGTTAGGAGCGGTACTTTATACTACTCTCCTGGATCCCGGGCAAGGTTACTGCCTTCTGGATTGCTTGCGTCTCCTGGATTCTGGAACATTGGCCTGGTTATAAAGAGCAGTACTTTAGACTACTCTCCTGGACCCCAAACTAGGTTTCTGCCTTCTGGATTGCTTGCGTCTCCTGGATTCCGGAACATTGGCCTGGTTATTAGGAGTGGTACTTTAGACTACTCTCCTGGATCCCAGACTTTGTTTCTGCCTTCTGAATTGATTGCATCTCCTGGATTCTGGAACCTTGGCCTGATTATTAGGAGTGGTACTTTAGACTACTCTCCTGGACCCGGGACTTGGTTTCTTCCTTCTGGATTGCTTGCATCTCCTGGATTCTGGAACCTTGTCCTGGTTATTAGGAGTGTTACTTTAGACTATTCTCCTGGACCCGGGACTTGGTTTCTGACTTCTGGATTGCTTGCATCTCCTGGATTCTGGAACCTTGGCCTGGTTATTAGGAGAGGTACTTTAGACTACTCTCCTCGACCCGGGACGTGGTTTCTGCCTTCTGGATTGCTTGCGTCTCCTGGATTCTGGAACCTTGGCCTGGGCATTAGGAGCGGTACTTTATACTACTCTCCTGGACCTGGGACTTGTTTTCTGCCTTCTTTGCTTGCGTCTCCTGGATTCTGGAGCCTTGGCCTGGTTATTAGGAGTGGTACTTCAGATTACTCTCCTCGACCCGGGACTAGGTTTCTGTCTTCTGGATTGCTTGCGTATCCTGGTTTCTGGAACTTTGGCCTGGTTATTAGGAGCGGTACTTTAGACTACTCTCCTGGACCCCAGACATGGTTTCTGACTTCTGGATTGCTTGCATCTCCTGCATTCTGGAACCTTGTCCTGGTTATTAGGAGCTGTACTTTAGACTACTCTCCTGACCCCAGAGTAGGTTTCTGCCTTATGGATTGCTTGCATCTCCTGGATTCTGGAGACTTGGCCTGGTTATTAGGAGCGGTACTTTAGACAAGGAGTGATACTTTAGACTACTCTCCTGGTCCCCAGACTGGGTTTCTGCCTTCTGAATTTCTTGCGTCTCCTGGATTCTGGAGCCTTGGTCTGGTTATTATGAGCGGTAATTTAGACTACTTCCCTGGACCTGGGACTTTGTTTAAGCCTTCTGGATTGCTTGCATCTCCTGGATTCTGGATCCTTGGCCTGGTTATGAGGAGCGGTACTTTAGACTAGGAGCGGTACTTTAGACTACTCTCCTGGACCCCGGACTTGGTTTCTGCCTTATGGATTGCTTGCATCTCCTGGATTCTGGAACCTTGTCCTGGTTATTAGGAGTGGTACTTTAGACTACTCTCCTGGACTCCAAATTTGGTTTATGCCTTCTAGATTGCTTGTGTCTCCTGGTTTCTGGAACCTTGGCTTAGTTATTAGGAGTGGTACTTTAGATACTCTCCTGGACCTCAGACTTGGTTTCTGCCTTCTGGATTGCTTGCATCACCTAGATTGTGGAACGTTGGCCTGGTTATTAGGAGTGGTACTTTGGACTACTCTCCTGGACCCCTTACTTGGTTTCTGCCTTATGGATTGCTTGTGTCTCCTGGATGCTGGAGCCTTGGCCTGGTTATTAGGAGCGGTACTTTAGACTACTCTCCTGGACTCCGGACTTGGTTCATGACTTCTGGATTGCTTGTGTCTCCTGGATTCTGGAACCTTGGCCTGGTTATTAGGAGCGGTACTTTAGACTACTCTCCTGGACCCCAGACTTGGTTTCTGCCTTATGGATTGCTTGCATCTCCTGGATTCTGGAACCTTGTCCTGGTTATTAGGAGTGGTACTTTAGACTACTCTCCTGGACTCCGGATTTGATGTATGCCTTGTGGATTGCTTGCGTCTCCTGGTTTCTGGAACCTTGGCTTAGTTTTTAGGAGTGGTACTTTAGATACTCTCCTGGACCTCAGACTTGGTTTCTGCATTCTGGATTGCTTGCATCTCCTAGATTCTGGAACGTTGGCCTGGTTATTAGGAGTGGTACTTTGGCCTACTCTCCTGGACCAAAGACTTGGTTTCTGCCTTATGTATTGCTTGCGTCTCCTGGATTCTGGAGCCTTGGTCTGGTTATTAGGAGCAGTACTATAGACTACTCTCCTGGACTCCAGACTTGGTTCATGCCTTCTGGATTGCTTGTGTCTCCTGGATTCTGGAACCTTGGCCTGGTTATTAGGAGCGGTACTTTAAACTACTCACCTGGACCCCAGACTTGGTTTCTGACTTCTAGATTGCTTGCATCTCCTGGATTCTGGAACTTTGGTCTGGTTATTAGGAGTGGGTCTTTAGACTACTCTCCTGGACCCGGGACTAGGTTTCTGCCTTCTGGATTGCTTGCATCTCCTGGATTCTGGGACTTTGTTCTGGTTATTAGGAGTGGTACTTTAGACTACTCTCCTGGAACCCGGACTAGGTTTCTGCCTTCTGGATTGCTTACATCTCCTGGATTCTGGAACCTTGTCCTGTTTATTAGCAGTGGTACTTTAGACTACTCTCCTGGACTCCGAATTTGGTGTATGCCTTCTGGATTGCTTGCGTCTCCTGGTTTCTGGAACCTTGGCTTAGTTATTAGGAGCGGTACTTTAGATACTCTCCTGGACCTCAGACTTGGTTTCTGCCTTCTGGATTGCTTGCGTCTCCTGGATTCTGGAACCTTGGCCTGGTTATTAGGAGTGGTACTTTAGACTACTCTCCTGGATCTGGGACTTGGTTTCTGACTTCTGGATTGCTTGCTTCTCCTGGTTTCTGGAACAGTGGCTTAGTTATTAGGAGTGGCACTTTAGATACTCTCCTGGACCTCAGACTTGGTTTCTTCCTTCTGGATTGCTTGCGTCTCCTGGATTCTGGAACCTTGGTCTGGTTATTAGGAGCAGTACTTTAGACTACTCACCTGGACCCCAGACTTGGTTTCTGACATCTGGATTGCTTGCATCTGCTGGATTCTGGAACTTTGGCCTGGTTATTAGGAGTGGTACTTTAGACTACTCTCCTGGACCTGGGACTTGGTTTCTGACTTCTGGATTGCTTGCGTCTCCTGGTTTCTGGAACCTTGGCTTAGTTATTAGGAGCGGTACTTTAGATACTCTCCTGGACCTCAGACTTGGTTTCTGCCATCTGGATTGCTTGCGTCTCCTGGTTTCTGGAACCTTGGCTTAGTTTTTAGGAGTGGTACTTTAGATACTCTCCTGGACCTCAGACTTGGTTTCTGCATTCTGGATTGCTAGCATCTCCTAGATTCTGGAACGTTGGCCTGGTTATTAGGAGTGGTACTTTGGACTACTCTCCTGGACCAAAGACTTGGTTTCTGCCTTATGTATTGCTTGCGTCCCCTGGATTCTGGAGCCTTGGTCTGGTTATTAGGAGCGGTACTTTAGACTACTCTCCTGGACCCCGGAGTAGGTTTCTGCCTTCTGGATGGTTTGCATCTCCTGGATTCTGGAACCTTGGCCTGGTTATTAGGAGCGGTACTTTAGACTACTCTCCTGGACCCCGGAGTAGGTTTCTGCCTTCTGGATGGTTTGCATCTCCTGGATTCTGAATCCTTGGCCTGGTTATTAGGAGCGGTACTTTAGTCTAGGAGTGGTACTTTAGACAACTCTCCTGGACCCCGGACTTGGTTTCTGCCTTCTGGATTTCTTGCGTCTCCTGGATTCTGGAGCCTTGGTCTGGTTATTAGGAGAGGTACTTTAGACTACTCCCCTGGACCTGGGACTTTGTTTCTGCCTTCTGAATTGCTTGCGTCTTCTGGATTCTGGAACCTTGGCCTGGGCATTAGGAGCAGTACTTTATACTACTCTCCTGGACCTGGGACTTGTTTTCTGCCTTCTTTGCTTGCGTCTCCTGGATTCTGGAGCCTTGGCCTGGTTATTAGGAGTGGTACTTCAGACTAATCTCCTAGACACGGGACTAGGTTTCTGTCTTCTGGATTGCTTGCATCTCCTTGATTCTGGAACCTTGGCCTGGTTATTAGGAGTGGTACTTTAGACTACTCTCCTGGACCTGGGACTAGGTTTCTGCCTTCGGGATTGCTTGCATCTCCTGGATTCTGGAACATTGGCCTGGTTATTAGGAGCAGTATTTTAGACTACTCACCTGGACCCCAGACTTGGTTTCTGACTTCTGGCTTGCTTGCATCTCCTGGATTCTGGAACTTGGGTCTGGTTATTAGGAGTGGTACTTTAGACTACTCTCCTGGACCCGGGACTAGGTTTCTGCCTTCTGGATTGTTTGCATCTCCTGGATTCTGGAACTTTTGTCTGGTTATTAGGATTGGTACTTTAGACTACTCTCCTGGACCCGGGACTAGGTTTCTGCCTTCTGGATTGCCTGCATCTCCTGGATTCTGGAACCTTGGCCTGGTTATTAGGAGCGGTACTTTAGACTACTCTCCTGGACCCCCGACTAGGTTTCTGCCTTCTGGATTGCTTGCATCTCCTGGATTCTGTAACCTTGTCCTGGTTATTAGCAGTGGTACTTTAGACTACTCTCCTGGACTCCGGATTTGGTGTATGCCTTCTGGATTGCTTCCAGAAGGCAGAAACCAAGTCTGAGGTCCAGGAGAGTATCTAAAGTACCGCTCCTAATAACTAAGCCAAGGTTCCAGAAACCAGGAGACGCAAGCAATCCAGAAGGCATACACCAAATCCGGAGTCCAGGAGAGTAGTCTAAAGTACCACTGCATCTCCTGGATTCTGGAACGTTGGCCTGGTGATTAGGAGTGGTACTTTAGACTACTCTCCTGGACCCCAGACTTGGTTTCTGCCTTATGGATTGCTTGCGTCTCCTGGATTCTGGAGCCTTGGCCTGGTTATTAGGAGTGGTACTTTAGACTACTCTCCTGGACTCCGGACTTGGTTTATGCCTTCTGGATTGCTTGCGTCTCCTGGATTCTGGAACCTTGGTCTGGTTATTAGGAGCAGTACTTTAGACTACTCACCTGGACCCCAGACTTGGTTTCTGACATCTGGATTGCTTGCATCTGCTGGATTCCGGAACTTTGGTCTGGTTATTAGGAGTGGTACATTAGACTACTCTCCTGGACCCCAGACTTGGTTTCTGACTTCTGGATTGCCTGCTTCTCCTGGTTTCTGGAACAGTGGCTTAGTTATTAGGAGTGGCACTTTAGATACTCTCCTGGTCCTCAGAATTGGGTTCTGCCTTCTGGATTGCTTGCGTCTCCTGGATTCTGGAACCTTGGCCTGATTATTAGGAGTGTTACTTTAGATACTGTCCTGGACCCCAGATTAGGTTTCTGGCCTCTGGATTGCTTGCGTCTCCTGGTTTCTGGAACCCTGGCCCGGTTATTAGGAGCGGTACTTTAGTCTACTCTCCTGGTCCCCAGACTTGGTTTCTGACTTCAGGATTGCTTGCATCTCCTGGATTCTAGAACCTTGGCCTGGTTATTAGGAGCGGTACTTTAGACTACTCTCCTGGACCCCGGAGTAGGTTTCTGCCTTCTGGATTGCTTGCATCTCCTGGATTCTGAATCCATGGCCTGGTTATTAGAAGCGGTACTTTAGACTAGGAGCGGTACTTTAGACTACTCTCCTGGACCCCAGACTTTGTTTCTGCCTTCTGGATTGCTTGCATCTCCTGAATTCTGGATCCTTGGCCTGGTTATTAGGAGCGGTACTTTAGACTAGGAGCAGTACTTTAGACTACTCTCCTGGACCCCAGACTTGGTTTCTGCCTTATGGATTGCTTGCATCTCCTGGATTCTGAAACATTGGCCTGGTTATTAAGAGCGGTACTTTAGACTACTCTCCTGGACCCCAAACTAGGTTACTGCCTTCTGGAGTCCTTGCGTCTCCTGGATTCCAGAACATTGGCCTCGTTATTAGGAGTGGTACTTTAGACTACTCTCCTGGATCCCGGACTTTGTTTCTGCCTTCTGGATTGCTTAAATCTCCTGGATTCTGGAACCTTGGCCTGGTTATTAGGAGTGGTACTTTAGACTACTCTCCTGGAACCGGGACTTGGTTTCTGACTTCTGGATTGCTTGCATCTCCTGGATTCTGGAAGCTTGACCTCGTTATTAGGAGCCGTACTTTAGACTACTCACCTGGACCCCAGACTTGGTTTCTGATTTCTGGATTGCTTACATCTCCAGGATTCTGGAACTTTGGTCTGGTTATTAGGAGTTCTACTTTAGACTACTCACCTGGACCCGGGACTATGTTTCTGCCTTCTGGATTGCTTGCATCTCCTGGATTCCGGAACTTTGGTCTGGTTATTAGGAGTGGTACTTTAGACTACTCTCCTGGACCCGGGACTAGGTTTCTGCCTTCTGGATTGCTTGCATCGACTGGATTCTGGAACTTTGGTCTGGTTAGTAGGAGTGGTACTTTAGACTACTCTCCTGGACCCCAGACTTGGTTTCTGCCTTCTGGATCGCTTGCGTCTCCTGGATTCTGGAGCCTTGGCCTGGTTATTAGGAGCAGTACTTTAGACTACTCTCCTGGACCCGGGATTTGGTTTCTGCCTTCTGGATTGCTTGCGTCTCCTGGATTCTTGAACCTTGGCCTGGGCATTAGGAGCGGTACTTTATACTACTCTCCTGGACCCGGGACTTGTTTTCTGCCTTCTTTGCTTGCGTCTCCTGGATTCTGGAGCCTTGGCCTGATTATTAGGAGTGGTACTTCAGACTACTCTCCTGGACCCGGGACTAGGTTTCTGTCTTCTGGATTGCTTGCATCTCCTTGATTCTGGAACCTTAGCCTGGTAATTAGGAGTGGTACTTTAGACTACTCTCCTGGACACCAGACTAGGTTTCTGCCTTCTGGATTGCTTGTGTCTCCTGGATTCTGGAACCTTGGCCTGGTTTTTAGGAGTTGTACATTAGACTACTCTCCTGGACCCCAGACTTGGTTTCAGACTTATGGATTGCTTGCATCTCCTGGATTCTGGAACCTTGGCCTGGTTATTAGGAGTGGTACTTTAGACTACTCTCCTGGTCCTGGGACTTGGTTTCTGACTTCTGGATTGCTTGCGTCTCCTGGTTTCTGGAACCTTGGCTTAGTTATTAGGAGCAGTACTTTAGATACTCTCCTGGGCCTCAGACTTGGTTTCTGCCTTCTGGATTGCTTGCGTCTCCTGGATTCTGGAACCTTGGCCTGGTTATTAGGAGTGGTACTTTAGATATTCTCCTGGACCCTGGACTAGGTTTCTGGCCTCTGAATTGCTTGCGTCTCCTGGTTTCTGGAACCTTGGCCTGGTTATTAGGAGCGGTACTTTAGACTACTCTCCTGGACCCCAGAGTAGGTTTCTGCCTTCTGGATTGCTTGCATCTCCTGGATTCTGGAACCTTGGCCTGGTTTTTAGGAGCGGTACTTTAGACTAGGAGCGGTACTTTAGACTACTCTCCTGGTCCCCAGACTTGGTTTCTGCCTTCTGGATTTCTTGCATCTCCTGGATTCTGGAGCCTTGCTCTAGTTATTATGAGCGGTAATTTAGACTACTCCCCTGCACCTGGGACTTTGTTTCTGCCTTCTGGATTGCTTCAATCTCCTGGATTCTGGATCCTTGGCCTGGTTATGAGGAGCGGTACTTTAGACTATGAGCGGTACTTTAGACTACTCTCCTGGACCCCGGACTTGGTTTCTGCCTTATGGATTGCTTGCATCTCCTGGATTCTGGAACCTTGTCCTGGTTATTAGGAGTGGTACTGTAGACTACTCTCCTGGACTCCGGATTTGGTGTATGCCTTCTGGATTGCTTGCGTCTCCTGGTTTCTGGAACCTTGGCTTAGTTATTAGGAGTGGTACTTTAGATACTCTCCTGGACCTCAGACTTGGTTTCTGCCTTCTGGATTGCTTGCATCTCCTGGATTCTGGAACTTTGGTCTGGTTATTAGGAGTAGGTCTTTAGACTACTCTCTTGGACCCGGGACTAGGTTTCTGCCTTCTGGATTGCTTGCATCTCCTGGTTTCTGGAACTTTGGTCTGGTTATTAGGAGTGGTACTTTAGACTACTCTCCTGGACCCCTCACTAGGTTTCTGCCTTCTGGATTGCTTGCATCTCCTGGATTCTGGAACCTTGTCCTGGTTATTAGGAGTGGTACTTTAGACTACTCTCCTGGACTCCGGATTTGGTGTATGCCTTCTGGATTGCTTGCATCTCCTGGTTTCTGGAACCTTGGCTTAGTTATTAGGAGCAGTACTTTAGATACTCTCCTGGACCTCAGACTTGGTTTCTGCCTTCTGGATTGCTTGCATCAAATGGATTCTGGAACGTTGGCCTGGTTATTATGAGTGGTACTTTAGGTTACTCTCCTGGACCCCAGACTTGGTTTCTGCCTTATGGATTGCTTGCGTCTCCTGGATTCTGGAGCCTTGGCCTGGTTATTAGGAGTGGTACTTTAGACTACTCTCCTGGACTCCGGACTTGGTTTATGCCTTCTGGATTGTTTGCGTCTCCTGGATTCTGGACCTTGGTCTGGTTATTAGGAGCAGTAGTTTAGACTACTCACCTGGACCCCAGACTTGGTTTCTGCCTACTGGATTGCTTGCATCAAATGGATTCTGGAACGTTGGCCTGGTTATTATGAGTGGTACTTTAGAATACTCTCCTGGACCCCAGACTTGGTTTCTGCCTTATGGATTGCTTGCGTCTCCTGGATTCTGGAGCCTTGGCCTGGTTATTAGGAGTGGTACTTTAGACTACTCTCCTGGACCCCAGACTTGGTTTCTGCCTTATGGATTGCTTGCGTCTCCTGGATTCTGGAGCCTTGGCCTGGTTATTAGGAGTGGTACTTTAGACTACTCTCCTGGACTCCGGACTTGGTTTATGCCTTCTGGATTGCTTGCGTCTCCTGGATTCTGGAACCTTGGTCTGGTTATTAGGAGCAGTACTTTAGACTACTCACCTGGACCCCAGACTTGGTTTCTGACATCTGAATTGCTTGCGTCTCCTGGATTCTGGAACCTTGGCCTGATTATTAGGAGTGTTACTTTAGATACTGTCCTGGACCCCAGATTAGGTTTCTGGCCTCTGGATTGCTTGCGTCTCCTGGTTTCTGGAACCCTGGCCCGGTTATTAGGAGCGGTACTTTAGTCTACTCTCCTGGTCCCCAGACTTGGTTTCTGACTTCAGGATTGCTTGCATCTCCTGGATTCTAGAACCTTGGCCTGGTTATTAGGAGCGGTACTTTAGACTACTCTCCTGGACCCCGGAGTAGGTTTCTGTCTTCTGGATTGCTTGCATCTCCTGGATTCTGAATCCATGGCCTGGTTATTAGAAGCGGTACTTTAGACTAGGAGCGGTACTTTAGACTACTCTCCTGGACCCCAGACTTTGTTTCTGCCTTCTGGATTGCTTGCATCTCCTGAATTCTGGATCCTTGGCCTGGTTATTAGGAGCGGTACTTTAGACTAGGAGCAGTACTTTAGACTACTCTCCTGGACCCCAGACTTGGTTTCTGACTTCAGGATTGCTTGCATCTCCTGGATTCTAGAACCTTGGCCTGGTTATTAGGAGCGGTACTTTAGACTACTCTCCTGGACCCCGGAGTAGGTTTCTGTCTTCTGGATTGCTTGCATCTCCTGGATTCTGAATCCATGGCCTGGTTATTAGAAGCGGTACTTTAGACTAGGAGCGGTACTTTAGACTACTCTCCTGGACCCCAGACTTGGTTTCTGCCTTATGGATTGCTTGCATCTCCTGGATTCTGAAACATTGGCCTGGTTATTAAGAGCGGTACTTTAGACTACTCTCCTGGACCCCAAACTAGGTTACTGCCTTCTGGAGTCCTTGCGTCTCCTGGATTCCAGAACATTGGCCTCGTTATTAGGAGTGATACTTTAGACTACTCTCCTGGATCCCGGACTTTGTTTCTGCCTTCTGGATTGCTTAAATCTCCTGGATTCTGGAACCTTGGCCTGGTTATTAGGAGTGGTACTTTAGACTACTCTCCTGGAACCGGGACTTGGTTTCTGACTTCTGGATTGCTTGCATCTCCTGGATTCTGGAAGCTTGACCTCGTTATTAGGAGCCGTACTTTAGACTACTCACCTGGACCCCAGACTTGGTTTCTGATTTCTGGATTGCTTGCATCTCCAGGATTCTGGAACTTTGGTCTGGTTATTAGGAGTCCTACTTTGGACTACTCACCTGGACCCGGGACTATGTTTCTGCCTTCTGGATTGCTTGCATCGACTGGATTCTGGAACTTTGGTCTGGTTAGTAGGAGTGGTACTTTAGACTACTCTCCTGGACCCCAGACTTGGTTTCTGCCTTCTGGATCGCTTGCGTCTCCTGGATTCTGGAGCCTTGGCCTGGTTATTAGGAGCGGTACTTTAGACTACTCTCCTGGACCCGGGATTTGGTTTCTGCCTTCTGGATTGCTTGCGTCTCCTGGATTCTTGAACCTTGGCCTGGGCATTAGGAGCGGTACTTTATACTACTCTCTTGGACCTGGGACTTGTTTTCTGCCTTCTTTGCTTGCGTCTCCTGGATTCTGGAGCCTTGGCCTGATTATTAGGAGTGGTACTTCAGACTACTCTCCTGGACCCGGGACTAGGTTTCTGTCTTCTGGATTGCTTGCATCTCCTTGATTCTGGAACCTTAGCCTGGTAATTAGGAGTGGTACTTTAGACTACTCTCCTGGACCTGGGACTAGGTTTCTGCCTTCGGGATTGCTTGCATCTCCTGGATTCTGGAACATTGGCCTGGTTATTAGGAGCAGTACTTTAGACTACTCACCTGGACCCCAGACTTGGTTTCTGACTTCTGGATTGCTTGCATCTCCTGGATTATGGAACTTGGGTCTGGTTATTAGGAGTGGTACTTTAGACTACTCTCCTGGAATCCGGACTAGGTTTCTGCCTTCTGGATTGTTTGCATCTCCTGGATTCTGGAACATTTGTCTGGTTATTAGGAGTGGTACTTTAGACTACTCTCCTGGACCCGGGACTAGGTTTCTGCCTTCTGGATTGCTTGCATCTCCTGGATTCTGGAACCTTGGCCTGGTTATTAGGAGCTGTACTTTAGACTACTCTCCTGGACCCGGGACTAGGTTTCTGCCTTCTGGATTGTTTGCATCTCCTGGATTCTGGAACTTTTGTCTGGTTATTAGGATTGGTACTTTAGACTACTCTCCTGGACCCGGGACTAGGTTTCTGCCTTCTGGATTGCTTGCATCTCCTAGATTCTGGAACCTTGGCCTGGTTATTAGGAGTGGTACTTTAGACTACTCTCCTGGACCCCAGACTTGGTTTCTGCCTTCTGGATTGCTTGTGTCTCCTGGATTCTGGAGCCTTGGCCTGGTTATTAGGACTGGTACTTTAGACTACTCTCCTGGACTCCGGATTTGGTGTATGCCTTCTGGATTACTTGTGTATCCTGGATTCTGGAACCTTGGCCTGGTTATTAGGAACAGTACTTTAGACTACTCTCCTGGACCTCAGACTTAGTTTCTGACTTCTGGATTGCTTGCGTCTCCTGGTTTCTGGAACCTTGGCTTAGTTATTAGGAGCGGTACTTTAGACTACTCTGCTGGACACCAGACTAGGTTTCTGCCTTCTGGATTGCTTGTGTCTCCTGGATTCTGGAACCTTGGCCTGGTTATTAGGAGTGGTACTTTAGACTACTCTCCTGGTCCTGGGACTTGGTTTCTGACTTCTGGATTGCTTGCGTCTCCTGGTTTCTGGAACCTTGGCTTAGTTATTAGGAGCAGTACTTTAGATACTCTCCTGGGCCTCAGACTTGGTTTCTGCCTTCTGGATTGCTTGCGTCTCCTGGATTCTGGAACCTTGGCCTGGTTATTAGGAGTCGTACTTTAGATATTCTCCTGGACCCTGGACTAGGTTTCTGGCCTCTGAATTGCTTGCATCTCCTGGTTTCTGGAACCTTGGCCTGGTTATTAGGAGCGGTACTTTAGACTACTCTCCTGGACCCCAGAGTAGGTTTCTGCCTTCTGGATTGCTTGCATCTCCTGGATTCTGGAACCTTGGCCTGGTTTTTAGGAGCGGTACTTTAGACTAGGAGCGGTACTTTAGACTACTCTCCTGGTCCCCAGACTTGGTTTCTGCCTTCTGGATTTCTTGCATCTCCTGGATTCTGGAGCCTTGCTCTAGTTATTATGAGCGGTAATTTAGACTACTCCCCTGGACCTGGGACTTTGTTTCTGCCTTCTGGATTGCTTCAATCTCCTGGATTCTGGATCCTTGGCCTGGTTATGAGGAGCGGTACTTTAGACTATGAGCGGTACTTTAGACTACTCTCCTGGACCCCGCACTTGGTTTCTGCCTTATGGATTGCTTGCATCTCCTGGATTCTGGAACCTTGTCCTGGTTATTAGGAGTGGTACTGTAGACTACTCTCCTGGACTCCGGATTTGGTGTATGCCTTCTGGATTGCTTGCGTCTCCTGGTTTCTGGAACCTTGGCTTAGTTATTAGGAGTGGTACTTTAGATACTCTCCTGGACCTCAGACTTGGTTTCTGCCTTCTGGATTGCTTGCATCTCCTGGATTCTGGAACTTTGGTCTGGTTATTAGGAGTAGGTCTTTAGACTACTCTCTTGGACCCGGGACTAGGTTTCTGCCTTCTGGATTGCTTGCATCTCCTGGTTTCTGGAACTTTGGTCTGGTTATTAGGAGTGGTACTTTAGACTACTCTCCTGGACCCCGCACTAGGTTTCTGCCTTCTGGATTGCTTGCATCTCCTGGATTCTGGAACCTTGTCCTGGTTATTAGGAGTGGTACTTTAGACTACTCTCCTGGACTCCGGATTTGGTGTATGCCTTCTGGATTGCTTGCATCTCCTGGTTTCTGGAACCTTGGCTTAGTTATTAGGAGCAGTAGTTTAGACTACTCACCTGGACCCCAGACTTGGTTTCTGACTTCTGGATTGCTTGCATTTGCTGGATTCTGGAACTTTGGTCCGGTTATTATGAGTGGTACTTTAGACTACTCTCCTGGACCCGGGACTAGGTTTCTGCCTTCTGGATTGTTTGCATCTCCTGGATTCTGGAACATTTGTCTGGTTATTAGGAGTGGTACTTTAGACTACTCTCCTGGACCCGGGACTAGGTTTCTGCCTTCTGGATTGCTTGCATCTCCTGGATTCTGGAACCTTGGCCTGGTTATTAGGAGCGGTACTTTAGACTACTCTCCTGGACCCGGGACTAGGTTTCTGCCTTCTGGATTGTTTGCATCTCCTGGATTCTGGAAGTTTTGTCTGGTTATTAGGATTGGTACTTTAGACTACTCTCCTGGACCCGGGGCTAGGTTTCTGCCTTCTGGATTGCTTGCATCTCCTAGATTCTGGAACCTTGGCCTGGTTATTAGGAGTGGTACTTTAGACTACTCTCTTGGACCCCAGACTTGGTTTCTGCCTTCTGGATTGCTTGTGTCTCCTGGATTCTGGAGCCTTGGCCTGGTTATTAGGACTGGTACTTTAGACTACTCTCCTGGACTCCGGATTTGGTGTATGCCTTCTGGATTGCTTGTGTATCCTGGATTCTGGAACCTTGGCCTGGTTATTAGGAACAGTACTTTAGACTACTCTCCTGGACCTCAGACTTAGTTTCTGACTTCTGAATTGCTTGCGTCTCCTAGTTTCTGGAACCTTGGCTTAGTTATTAGGAGCGGTACTTTAGACTACTCTGCTGGACACCAGACTAGGTTTCTGCCTTCTGGATTGCTTGTGTCTCCTGGATTCTGGAACCTTGGCCTGGTTTTTAGGAGTTGTACATTAGACTACTCTCCTGGACCCCAGACTTGGTTTCAGACTTATGGATTGCTTGCATCTCCTGGATTCTGGAACCTTGGCCTGGTTATTAGGAGTGGTACTTTAGACTACTCTCCTGGTCCTGGGACTTGGTTTCTGACTTCTGGATTGCTTGCGTCTCCTGGTTTCTGGAACCTTGGCTTAGTTATTAGGAGCAGTACTTTAGATACTCTCCTGGGCCTCAGACTTGGTTTCTGCCTTCTGGATTGCTTGCGTCTCCTGGATTCTGGAACCTTGGCCTGGTTATTAGGAGTGGTACTTTAGATATTCTCCTGGACCCTGGACTAGGTTTCTGGCCTCTGAATTGCTTGCGTCTCCTGGTTTCTGGAACCTTGGCCTGGTTATTAGGAGCGGTACTTTAGACTACTCTCCTGGACCCCAGAGTAGGTTTCTGCCTTCTGGATTGCTTGCATCTCCTGGATTCTGGAACCTTGGCCTGGTTTTTAGGAGCGGTACTTTAGACTAGGAGCGGTACTTTAGACTACTCTCCTGGTCCCCAGACTTGGTTTCTGCCTTCTGGATTTCTTGCATCTCCTGGATTCCGGAGCCTTGCTCTAGTTATTATGAGCGGTAATTTAGACTACTCCCCTGCACCTGGGACTTTGTTTCTGCCTTCTGGATTGCTTCAATCTCCTGGATTCTGGATCCTTGGCCTGGTTATGAGGAGCGGTACTTTAGACTATGAGCGGTACTTTAGACTACTCTCCTGGACCCCAGACTTGGTTTCTGCCTTATGGATTGCTTGCATCTCCTGGATTCTGGAACCTTGTCCTGGTTATTAGGAGTGGTACTGTAGACTACTCTCCTGGACTCCGGATTTGGTGTATGCCTTCTGGATTGCTTGCGTCTCCTGGTTTCTGGAACCTTGGCTTAGTTATTAGGAGTGGTACTTTAGATACTCTCCTGGACCTCAGACTTGGTTTCTGCCTTCTGGATTGCTTGCATCTCCTGGATTCTGGAACTTTGGTCTGGTTATTAGGAGTAGGTCTTTAGACTACTCTCTTGGACCCGGGACTAGGTTTCTGCCTTCTGGATTGCTTGCATCTCCTGGTTTCTGGAACTTTGGTCTGGTTATTAGGAGTGGTACTTTAGACTACTCTCCTGGACCCCGCACTAGGTTTCTGCCTTCTGGATTGCTTGCATCTCCTGGATTCTGGAACCTTGTCCTGGTTATTAGGAGTGGTACTTTAGACTACTCTCCTGGACTCCGGATTTGGTGTATGCCTTCTGGATTGCTTGCATCTCCTGGTTTCTGGAACCTTGGCTTAGTTATTAGGAGCAGTACTTTAGATACTCTCCTGGACCTCAGACTTGGTTTCTGCCTTCTGGATTGCTTGCATCAAATGGATTCTGGAACGTTGGCCTGGTTATTATGAGTGGTACTTTAGATTACTCTCCTGGACCCCAGACTTGGTTTCTGCCTTATGGATTGCTTGCGTCTCCTGGATTCTGGAGCCTTGGCCTGGTTATTAGGATTGGTACTTTAGACTACTCTCCTGGACTCCGGACTTGGTTTATGCCTTCTGGATTGTTTGCGTCTCCTGGATTCTGGACCTTGGTCTGGTTATTAGGAGCAGTAGTTTAGACTACTCACCTGGACCCCAGACTTGGTTTCTGCCTACTGGATTGCTTGCATCAAATGGATTCTGGAACGTTGGCCTGGTTATTATGAGTGGTACTTTAGAATACTCTCCTGGACCCCAGACTTGGTTTCTGCCTTATGGATTGCTTGCGTCTCCTGGATTCTGGAGCCTTGGCCTGGTTATTAGGAGTGGTACTTTAGACTACTCTCCTGGACCCCAGACTTGGTTTCTGCCTTATGGATTGCTTGCGTCTCCTGGATTCTGGAGCCTTGGCCTGGTTATTAGGAGTGGTACTTTAGACTACTCTCCTGGACTCCGGACTTGGTTTATGCCTTCTGGATTGCTTGCGTCTCCTGGATTCTGGAACCTTGGTCTGGTTATTAGGAGCAGTACTTTAGACTACTCACCTGGACCCCAGACTTGGTTTCTGACATCTGGATTGCTTGCATCTGCTGGATTCTGGAACTTTGGTCTGGTTATTAGGAGTGGTACATTAGACTACTCTCCTGGACCCCAGACTTGGTTTCTGACTTCTGGATTGCCTGCTTCTCCTGGTTTCTGGAACAGTGGCTTAGTTATTAGGAGTGGCACTTTAGATACTCTCCTGGTCCTCAGACTTGGTTTCTGCCTTCTGGATTGCTTGCGTCTCCTGGATTCTGGAACCTTGGCCTGATTATTAGGAGTGTTACTTTAGATACTGTCCTGGACCCCAGATTAGGTTTCTGGCCTCTGGATTGCTTGCGTCTCCTGGTTTCTGGAACCCTGGCCCGGTTATTAGGAGCGGTACTTTAGTCTACTCTCCTGGTCCCCAGACTTGGTTTCTGACTTCAGGATTGCTTGCATCTCCTGGATTCTAGAACCTTGGCCTGGTTATTAGGAGCGGTACTTTAGACTACTCTCCTGGACCCCGGAGTAGGTTTCTGTCTTCTGGATTGCTTGCATCTCCTGGATTCTGAATCCATGGCCTGGTTATTAGAAGCGGTACTTTAGACTAGGAGCGGTACTTTAGACTACTCTCCTGGACCCCAGACTTTGTTTCTGCCTTCTGGATTGCTTGCATCTCCTGAATTCTGGATCCTTGGCCTGGTTATTAGGAGCGGTACTTTAGACTAGGAGCAGTACTTTAGACTACTCTCCTGGACCCCAGACTTGGTTTCTGCCTTATGGATTGCTTGCATCTCCTGGATTCTGAAACATTGGCCTGGTTATTAAGAGCGGTACTTTAGACTACTCTCCTGGACCCCAAACTAGGTTACTGCCTTCTGGAGTCCTTGCGTCTCCTGGATTCCAGAACATTGGCCTCGTTATTAGGAGTGGTACTTTAGACTACTCTCCTGGATCCCGGACTTTGTTTCTGCCTTCTGGATTGCTTAAATCTCCTGGATTCTGGAACCTTGGCCTGGTTATTAGGAGTGGTACTTTAGACTACTCTCCTGGAACCGGGACTTGGTTTCTGACTTCTGGATTGCTTGCATCTCCTGGATTCTGGAAGCTTGACCTCGTTATTAGGAGCCGTACTTTAGACTACTCACCTGGACCCCAGACTTGGTTTCTGATTTCTGGATTGCTTGCATCTCCAGGATTCTGGAACTTTGGTCTGGTTATTAGGAGTCCTACTTTGGACTACTCACCTGGACCCGGGACTATGTTTCTGCCTTCTGGATTGCTTGCATCTCCTGGATTCCGGAACTTTGGTCTGGTTATTAGGAGTGGTACTTTAGACTACTCTCCTGGACCCGGGACTAGGTTTCTGCCTTCTGGATTGCTTGCATCGACTGGATTCTGGAACTTTGGTCTGGTTAGTAGGAGTGGTACTTTAGACTACTCTCCTGGACCCCAGACTTGGTTTCTGCCTTCTGGATCGCTTGCGTCTCCTGGATTCTGGAGCCTTGGCCTGGTTATTAGGAGCGGTACTTTAGACTACTCTCCTGGACCCGGGATTTGGTTTCTGCCTTCTGGATTGCTTGCGTCTCCTGGATTCTTGAACCTTGGCCTGGGCATTAGGAGCGGTACTTTATACTACTCTCCTGGACCTGGGACTTGTTTTCTGCCTTCTTTGCTTGCGTCTCCTGGATTCTGGAGCCTTGGCCTGATTATTAGGAGTGGTACTTCAGACTACTCTCCTGGACCCGGGACTAGGTTTCTGTCTTCTGGATTGCTTGCATCTCCTTGATTCTGGAACCTTAGCCTGGTAATTAGGAGTGGTACTTTAGACTACTCTCCTGGACCTGGGACTAGGTTTCTGCCTTCGGGATTGCTTGCATCTCCTGGATTCTGGAACATTGGCCTGGTTATTAGGAGCAGTACTTTAGACTACTCACCTGGACCCCAGACTTGGTTTCTGACTTCTGGATTGCTTGCATCTCCTGGATTCTGGAACTTGGGTCTGGTTATTAGGAGTGGTACTTTAGACTACTCTCCTGGAATCCGGACTAGGTTTCTGCCTTCTGGATTGTTTGCATCTCCTGGATTCTGGAACATTTGTCTGGTTATTAGGAGTGGTACTTTAGACTACTCTCCTGGACCCGGGACTAGGTTTCTGCCTTCTGGATTGCTTGCATCTCCTGGATTCTGGAACCTTGGCCTGGTTATTAGGAGCTGTACTTTAGACTACTCTCCTGGACCCGGGACTAGGTTTCTGCCTTCTGGATTGTTTGCATCTCCTGGATTCTGGAACTTTTGTCTGGTTATTAGGATTGGTACTTTAGACTACTCTCCTGGACCCGGGACTAGGTTTCTGCCTTCTGGATTGCTTGCATCTCCTAGATTCTGGAACCTTGGCCTGGTTATTAGGAGTGGTACTTTAGACTACTCTCCTGGACCCCAGACTTGGTTTCTGCCTTCTGGATTGCTTGTGTCTCCTGGATTCTGGAGCCTTGGCCTGGTTATTAGGACTGGTACTTTAGACTACTCTCCTGGACTCCGGATTTGGTGTATGCCTTCTGGATTGCTTGTGTATCCTGGATTCTGGAACCTTGGCCTGGTTATTAGGAACAGTACTTTAGACTACTCTCCTGGACCTCAGACTTAGTTTCTGACTTCTGGATTGCTTGCGTCTCCTGGTTTCTGGAACCTTGGCTTAGTTATTAGGAGCGGTACTTTAGACTACTCTGCTGGACACCAGACTAGGTTTCTGCCTTCTGGATTGCTTGTGTCTCCTGGATTCTGGAACCTTGGCCTGGTTATTAGGAGTGGTACTTTAGACTACTCTCCTGGTCCTGGGACTTGGTTTCTGACTTCTGGATTGCTTGCGTCTCCTGGTTTCTGGAACCTTGGCTTAGTTATTAGGAGCAGTACTTTAGATACTCTCCTGGGCCTCAGACTTGGTTTCTGCCTTCTGGATTGCTTGCGTCTCCTGGATTCTGGAACCTTGGCCTGGTTATTAGGAGTCGTACTTTAGATATTCTCCTGGACCCTGGACTAGGTTTCTGGCCTCTGAATTGCTTGCATCTCCTGGTTTCTGGAACCTTGGCCTGGTTATTAGGAGCGGTACTTTAGACTACTCTCCTGGACCCTAGAGTAGGTTTCTGCCTTCTGGATTGCTTGCATCTCCTGGATTCTGGAACCTTGGCCTGGTTTTTAGGAGCGGTACTTTAGACTAGGAGCGGTACTTTAGACTACTCTCCTGGTCCCCAGACTTGGTTTCTGCCTTCTGGATTTCTTGCATCTCCTGGATTCTGGAGCCTTGCTCTAGTTATTATGAGCGGTAATTTAGACTACTCCCCTGGACCTGGGACTTTGTTTCTGCCTTCTGGATTGCTTCAATCTCCTGGATTCTGGATCCTTGGCCTGGTTATGAGGAGCGGTACTTTAGACTATGAGCGGTACTTTAGACTACTCTCCTGGACCCCGCACTTGGTTTCTGCCTTATGGATTGCTTGCATCTCCTGGATTCTGGAACCTTGTCCTGGTTATTAGGAGTGGTACTGTAGACTACTCTCCTGGACTCCGGATTTGGTGTATGCCTTCTGGATTGCTTGCGTCTCCTGGTTTCTGGAACCTTGGCTTAGTTATTAGGAGTGGTACTTTAGATACTCTCCTGGACCTCAGACTTGGTTTCTGCCTTCTGGATTGCTTGCATCTCCTGGATTCTGGAACTTTGGTCTGGTTATTAGGAGTAGGTCTTTAGACTACTCTCTTGGACCCGGGACTAGGTTTCTGCCTTCTGGATTGCTTGCATCTCCTGGTTTCTGGAACTTTGGTCTGGTTATTAGGAGTGGTACTTTAGACTACTCTCCTGGACCCCGCACTAGGTTTCTGCCTTCTGGATTGCTTGCATCTCCTGGATTCTGGAACCTTGTCCTGGTTATTAGGAGTGGTACTTTAGACTACTCTCCTGGACTCCGGATTTGGTGTATGCCTTCTGGATTGCTTGCATCTCCTGGTTTCTGGAACCTTGGCTTAGTTATTAGGAGCAGTAGTTTAGACTACTCACCTGGACCCCAGACTTGGTTTCTGACTTCTGGATTGCTTGCATTTGCTGGATTCTGGAACTTTGGTCCGGTTATTATGAGTGGTACTTTAGACTACTACCCTGGACCCGGGACTAGGTTTTTGCATCTCTTGGATTCTGGAACTTTGGCGTGGTTATTAGGAGCGGCACTTTAGACTACTCACCTGGACCCCAGACTTGCTTTCTGACTTCTGGATTGCTTGCATCTGCTGGATTCTGGAACTTTGTTCTGGTTATTAGGAGTGGTACTTTAGACTACTCTCCTGGACCCGGGACTATGTTTTTGCATCTCCTGGATTCTGGAACTTTGGTCTGGTTATTAAGAGTTGTACATTAGACTACTCTCCTGGACCCCAGACTTGGTTTCTGACTTCTGGATTGCTTGAATATCCTGGATTCTGGAACCTTGGCCTAGTTATTAGGAGTGGTACTTTAGACTACTCTCCTGGACCTGGGACTTGGTTTCTGACTTCTGGATTGCTTGCGTCTCCTGGTTTCTGGAACTTTGGTCTGGTTATTAGGAGTGGTACTTTAGACTACTCTCCTGGACCCCGCACTAGGTTTCTGCCTTCTGGATTGCTTGCATCTCCTGGATTCTGGAAACTTGTCCTGGTTATTAGGAGTGGTAATTTAGACTACTCTCCTGGACTCCGGATTTGGTGTATGCCTTCTGGATTGCTTGCGTCTCCTGGTTTCTGGAACCTTGGCTTAGTTATTAGGAGCGGTACTTTAGATACTCTCCTGGACCTCAGATTTGGTTTCTGCCTTCTGGATTGCTTGCATCAAATGGATTCTGGAACGATGGACTGGTTATTAGGAGTGGTACTTTAGATTACTCTCCTGGACCCCAGACTTGGTTTCTGCCTTATGGATTGCTTGCGTCTCCTGGATTCTAGAGCCTTGGCCTGGTTATTAGGAGTGGTACTTTAGACTACTCTCCTGGACTCCGGACTTGGTTTATGGCTTCTGGATTGCTTGCGTCTCCTGGATTCTGGACCTTAGTCTGGTTATTAGGAGCAGTACTTTAGACTACTCACCTGGACCCCAGACTTGGTTTCTGACTTCTGGATTGCTTGCATTTGCTGGATTCTGGAACTTTGTTCTGGTTATTAGGAGTGGTACTTTAGACTACTCTCCTGGACCCGGGACTAGGTTTTTGCATCTCCTGGATTCTGGAACTTTGGCATGGTTATTAGGAGCGGCACTTTAGACTACTCACCTGGACCCCAGACTTGGTTTCTGACTTCTGGATTGCTTGCATCTGCTGGATTCTGGAACTTTGTTCTGGTTATTAGGAGTGGTACTTTAGACTACTCTCCTGGACCCGGGACTAGGTTTTTGCATCTCCTGGATTCTGGAACTTTGGTCTGGTTATTAAGAGTTGTACATTAGACTACTCTCCTGGACCCCAGACTTGGTTTCTGACTTCTGGATTGCTTGCATCTCCTGGATTCTGGAACCTTGGCCAAGTTATTAGGAGTGGTACTTTAGACTACTCTCTTGGACCTGGGACTTGGTTTCTGACTTCTGGATTGCTTGCGTCTCCTGGTTTCTGGAACCTTGGTCTGGTTATTAGGAGTGGTACTTTAGACTACTCTCCTGGACCCCGCACTAGGTTTCTGCCTTCTGGATTGCTTGCATCTCCTGGATTCTGGAACCTTGTCCTGGTTATTAGGAGTGGTACTTTAGACTACTCTCCTGGACTCCGGATTTGTTGTATGCCTTCTGGATTGCTTGCGTACCCTGGTTTCTGGAACCTTGCTTAGTTATTAGGAGCGGTACTTTAGATTACTCTCCTGGACCCCAGACTTGGTTTCTGCCTTATGGTTTGCTTGCGTCTCCTGGATTCTGGAGCCCTGGCCTGGTTATTAGGAGTGGTACTTTAGACTACTCTCCTGGACTGCGGACTTGGTTTATGCCTTCTGGATTGCTTGTGTCTCCTGGATTCTGGACCTCGGTCTGGTTATTAGGAGCAGTACTTTAGACTACTCTCCTGGGCCCCAGACTTGGTTTCTGACTTCTGGATTGCTTGCATCTGCTGGATTCTGGAACTTTGGTCTGGTTATTAGGAGTGGTACTTTAGACTACTCTCCTGGACCCGGGACTAGGTTTTTGCATCTCCTGGATTCTGGAACCTTGGCGTGGTTATTAGGAGCGGCACTTCAGACTACTCAGCTGGACCCCAGACTTGGTTGCTGACTTCTGGATTGCTTGTATCTGCTGGATTCTGGAACTTTGTTCTGGTTATTAGGAGTGGTACTTTAGACTACTCTCCTGGACCCGGGACTAGGTTTTTGCATTTCCTGGATTCTGGAACTTTGGTCTGGTTATTATGAGTGGTACTTTAGAATACTCTCCTGGACCCCAGACTTGGTTTCTGCCTTATGGATTGCTTGCGTCTCCTGGATTCTGGAGCCTTGGCCTGGTTATTAGGAGTGGTACTTTAGACTACTCTCCTGGACCCCAGACTTGGTTTCTGCCTTATGGATTGCTTGCGTCTCCTGGATTCTGGAGCCTTGGCCAGGTTATTAGGAGTGGTACTTTAGACTACTCTCCTGGACTCCGGACTTGGTTTATGCCTTCTGGATTGCTTGCGTCTCCTGGATTCTGGAACCTTGGTCTGGTTATTAGGAGCAGTACTTTAGACTACTCACCTGGACCCCAGACTTGGTTTCTGACATCTGGATTGCTTGCATCTGCTGGATTCTGGAACTTTGGTCTGGTTATTAGGAGTGGTACATTAGACTACTCTCCTGGACCCCAGACTTGGTTTCTGACTTCTGGATTGCCTGCTTCTCCTGGTTTCTGGAACAGTGGCTTAGTTATTAGGAGTGGCACTTTAGATACTCTCCTGGTCCTCAGACTTGGTTTCTGCCTTCTGGATTGCTTGCGTCTCCTGGATTCTGGAACCTTGGCCTGATTATTAGGAGTGTTACTTTAGATACTGTCCTGGACCCCAGATTAGGTTTCTGGCCTCTGGATTGCTTGCGTCTCCTGGTTTCTGGAACCCTGGCCCGGTTATTAGGAGCGGTACTTTAGTCTACTCTCCTGGTCCCCAGACTTGGTTTCTGACTTCAGGATTGTTTGCATCTCCTGGATTCTAGAACCTTGGCCTGGTTATTAGGAGCGGTACTTTAGACTACTCTCCTGGACCCCGGAGTAGGTTTCTGCCTTCTGGATTGCTTGCATCTCCTGGATTCTGAATCCATGGCCTGGTTATTAGAAGCGGTACTTTAGACTAGGAGCGGTACTTTAGACTACTCTCCTGGACCCCAGACTTTGTTTCTGCCTTCTGGATTGCTTGCATCTCCTGAATTCTGGATCCTTGGCCTGGTTATTAGGAGCGGTACTTTAGACTAGGAGCAGTACTTTAGACTACTCTCCTGGACCCCAGACTTGGTTTCTGCCTTATGGATTGCTTGCATCTCCTGGATTCTGAAACATTGGCCTGGTTATTAAGAGCGGTACTTTAGACTACTCTCCTGGACCCCAAACTAGGTTACTGCCTTCTGGAGTCCTTGCGTCTCCTGGATTCCAGAACATTGGCCTCGTTATTAGGAGTGGTACTTTAGACTACTCTCCTGGATCCCGGACTTTGTTTCTGCCTTCTGGATTGCTTAAATCTCCTGGATTCTGGAACCTTGGCCTGGTTATTAGGAGTGGTACTTTAGACTACTCTCCTGGAACCGGGACTTGGTTTCTGACTTCTGGATTGCTTGCATCTCCTGGATTCTGGAAGCTTGACCTCGTTATTAGGAGCCGTACTTTAGACTACTTACCTGGACCCCAGACTTGGTTTCTGATTTCTGGATTGCTTGCATCTCCAGGATTCTGGAACTTTGGTCTGGTTATTAGGAGTTCTACTTTAGACTACTCACCTGGACCCGGGACTATGTTTCTGCCTTCTGGATTGCTTGCATCTCCTGGATTCCGGAACTTTGGTCTGGTTATTAGGAGTGGTACTTTAGACTACTCTCCTGGACCCGGGACTAGGTTTCTGCCTTCTGGATTGCTTGCATCGACTGGATTCTGGAACTTTGGTCTGGTTAGTAGGAGTGGTACTTTAGACTACTCTCCTGGACCCCAGACTTGGTTTCTGCCTTCTGGATCGCTTGCGTCTCCTGGATTCTGGAGCCTTGGCCTGGTTATTAGGAGCGGTACTTTAGACTACTCTCCTGGACCCGGGATTTGGTTTCTGCCTTCTGGATTGCTTGCGTCTCCTGGATTCTTGAACCTTGGCCTGGGCATTAGGAGCGGTACTTTATACTACTCTCCTGGGCCTGGGACTTGTTTTCTGCCTTCTTTGCTTGCGTCTCCTGGATTCTGGAGCCTTGGCCTGATTATTAGGAGTGGTACTTCAGACTACTCTCCTGGACCCGGGACTAGGTTTCTGTCTTCTGGATTGCTTGCATCTCCTTGATTCTGGAACCTTAGCCTGGTAATTAGGAGTGGTACTTTAGACTACTCTCCTGGACCTGGGACTAGGTTTCTGCCTTCGGGATTGCTTGCATCTCCTGGATTCTGGAACATTGGCCTGGTTATTAGGAGCAGTACTTTAGACTACTCACCTGGACCCCAGACTTGGTTTCTGACTTCTGGATTGCTTGCATCTCCTGGATTCTGGAACTTGGGTCTGGTTATTAGGAGTGGTACTTTAGACTACTCTCCTGGAATCCGGACTAGGTTTCTGCCTTCTGGATTGTTTGCATCTCCTGGATTCTGGAACATTTGTCTGGTTATTAGGAGTGGTACTTTAGACTACTCTCCTGGACCCGGGACTAGGTTTCTGCCTTCTGGATTGCTTGCATCTCCTGGATTCTGGAACCTTGGCCTGGTTATTAGGAGCGGTACTTTAGACTACTCTCCTGGACCCGGGACTAGGTTTCTGCCTTCTGGATTGTTTGCATCTCCTGGATTCTGGAACTTTTGTCTGGTTATTAGGATTGGTACTTTAGACTACTCTCCTGGACCCGGGACTAGGTTTCTGCCTTCTGGATTGCTTGCATCTCCTAGATTCTGGAACCTTGGCCTGGTTATTAGGAGTGGTACTTTAGACTACTCTCCTGGACCCCAGACTTGGTTTCTGCCTTCTGGATTGCTTGTGTCTCCTGGATTCTGGAGCCTTGGCCTGGTTATTAGGACTGGTACTTTAGACTACTCTCCTGGACTCCGGATTTGGTGTATGCCTTCTGGATTGCTTGTGTATCCTGGATTCTGGAACCTTGGCCTGGTTATTAGGAACAGTACTTTAGACTACTCTCCTGGACCTCAGACTTAGTTTCTGACTTCTGGATTGCTTGCGTCTCCTGGTTTCTGGAACCTTGGCTTAGTTATTAGGAGCGGTACTTTAGACTACTCTGCTGGACACCAGACTAGGTTTCTGCCTTCTGGATTGCTTGTGTCTCCTGGATTCTGGAACCTTGGCCTGGTTATTAGGAGTTGTACATTAGACTACTCTCCTGAACCCCAGACTTGGTTTCAGACTTATGTATTGCTTGCATCTCCTGGATTCTGGAACCTTGGCCTGGTTATTAGGAGTGGTACTTTAGACTACTCTCCTGATCCTGGGACTTGGTTTCTGACTTCTGGATTGCTTGCGTCTCCTGGTTTCTGGAACCTTGGCTTAGTTATTAGGAGCAGTACTTTAGATACTCTCCTGGGCCTCAGACTTGGTTTCTGCCTTCTGGATTGCTTGCGTCTCCTGGATTCTGGAACCTTGGCCTGGTTATTAGGAGTGGTACTTTAGATATTCTCCTGGACCCCAGACTTGGTTTCAGACTTATGGATTGCTTGCATCTCCTGGATTCTGGAACCTTGGCCTGGTTATTAGGAGTGGTACTTTAGACTACTCTCCTGGTCCTGGGACTTGGTTTCTGACTTCTGGATTGCTTGCGTCTCCTGGTTTCTGGAACCTTGGCTTAGTTATTAGGAGCAGTACTTTAGATACTCTCCTGGGCCTCAGACTTGGTTTCTGCCTTCTGGATTGCTTGCGTCTCCTGGATTCTGGAACCTTGGCCTGGTTATTAGGAGTGGTACTTTAGATATTCTCCTGGACCCTGGACTAGGTTTCTGGCCTCTGAATTGCTTGCGTCTCCTGGTTTCTGGAACCTTGGCCTGGTTATTAGGAGCGGTACTTTAGACTACTCTCCTGGACCCCAGAGTAGGTTTCTGCCTTCTGGATTGCTTGCATCTCCTGGATTCTGGAACCTTGGCCTGGTTTTTAGGAGCGGTACTTTAGACTAGGAGCGGTACTTTAGACTACTCTCCTGGTCCCCAGACTTGGTTTCTGCCTTCTGGAATTCTTGCATCTCCTGGATTCTGGAGCCTTGCTCTAGTTATTATGAGCGGTAATTTAGACTACTCCCCTGCACCTGGGACTTTGTTTCTGCCTTCTGGATTGCTTCAATCTCCTGGATTCTGGATCCTTGGCCTGGTTATGAGGAGCGGTACTTTAGACTATGAGCGGTACTTTAGACTACTCTCCTGGACCCCGGACTTGGTTTCTGCCTTATGGATTGCTTGCATCTCCTGGATTCTGGAACCTTGTCCTGGTTATTAGGAGTGGTACTGTAGACTACTCTCCTGGACTCCGGATTTGGTGTATGCCTTCTGGATTGCTTGCGTCTCCTGGTTTCTGGAACCTTGGCTTAGTTATTAGGAGTGGTACTTTAGATACTCTCCTGGACCTCAGACTTGGTTTCTGCCTTCTGGATTGCTTGCATCTCCTGGATTCTGGAACTTTGGTCTGGTTATTAGGAGTAGGTCTTTAGACTACTCTCTTGGACCCGGGACTAGGTTTCTGCCTTCTGGATTGCTTGCATCTCCTGGTTTCTGGAACTTTGGTCTGGTTATTAGGAGTGGTACTTTAGACTACTCTCCTGGACCCCGCACTAGGTTTCTGCCTTCTGGATTGCTTGCATCTCCTGGATTCTGGAACCTTGTCCTGGTTATTAGGAGTGGTACTTTAGACTACTCTCCTGGACTCCGGATTTGGTGTATGCCTTCTGGATTGCTTGCATCTCCTGGTTTCTGGAACCTTGGCTTAGTTATTAGGAGCAGTACTTTAGATACTCTCCTGGACCTCAGACTTGGTTTCTGCCTTCTGGATTGCTTGCATCAAATGGATTCTGGAACGTTGGCCTGGTTATTATGAGTGGTACTTTAGATTACTCTCCTGGACCCCAGACTTGGTTTCTGCCTTATGGATTGCTTGCGTCTCCTGGATTCTGGAGCCTTGGCCTGGTTATTAGGAGTGGTACTTTAGACTACTCTCCTGGACTCCGGACTTGGTTTATGCCTTCTGGATTGTTTGCGTCTCCTGGATTCTGGACCTTGGTCTGGTTATTAGGAGCAGTAGTTTAGACTACTCACCTGGACCCCAGACTTGGTTTCTGCCTACTGGATTGCTTGCATCAAATGGATTCTGGAACGTTGGCCTGGTTATTATGAGTGGTACTTTAGAATACTCTCCTGGACCCCAGACTTGGTTTCTGCCTTATGGATTGCTTGCGTCTCCTGGATTCTGGAGCCTTGGCCTGGTTATTAGGAGTGGTACTTTAGACTACTCTCCTGGACCCCAGACTTGGTTTCTGCCTTATGGATTGCTTGCGTCTCCTGGATTCTGGAGCCTTGGCCTGGTTATTAGGAGTGGTACTTTAGACTACTCTCCTGGACTCCGGACTTGGTTTATGCCTTCTGGATTGCTTGCGTCTCCTGGATTCTGGAACCTTGGTCTGGTTATTAGGAGCAGTACTTTAGACTACTCACCTGGACCCCAGACTTGGTTTCTGACATCTGGATTGCTTGCATCTGCTGGATTCTGGAACTTTGGTCTGGTTATTAGGAGTGGTACATTAGACTACTCTCCTGGACCCCAGACTTGGTTTCTGACTTCTGGATTGCCTGCTTCTCCTGGTTTCTGGAACAGTGGCTTAGTTATTAGGAGTGGCACTTTAGATACTCTCCTGGTCCTCAGACTTGGTTTCTGCCTTCTGGATTGCTTGCGTCTCCTGGATTCTGGAACCTTGGCCTGATTATTAGGAGTGTTACTTTAGATACTGTCCTGGACCCCAGATTAGGTTTCTGGCCTCTGGATTGCTTGCGTCTCCTGGTTTCTGGAACCCTGGCCCGGTTATTAGGAGCGGTACTTTAGTCTACTCTCCTGGTCCCCAGACTTGGTTTCTGACTTCAGGATTGCTTGCATCTCCTGGATTCTAGAACCTTGGCCTGGTTATTAGGAGCGGTACTTTAGACTACTCTCCTGGACCCCGGAGTAGGTTTCTGTCTTCTGGATTGCTTGCATCTCCTGGATTCTGAATCCATGGCCTGGTTATTAGAAGCGGTACTTTAGACTAGGAGCGGTACTTTAGACTACTCTCCTGGACCCCAGACTTTGTTTCTGCCTTCTGGATTGCTTGCATCTCCTGAATTCTGGATCCTTGGCCTGGTTATTAGGAGCGGTACTTTAGACTAGGAGCAGTACTTTAGACTACTCTCCTGGACCCCAGACTTGGTTTCTGCCTTATGGATTGCTTGCATCTCCTGGATTCTGAAACATTGGCCTGGTTATTAAGAGCGGTACTTTAGACTACTCTCCTGGACCCCAAACTAGGTTACTGCCTTCTGGAGTCCTTGCGTCTCCTGGATTCCAGAACATTGGCCTCGTTATTAGGAGTGGTACTTTAGACTACTCTCCTGGATCCCGGACTTTGTTTCTGCCTTCTGGATTGCTTAAATCTCCTGGATTCTGGAACCTTGGCCTGGTTATTAGGAGTGGTACTTTAGACTACTCTCCTGGAACCGGGACTTGGTTTCTGACTTCTGGATTGCTTGCATCTCCTGGATTCTGGAAGCTTGACCTCGTTATTAGGAGCCGTACTTTAGACTACTCACCTGGACCCCAGACTTGGTTTCTGATTTCTGGATTGCTTGCATCTCCAGGATTCTGGAACTTTGGTCTGGTTATTAGGAGTCCTACTTTGGACTACTCACCTGGACCCGGGACTATGTTTCTGCCTTCTGGATTGCTTGCATCTCCTGGATTCCGGAACTTTGGTCTGGTTATTAGGAGTGGTACTTTAGACTACTCTCCTGGACCCGGGACTAGGTTTCTGCCTTCTGGATTGCTTGCATCGACTGGATTCTGGAACTTTGGTCTGGTTAGTAGGAGTGGTACTTTAGACTACTCTCCTGGACCCCAGACTTGGTTTCTGCCTTCTGGATCGCTTGCGTCTCCTGGATTCTGGAGCCTTGGCCTGGTTATTAGGAGCGGTACTTTAGACTACTCTCCTGGACCCGGGATTTGGTTTCTGCCTTCTGGATTGCTTGCGTCTCCTGGATTCTTGAACCTTGGCCTGGGCATTAGGAGCGGTACTTTATACTACTCTCCTGGACCTGGGACTTGTTTTCTGCCTTCTTTGCTTGCGTCTCCTGGATTCTGGAGCCTTGGCCTGATTATTAGGAGTGGTACTTCAGACTACTCTCCTGGACCCGGGACTAGGTTTCTGTCTTCTGGATTGCTTGCATCTCCTTGATTCTGGAACCTTAGCCTGGTAATTAGGAGTGGTACTTTAGACTACTCTCCTGGACCTGGGACTAGGTTTCTGCCTTCGGGATTGCTTGCATCTCCTGGATTCTGGAACATTGGCCTGGTTATTAGGAGCAGTACTTTAGACTACTCACCTGGACCCCAGACTTGGTTTCTGACTTCTGGATTGCTTGCATCTCCTGGATTCTGGAACTTGGGTCTGGTTATTAGGAGTGGTACTTTAGACTACTCTCCTGGAATCCGGACTAGGTTTCTGCCTTCTGGATTGTTTGCATCTCCTGGATTCTGGAACATTTGTCTGGTTATTAGGAGTGGTACTTTAGACTACTCTCCTGGACCCGGGACTAGGTTTCTGCCTTCTGGATTGCTTGCATCTCCTGGATTCTGGAACCTTGGCCTGGTTATTAGGAGCTGTACTTTAGACTACTCTCCTGGACCCGGGACTAGGTTTCTGCCTTCTGGATTGTTTGCATCTCCTGGATTCTGGAACTTTTGTCTGGTTATTAGGATTGGTACTTTAGACTACTCTCCTGGACCCGGGACTAGGTTTCTGCCTTCTGGATTGCTTGCATCTCCTAGATTCTGGAACCTTGGCCTGGTTATTAGGAGTGGTACTTTAGACTACTCTCCTGGACCCCAGACTTGGTTTCTGCCTTCTGGATTGCTTGTGTCTCCTGGATTCTGGAGCCTTGGCCTGGTTATTAGGACTGGTACTTTAGACTACTCTCCTGGACTCCGGATTTGGTGTATGCCTTCTGGATTGCTTGTGTATCCTGGATTCTGGAACCTTGGCCTGGTTATTAGGAACAGTACTTTAGACTACTCTCCTGGACCTCAGACTTAGTTTCTGACTTCTGGATTGCTTGCGTCTCCTGGTTTCTGGAACCTTGGCTTAGTTATTAGGAGCGGTACTTTAGACTACTCTGCTGGACACCAGACTAGGTTTCTGCCTTCTGGATTGCTTGTGTCTCCTGGATTCTGGAACCTTGGCCTGGTTATTAGGAGTGGTACTTTAGACTACTCTCCTGGTCCTGGGACTTGGTTTCTGACTTCTGGATTGCTTGCGTCTCCTGGTTTCTGGAACCTTGGCTTAGTTATTAGGAGCAGTACTTTAGATACTCTCCTGGGCCTCAGACTTGGTTTCTGCCTTCTGGATTGCTTGCGTCTCCTGGATTCTGGAACCTTGGCCTGGTTATTAGGAGTCGTACTTTAGATATTCTCCTGGACCCTGGACTAGGTTTCTGGCCTCTGAATTGCTTGCATCTCCTGGTTTCTGGAACCTTGGCCTGGTTATTAGGAGCGGTACTTTAGACTACTCTCCTGGACCCCAGAGTAGGTTTCTGCCTTCTGGATTGCTTGCATCTCCTGGATTCTGGAACCTTGGCCTGGTTTTTAGGAGCGGTACTTTAGACTAGGAGCGGTACTTTAGACTACTCTCCTGGTCCCCAGACTTGGTTTCTGCCTTCTGGATTTCTTGCATCTCCTGGATTCTGGAGCCTTGCTCTAGTTATTATGAGCGGTAATTTAGACTACTCCCCTGGACCTGGGACTTTGTTTCTGCCTTCTGGATTGCTTCAATCTCCTGGATTCTGGATCCTTGGCCTGGTTATGAGGAGCGGTACTTTAGACTATGAGCGGTACTTTAGACTACTCTCCTGGACCCCGCACTTGGTTTCTGCCTTATGGATTGCTTGCATCTCCTGGATTCTGGAACCTTGTCCTGGTTATTAGGAGTGGTACTGTAGACTACTCTCCTGGACTCCGGATTTGGTGTATGCCTTCTGGATTGCTTGCGTCTCCTGGTTTCTGGAACCTTGGCTTAGTTATTAGGAGTGGTACTTTAGATACTCTCCTGGACCTCAGACTTGGTTTCTGCCTTCTGGATTGCTTGCATCTCCTGGATTCTGGAACTTTGGTCTGGTTATTAGGAGTAGGTCTTTAGACTACTCTCTTGGACCCGGGACTAGGTTTCTGCCTTCTGGATTGCTTGCATCTCCTGGTTTCTGGAACTTTGGTCTGGTTATTAGGAGTGGTACTTTAGACTACTCTCCTGGACCCCGCACTAGGTTTCTGCCTTCTGGATTGCTTGCATCTCCTGGATTCTGGAACCTTGTCCTGGTTATTAGGAGTGGTACTTTAGACTACTCTCCTGGACTCCGGATTTGGTGTATGCCTTCTGGATTGCTTGCATCTCCTGGTTTCTGGAACCTTGGCTTAGTTATTAGGAGCAGTAGTTTAGACTACTCACCTGGACCCCAGACTTGGTTTCTGACTTCTGGATTGCTTGCATTTGCTGGATTCTGGAACTTTGGTCCGGTTATTATGAGTGGTACTTTAGACTACTCTCCTGGACCCGGGACTAGGTTTTTGCATCTCTTGGATTCTGGAACTTTGGCGTGGTTATTAGGAGCGGCACTTTAGACTACTCACCTGGACCCCAGACTTGCTTTCTGACTTCTGGATTGCTTGCATCTGCTGGATTCTGGAACTTTGTTCTGGTTATTAGGAGTGGTACTTTAGACTACTCTCCTGGACCCGGGACTATGTTTTTGCATCTCCTGGATTCTGGAACTTTGGTCTGGTTATTAAGAGTTGTACATTAGACTACTCTCCTGGACCCCAGACTTGGTTTCTGACTTCTGGATTGCTTGCATATCCTGGATTCTGGAACCTTGGCCTAGTTATTAGGAGTGGTACTTTAGACTACTCTCCTGGACCTGGGACTTGGTTTCTGACTTCTGGATTGCTTGCGTCTCCTGGTTTCTGGAACTTTGGTCTGGTTATTAGGAGTGGTACTTTAGACTACTCTCCTGGACCCCGCACTAGGTTTCTGCCTTCTGGATTGCTTGCATCTCCTGGATTCTGGAAACTTGTCCTGGTTATTAGGAGTGGTAATTTAGACTACTCTCCTGGACTCCGGATTTGGTGTATGCCTTCTGGATTGCTTGCGTCTCCTGGTTTCTGGAACCTTGGCTTAGTTATTAGGAGCGGCACTTTAGATACTCTCCTGGACCTCAGATTTGGTTTCTGCCTTCTGGATTGCTTGCATCAAATGGATTCTGGAACGATGGACTGGTTATTAGGAGTGGTACTTTAGATTACTCTCCTGGACCCCAGACTTGGTTTCTGCCTTATGGATTGCTTGCGTCTCCTGGATTCTAGAGCCTTGGCCTGGTTATTAGGAGTGGTACTTTAGACTACTCTCCTGGACTCCGGACTTGGTTTATGGCTTCTGGATTGCTTGCGTCTCCTGGATTCTGGACCTTAGTCTGGTTATTAGGAGCAGTACTTTAGACTACTCACCTGGACCCCAGACTTGGTTTCTGACTTCTGGATTGCTTGCATTTGCTGGATTCTGGAACTTTGTTCTGGTTATTAGGAGTGGTACTTTAGACTACTCTCCTGGACCCGGGACTAGGTTTTTGCATCTCCTGGATTCTGGAACTTTGGCATGGTTATTAGGAGCGGCACTTTAGACTACTCACCTGGACCCCAGACTTGGTTTCTGACTTCTGGATTGCTTGCATCTGCTGGATTCTGGAACTTTGTTCTGGTTATTAGGAGTGGTACTTTAGACTACTCTCCTGGACCCGGGACTAGGTTTTTGCATCTCCTGGATTCTGGAACTTTGGTCTGGTTATTAAGAGTTGTACATTAGACTACTCTCCTGGACCCCAGACTTGGTTTCTGACTTCTGGATTGCTTGCATCTCCTGGATTCTGGAACCTTGGCCAAGTTATTAGGAGTGGTACTTTAGACTACTCTCTTGAACCTGGGACTTGGTTTCTGACTTCTGGATTGCTTGCGTCTCCTGGTTTCTGGAACCTTGGTCTGGTTATTAGGAGTGGTACTTTAGACTACTCTCCTGGACCCCGCACTAGGTTTCTGCCTTCTGGATTGCTTGCATCTCCTGGATTCTGGAACCTTGTCCTGGTTATTAGGAGTGGTACTTTAGACTACTCTCCTGGACTCCGGATTTGTTGTATGCCTTCTGGATTGCTTGCGTACCCTGGTTTCTGGAACCTTGCTTAGTTATTAGGAGCGGTACTTTAGATTACTCTCCTGGACCCCAGACTTGGTTTCTGCCTTATGGTTTGCTTGCGTCTCCTGGATTCTGGAGCCCTGGCCTGGTTATTAGGAGTGGTACTTTAGACTACTCTCCTGGACTGCGGACTTGGTTTATGCCTTCTGGATTGCTTGTGTCTCCTGGATTCTGGACCTCGGTCTGGTTATTAGGAGCAGTACTTTAGACTACTCTCCTGGGCCCCAGACTTGGTTTCTGACTTCTGGATTGCTTGCATCTGCTGGATTCTGGAACTTTGGTCTGGTTATTAGGAGTGGTACTTTAGACTACTCTCCTGGACCCGGGACTAGGTTTTTGCATCTCCTGGATTCTGGAACCTTGGCGTGGTTATTAGGAGCGGCACTTCAGACTACTCAGCTGGACCCCAGACTTGGTTGCTGACTTCTGGATTGCTTGTATCTGCTGGATTCTGGAACTTTGTTCTGGTTATTAGGAGTGGTACTTTAGACTACTCTCCTGGACCCGGGACTAGGTTTTTGCATTTCCTGGATTCTGGAACTTTGGTCTGGTTATTATGAGTGGTACTTTAGAATACTCTCCTGGACCCCAGACTTGGTTTCTGCCTTATGGATTGCTTGCGTCTCCTGGATTCTGGAGCCTTGGCCTGGTTATTAGGAGTGGTACTTTAGACTACTCTCCTGGACCCCAGACTTGGTTTCTGCCTTATGGATTGCTTGCGTCTCCTGGATTCTGGAGCCTTGGCCTGGTTATTAGGAGTGGTACTTTAGACTACTCTCCTGGACTCCGGACTTGGTTTATGCCTTCTGGATTGCTTGCGTCTCCTGGATTCTGGAACCTTGGTCTGGTTATTAGGAGCAGTACTTTAGACTACTCACCTGGACCCCAGACTTGGTTTCTGACATCTGGATTGCTTGCATCTGCTGGATTCTGGAACTTTGGTCTGGTTATTAGGAGTGGTACATTAGACTACTCTCCTGGACCCCAGACTTGGTTTCTGACTTCTGGATTGCCTGCTTCTCCTGGTTTCTGGAACAGTGGCTTAGTTATTAGGAGTGGCACTTTAGATACTCTCCTGGTCCTCAGACTTGGTTTCTGCCTTCTGGATTGCTTGCGTCTCCTGGATTCTGGAACCTTGGCCTGATTATTAGGAGTGTTACTTTAGATACTGTCCTGGACCCCAGATTAGGTTTCTGGCCTCTGGATTGCTTGCGTCTCCTGGTTTCTGGAACCCTGGCCCGGTTATTAGGAGCGGTACTTTAGTCTACTCTCCTGGTCCCCAGACTTGGTTTCTGACTTCAGGATTGTTTGCATCTCCTGGATTCTAGAACCTTGGCCTGGTTATTAGGAGCGGTACTTTAGACTACTCTCCTGGACCCCGGAGTAGGTTTCTGCCTTCTGGATTGCTTGCATCTCCTGGATTCTGAATCCATGGCCTGGTTATTAGAAGCGGTACTTTAGACTAGGAGCGGTACTTTAGACTACTCTCCTGGACCCCAGACTTTGTTTCTGCCTTCTGGATTGCTTGCATCTCATGAATTCTGGATCCTTGGCCTGGTTATTAGGAGCGGTACTTTAGACTAGGAGCAGTACTTTAGACTACTCTCCTGGACCCCAGACTTGGTTTCTGCCTTATGGATTGCTTGCATCTCCTGGATTCTGAAACATTGGCCTGGTTATTAAGAGCGGTACTTTAGACTACTCTCCTGGACCCCAAACTAGGTTACTGCCTTCTGGAGTCCTTGCGTCTCCTGGATTCCAGAACATTGGCCTCGTTATTAGGAGTGGTACTTTAGACTACTCTCCTGGATCCCGGACTTTGTTTCTGCCTTCTGGATTGCTTAAATCTCCTGGATTCTGGAACCTTGGCCTGGTTATTAGGAGTGGTACTTTAGACTACTCTCCTGGAACCGGGACTTGGTTTCTGACTTCTGGATTGCTTGCATCTCCTGGATTCTGGAAGCTTGACCTCGTTATTAGGAGCCGTACTTTAGACTACTTACCTGGACCCCAGACTTGGTTTCTGATTTCTGGATTGCTTGCATCTCCAGGATTCTGGAACTTTGGTCTGGTTATTAGGAGTTCTACTTTAGACTACTCACCTGGACCCGGGACTATGTTTCTGCCTTCTGGATTGCTTGCATCTCCTGGATTCCGGAACTTTGGTCTGGTTATTAGGAGTGGTACTTTAGACTACTCTCCTGGACCCGGGACTAGGTTTCTGCCTTCTGGATTGCTTGCATCGACTGGATTCTGGAACTTTGGTCTGGTTAGTAGGAGTGGTACTTTAGACTACTCTCCTGGACCCCAGACTTGGTTTCTGCCTTCTGGATCGCTTGCGTCTCCTGGATTTTGGAGCCTTGGCCTGGTTATTAGGAGCGGTACTTTAGACTACTCTCCTGGACCCGGGATTTGGTTTCTGCCTTCTGGATTGCTTGCGTCTCCTGGATTCTTGAACCTTGGCCTGGGCATTAGGAGCGGTACTTTATACTACTCTCCTGGGCCTGGGACTTGTTTTCTGCCTTCTTTGCTTGCGTCTCCTGGATTCTGGAGCCTTGGCCTGATTATTAGGAGTGGTACTTCAGACTACTCTCCTGGACCCGGGACTAGGTTTCTGTCTTCTGGATTGCTTGCATCTCCTTGATTCTGGAACCTTAGCCTGGTAATTAGGAGTGGTACTTTAGACTACTCTCCTGGACCTGGGACTAGGTTTCTGCCTTCGGGATTGCTTGCATCTCCTGGATTCTGGAACATTGGCCTGGTTATTAGGAGCAGTACTTTAGACTACTCACCTGGACCCCAGACTTGGTTTCTGACTTCTGGATTGCTTGCATCTCCTGGATTCTGGAACTTGGGTCTGGTTATTAGGAGTGGTACTTTAGACTACTCTCCTGGAATCCGGACTAGGTTTCTGCCTTCTGGATTGTTTGCATCTCCTGGATTCTGGAACATTTGTCTGGTTATTAGGAGTGGTACTTTAGACTACTCTCCTGGACCCGGGACTAGGTTTCTGCCTTCTGGATTGCTTGCATCTCCTGGATTCTGGAACCTTGGCCTGGTTATTAGGAGCGGTACTTTAGACTACTCTCCTGGACCCGGGACTAGGTTTCTGCCTTCTGGATTGTTTGCATCTCCTGGATTCTGGAACTTTTGTCTGGTTATTAGGATTGGTACTTTAGACTACTCTCCTGGACCCGGGACTAGGTTTCTGCCTTCTGGATTGCTTGCATCTCCTAGATTCTGGAACCTTGGCCTGGTTATTAGGAGTGGTACTTTAGACTACTCTCCTGGACCCCAGACTTGGTTTCTGCCTTCTGGATTGCTTGTGTCTCCTGGATTCTGGAGCCTTGGCCTGGTTATTAGGACTGGTACTTTAGACTACTCTCCTGGACTCCGGATTTGGTGTATGCCTTCTGGATTGCTTGTGTATCCTGGATTCTGGAACCTTGGCCTGGTTATTAGGAACAGTACTTTAGACTACTCTCCTGGACCTCAGACTTAGTTTCTGACTTCTGGATTGCTTGCGTCTCCTGGTTTCTGGAACCTTGGCTTAGTTATTAGGAGCGGTACTTTAGACTACTCTGCTGGACACCAGACTAGGTTTCTGCCTTCTGGATTGCTTGTGTCTCCTGGATTCTGGAACCTTGGCCTGGTTATTAGGAGTTGTACATTAGACTACTCTCCTGAACCCCAGACTTGGTTTCAGACTTATGGATTGCTTGCATCTCCTGGATTCTGGAACCTTGGCCTGGTTATTAGGAGTGGTACTTTAGACTACTCTCCTGATCCTGGGACTTGGTTTCTGACTTCTGGATTGCTTGCGTCTCCTGGTTTCTGGAACCTTGGCTTAGTTATTAGGAGCAGTACTTTAGATACTCTCCTGGGCCTCAGACTTGGTTTCTGCCTTCTGGATTGCTTGCGTCTCCTGGATTCTGGAACCTTGGCCTGGTTATTAGGAGTGGTACTTTAGATATTCTCCTGGACCCCAGACTTGGTTTCAGACTTATGGATTGCTTGCATCTCCTGGATTCTGGAACCTTGGCCTGGTTATTAGGAGTGGTACTTTAGACTACTCTCCTGGTCCTGGGACTTGGTTTCTGACTTCTGGATTGCTTGCGTCTCCTGGTTTCTGGAACCTTGGCTTAGTTATTAGGAGCAGTACTTTAGATACTCTCCTGGGCCTCAGACTTGGTTTCTGCCTTCTGGATTGCTTGCGTCTCCTGGATTCTGGAACCTTGGCCTGGTTATTAGGAGTGGTACTTTAGATATTCTCCTGGACCCTGGACTAGGTTTCTGGCCTCTGAATTGCTTGCGTCTCCTGGTTTCTGGAACCTTGGCCTGGTTATTAGGAGCGGTACTTTAGACTACTCTCCTGGACCCCAGAGTAGGTTTCTGCCTTCTGGATTGCTTGCATCTCCTGGATTCTGGAACCTTGGCCTGGTTTTTAGGAGCGGTACTTTAGACTAGGAGCGGTACTTTAGACTACTCTCCTGGTCCCCAGACTTGGTTTCTGCCTTCTGGATTTCTTGCATCTCCTGGATTCTGGAGCCTTGCTCTAGTTATTATGAGCGGTAATTTAGACTACTCCCCTGCACCTGGGACTTTGTTTCTGCCTTCTGGATTGCTTCAATCTCCTGGATTCTGGATCCTTGGCCTGGTTATGAGGAGCGGTACTTTAGACTATGAGCGGTACTTTAGACTACTCTCCTGGACCCCGGACTTGGTTTCTGCCTTATGGATTGCTTGCATCTCCTGGATTCTGGAACCTTGTCCTGGTTATTAGGAGTGGTACTGTAGACTACTCTCCTGGACTCCGGATTTGGTGTATGCCTTCTGGATTGCTTGCGTCTCCTGGTTTCTGGAACCTTGGCTTAGTTATTAGGAGTGGTACTTTAGATACTCTCCTGGACCTCAGACTTGGTTTCTGCCTTCTGGATTGCTTGCATCTCCTGGATTCTGGAACTTTGGTCTGGTTATTAGGAGTAGGTCTTTAGACTACTCTCTTGGACCCGGGACTAGGTTTCTGCCTTCTGGATTGCTTGCATCTCCTGGTTTCTGGAACTTTGGTCTGGTTATTAGGAGTGGTACTTTAGACTACTCTCCTGGACCCCGCACTAGGTTTCTGCCTTCTGGATTGCTTGCATCTCCTGGATTCTGGAACCTTGTCCTGGTTATTAGGAGTGGTACTTTAGACTACTCTCCTGGACTCCGGATTTGGTGTATGCCTTCTGGATTGCTTGCATCTCCTGGTTTCTGGAACCTTGGCTTAGTTATTAGGAGCAGTACTTTAGATACTCTCCTGGACCTCAGACTTGGTTTCTGCCTTCTGGATTGCTTGCATCAAATGGATTCTGGAACGTTGGCCTGGTTATTATGAGTGGTACTTTAGATTACTCTCCTGGACCCCAGACTTGGTTTCTGCCTTATGGATTGCTTGCGTCTCCTGGATTCTGGAGCCTTGGCCTGGTTATTAGGAGTGGTACTTTAGACTACTCTCCTGGACTCCGGACTTGGTTTATGCCTTCTGGATTGTTTGCGTCTCCTGGATTCTGGACCTTGGTCTGGTTATTAGGAGCAGTAGTTTAGACTACTCACCTGGACCCCAGACTTGGTTTCTGCCTACTGGATTGCTTGCATCAAATGGATTCTGGAACGTTGGCCTGGTTATTATGAGTGGTACTTTAGAATACTCTCCTGGACCCCAGACTTGGTTTCTGCCTTATGGATTGCTTGCGTCTCCTGGATTCTGGAGCCTTGGCCTGGTTATTAGGAGTGGTACTTTAGACTACTCTCCTGGACCCCAGACTTGGTTTCTGCCTTATGGATTGCTTGCGTCTCCTGGATTCTGGAGCCTTGGCCTGGTTATTAGGAGTGGTACTTTAGACTACTCTCCTGGACTCCGGACTTGGTTTATGCCTTCTGGATTGCTTGCGTCTCCTGGATTCTGGAACCTTGGTCTGGTTATTAGGAGCAGTACTTTAGACTACTCACCTGGACCCCAGACTTGGTTTCTGACATCTGGATTGCTTGCATCTGCTGGATTCTGGAACTTTGGTCTGGTTATTAGGAGTGGTACATTAGACTACTCTCCTGGACCCCAGACTTGGTTTCTGACTTCTGGATTGCCTGCTTCTCCTGGTTTCTGGAACAGTGGCTTAGTTATTAGGAGTGGCACTTTAGATACTCTCCTGGTCCTCAGACTTGGTTTCTGCCTTCTGGATTGCTTGCGTCTCCTGGATTCTGGAACCTTGGCCTGAATATTAGGAGTGTTACTTTAGATACTGTCCTGGACCCCAGATTAGGTTTCTGCCCTCTGGATTGCTTGCGTCTCCTGGTTTCTGGAACCCTGGCCCGGTTATTAGGAGCGGTACTTTAGTCTACTCTCCTGGTCCCCAGACTTGGTTTCTGACTTCAGGATTGCTTGCATCTCCTGGATTCTAGAACCTTGGCCTGGTTATTAGGAGCGGTACTTTAGACTACTCTCCTGGACCCCGGAGTAGGTTTCTGTCTTCTGGATTGCTTGCATCTCCTGGATTCTGAATCCATGGCCTGGTTATTAGAAGCGGTACTTTAGACTAGGAGCGGTACTTTAGACTACTCTCCTGGACCCCAGACTTTGTTTCTGCCTTCTGGATTGCTTGCATCTCCTGAATTCTGGATCCTTGGCCTGGTTATTAGGAGCGGTACTTTAGACTAGGAGCAGTACTTTAGACTACTCTCCTGGACCCCAGACTTGGTTTCTGCCTTATGGATTGCTTGCATCTCCTGGATTCTGAAACATTGGCCTGGTTATTAAGAGCGGTACTTTAGACTACTCTCCTGGACCCCAAACTAGGTTACTGCCTTCTGGAGTCCTTGCGTCTCCTGGATTCCAGAACATTGGCCTCGTTATTAGGAGTGGTACTTTAGACTACTCTCCTGGATCCCGGACTTTGTTTCTGCCTTCTGGATTGCTTAAATCTCCTGGATTCTGGAACCTTGGCCTGGTTATTAGGAGTGGTACTTTAGACTACTCTCCTGGAACCGGGACTTGGTTTCTGACTTCTGGATTGCTTGCATCTCCTGGATTCTGGAAGCTTGACCTCGTTATTAGGAGCCGTACTTTAGACTACTCACCTGGACCCCAGACTTGGTTTCTGATTTCTGGATTGCTTGCATCTCCAGGATTCTGGAACTTTGGTCTGGTTATTAGGAGTCCTACTTTGGACTACTCACCTGGACCCGGGACTATGTTTCTGCCTTCTGGATTGCTTGCATCTCCTGGATTCCGGAACTTTGGTCTGGTTATTAGGAGTGGTACTTTAGACTACTCTCCTGGACCCGGGACTAGGTTTCTGCCTTCTGGATTGCTTGCATCGACTGGATTCTGGAACTTTGGTCTGGTTAGTAGGAGTGGTACTTTAGACTACTCTCCTGGACCCCAGACTTGGTTTCTGCCTTCTGGATCGCTTGCGTCTCCTGGATTCTGGAGCCTTGGCCTGGTTATTAGGAGCGGTACTTTAGACTACTCTCCTGGACCCGGGATTTGGTTTCTGCCTTCTGGATTGCTTGCGTCTCCTGGATTCTTGAACCTTGGCCTGGGCATTAGGAGCGGTACTTTATACTACTCTCCTGGACCTGGGACTTGTTTTCTGCCTTCTTTGCTTGCGTCTCCTGGATTCTGGAGCCTTGGCCTGATTATTAGGAGTGGTACTTCAGACTACTCTCCTGGACCCGGGACTAGGTTTCTGTCTTCTGGATTGCTTGCATCTCCTTGATTCTGGAACCTTAGCCTGGTAATTAGGAGTGGTACTTTAGACTACTCTCCTGGACCTGGGACTAGGTTTCTGCCTTCGGGATTGCTTGCATCTCCTGGATTCTGGAACATTGGCCTGGTTATTAGGAGCAGTACTTTAGACTACTCACCTGGACCCCAGACTTGGTTTCTGACTTCTGGATTGCTTGCATCTCCTGGATTCTGGAACTTGGGTCTGGTTATTAGGAGTGGTACTTTAGACTACTCTCCTGGAATCCGGACTAGGTTTCTGCCTTCTGGATTGTTTGCATCTCCTGGATTCTGGAACATTTGTCTGGTTATTAGGAGTGGTACTTTAGACTACTCTCCTGGACCCGGGACTAGGTTTCTGCCTTCTGGATTGCTTGCATCTCCTGGATTCTGGAACCTTGGCCTGGTTATTAGGAGCTGTACTTTAGACTACTCTCCTGGACCCGGGACTAGGTTTCTGCCTTCTGGATTGTTTGCATCTCCTGGATTCTGGAACTTTTGTCTGGTTATTAGGATTGGTACTTTAGACTACTCTCCTGGACCCGGGACTAGGTTTCAGCCTTCTGGATTGCTTGCATCTCCTAGATTCTGGAACCTTGGCCTGGTTATTAGGAGTGGTACTTTAGACTACTCTCCTGGACCCCAGACTTGGTTTCTGCCTTCTGGATTGCTTGTGTCTCCTGGATTCTGGAGCCTTGGCCTGGTTATTAGGACTGGTACTTTAGACTACTCTCCTGGACTCCGGATTTGGTGTATGCCTTCTGGATTGCTTGTGTATCCTGGATTCTGGAACCTTGGCCTGGTTATTAGGAACAGTACTTTAGACTACTCTCCTGGACCTCAGACTTAGTTTCTGACTTCTGGATTGCTTGCGTCTCCTGGTTTCTGGAACCTTGGCTTAGTTATTAGGAGCGGTACTTTAGACTACTCTGCTGGACACCAGACTAGGTTTCTGCCTTCTGGATTGCTTGTGTCTCCTGGATTCTGGAACCTTGGCCTGGTTATTAGGAGTGGTACTTTAGACTACTCTCCTGGTCCTGGGACTTGGTTTCTGACTTCTGGATTGCTTGCGTCTCCTGGTTTCTGGAACCTTGGCTTAGTTATTAGGAGCAGTACTTTAGATACTCTCCTGGGCCTCAGACTTGGTTTCTGCCTTCTGGATTGCTTGCGTCTCCTGGATTCTGGAACCTTGGCCTGGTTATTAGGAGTCGTACTTTAGATATTCTCCTGGACCCTGGACTAGGTTTCTGGCCTCTGAATTGCTTGCATCTCCTGGTTTCTGGAACCTTGGCCTGGTTATTAGGAGCGGTACTTTAGACTACTCTCCTGGACCCCAGAGTAGGTTTCTGCCTTCTGGATTGCTTGCATCTCCTGGATTCTGGAACCTTGGCCTGGTTTTTAGGAGCGGTACTTTAGACTAGGAGCGGTACTTTAGACTACTCTCCTGGTCCCCAGACTTGGTTTCTGCCTTCTGGATTTCTTGCATCTCCTGGATTCTGGAGCCTTGCTCTAGTTATTATGAGCGGTAATTTAGACTACTCCCCTGGACCTGGGACTTTGTTTCTGCCTTCTGGATTGCTTCAATCTCCTGGATTCTGGATCCTTGGCCTGGTTATGAGGAGCGGTACTTTAGACTATGAGCGGTACTTTAGACTACTCTCCTGGACCCCGCACTTGGTTTCTGCCTTATGGATTGCTTGCATCTCCTGGATTCTGGAACCTTGTCCTGGTTATTAGGAGTGGTACTGTAGACTACTCTCCTGGACTCCGGATTTGGTGTATGCCTTCTGGATTGCTTGCGTCTCCTGGTTTCTGGAACCTTGGCTTAGTTATTAGGAGTGGTACTTTAGATACTCTCCTGGACCTCAGACTTGGTTTCTGCCTTCTGGATTGCTTGCATCTCCTGGATTCTGGAACTTTGGTCTGGTTATTAGGAGTAGGTCTTTAGACTACTCTCTTGGACCCGGGACTAGGTTTCTGCCTTCTGGATTGCTTGCATCTCCTGGTTTCTGGAACTTTGGTCTGGTTATTAGGAGTGGTACTTTAGACTACTCTCCTGGACCCCGCACTAGGTTTCTGCCTTCTGGATTGCTTGCATCTCCTGGATTCTGGAACCTTGTCCTGGTTATTAGGAGTGGTACTTTAGACTACTCTCCTGGACTCCGGATTTGGTGTATGCCTTCTGGATTGCTTGCATCTCCTGGTTTCTGGAACCTTGGCTTAGTTATTAGGAGCAGTAGTTTAGACTACTCACCTGGACCCCAGACTTGGTTTCTGACTTCTGGATTGCTTGCATTTGCTGGATTCTGGAACTTTGGTCCGGTTATTATGAGTGGTACTTTAGACTACTCTCCTGGACCCGGGACTAGGTTTTTGCATCTCTTGGATTCTGGAACTTTGGCGTGGTTATTAGGAGCGGCACTTTAGACTACTCACCTGGACCCCAGACTTGCTTTCTGACTTCTGGATTGCTTGCATCTGCTGGATTCAGGAACTTTGTTCTGGTTATTAGGAGTGGTACTTTAGACTACTCTCCTGGACCCGGGACTATGTTTTTGCATCTCCTGGATTCTGGAACTTTGGTCTGGTTATTAAGAGTTGTACATTAGACTACTCTCCTGGACCCCAGACTTGGTTTCTGACTTCTGGATTGCTTGCATATCCTGGATTCTGGAACCTTGGCCTAGTTATTAGGAGTGGTACTTTAGACTACTCTCCTGGACCTGGGACTTGGTTTCTTACTTCTGGATTGCTTGCGTCTCCTGGTTTCTGGAACTTTGGTCTGGTTATTAGGAGTGGTACTTTAGACTACTCTCCTGGACCCCGCACTAGGTTTCTGCCTTCTGGATTGCTTGCATCTCCTGGATTCTGGAAACTTGTCCTGGTTATTAGGAGTGGTAATTTAGACTACTCTCCTGGACTCCGGATTTGGTGTATGCCTTCTGGATTGCTTGCGTCTCCTGGTTTCTGGAACCTTGGCTTAGTTATTAGGAGCGGTACTTTAGATACTCTCCTGGACCTCAGATTTGGTTTCTGCCTTCTGGATTGCTTGCATCAAATGGATTCTGGAACGATGGACTGGTTATTAGGAGTGGTACTTTAGATTACTCTCCTGGACCCCAGACTTGGTTTCTGCCTTATGGATTGCTTGCGTCTCCTGGATTCTAGAGCCTTGGCCTGGTTATTAGGAGTGGTACTTTAGACTACTCTCCTGGACTCCGGACTTGGTTTATGGCTTCTGGATTGCTTGCGTCTCCTGGATTCTGGACCTTAGTCTGGTTATTAGGAGCAGTACTTTAGACTACTCACCTGGACCCCAGACTTGGTTTCTGACTTCTGGATTGCTTGCATTTGCTGGATTCTGGAACTTTGTTCTGGTTATTAGGAGTGGTACTTTAGACTACTCTCCTGGACCCGGGACTAGGTTTTTGCATCTCCTGGATTCTGGAACTTTGGCATGGTTATTAGGAGCGGCACTTTAGACTACTCACCTGGACCCCAGACTTGGTTTCTGACTTCTGGATTGCTTGCATCTGCTGGATTCTGGAACTTTGTTCTGGTTATTAGGAGTGGTACTTTAGACTACTCTCCTGGACCCGGGACTAGGTTTTTGCATCTCCTGGATTCTGGAACTTTGGTCTGGTTATTAAGAGTTGTACATTAGACTACTCTCCTGGACCCCAGACTTGGTTTCTGACTTCTGGATTGCTTGCATCTCCTGGATTCTGGAACCTTGGCCAAGTTATTAGGAGTGGTACTTTAGACTACTCTCTTGAACCTGGGACTTGGTTTCTGACTTCTGGATTGCTTGCGTCTCCTGGTTTCTGGAACCTTGGTCTGGTTATTAGGAGTGGTACTTTAGACTACTCTCCTGGACCCCGCACTAGGTTTCTGCCTTCTGGATTGCTTGCATCTCCTGGATTCTGGAACCTTGTCCTGGTTATTAGGAGTGGTACTTTAGACTACTCTCCTGGACTCCGGATTTGTTGTATGCCTTCTGGATTGCTTGCGTACCCTGGTTTCTGGAACCTTGCTTAGTTATTAGGAGCGGTACTTTAGATTACTCTCCTGGACCCCAGACTTGGTTTCTGCCTTATGGTTTGCTTGCGTCTCCTGGATTCTGGAGCCCTGGCCTGGTTATTAGGAGTGGTACTTTAGACTACTCTCCTGGACTGCGGACTTGGTTTATGCCTTCTGGATTGCTTGTGTCTCCTGGATTCTGGACCTCGGTCTGGTTATTAGGAGCAGTACTTTAGACTACTCTCCTGGGCCCCAGACTTGGTTTCTGACTTCTGGATTGCTTGCATCTGCTGGATTCTGGAACTTTGGTCTGGTTATTAGGAGTGGTACTTTAGACTACTCTCCTGGACCCGGGACTAGGTTTTTGCATCTCCTGGATTCTGGAACCTTGGCGTGGTTATTAGGAGCGGCACTTCAGACTACTCAGCTGGACCCCAGACTTGGTTGCTGACTTCTGGATTGCTTGTATCTGCTGGATTCTGGAACTTTGTTCTGGTTATTAGGAGTGGTACTTTAGACTACTCTCCTGGACCCGGGACTAGGTTTTTGCATTTCCTGGATTCTGGAACTTTGGTCTGGTTATTATGAGTGGTACTTTAGAATACTCTCCTGGACCCCAGACTTGGTTTCTGCCTTATGGATTGCTTGCGTCTCCTGGATTCTGGAGCCTTGGCCTGGTTATTAGGAGTGGTACTTTAGACTACTCTCCTGGACCCCAGACTTGGTTTCTGCCTTATGGATTGCTTGCGTCTCCTGGATTCTGGAGCCTTGGCCTGGTTATTAGGAGTGGTACTTTAGACTACTCTCCTGGACTCCGGACTTGGTTTATGCCTTCTGGATTGCTTGCGTCTCCTGGATTCTGGAACCTTGGTCTGGTTATTAGGAGCAGTACTTTAGACTACTCACCTGGACCCCAGACTTGGTTTCTGACATCTGGATTGCTTGCATCTGCTGGATTCTGGAACTTTGGTCTGGTTATTAGGAGTGGTACATTAGACTACTCTCCTGGACCCCAGACCTGGTTTCTGACTTCTGGATTGCCTGCTTCTCCTGGTTTCTGGAACAGTGGCTTAGTTATTAGGAGTGGCACTTTAGATACTCTCCTGGTCCTCAGACTTGGTTTCTGCCTTCTGGATTGCTTGCGTCTCCTGGATTCTGGAACCTTGGCCTGATTATTAGGAGTGTTACTTTAGATACTGTCCTGGACCCCAGATTAGGTTTCTGGCCTCTGGATTGCTTGCGTCTCCTGGTTTCTGGAACCCTGGCCCGGTTATTAGGAGCAGTACTTTAGTCTACTCTCCTGGTCCCCAGACTTGGTTTCTGACTTCAGGATTGTTTGCATCTCCTGGATTCTAGAACCTTGGCCTGGTTATTAGGAGCGGTACTTTAGACTACTCTCCTGGACCCCGGAGTAGGTTTCTGCCTTCTGGATTGCTTGCATCTCCTGGATTCTGAATCCATGGCCTGGTTATTAGAAGCGGTACTTTAGACTAGGAGCGGTACTTTAGACTACTCTCCTGGACCCCAGACTTTGTTTCTGCCTTCTGGATTGCTTGCATCTCCTGAATTCTGGATCCTTGGCCTGGTTATTAGGAGCGGTACTTTAGACTAGGAGCAGTACTTTAGACTACTCTCCTGGACCCCAGACTTGGTTTCTGCCTTATGGATTGCTTGCATCTCCTGGATTCTGAAACATTGGCCTGGTTATTAAGAGCGGTACTTTAGACTACTCTCCTGGACCCCAAACTAGGTTACTGCCTTCTGGAGTCCTTGCGTCTCCTGGATTCCAGAACATTGGCCTCGTTATTAGGAGTGGTACTTTAGACTACTCTCCTGGATCCCGGACTTTGTTTCTGCCTTCTGGATTGCTTAAATCTCCTGGATTCTGGAACCTTGGCCTGGTTATTAGGAGTGGTACTTTAGACTACTCTCCTGGAACCGGGACTTGGTTTCTGACTTCTGGATTGCTTGCATCTCCTGGATTCTGGAAGCTTGACCTCGTTATTAGGAGCCGTACTTTAGACTACTTACCTGGACCCCAGACTTGGTTTCTGATTTCTGGATTGCTTGCATCTCCAGGATTCTGGAACTTTGGTCTGGTTATTAGGAGTTCTACTTTAGACTACTCACCTGGACCCGGGACTATGTTTCTGCCTTCTGGATTGCTTGCATCTCCTGGATTCCGGAACTTTGGTCTGGTTATTAGGAGTGGTACTTTAGACTACTCTCCTGGACCCGGGACTAGGTTTCTGCCTTCTGGATTGCTTGCATCGACTGGATTCTGGAACTTTGGTCTGGTTAGTAGGAGTGGTACTTTAGACTACTCTCCTGGACCCCAGACTTGGTTTCTGCCTTCTGGATCGCTTGCGTCTCCTGGATTCTGGAGCCTTGGCCTGGTTATTAGGAGCGGTACTTTAGACTACTCTCCTGGACCCGGGATTTGGTTTCTGCCTTCTGGATTGCTTGCGTCTCCTGGATTCTTGAACCTTGGCCTGGGCATTAGGAGCGGTACTTTATACTACTCTCCTGGGCCTGGGACTTGTTTTCTGCCTTCTTTGCTTGCGTCTCCTGGATTCTGGAGCCTTGGCCTGATTATTAGGAGTGGTACTTCAGACTACTCTCCTGGACCCGGGACTAGGTTTCTGTCTTCTGGATTGCTTGCATCTCCTTGATTCTGGAACCTTAGCCTGGTAATTAGGAGTGGTACTTTAGACTACTCTCCTGGACCTGGGACTAGGTTTCTGCCTTCGGGATTGCTTGCATCTCCTGGATTCTGGAACATTGGCCTGGTTATTAGGAGCAGTACTTTAGACTACTCACCTGGACCCCAGACTTGGTTTCTGACTTCTGGATTGCTTGCATCTCCTGGATTCTGGAACTTGGGTCTGGTTATTAGGAGTGGTACTTTAGACTACTCTCCTGGAATCCGGACTAGGTTTCTGCCTTCTGGATTGTTTGCATCTCCTGGATTCTGGAACATTTGTCTGGTTATTAGGAGTGGTACTTTAGACTACTCTCCTGGACCCGGGACTAGGTTTCTGCCTTCTGGATTGCTTGCATCTCCTGGATTCTGGAACCTTGGCCTGGTTATTAGGAGCGGTACTTTAGACTACTCTCCTGGACCCGGGACTAGGTTTCTGCCTTCTGGATTGTTTGCATCTCCTGGATTCTGGAACTTTTGTCTGGTTATTAGGATTGGTACTTTAGACTACTCTCCTGGACCCGGGACTAGGTTTCTGCCTTCTGGATTGCTTGCATCTCCTAGATTCTGGAACCTTGGCCTGGTTATTAGGAGTGGTACTTTAGACTACTCTCCTGGACCCCAGACTTGGTTTCTGCCTTCTGGATTGCTTGTGTCTCCTGGATTCTGGAGCCTTGGCCTGGTTATTAGGACTGGTACTTTAGACTACTCTCCTGGACTCCGGATTTGGTGTATGCCTTCTGGATTGCTTGTGTATCCTGGATTCTGGAACCTTGGCCTGGTTATTAGGAACAGTACTTTAGACTACTCTCCTGGACCTCAGACTTAGTTTCTGACTTCTGGATTGCTTGCGTCTCCTGGTTTCTGGAACCTTGGCTTAGTTATTAGGAGCGGTACTTTAGACTACTCTGCTGGACACCAGACTAGGTTTCTGCCTTCTGGATTGCTTGTGTCTCCTGGATTCTGGAACCTTGGCCTGGTTATTAGGAGTTGTACATTAGACTACTCTCCTGAACCCCAGACTTGGTTTCAGACTTATGGATTGCTTGCATCTCCTGGATTCTGGAACCTTGGCCTGGTTATTAGGAGTGGTACTTTAGACTACTCTCCTGATCCTGGGACTTGGTTTCTGACTTCTGGATTGCTTGCGTCTCCTGGTTTCTGGAACCTTGGCTTAGTTATTAGGAGCAGTACTTTAGATACTCTCCCGGGCCTCAGACTTGGTTTCTGCCTTCTGGATTGCTTGCGTCTCCTGGATTCTGGAACCTTGGCCTGGTTATTAGGAGTGGTACTTTAGATATTCTCCTGGACCCTGGACTAGGTTTCTGGCCTCTGAATTGCTTGCGTCTCCTGGTTTCTGGAACCTTGGCCTGGTTATTAGGAGCGGTACTTTAGACTACTCTCCTGGACCCCAGAGTAGGTTTCTGCCTTCTGGATTGCTTGCATCTCCTGGATTCTGGAACCTTGGCCTGGTTTTTAGGAGCGGTACTTTAGACTAGGAGCGGTACTTTAGACTACTCTCCTGGTCCCCAGACTTGGTTTCTGCCTTCTGGATTTCTTGCATCTCCTGGATTCTGGAGCCTTGCTCTAGTTATTATGAGCGGTAATTTAGACTACTCCCCTGGACCTGGGACTTTGTTTCTGCCTTCTGGATTGCTTCAATCTCCTGGATTCTGGATCCTTGGCCTGGTTATGAGGAGCGGTACTTTAGACTATGAGCGGTACTTTAGACTACTCTCCTGGACCCTGGACTTGGTTTCTGCCTTATGGATTGCTTGCATCTCCTGGATTCTGGAACCTTGTCCTGGTTATTAGGAGTGGTACTGTAGACTACTCTCCTGGACTCCGGATTTGGTGTATGCCTTCTGGATTGCTTGCGTCTCCTGGTTTCTGGAACCTTGGCTTAGTTATTAGGAGTGGTACTTTAGATACTCTCCTGGACCTCAGACTTGGTTTCTGCCTTCTGGATTGCTTGCATCTCCTGGATTCTGGAACTTTGGTCTGGTTATTAGGAGTAGGTCTTTAGACTACTCTCTTGGACCCGGGACTAGGTTTCTGCCTTCTGGATTGCTTGCATCTCCTGGTTTCTGGAACTTTGGTCTGGTTATTAGGAGTGGTACTTTAGACTACTCTCCTGGACCCCGCACTAGGTTTCTGCCTTCTGGATTGCTTGCATCTCCTGGATTCTGGAACCTTGTCCTGGTTATTAGGAGTGGTACTTTAGACTACTCTCCTGGACTCCGGATTTGGTGTATGCCTTCTGGATTGCTTGCATCTCCTGGTTTCTGGAACCTTGGCTTAGTTATTAGGAGCAGTACTTTAGATACTCTCCTGGACCTCAGACTTGGTTTCTGCCTTCTGGATTGCTTGCATCAAATGGATTCTGGAACGTTGGCCTGGTTATTATGAGTGGTACTTTAGATTACTCTCCTGGACCCCAGACTTGGTTTCTGCCTTATGGATTGCTTGCGTCTCCTGGATTCTGGAGCCTTGGCCTGGTTATTAGGAGTGGTACTTTAGACTACTCTCCTGGACTCCGGACTTGGTTTATGCCTTCTGGATTGTTTGCGTCTCCTGGATTCTGGACCTTGGTCTGGTTATTAGGAGCAGTAGTTTTGACTACTCACCTGGACCCCAGACTTGGTTTCTGACTTCTGGATTGCTTGCATTTGCTGGATTCTGGAACTTTGGTCCGGTTATTATGAGTGGTACTTTAGACTACTCTCCTGGACCCGGGACTAGGTTTTTGCATCTCCTGGATTCTGGAACTTTGGCGTGGTTATTAGGAGCGGCACTTTAGACTACTCACCTGGACCCCAGACTTGCTTTCGGACTTCTGGATTGCTTGCATCTGCTGGATTCTGGAACTTTGTTCTGGTTATTAGGAGTGGTACTTTAGACTACTCTCCTGGACCCGGGACTATGTTTTTGCATCTCCTGGATTCTGGAACTTTGGTCTGGTTATTAAGAGTTGTACATTAGACTACTCTCCTGGACCCCAGACTTGGTTTCTGACTTCTGGATTGCTTGCATCTCCTGGATTCTGGAACCTTGGCCTAGTTATTAGGAGTGGTACTTTAGACTACTCTCCTGGACCTGGGACTTGGTTTCTGACTTCTGGATTGCTTGCGTCTCCTGGTTTCTGGAACTTTGGTCTGGTTATTAGGAGTGGTACTTTAGACTACTCTCCTGGACCCCGCACTAGGTTTCTGCCTTCTGGATTGCTTGCATCTCCTGGATTCTGGAACCTTGTCCTGGTTATTAGGAGTGGTAATTTAGACTACTCTCCTGGACTCCGGATTTGGTGTATGCCTTCTGGATTGCTTGCATCTCCTGGTTTCTGGAACCTTGGCTTAGTTATTAGGAGCGGTACTTTAGATACTCTCCTGGACCTCAGACTTGGTTTCTGCCTTCTGGATTGCTTGCATCAAATGGATTCTGGAACGATGGACTGGTTATTAGGAGTGGTACTTTAGATTACTCTCCTGGACCCCAGACTTGGTTTCTGCCTTATGGATTGCTTGCGTCTCCTGGATTCTAGAGCCTTGGCCTGGTTATTAGGAGTGGTACTTTAGACTACTCTCCTGGACTCCGGACTTGGTTTATGGCTTCTGGATTGCTTGCGTCTCCTGGATTCTGGACCTTAGTCTGGTTATTAGGAGCAGTACTTTAGACTACTCACCTGGACCCCAGACTTGGTTTCTGACTTCTGGATTGCTTGCATCTGCTGGATTCTGGAACTTTGTTCTGGTTATTAGGAGTGGTACTTTAGACTACTCTCCTGGACCCGGGACTAGGTTTTTGCATCTCCTGGATTCTGGAACTTTGGTCTGGTTATTAAGAGTTGTACATTAGACTACTCTCCTGGACCCCAGACCTGGTTTCTGACTTCTGGATTGCTTGCATCTCCTGGATTCTGGAACCTTGGCCAAGTTATTAGGAGTGGTACTTTAGACTACTCTCTTGAACCTGGGACTTGGTTTCTGACTTCTGGATTGCTTGCGTCTCCTGGTTTCTGGAACCTTGGTCTGGTTATTAGGAGTGGTACTTTAGACTACTCTCCTGGACCCCGCACTAGGTTTCTGCCTTCTGGATTGCTTGCATCTCCTGGATTCTGGAACCTTGTCCTGGTTATTAGGAGTGGTACTTTAGACTACTCTCCTGGACTCCGGATTTGTTGTATGCCTTCTGGATTGCTTGCGTACCCTGGTTTCTGGAACCTTGGCTTAGTTATTAGGAGCAGTACTTTAGATACTCTCCTGGACCTCAGACTTGGTTTCTGCCTTCTGGATTGCTTGCATCAAATGGATTCTGGAACGTTGGCTTGGTTATTAGGAGTGGTACTTTAGATTACTCTCCTGGACCTCAGACTTGGTTTCTGCCTTATGGTTTGCTTGCATCTCCTGGATTCTGGAGCCCTGGCCTGGTTATTAGGAGTGGTACTTTAGACTACTCTCCTGGACTCCGGACTTGGTTTATGCCTTCTGGATTGCTTGCGTCTCCTGGATTCTGGACCTCGGTCTGGTTATTAGGAGCAGTACTTTAGACTACTCTCCTGGGCCCCAGACTTGGTTTCTGACTTCTGGATTGCTTGCATCTGCTGGATTCTGGAACTTTGGTCTGGTTATTAGGAGTGGTACTTTAGACTACTCTCCTGGACCCGGGACTAGGTTTTTGCATCTCCTGGATTCTGGAACCTTGGCGTGGTTATTAGGAGCGGCACTTCAGACTACTCAGCTGGACCCCAGACTTGGTTGCTGACTTCTGGATTGCTTGTATCTGCTGGATTCTGGAACTTTGTTCTGGTTATTAGGAGTGGTACTTTAGACTACTCTCCTGGACCCGGGACTAGGTTTTTGCATTTCCTGGATTCTGGAACTTTGGTCTGGTTATTAAGAGTTGTACATTAGACTACTCTCCTGGACCCCAGACTTGGTTTCTGACTTCTGGATTGCTTGCGTCTCCTGGTTTCTGGAACCTTGGCTTAGTTATTAGGAGCGGTACTTTAGATACTCTCCTGGACCTCAGACCTGGTTTCTGCCGTCTGGATTGCTTGCGTCTCCTGGATTCTGGAACCTTGGCCTGGTTATTAGGAGTGGTACTTTAGATACTCTCCTGGACCCCGGACTAGGTTTCTGGCCTCTGGATTGCTTGCGTCTCCTGGTTTCTGGAACCTTGGCCTGGTTATTAGGAGCGGTACTTTAGTCTACTCTTCTGGACCCCAGACTTGTTTTCTGACTTCTGAATTGCTTGCATCTCTTGGATTCTGGAACCTTGGCCTGGTTATTAGGAGTGGTACTTTAGACTACTCTCCTGGACCCGGGACTAGGTTTTTGCATTTCCTGGATTCTGGAACTTTGGTCTGGTTATTAAGAGTTGTACATTAGACTACTCTCCTGGACCCCAGACTTGGTTTCTGACTTCTGGATTGCTTGGGTCTCCTGGTTTCTGGAACCTTGGCTTAGTTATTAGGAGCGGTACTTTAGATACTCTCCTGGACCTCAGACCTGGTTTCTGCTGTCTGGATTGCTTGCGTCTCCTGGATTCTGGAACCTTGGCCTGGTTATTAGGAGTGGTACTTTAGATACTCTCCTGGACCCCGGACTAGGTTTCTGGCCTCTGGATTGCTTGCGTCTCCTGGTTTCTGGAACCTTGGCCTGGTTATTAGGAGCGGTACTTTAGTCTACTCTTCTGGACCCCAGACTTGTTTTCTGACTTCTGAATTGCTTGCATCTCCTGGATTCTGGAACCTTGGCCTGGTTATTAGGAGCGGTACTGTAGACTACTCTACTGGACCCCGGAGTAGGTTTCTGCCTTCTGGATGGTTTGCATCTCCTGGATTATGAATCCTTGGCCTGGTTATTAGGAGCGGTACTTTAGACTCGGAGTGGTACTTTAGACTACTCTCCTGGACCCCGGACTTGGTTTCTGCCTTCTGGATTTCTTGCGTCTCCTGGATTCTGGAGCCTTGGTCTGGTTATTAGGAGAGGTACTTTAGACTACTCCCCTGGACCTGGGACTTTGTTTCTGCCTTCTGGATTGCTTGCGTCTTCTGGATTCTGGAACCTTGGCCTGGGCATTAGGAGCGGTACTTTATACTACTCTCCTGGACCTGGGACTTGTTTTCTGCCTTCTTTGCTTGCGTCTTCTGGATTCTGGAGCCTTGGCCTGGTTATTAGGAGTGGTACTTCAGACTAATCTCCTGGACCCGGGACTAGGTTTCTGTCTTCTGGATTGCTTGCACCTCCTTGATTCTGGAACCTTGGCCTGGTCATTAGGAGTGGTACTTTAGACTACTATCCTGGACCTGGGACTAGGTTTCTGCCTTCGGGATTGCTTGCATCTCCTGGATTCTGGAACATTGGCCTGGTTATTAGGAGCGGTATTTTAGACTACTCACCTGGACCCCAGACTTGGTTTCTGACTTCTGGATTGCTTGCATCTCCTGGATTCTGGAACTTGGGTCTGGTTATTAGGAGTGGTACTTTAGACTACTCTCCTGGACCCGGGACTAGGTTTCTGCCTTCTGGATTGTTTGCATCCCCTGGATTCAGGAACTTTTGTCTGGTTATTAGGAGTGGTACTTTAGACTACTCTCCTGGACCCTGGACCCTGGACTAGGTTTCTGCCTTCTGGATTGCTTGCATCTCCTGGATTCTGGAACCTTGGCCTGGTTATTAGGAGCGGTACTTTAGACTACTCTCCTGGACCCAGTTCGTTGTTTCTGGCTTCTGGATTGGTGGCATCACCTGGATTCTGGATCCTTGGCCTGGTTATTAGGAGCGGTACTTTAGACTAGGAGTGGTACTTTAGACTACTCTCCTGGACCCCGGACTTGGTTTCTGCCTTCTGGATTGCTTGCGTCTCCTGGATTCTGGAGCCTTGGCCTGGTTATTAGGAGTGGTACTTTAGACTACTCTCCTGGACTCTGGATTTGGTGTATGCCTTCTGGATTGCTTGTGTCTCCTGGATTCTGGAACCTTGGCCTGGTTATTAGGAACGGTACTTTAGACTACTCTCCTGGACCTCGGACTTAGTTTCTGACTTCTGGATTGCTTGCGTCTCCTGGTTTCTGGAACCTTGGCTTAGTTATTAGGAGCGGTTCTTTAGACTACTCTGCTGGACCCCGGACTAGGTTTCTGTCTTCTGGATTGCTTGCGTATCCTGGTTTCTGGAACCTTGGCCTGGTTATTAGGAGCGGTTCTTTAGACTACTCTCCTGGACCCCAGACATGGTTTCTGACTTCTGGATTGCTTGCATCTCCTGCATTCTGGAACCTTGTCCTGGTTATTAGGAGCTGTACTTTAGACTACTCTCCTGACCCCACAGTAGGTTTCTGCCTTATGGATTGCTTGCATCTCCTGGATTCTGGAGACTTGGCCTGGTTATTAGGAGCGGTACTTTAGACAAGGAGCGATACTTTAGACTACTCTCCTGGTCCCCAGACTGGGTTTCGGCCTTCTGGATTTCTTGCGTCTCCTGGATTCTGGAGCCTTGGTCTGGTTATTATGAGCGGTAATTTAGACTACTTCCCTGGACCTGGGACTTTGTTTAAGCCTTCTGGATTGCTTGCATCTCCTGGATTCTGGATCCTTGGCCTGGTTATGAGGAGCGGTACTTTAGACTAGGAGCGGTACTTTAGACTACTCTCCTGGACCCCGGACTTGGTTTCTGCCTTATGGATTGCTTGCATCTCCTGGATTCTGGAACCTTGTCCTGGTTATTAGGAGTGGTACTTTAGACTACTCTCCTGGACTCCAAATTTGGTGTATGCCTTCTAGATTGCTTGCGTCTCCTGGTTTCTGGAACCTTGGCTTAGTTATTAGGAGTAGTACTTTAGATACTCTCCTGGACCTCAGACTTGGTTTCTGCCTTCTGGATTGATTGCATCACCTAGATTGTGGAACGTTGGCCTGGTTATTAGGAGTGGTACTTTGGACTACTCTCCTGGACCCCAGACTTGGTTTCTGCCTTATGGATTGCTTGTATCTCCTGGATGCTGGAGCCTTGGCCTGGTTATTAGGAGCAGTACTTTAGACTACTCTCCTGGACTCCGGACTTGGTTCATGACTTCTGGATTGCTTGTGTCTCCTGGATTCTGGAACCTTGGCCTGGTTATTAGGAGCGGTACTTTAGACTACTCTCCTGGACCCCAGACTTGGTTTCTGCCTTATGGATTGCTTGCATCTCCTGGATTCTGGAACCTTGTCCTGGTTATTAGGAGTGGTACTTTAGACTACTCTCCTGGACTCCGGATTTGATGTATGCCTTCTGGATTGCTTGCGTCTCCTGGTTTCTGGAACCTTGGCTTAGTTTTTAGGAGTGGTACTTTAGATACTCTCCTGGACCTCAGACTTGGTTTCTGCATTCTGGATTGCTTGCATCTCCTAGATTCTGGAACGTTGGCCTGGTTATTAGGAGTGGTACTTTGGACTACTCTCCTGGACCAAAGACTTGGTTTCTGCCTTATGTATTGCTTGCGTCTCCTGGATTCGGGAGCCTTGGTCTGGTTATTAGGAGCAGTACTTTAGACTACTCTCCTGGACTCCAGACTTGGTTCATGCCTTCTGGATTGCTTGTGTCTCCTGGATTCTGGAACCTTGGCCTGGTTATTAGGAGCGGTACTTTAAACTACTCACCTGGACCCCAGACTTGGTTTCTGACTTCTAGATTGCTTGCATCTCCTGGATTCTCGAACTTTGGTCTGGTTATTAGGAGTGGGTCTTTAGACTACTCTCCTGGACCCGGGACTAGGTTTCTGCCTTCTGGATTGCTTGCATCTCCTGGATTCTGGGACTTTGGTCTGGTTATTAGGAGTGGTACTTTAGACTACTCTCCTGGAACCCGGACTAGGTTTCTGCCTTCTGGATTGCTTACATCTCCTGGATTCTGGAACCTTGTCCTGTTTATTAGCAGTGGTACTTTAGACTACTCTCCTGGACTCCGAATTTGGTGTATGCCTTCTGGATTGCTTGCGTCTCCTGGTTTCTGGAACCTTGGCTTAGTTATTAGGAGCGGTACTTTAGATACTCTCCTGGACCTCAGACTTGGTTTCTGCCTTCTGGATTGCTTGCATCTCCTGGATTCTGGAACGTTGGCCTGGTTATTAGGAGTGGTACTTTAGACTACTCTCCTGGACCCCAGACTTGGTTTCTGCCTTATGGATTGCTTGCTTCTCCTGGATTCTGGAACCTTGGCCTGGTTATTAGGAGTGGTACTTTAGACTACTCTCCTGGATCTGGGACTTGGTTTCTGACTTCTGGATTGCTTGCTTCTCCTGGTTTCTGGAACAGTGGCTTAGTTATTAGGAGTGGCACTTTAGATACTCTCCTGGACCTCAGACTTGGTTTCTGCCTTCTGGATTGCTTGCGTCTCCTGGATTCTGGAACCTTGGTCTGGTTATTAGGAGCAGTACTTTAGACTACTCACCTGGACCCCAGACTTGGTTTCTGACATCTGGATTGCTTGCATCTGCTGGATTCTGGAACTTTGGCCTGGTTATTAGGAGTGGTACTTTAGACTACTCTCCTGGACCTGGGACTTGGTTTCTGACTTCTGGATTGCTTGCGTCTCCTGGTTTCTGGAACCTTGGCTTAGTTATTAGGAGCGGTACTTTAGATACTCTCCTGGACCTCAGACTTGGTTTCTGCCGTCTGGATTGCTTGCGTCTCCTGGTTTCTGGAACCTTGGCTTAGTTTTTAGGAGTGGTACTTTAGATACTCTCCTGGACCTCAGACTTGGTTTCTGCATTCTGGATTGCTTGCATCTCCTAGATTCTGGAACGTTGGCCTGGTTATTAGGACTGGTACTTTGGACTACTCTCCTGGACTCCAGACTTGGTTCATGCCTTCTGGATTGCTTGTGTCTCCTGGATTCTGGAACCTTGGCCTGGTTATTAGGAGCGGAACTTCAAACTACTCACCTGGACCCGAGACTTGGTTTCTGACTTCTAGATTGCTTGCATCTCCTGGATTCTGGAACTTTGGTCTGGTTATTAGGAGTGGGTCTTTAGACTACTCTCCTGGACCCGGGACTAGGTTTCTGCCTTCTGGATTGCTTGCATCTCCTGGATTCTGGGACTTTGGTCTGGTTATTAGGAGTGGTACTTTAGACTACTCTCCTGGAACCCGGACTAGGTTTCTGCCTTCTGGATTGCTTACATCTCCTGGATTCTGGAACCTTGTCCTGTTTATTAGCAGTGGTACTTTAGACTACTCTCCTGGACTCCGAATTTGGTGTATGCCTTCTGGATTGCTTGCGTCTCCTGGTTTCCGGAACCTTGGCTTAGTTATTAGGAGCGGTACTTTAGATACTCTCCTGGACCTCAGACTTGGTTTCTGCCTTCTGGATTGCTTGCATCTCCTGGATTCTGGAACGTTGGCCTGGTTATTAGGAGTGGTACTTTAGACTACTCTCCTGGACCCCAGACTTGGTTTCTGCCTTATGGATTGCTTGCGTCTCCTGGATTCTGGAACCTTGGCCTGTTTATTAGGAGTGGTAGTTTAGACTACTCTCCTGGATCTGGGACTTGGTTTCTGACTTCTGGATTGCTTGCTTTTCCTGGTTTCTGGAACAGTGGCTTAGTTATTAGGAGTGGCACTTTAGATACTCTCCTGGACCTCAGACTTGGTTTCTGCCTTCTGGATTGCTTGCGTCTCCTGGATTCTGGAACCTTGGTCTGGTTATTAGGAGCAGTACTTTAGACTACTCACCTGGACCCCAGACTTGGTTTCTGACATCTGGATTGCTTGCATCTGCTGGATTCTGGAACTTTGGCCTGGTTATTAGGAGTGGTACTTTAGACTACTCTCCTGGACCTGGGACTTGGTTTCTGACTTCTGGATTGCTTGCGTCTCCTGGTTTCTGGAACCTTGGCTTAGTTATTAGGAGTGGTACTTTAGATACTCTCCTGGACCTCAGACTTGGTTTCTGCCGTCTGGATTGCTTGCGTCTCCTTGATTCTGGAACCTTGGCCTGGTTATTAGGAGTGGTACTTTAGATACTCTCCTGGACCCCGGACTAGGTTTCTGGCCTCTGGATTGCTTGCGTCTCCTGGTTTCTGGAACCTTGGCCTGGTTATTAGGAGCGGTACTTTAGTCTACTCTTCTGGACCCCAGACTTGGTTTCTGACTTCTGGATTGCTTGCATCTCCTGGATTCTGGAACCTTGGCCTGGTTATTAGGAGCGGTACTTTAGACTACTCTCCTGGACTCCGGATTTGGTGTATGCCTTCTGGATTGCTTGTGTATCCTGGATTCTGGAACCTTGGCCTGGTTATTAGGAACAGTACTTTAGACTACTCTCCTGGACCTCAGACTTAGTTTCTGACTTCTGGATTGCTTGCGTCTCCTGGTTTCTGGAACCTTGGCTTAGTTATTAGGAGCGGTACTTTAGACTACTCTGCTGGACACCAGACTAGGTTTCTGCCTTCTGGATTGCTTGTGTCTCCTGGATTCTGGAACCTTGGCCTGGTTATTAGGAGTGGTACTTTAGACTACTCTCCTGGTCCTGGGACTTGGTTTCTGACTTCTGGATTGCTTGCGTCTCCTGGTTTCTGGAACCTTGGCTTAGTTATTAGGAGCAGTACTTTAGATACTCTCCTGGGCCTCAGACTTGGTTTCTGCCTTCTGGATTGCTTGCGTCTCCTGGATTCTGGAACCTTGGCCTGGTTATTAGGAGTCGTACTTTAGATATTCTCCTGGACCCTGGACTAGGTTTCTGGCCTCTGAATTGCTTGCATCTCCTGGTTTCTGGAACCTTGGCCTGGTTATTAGGAGCGGTACTTTAGACTACTCTCCTGGACCCCAGAGTAGGTTTCTGCCTTCTGGATTGCTTGCATCTCCTGGATTCTGGAACCTTGGCCTGGTTTTTAGGAGCGGTACTTTAGACTAGGAGCGGTACTTTAGACTACTCTCCTGGTCCCCAGACTTGGTTTCTGCCTTCTGGATTTCTTGCATCTCCTGGATTCTGGAGCCTTGCTCTAGTTATTATGAGCGGTAATTTAGACTACTCCCCTGGACCTGGGACTTTGTTTCTGCCTTCTGGATTGCTTCAATCTCCTGGATTCTGGATCCTTGGCCTGGTTATGAGGAGCGGTACTTTAGACTATGAGCGGTACTTTAGACTACTCTCCTGGACCCCGCACTTGGTTTCTGCCTTATGGATTGCTTGCATCTCCTGGATTCTGGAACCTTGTCCTGGTTATTAGGAGTGGTACTGTAGACTACTCTCCTGGACTCCGGATTTGGTGTATGCCTTCTGGATTGCTTGCGTCTCCTGGTTTCTGGAACCTTGGCTTAGTTATTAGGAGTGGTACTTTAGATACTCTCCTGGACCTCAGACTTGGTTTCTGCCTTCTGGATTGCTTGCATCTCCTGGATTCTGGAACTTTGGTCTGGTTATTAGGAGTAGGTCTTTAGACTACTCTCTTGGACCCGGGACTAGGTTTCTGCCTTCTGGATTGCTTGCATCTCCTGGTTTCTGGAACTTTGGTCTGGTTATTAGGAGTGGTACTTTAGACTACTCTCCTGGACCCCGCACTAGGTTTCTGCCTTCTGGATTGCTTGCATCTCCTGGATTCTGGAACCTTGTCCTGGTTATTAGGAGTGGTACTTTAGACTACTCTCCTGGACTCCGGATTTGGTGTATGCCTTCTGGATTGCTTGCATCTCCTGGTTTCTGGAACCTTGGCTTAGTTATTAGGAGCAGTAGTTTAGACTACTCACCTGGACCCCAGACTTGGTTTCTGACTTCTGGATTGCTTGCATTTGCTGGATTCTGGAACTTTGGTCCGGTTATTATGAGTGGTACTTTAGACTACTCTCCTGGACCCGGGACTAGGTTTTTGCATCTCTTGGATTCTGGAACTTTGGCGTGGTTATTAGGAGCGGCACTTTAGACTACTCACCTGGACCCCAGACTTGCTTTCTGACTTCTGGATTGCTTGCATCTGCTGGATTCTGGAACTTTGTTCTGGTTATTAGGAGTGGTACTTTAGACTACTCTCCTGGACCCGGGACTATGTTTTTGCATCTCCTGGATTCTGGAACTTTGGTCTGGTTATTAAGAGTTGTACATTAGACTACTCTCCTGGACCCCAGACTTGGTTTCTGACTTCTGGATTGCTTGCATATCCTGGATTCTGGAACCTTGGCCTAGTTATTAGGAGTGGTACTTTAGACTACTCTCCTGGACCTGGGACTTGGTTTCTGACTTCTGGATTGCTTGCGTCTCCTGGTTTCTGGAACTTTGGTCTGGTTATTAGGAGTGGTACTTTAGACTACTCTCCTGGACCCCGCACTAGGTTTCTGCCTTCTGGATTGCTTGCATCTCCTGGATTCTGGAAACTTGTCCTGGTTATTAGGAGTGGTAATTTAGACTACTCTCCTGGACTCCGGATTTGGTGTATGCCTTCTGGATTGCTTGCGTCTCCTGGTTTCTGGAACCTTGGCTTAGTTATTAGGAGCGGCACTTTAGATACTCTCCTGGACCTCAGATTTGGTTTCTGCCTTCTGGATTGCTTGCATCAAATGGATTCTGGAACGATGGACTGGTTATTAGGAGTGGTACTTTAGATTACTCTCCTGGACCCCAGACTTGGTTTCTGCCTTATGGATTGCTTGCGTCTCCTGGATTCTAGAGCCTTGGCCTGGTTATTAGGAGTGGTACTTTAGACTACTCTCCTGGACTCCGGACTTGGTTTATGGCTTCTGGATTGCTTGCGTCTCCTGGATTCTGGACCTTAGTCTGGTTATTAGGAGCAGTACTTTAGACTACTCACCTGGACCCCAGACTTGGTTTCTGACTTCTGGATTGCTTGCATTTGCTGGATTCTGGAACTTTGTTCTGGTTATTAGGAGTGGTACTTTAGACTACTCTCCTGGACCCGGGACTAGGTTTTTGCATCTCCTGGATTCTGGAACTTTGGCATGGTTATTAGGAGCGGCACTTTAGACTACTCACCTGGACCCCAGACTTGGTTTCTGACTTCTGGATTGCTTGCATCTGCTGGATTCTGGAACTTTGTTCTGGTTATTAGGAGTGGTACTTTAGACTACTCTCCTGGACCCGGGACTAGGTTTTTGCATCTCCTGGATTCTGGAACTTTGGTCTGGTTATTAAGAGTTGTACATTAGACTACTCTCCTGGACCCCAGACTTGGTTTCTGACTTCTGGATTGCTTGCATCTCCTGGATTCTGGAACCTTGGCCAAGTTATTAGGAGTGGTACTTTAGACTACTCTCTTGAACCTGGGACTTGGTTTCTGACTTCTGGATTGCTTGCGTCTCCTGGTTTCTGGAACCTTGGTCTGGTTATTAGGAGTGGTACTTTAGACTACTCTCCTGGACCCCGCACTAGGTTTCTGCCTTCTGGATTGCTTGCATCTCCTGGATTCTGGAACCTTGTCCTGGTTATTAGGAGTGGTACTTTAGACTACTCTCCTGGACTCCGGATTTGTTGTATGCCTTCTGGATTGCTTGCGTACCCTGGTTTCTGGAACCTTGCTTAGTTATTAGGAGCGGTACTTTAGATTACTCTCCTGGACCCCAGACTTGGTTTCTGCCTTATGGTTTGCTTGCGTCTCCTGGATTCTGGAGCCCTGGCCTGGTTATTAGGAGTGGTACTTTAGACTACTCTCCTGGACTGCGGACTTGGTTTATGCCTTCTGGATTGCTTGTGTCTCCTGGATTCTGGACCTCGGTCTGGTTATTAGGAGCAGTACTTTAGACTACTCTCCTGGGCCCCAGACTTGGTTTCTGACTTCTGGATTGCTTGCATCTGCTGGATTCTGGAACTTTGGTCTGGTTATTAGGAGTGGTACTTTAGACTACTCTCCTGGACCCGGGACTAGGTTTTTGCATCTCCTGGATTCTGGAACCTTGGCGTGGTTATTAGGAGCGGCACTTCAGACTACTCAGCTGGACCCCAGACTTGGTTGCTGACTTCTGGATTGCTTGTATCTGCTGGATTCTGGAACTTTGTTCTGGTTATTAGGAGTGGTACTTTAGACTACTCTCCTGGACCCGGGACTAGGTTTTTGCATTTCCTGGATTCTGGAACTTTGGTCTGGTTATTATGAGTGGTACTTTAGAATACTCTCCTGGACCCCAGACTTGGTTTCTGCCTTATGGATTGCTTGCGTCTCCTGGATTCTGGAGCCTTGGCCTGGTTATTAGGAGTGGTACTTTAGACTACTCTCCTGGACCCCAGACTTGGTTTCTGCCTTATGGATTGCTTGCGTCTCCTGGATTCTGGAGCCTTGGCCTGGTTATTAGGAGTGGTACTTTAGACTACTCTCCTGGACTCCGGACTTGGTTTATGCCTTCTGGATTGCTTGCGTCTCCTGGATTCTGGAACCTTGGTCTGGTTATTAGGAGCAGTACTTTAGACTACTCACCTGGACCCCAGACTTGGTTTCTGACATCTGGATTGCTTGCATCTGCTGGATTCTGGAACTTTGGTCTGGTTATTAGGAGTGGTACATTAGACTACTCTCCTGGACCCCAGACTTGGTTTCTGACTTCTGGATTGCCTGCTTCTCCTGGTTTCTGGAACAGTGGCTTAGTTATTAGGAGTGGCACTTTAGATACTCTCCTGGTCCTCAGACTTGGTTTCTGCCTTCTGGATTGCTTGCGTCTCCTGGATTCTGGAACCTTGGCCTGATTATTAGGAGTGTTACTTTAGATACTGTCCTGGACCCCAGATTAGGTTTCTGGCCTCTGGATTGCTTGCGTCTCCTGGTTTCTGGAACCCTGGCCCGGTTATTAGGAGCGGTACTTTAGTCTACTCTCCTGGTCCCCAGACTTGGTTTCTGACTTCAGGATTGTTTGCATCTCCTGGATTCTAGAACCTTGGCCTGGTTATTAGGAGCGGTACTTTAGACTACTCTCCTGGACCCCGGAGTAGGTTTCTGCCTTCTGGATTGCTTGCATCTCCTGGATTCTGAATCCATGGCCTGGTTATTAGAAGCGGTACTTTAGACTAGGAGCGGTACTTTAGACTACTCTCCTGGACCCCAGACTTTGTTTCTGCCTTCTGGATTGCTTGCATCTCATGAATTCTGGATCCTTGGCCTGGTTATTAGGAGCGGTACTTTAGACTAGGAGCAGTACTTTAGACTACTCTCCTGGACCCCAGACTTGGTTTCTGCCTTATGGATTGCTTGCATCTCCTGGATTCTGAAACATTGGCCTGGTTATTAAGAGCGGTACTTTAGACTACTCTCCTGGACCCCAAACTAGGTTACTGCCTTCTGGAGTCCTTGCGTCTCCTGGATTCCAGAACATTGGCCTCGTTATTAGGAGTGGTACTTTAGACTACTCTCCTGGATCCCGGACTTTGTTTCTGCCTTCTGGATTGCTTAAATCTCCTGGATTCTGGAACCTTGGCCTGGTTATTAGGAGTGGTACTTTAGACTACTCTCCTGGAACCGGGACTTGGTTTCTGACTTCTGGATTGCTTGCATCTCCTGGATTCTGGAAGCTTGACCTCGTTATTAGGAGCCGTACTTTAGACTACTTACCTGGACCCCAGACTTGGTTTCTGATTTCTGGATTGCTTGCATCTCCAGGATTCTGGAACTTTGGTCTGGTTATTAGGAGTTCTACTTTAGACTACTCACCTGGACCCGGGACTATGTTTCTGCCTTCTGGATTGCTTGCATCTCCTGGATTCCGGAACTTTGGTCTGGTTATTAGGAGTGGTACTTTAGACTACTCTCCTGGACCCGGGACTAGGTTTCTGCCTTCTGGATTGCTTGCATCGACTGGATTCTGGAACTTTGGTCTGGTTAGTAGGAGTGGTACTTTAGACTACTCTCCTGGACCCCAGACTTGGTTTCTGCCTTCTGGATCGCTTGCGTCTCCTGGATTTTGGAGCCTTGGCCTGGTTATTAGGAGCGGTACTTTAGACTACTCTCCTGGACCCGGGATTTGGTTTCTGCCTTCTGGATTGCTTGCGTCTCCTGGATTCTTGAACCTTGGCCTGGGCATTAGGAGCGGTACTTTATACTACTCTCCTGGGCCTGGGACTTGTTTTCTGCCTTCTTTGCTTGCGTCTCCTGGATTCTGGAGCCTTGGCCTGATTATTAGGAGTGGTACTTCAGACTACTCTCCTGGACCCGGGACTAGGTTTCTGTCTTCTGGATTGCTTGCATCTCCTTGATTCTGGAACCTTAGCCTGGTAATTAGGAGTGGTACTTTAGACTACTCTCCTGGACCTGGGACTAGGTTTCTGCCTTCGGGATTGCTTGCATCTCCTGGATTCTGGAACATTGGCCTGGTTATTAGGAGCAGTACTTTAGACTACTCACCTGGACCCCAGACTTGGTTTCTGACTTCTGGATTGCTTGCATCTCCTGGATTCTGGAACTTGGGTCTGGTTATTAGGAGTGGTACTTTAGACTACTCTCCTGGAATCCGGACTAGGTTTCTGCCTTCTGGATTGTTTGCATCTCCTGGATTCTGGAACATTTGTCTGGTTATTAGGAGTGGTACTTTAGACTACTCTCCTGGACCCGGGACTAGGTTTCTGCCTTCTGGATTGCTTGCATCTCCTGGATTCTGGAACCTTGGCCTGGTTATTAGGAGCGGTACTTTAGACTACTCTCCTGGACCCGGGACTAGGTTTCTGCCTTCTGGATTGTTTGCATCTCCTGGATTCTGGAACTTTTGTCTGGTTATTAGGATTGGTACTTTAGACTACTCTCCTGGACCCGGGACTAGGTTTCTGCCTTCTGGATTGCTTGCATCTCCTAGATTCTGGAACCTTGGCCTGGTTATTAGGAGTGGTACTTTAGACTACTCTCCTGGACCCCAGACTTGGTTTCTGCCTTCTGGATTGCTTGTGTCTCCTGGATTCTGGAGCCTTGGCCTGGTTATTAGGACTGGTACTTTAGACTACTCTCCTGGACTCCGGATTTGGTGTATGCCTTCTGGATTGCTTGTGTATCCTGGATTCTGGAACCTTGGCCTGGTTATTAGGAACAGTACTTTAGACTACTCTCCTGGACCTCAGACTTAGTTTCTGACTTCTGGATTGCTTGCGTCTCCTGGTTTCTGGAACCTTGGCTTAGTTATTAGGAGCGGTACTTTAGACTACTCTGCTGGACACCAGACTAGGTTTCTGCCTTCTGGATTGCTTGTGTCTCCTGGATTCTGGAACCTTGGCCTGGTTATTAGGAGTTGTACATTAGACTACTCTCCTGAACCCCAGACTTGGTTTCAGACTTATGGATTGCTTGCATCTCCTGGATTCTGGAACCTTGGCCTGGTTATTAGGAGTGGTACTTTAGACTACTCTCCTGATCCTGGGACTTGGTTTCTGACTTCTGGATTGCTTGCGTCTCCTGGTTTCTGGAACCTTGGCTTAGTTATTAGGAGCAGTACTTTAGATACTCTCCTGGGCCTCAGACTTGGTTTCTGCCTTCTGGATTGCTTGCGTCTCCTGGATTCTGGAACCTTGGCCTGGTTATTAGGAGTGGTACTTTAGATATTCTCCTGGACCCCAGACTTGGTTTCAGACTTATGGATTGCTTGCATCTCCTGGATTCTGGAACCTTGGCCTGGTTATTAGGAGTGGTACTTTAGACTACTCTCCTGGTCCTGGGACTTGGTTTCTGACTTCTGGATTGCTTGCGTCTCCTGGTTTCTGGAACCTTGGCTTAGTTATTAGGAGCAGTACTTTAGATACTCTCCTGGGCCTCAGACTTGGTTTCTGCCTTCTGGATTGCTTGCGTCTCCTGGATTCTGGAACCTTGGCCTGGTTATTAGGAGTGGTACTTTAGATATTCTCCTGGACCCTGGACTAGGTTTCTGGCCTCTGAATTGCTTGCATCTCCTGGTTTCTGGAACCTTGGCCTGGTTATTAGGAGCGGTACTTTAGACTACTCTCCTGGACCCCAGAGTAGGTTTCTGCCTTCTGGATTGCTTGCATCTCCTGGATTCTGGAACCTTGGCCTGGTTTTTAGGAGCGGTACTTTAGACTAGGAGCGGTACTTTAGACTACTCTCCTGGTCCCCAGACTTGGTTTCTGCCTTCTGGATTTCTTGCATCTCCTGGATTCTGGAGCCTTGCTCTAGTTATTATGAGCGGTAATTTAGACTACTCCCCTGCACCTGGGACTTTGTTTCTGCCTTCTGGATTGCTTCAATCTCCTGGATTCTGGATCCTTGGCCTGGTTATGAGGAGCGGTACTTTAGACTATGAGCGGTACTTTAGACTACTCTCCTGGACCCCGGACTTGGTTTCTGCCTTATGGATTGCTTGCATCTCCTGGATTCTGGAACCTTGTCCTGGTTATTAGGAGTGGTACTGTAGACTACTCTCCTGGACTCCGGATTTGGTGTATGCCTTCTGGATTGCTTGCGTCTCCTGGTTTCTGGAACCTTGGCTTAGTTATTAGGAGTGGTACTTTAGATACTCTCCTGGACCTCAGACTTGGTTTCTGCCTTCTGGATTGCTTGCATCTCCTGGATTCTGGAACTTTGGTCTGGTTATTAGGAGTAGGTCTTTAGACTACTCTCTTGGACCCGGGACTAGGTTTCTGCCTTCTGGATTGCTTGCATCTCCTGGTTTCTGGAACTTTGGTCTGGTTATTAGGAGTGGTACTTTAGACTACTCTCCTGGACCCCGCACTAGGTTTCTGCCTTCTGGATTGCTTGCATCTCCTGGATTCTGGAACCTTGTCCTGGTTATTAGGAGTGGTACTTTAGACTACTCTCCTGGACTCCGGATTTGGTGTATGCCTTCTGGATTGCTTGCATCTCCTGGTTTCTGGAACCTTGGCTTAGTTATTAGGAGCAGTACTTTAGATACTCTCCTGGACCTCAGACTTGGTTTCTGCCTTCTGGATTGCTTGCATCAAATGGATTCTGGAACGTTGGCCTGGTTATTATGAGTGGTACTTTAGATTACTCTCCTGGACCCCAGACTTGGTTTCTGCCTTATGGATTGCTTGCGTCTCCTGGATTCTGGAGCCTTGGCCTGGTTATTAGGAGTGGTACTTTAGACTACTCTCCTGGACTCCGGACTTGGTTTATGCCTTCTGGATTGTTTGCGTCTCCTGGATTCTGGACCTTGGTCTGGTTATTAGGAGCAGTAGTTTAGACTACTCACCTGGACCCCAGACTTGGTTTCTGCCTACTGGATTGCTTGCATCAAATGGATTCTGGAACGTTGGCCTGGTTATTATGAGTGGTACTTTAGAATACTCTCCTGGACCCCAGACTTGGTTTCTGCCTTATGGATTGCTTGCGTCTCCTGGATTCTGGAGCCTTGGCCTGGTTATTAGGAGTGGTACTTTAGACTACTCTCCTGGACCCCAGACTTGGTTTCTGCCTTATGGATTGCTTGCGTCTCCTGGATTCTGGAGCCTTGGCCTGGTTATTAGGAGTGGTACTTTAGACTACTCTCCTGGACTCCGGACTTGGTTTATGCCTTCTGGATTGCTTGCGTCTCCTGGATTCTGGAACCTTGGTCTGGTTATTAGGAGCAGTACTTTAGACTACTCACCTGGACCCCAGACTTGGTTTCTGACATCTGGATTGCTTGCATCTGCTGGATTCTGGAACTTTGGTCTGGTTATTAGGAGTGGTACATTAGACTACTCTCCTGGACCCCAGACTTGGTTTCTGACTTCTGGATTGCCTGCTTCTCCTGGTTTCTGGAACAGTGGCTTAGTTATTAGGAGTGGCACTTTAGATACTCTCCTGGTCCTCAGACTTGGTTTCTGCCTTCTGGATTGCTTGCGTCTCCTGGATTCTGGAACCTTGGCCTGATTATTAGGAGTGTTACTTTAGATACTGTCCTGGACCCCAGATTAGGTTTCTGCCCTCTGGATTGCTTGCGTCTCCTGGTTTCTGGAACCCTGGCCCGGTTATTAGGAGCGGTACTTTAGTCTACTCTCCTGGTCCCCAGACTTGGTTTCTGACTTCAGGATTGCTTGCATCTCCTGGATTCTAGAACCTTGGCCTGGTCATTAGGAGCGGTACTTTAGACTACTCTCCTGGACCCCGGAGTAGGTTTCTGTCTTCTGGATTGCTTGCATCTCCTGGATTCTGAATCCATGGCCTGGTTATTAGAAGCGGTACTTTAGACTAGGAGCGGTACTTTAGACTACTCTCCTGGACCCCAGACTTTGTTTCTGCCTTCTGGATTGCTTGCATCTCCTGAATTCTGGATCCTTGGCCTGGTTATTAGGAGCGGTACTTTAGACTAGGAGCAGTACTTTAGACTACTCTCCTGGACCCCAGACTTGGTTTCTGCCTTATGGATTGCTTGCATCTCCTGGATTCTGAAACATTGGCCTGGTTATTAAGAGCGGTACTTTAGACTACTCTCCTGGACCCCAAACTAGGTTACTGCCTTCTGGAGTCCTTGCGTCTCCTGGATTCCAGAACATTGGCCTCGTTATTAGGAGTGGTACTTTAGACTACTCTCCTGGATCCCGGACTTTGTTTCTGCCTTCTGGATTGCTTAAATCTCCTGGATTCTGGAACCTTGGCCTGGTTATTAGGAGTGGTACTTTAGACTACTCTCCTGGAACCGGGACTTGGTTTCTGACTTCTGGATTGCTTGCATCTCCTGGATTCTGGAAGCTTGACCTCGTTATTAGGAGCCGTACTTTAGACTACTCACCTGGACCCCAGACTTGGTTTCTGATTTCTGGATTGCTTGCATCTCCAGGATTCTGGAACTTTGGTCTGGTTATTAGGAGTCCTACTTTGGACTACTCACCTGGACCCGGGACTATGTTTCTGCCTTCTGGATTGCTTGCATCTCCTGGATTCCGGAACTTTGGTCTGGTTATTAGGAGTGGTACTTTAGACTACTCTCCTGGACCCGGGACTAGGTTTCTGCCTTCTGGATTGCTTGCATCGACTGGATTCTGGAACTTTGGTCTGGTTAGTAGGAGTGGTACTTTAGACTACTCTCCTGGACCCCAGACTTGGTTTCTGCCTTCTGGATCGCTTGCGTCTCCTGGATTCTGGAGCCTTGGCCTGGTTATTAGGAGCGGTACTTTAGACTACTCTCCTGGACCCGGGATTTGGTTTCTGCCTTCTGGATTGCTTGCGTCTCCTGGATTCTTGAACCTTGGCCTGGGCATTAGGAGCGGTACTTTATACTACTCTCCTGGACCTGGGACTTGTTTTCTGCCTTCTTTGCTTGCGTCTCCTGGATTCTGGAGCCTTGGCCTGATTATTAGGAGTGGTACTTCAGACTACTCTCCTGGACCCGGGACTAGGTTTCTGTCTTCTGGATTGCTTGCATCTCCTTGATTCTGGAACCTTAGCCTGGTAATTAGGAGTGGTACTTTAGACTACTCTCCTGGACCTGGGACTAGGTTTCTGCCTTCGGGATTGCTTGCATCTCCTGGATTCTGGAACATTGGCCTGGTTATTAGGAGCAGTACTTTAGACTACTCACCTGGACCCCAGACTTGGTTTCTGACTTCTGGATTGCTTGCATCTCCTGGATTCTGGAACTTGGGTCTGGTTATTAGGAGTGGTACTTTAGACTACTCTCCTGGAATCCGGACTAGGTTTCTGCCTTCTGGATTGTTTGCATCTCCTGGATTCTGGAACATTTGTCTGGTTATTAGGAGTGGTACTTTAGACTACTCTCCTGGACCCGGGACTAGGTTTCTGCCTTCTGGATTGCTTGCATCTCCTGGATTCTGGAACCTTGGCCTGGTTATTAGGAGCTGTACTTTAGACTACTCTCCTGGACCCGGGACTAGGTTTCTGCCTTCTGGATTGTTTGCATCTCCTGGATTCTGGAACTTTTGTCTGGTTATTAGGATTGGTACTTTAGACTACTCTCCTGGACCCGGGACTAGGTTTCAGCCTTCTGGATTGCTTGCATCTCCTAGATTCTGGAACCTTGGCCTGGTTATTAGGAGTGGTACTTTAGACTACTCTCCTGGACCCCAGACTTGGTTTCTGCCTTCTGGATTGCTTGTGTCTCCTGGATTCTGGAGCCTTGGCCTGGTTATTAGGACTGGTACTTTAGACTACTCTCCTGGACTCCGGATTTGGTGTATGCCTTCTGGATTGCTTGTGTATCCTGGATTCTGGAACCTTGGCCTGGTTATTAGGAACAGTACTTTAGACTACTCTCCTGGACCTCAGACTTAGTTTCTGACTTCTGGATTGCTTGCGTCTCCTGGTTTCTGGAACCTTGGCTTAGTTATTAGGAGCGGTACTTTAGACTACTCTGCTGGACACCAGACTAGGTTTCTGCCTTCTGGATTGCTTGTGTCTCCTGGATTCTGGAACCTTGGCCTGGTTATTAGGAGTGGTACTTTAGACTACTCTCCTGGTCCTGGGACTTGGTTTCTGACTTCTGGATTGCTTGCGTCTCCTGGTTTCTGGAACCTTGGCTTAGTTATTAGGAGCAGTACTTTAGATACTCTCCTGGGCCTCAGACTTGGTTTCTGCCTTCTGGATTGCTTGCGTCTCCTGGATTCTGGAACCTTGGCCTGGTTATTAGGAGTCGTACTTTAGATATTCTCCTGGACCCTGGACTAGGTTTCTGGCCTCTGAATTGCTTGCATCTCCTGGTTTCTGGAACCTTGGCCTGGTTATTAGGAGCGGTACTTTAGACTACTCTCCTGGACCCCAGAGTAGGTTTCTGCCTTCTGGATTGCTTGCATCTCCTGGATTCTGGAACCTTGGCCTGGTTTTTAGGAGCGGTACTTTAGACTAGGAGCGGTACTTTAGACTACTCTCCTGGTCCCCAGACTTGGTTTCTGCCTTCTGGATTTCTTGCATCTCCTGGATTCTGGAGCCTTGCTCTAGTTATTATGAGCGGTAATTTAGACTACTCCCCTGGACCTGGGACTTTGTTTCTGCCTTCTGGATTGCTTCAATCTCCTGGATTCTGGATCCTTGGCCTGGTTATGAGGAGCGGTACTTTAGACTATGAGCGGTACTTTAGACTACTCTCCTGGACCCCGCACTTGGTTTCTGCCTTATGGATTGCTTGCATCTCCTGGATTCTGGAACCTTGTCCTGGTTATTAGGAGTGGTACTGTAGACTACTCTCCTGGACTCCGGATTTGGTGTATGCCTTCTGGATTGCTTGCGTCTCCTGGTTTCTGGAACCTTGGCTTAGTTATTAGGAGTGGTACTTTAGATACTCTCCTGGACCTCAGACTTGGTTTCTGCCTTCTGGATTGCTTGCATCTCCTGGATTCTGGAACTTTGGTCTGGTTATTAGGAGTAGGTCTTTAGACTACTCTCTTGGACCCGGGACTAGGTTTCTGCCTTCTGGATTGCTTGCATCTCCTGGTTTCTGGAACTTTGGTCTGGTTATTAGGAGTGGTACTTTAGACTACTCTCCTGGACCCCGCACTAGGTTTCTGCCTTCTGGATTGCTTGCATCTCCTGGATTCTGGAACCTTGTCCTGGTTATTAGGAGTGGTACTTTAGACTACTCTCCTGGACTCCGGATTTGGTGTATGCCTTCTGGATTGCTTGCATCTCCTGGTTTCTGGAACCTTGGCTTAGTTATTAGGAGCAGTAGTTTAGACTACTCACCTGGACCCCAGACTTGGTTTCTGACTTCTGGATTGCTTGCATTTGCTGGATTCTGGAACTTTGGTCCGGTTATTATGAGTGGTACTTTAGACTACTCTCCTGGACCCGGGACTAGGTTTTTGCATCTCTTGGATTCTGGAACTTTGGCGTGGTTATTAGGAGCGGCACTTTAGACTACTCACCTGGACCCCAGACTTGCTTTCTGACTTCTGGATTGCTTGCATCTGCTGGATTCTGGAACTTTGTTCTGGTTATTAGGAGTGGTACTTTAGACTACTCTCCTGGACCCGGGACTATGTTTTTGCATCTCCTGGATTCTGGAACTTTGGTCTGGTTATTAAGAGTTGTACATTAGACTACTCTCCTGGACCCCAGACTTGGTTTCTGACTTCTGGATTGCTTGCATATCCTGGATTCTGGAACCTTGGCCTAGTTATTAGGAGTGGTACTTTAGACTACTCTCCTGGACCTGGGACTTGGTTTCTGACTTCTGGATTGCTTGCGTCTCCTGGTTTCTGGAACTTTGGTCTGGTTATTAGGAGTGGTACTTTAGACTACTCTCCTGGACCCCGCACTAGGTTTCTGCCTTCTGGATTGCTTGCATCTCCTGGATTCTGGAAACTTGTCCTGGTTATTAGGAGTGGTAATTTAGACTACTCTCCTGGACTCCGGATTTGGTGTATGCCTTCTGGATTGCTTGCGTCTCCTGGTTTCTGGAACCTTGGCTTAGTTATTAGGAGCGGTACTTTAGATACTCTCCTGGACCTCAGATTTGGTTTCTGCCTTCTGGATTGCTTGCATCAAATGGATTCTGGAACGATGGACTGGTTATTAGGAGTGGTACTTTAGATTACTCTCCTGGACCCCAGACTTGGTTTCTGCCTTATGGATTGCTTGCGTCTCCTGGATTCTAGAGCCTTGGCCTGGTTATTAGGAGTGGTACTTTAGACTACTCTCCTGGACTCCGGACTTGGTTTATGGCTTCTGGATTGCTTGCGTCTCCTGGATTCTGGACCTTAGTCTGGTTATTAGGAGCAGTACTTTAGACTACTCACCTGGACCCCAGACTTGGTTTCTGACTTCTGGATTGCTTGCATTTGCTGGATTCTGGAACTTTGTTCTGGTTATTAGGAGTGGTACTTTAGACTACTCTCCTGGACCCGGGACTAGGTTTTTGCATCTCCTGGATTCTGGAACTTTGGCATGGTTATTAGGAGCGGCACTTTAGACTACTCACCTGGACCCCAGACTTGGTTTCTGACTTCTGGATTGCTTGCATCTGCTGGATTCTGGAACTTTGTTCTGGTTATTAGGAGTGGTACTTTAGACTACTCTCCTGGACCCGGGACTAGGTTTTTGCATCTCCTGGATTCTGGAACTTTGGTCTGGTTATTAAGAGTTGTACATTAGACTACTCTCCTGGACCCCAGACTTGGTTTCTGACTTCTGGATTGCTTGCATCTCCTGGATTCTGGAACCTTGGCCAAGTTATTAGGAGTGGTACTTTAGACTACTCTCTTGAACCTGGGACTTGGTTTCTGACTTCTGGATTGCTTGCGTCTCCTGGTTTCTGGAACCTTGGTCTGGTTATTAGGAGTGGTACTTTAGACTACTCTCCTGGACCCCGCACTAGGTTTCTGCCTTCTGGATTGCTTGCATCTCCTGGATTCTGGAACCTTGTCCTGGTTATTAGGAGTGGTACTTTAGACTACTCTCCTGGACTCCGGATTTGTTGTATGCCTTCTGGATTGCTTGCGTACCCTGGTTTCTGGAACCTTGCTTAGTTATTAGGAGCGGTACTTTAGATTACTCTCCTGGACCCCAGACTTGGTTTCTGCCTTATGGTTTGCTTGCGTCTCCTGGATTCTGGAGCCCTGGCCTGGTTATTAGGAGTGGTACTTTAGACTACTCTCCTGGACTGCGGACTTGGTTTATGCCTTCTGGATTGCTTGTGTCTCCTGGATTCTGGACCTCGGTCTGGTTATTAGGAGCAGTACTTTAGACTACTCTCCTGGGCCCCAGACTTGGTTTCTGACTTCTGGATTGCTTGCATCTGCTGGATTCTGGAACTTTGGTCTGGTTATTAGGAGTGGTACTTTAGACTACTCTCCTGGACCCGGGACTAGGTTTTTGCATCTCCTGGATTCTGGAACCTTGGCGTGGTTATTAGGAGCGGCACTTCAGACTACTCAGCTGGACCCCAGACTTGGTTGCTGACTTCTGGATTGCTTGTATCTGCTGGATTCTGGAACTTTGTTCTGGTTATTAGGAGTGGTACTTTAGACTACTCTCCTGGACCCGGGACTAGGTTTTTGCATTTCCTGGATTCTGGAACTTTGGTCTGGTTATTATGAGTGGTACTTTAGAATACTCTCCTGGACCCCAGACTTGGTTTCTGCCTTATGGATTGCTTGCGTCTCCTGGATTCTGGAGCCTTGGCCTGGTTATTAGGAGTGGTACTTTAGACTACTCTCCTGGACCCCAGACTTGGTTTCTGCCTTATGGATTGCTTGCGTCTCCTGGATTCTGGAGCCTTGGCCTGGTTATTAGGAGTGGTACTTTAGACTACTCTCCTGGACTCCGGACTTGGTTTATGCCTTCTGGATTGCTTGCGTCTCCTGGATTCTGGAACCTTGGTCTGGTTATTAGGAGCAGTACTTTAGACTACTCACCTGGACCCCAGACTTGGTTTCTGACATCTGGATTGCTTGCATCTGCTGGATTCTGGAACTTTGGTCTGGTTATTAGGAGTGGTACATTAGACTACTCTCCTGGACCCCAGACCTGGTTTCTGACTTCTGGATTGCCTGCTTCTCCTGGTTTCTGGAACAGTGGCTTAGTTATTAGGAGTGGCACTTTAGATACTCTCCTGGTCCTCAGACTTGGTTTCTGCCTTCTGGATTGCTTGCGTCTCCTGGATTCTGGAACCTTGGCCTGATTATTAGGAGTGTTACTTTAGATACTGTCCTGGACCCCAGATTAGGTTTCTGGCCTCTGGATTGCTTGCGTCTCCTGGTTTCTGGAACCCTGGCCCGGTTATTAGGAGCAGTACTTTAGTCTACTCTCCTGGTCCCCAGACTTGGTTTCTGACTTCAGGATTGTTTGCATCTCCTGGATTCTAGAACCTTGGCCTGGTTATTAGGAGCGGTACTTTAGACTACTCTCCTGGACCCCGGAGTAGGTTTCTGCCTTCTGGATTGCTTGCATCTCCTGGATTCTGAATCCATGGCCTGGTTATTAGAAGCGGTACTTTAGACTAGGAGCGGTACTTTAGACTACTCTCCTGGACCCCAGACTTTGTTTCTGCCTTCTGGATTGCTTGCATCTCCTGAATTCTGGATCCTTGGCCTGGTTATTAGGAGCGGTACTTTAGACTAGGAGCAGTACTTTAGACTACTCTCCTGGACCCCAGACTTGGTTTCTGCCTTATGGATTGCTTGCATCTCCTGGATTCTGAAACATTGGCCTGGTTATTAAGAGCGGTACTTTAGACTACTCTCCTGGACCCCAAACTAGGTTACTGCCTTCTGGAGTCCTTGCGTCTCCTGGATTCCAGAACATTGGCCTCGTTATTAGGAGTGGTACTTTAGACTACTCTCCTGGATCCCGGACTTTGTTTCTGCCTTCTGGATTGCTTAAATCTCCTGGATTCTGGAACCTTGGCCTGGTTATTAGGAGTGGTACTTTAGACTACTCTCCTGGAACCGGGACTTGGTTTCTGACTTCTGGATTGCTTGCATCTCCTGGATTCTGGAAGCTTGACCTCGTTATTAGGAGCCGTACTTTAGACTACTTACCTGGACCCCAGACTTGGTTTCTGATTTCTGGATTGCTTGCATCTCCAGGATTCTGGAACTTTGGTCTGGTTATTAGGAGTTCTACTTTAGACTACTCACCTGGACCCGGGACTATGTTTCTGCCTTCTGGATTGCTTGCATCTCCTGGATTCCGGAACTTTGGTCTGGTTATTAGGAGTGGTACTTTAGACTACTCTCCTGGACCCGGGACTAGGTTTCTGCCTTCTGGATTGCTTGCATCGACTGGATTCTGGAACTTTGGTCTGGTTAGTAGGAGTGGTACTTTAGACTACTCTCCTGGACCCCAGACTTGGTTTCTGCCTTCTGGATCGCTTGCGTCTCCTGGATTCTGGAGCCTTGGCCTGGTTATTAGGAGCGGTACTTTAGACTACTCTCCTGGACCCGGGATTTGGTTTCTGCCTTCTGGATTGCTTGCGTCTCCTGGATTCTTGAACCTTGGCCTGGGCATTAGGAGCGGTACTTTATACTACTCTCCTGGGCCTGGGACTTGTTTTCTGCCTTCTTTGCTTGCGTCTCCTGGATTCTGGAGCCTTGGCCTGATTATTAGGAGTGGTACTTCAGACTACTCTCCTGGACCCGGGACTAGGTTTCTGTCTTCTGGATTGCTTGCATCTCCTTGATTCTGGAACCTTAGCCTGGTAATTAGGAGTGGTACTTTAGACTACTCTCCTGGACCTGGGACTAGGTTTCTGCCTTCGGGATTGCTTGCATCTCCTGGATTCTGGAACATTGGCCTGGTTATTAGGAGCAGTACTTTAGACTACTCACCTGGACCCCAGACTTGGTTTCTGACTTCTGGATTGCTTGCATCTCCTGGATTCTGGAACTTGGGTCTGGTTATTAGGAGTGGTACTTTAGACTACTCTCCTGGAATCCGGACTAGGTTTCTGCCTTCTGGATTGTTTGCATCTCCTGGATTCTGGAACATTTGTCTGGTTATTAGGAGTGGTACTTTAGACTACTCTCCTGGACCCGGGACTAGGTTTCTGCCTTCTGGATTGCTTGCATCTCCTGGATTCTGGAACCTTGGCCTGGTTATTAGGAGCGGTACTTTAGACTACTCTCCTGGACCCGGGACTAGGTTTCTGCCTTCTGGATTGTTTGCATCTCCTGGATTCTGGAACTTTTGTCTGGTTATTAGGATTGGTACTTTAGACTACTCTCCTGGACCCGGGACTAGGTTTCTGCCTTCTGGATTGCTTGCATCTCCTAGATTCTGGAACCTTGGCCTGGTTATTAGGAGTGGTACTTTAGACTACTCTCCTGGACCCCAGACTTGGTTTCTGCCTTCTGGATTGCTTGTGTCTCCTGGATTCTGGAGCCTTGGCCTGGTTATTAGGACTGGTACTTTAGACTACTCTCCTGGACTCCGGATTTGGTGTATGCCTTCTGGATTGCTTGTGTATCCTGGATTCTGGAACCTTGGCCTGGTTATTAGGAACAGTACTTTAGACTACTCTCCTGGACCTCAGACTTAGTTTCTGACTTCTGGATTGCTTGCGTCTCCTGGTTTCTGGAACCTTGGCTTAGTTATTAGGAGCGGTACTTTAGACTACTCTGCTGGACACCAGACTAGGTTTCTGCCTTCTGGATTGCTTGTGTCTCCTGGATTCTGGAACCTTGGCCTGGTTATTAGGAGTTGTACATTAGACTACTCTCCTGAACCCCAGACTTGGTTTCAGACTTATGGATTGCTTGCATCTCCTGGATTCTGGAACCTTGGCCTGGTTATTAGGAGTGGTACTTTAGACTACTCTCCTGATCCTGGGACTTGGTTTCTGACTTCTGGATTGCTTGCGTCTCCTGGTTTCTGGAACCTTGGCTTAGTTATTAGGAGCAGTACTTTAGATACTCTCCTGGGCCTCAGACTTGGTTTCTGCCTTCTGGATTGCTTGCGTCTCCTGGATTCTGGAACCTTGGCCTGGTTATTAGGAGTGGTACTTTAGATATTCTCCTGGACCCTGGACTAGGTTTCTGGCCTCTGAATTGCTTGCGTCTCCTGGTTTCTGGAACCTTGGCCTGGTTATTAGGAGCGGTACTTTAGACTACTCTCCTGGACCCCAGAGTAGGTTTCTGCCTTCTGGATTGCTTGCATCTCCTGGATTCTGGAACCTTGGCCTGGTTTTTAGGAGCGGTACTTTAGACTAGGAGCGGTACTTTAGACTACTCTCCTGGTCCCCAGACTTGGTTTCTGCCTTCTGGATTTCTTGCATCTCCTGGATTCTGGAGCCTTGCTCTAGTTATTATGAGCGGTAATTTAGACTACTCCCCTGGACCTGGGACTTTGTTTCTGCCTTCTGGATTGCTTCAATCTCCTGGATTCTGGATCCTTGGCCTGGTTATGAGGAGCGGTACTTTAGACTATGAGCGGTACTTTAGACTACTCTCCTGGACCCTGGACTTGGTTTCTGCCTTATGGATTGCTTGCATCTCCTGGATTCTGGAACCTTGTCCTGGTTATTAGGAGTGGTACTGTAGACTACTCTCCTGGACTCCGGATTTGGTGTATGCCTTCTGGATTGCTTGCGTCTCCTGGTTTCTGGAACCTTGGCTTAGTTATTAGGAGTGGTACTTTAGATACTCTCCTGGACCTCAGACTTGGTTTCTGCCTTCTGGATTGCTTGCATCTCCTGGATTCTGGAACTTTGGTCTGGTTATTAGGAGTAGGTCTTTAGACTACTCTCTTGGACCCGGGACTAGGTTTCTGCCTTCTGGATTGCTTGCATCTCCTGGTTTCTGGAACTTTGGTCTGGTTATTAGGAGTGGTACTTTAGACTACTCTCCTGGACCCCGCACTAGGTTTCTGCCTTCTGGATTGCTTGCATCTCCTGGATTCTGGAACCTTGTCCTGGTTATTAGGAGTGGTACTTTAGACTACTCTCCTGGACTCCGGATTTGGTGTATGCCTTCTGGATTGCTTGCATCTCCTGGTTTCTGGAACCTTGGCTTAGTTATTAGGAGCAGTACTTTAGATACTCTCCTGGACCTCAGACTTGGTTTCTGCCTTCTGGATTGCTTGCATCAAATGGATTCTGGAACGTTGGCCTGGTTATTATGAGTGGTACTTTAGATTACTCTCCTGGACCCCAGACTTGGTTTCTGCCTTATGGATTGCTTGCGTCTCCTGGATTCTGGAGCCTTGGCCTGGTTATTAGGAGTGGTACTTTAGACTACTCTCCTGGACTCCGGACTTGGTTTATGCCTTCTGGATTGTTTGCGTCTCCTGGATTCTGGACCTTGGTCTGGTTATTAGGAGCAGTAGTTTTGACTACTCACCTGGACCCCAGACTTGGTTTCTGACTTCTGGATTGCTTGCATTTGCTGGATTCTGGAACTTTGGTCCGGTTATTATGAGTGGTACTTTAGACTACTCTCCTGGACCCGGGACTAGGTTTTTGCATCTCCTGGATTCTGGAACTTTGGCGTGGTTATTAGGAGCGGCACTTTAGACTACTCACCTGGACCCCAGACTTGCTTTCGGACTTCTGGATTGCTTGCATCTGCTGGATTCTGGAACTTTGTTCTGGTTATTAGGAGTGGTACTTTAGACTACTCTCCTGGACCCGGGACTATGTTTTTGCATCTCCTGGATTCTGGAACTTTGGTCTGGTTATTAAGAGTTGTACATTAGACTACTCTCCTGGACCCCAGACTTGGTTTCTGACTTCTGGATTGCTTGCATCTCCTGGATTCTGGAACCTTGGCCTAGTTATTAGGAGTGGTACTTTAGACTACTCTCCTGGACCTGGGACTTGGTTTCTGACTTCTGGATTGCTTGCGTCTCCTGGTTTCTGGAACTTTGGTCTGGTTATTAGGAGTGGTACTTTAGACTACTCTCCTGGACCCCGCACTAGGTTTCTGCCTTCTGGATTGCTTGCATCTCCTGGATTCTGGAACCTTGTCCTGGTTATTAGGAGTGGTAATTTAGACTACTCTCCTGGACTCCGGATTTGGTGTATGCCTTCTGGATTGCTTGCATCTCCTGGTTTCTGGAACCTTGGCTTAGTTATTAGGAGCGGTACTTTAGATACTCTCCTGGACCTCAGACTTGGTTTCTGCCTTCTGGATTGCTTGCATCAAATGGATTCTGGAACGATGGACTGGTTATTAGGAGTGGTACTTTAGATTACTCTCCTGGACCCCAGACTTGGTTTCTGCCTTATGGATTGCTTGCGTCTCCTGGATTCTAGAGCCTTGGCCTGGTTATTAGGAGTGGTACTTTAGACTACTCTCCTGGACTCCGGACTTGGTTTATGGCTTCTGGATTGCTTGCGTCTCCTGGATTCTGGACCTTAGTCTGGTTATTAGGAGCAGTACTTTAGACTACTCACCTGGACCCCAGACTTGGTTTCTGACTTCTGGATTGCTTGCATCTGCTGGATTCTGGAACTTTGTTCTGGTTATTAGGAGTGGTACTTTAGACTACTCTCCTGGACCCGGGACTAGGTTTTTGCATCTCCTGGATTCTGGAACTTTGGTCTGGTTATTAAGAGTTGTACATTAGACTACTCTCCTGGACCCCAGACCTGGTTTCTGACTTCTGGATTGCTTGCATCTCCTGGATTCTGGAACCTTGGCCAAGTTATTAGGAGTGGTACTTTAGACTACTCTCTTGAACCTGGGACTTGGTTTCTGACTTCTGGATTGCTTGCGTCTCCTGGTTTCTGGAACCTTGGTCTGGTTATTAGGAGTGGTACTTTAGACTACTCTCCTGGACCCCGCACTAGGTTTCTGCCTTCTGGATTGCTTGCATCTCCTGGATTCTGGAACCTTGTCCTGGTTATTAGGAGTGGTACTTTAGACTACTCTCCTGGACTCCGGATTTGTTGTATGCCTTCTGGATTGCTTGCGTACCCTGGTTTCTGGAACCTTGGCTTAGTTATTAGGAGCAGTACTTTAGATACTCTCCTGGACCTCAGACTTGGTTTCTGCCTTCTGGATTGCTTGCATCAAATGGATTCTGGAACGTTGGCTTGGTTATTAGGAGTGGTACTTTAGATTACTCTCCTGGACCTCAGACTTGGTTTCTGCCTTATGGTTTGCTTGCATCTCCTGGATTCTGGAGCCCTGGCCTGGTTATTAGGAGTGGTACTTTAGACTACTCTCCTGGACTCCGGACTTGGTTTATGCCTTCTGGATTGCTTGCGTCTCCTGGATTCTGGACCTCGGTCTGGTTATTAGGAGCAGTACTTTAGACTACTCTCCTGGGCCCCAGACTTGGTTTCTGACTTCTGGATTGCTTGCATCTGCTGGATTCTGGAACTTTGGTCTGGTTATTAGGAGTGGTACTTTAGACTACTCTCCTGGACCCGGGACTAGGTTTTTGCATCTCCTGGATTCTGGAACCTTGGCGTGGTTATTAGGAGCGGCACTTCAGACTACTCAGCTGGACCCCAGACTTGGTTGCTGACTTCTGGATTGCTTGTATCTGCTGGATTCTGGAACTTTGTTCTGGTTATTAGGAGTGGTACTTTAGACTACTCTCCTGGACCCGGGACTAGGTTTTTGCATTTCCTGGATTCTGGAACTTTGGTCTGGTTATTAAGAGTTGTACATTAGACTACTCTCCTGGACCCCAGACTTGGTTTCTGACTTCTGGATTGCTTGCGTCTCCTGGTTTCTGGAACCTTGGCTTAGTTATTAGGAGCGGTACTTTAGATACTCTCCTGGACCTCAGACCTGGTTTCTGCCGTCTGGATTGCTTGCGTCTCCTGGATTCTGGAACCTTGGCCTGGTTATTAGGAGTGGTACTTTAGATACTCTCCTGGACCCCGGACTAGGTTTCTGGCCTCTGGATTGCTTGCGTCTCCTGGTTTCTGGAACCTTGGCCTGGTTATTAGGAGCGGTACTTTAGTCTACTCTTCTGGACCCCAGACTTGTTTTCTGACTTCTGAATTGCTTGCATCTCTTGGATTCTGGAACCTTGGCCTGGTTATTAGGAGTGGTACTTTAGACTACTCTCCTGGACCCGGGACTAGGTTTTTGCATTTCCTGGATTCTGGAACTTTGGTCTGGTTATTAAGAGTTGTACATTAGACTACTCTCCTGGACCCCAGACTTGGTTTCTGACTTCTGGATTGCTTGGGTCTCCTGGTTTCTGGAACCTTGGCTTAGTTATTAGGAGCGGTACTTTAGATACTCTCCTGGACCTCAGACCTGGTTTCTGCTGTCTGGATTGCTTGCGTCTCCTGGATTCTGGAACCTTGGCCTGGTTATTAGGAGTGGTACTTTAGATACTCTCCTGGACCCCGGACTAGGTTTCTGGCCTCTGGATTGCTTGCGTCTCCTGGTTTCTGGAACCTTGGCCTGGTTATTAGGAGCGGTACTTTAGTCTACTCTTCTGGACCCCAGACTTGTTTTCTGACTTCTGAATTGCTTGCATCTCCTGGATTCTGGAACCTTGGCCTGGTTATTAGGAGCGGTACTGTAGACTACTCTACTGGACCCCGGAGTAGGTTTCTGCCTTCTGGATGGTTTGCATCTCCTGGATTATGAATCCTTGGCCTGGTTATTAGGAGCGGTACTTTAGACTCGGAGTGGTACTTTAGACTACTCTCCTGGACCCCGGACTTGGTTTCTGCCTTCTGGATTTCTTGCGTCTCCTGGATTCTGGAGCCTTGGTCTGGTTATTAGGAGAGGTACTTTAGACTACTCCCCTGGACCTGGGACTTTGTTTCTGCCTTCTGGATTGCTTGCGTCTTCTGGATTCTGGAACCTTGGCCTGGGCATTAGGAGCGGTACTTTATACTACTCTCCTGGACCTGGGACTTGTTTTCTGCCTTCTTTGCTTGCGTCTTCTGGATTCTGGAGCCTTGGCCTGGTTATTAGGAGTGGTACTTCAGACTAATCTCCTGGACCCGGGACTAGGTTTCTGTCTTCTGGATTGCTTGCACCTCCTTGATTCTGGAACCTTGGCCTGGTCATTAGGAGTGGTACTTTAGACTACTATCCTGGACCTGGGACTAGGTTTCTGCCTTCGGGATTGCTTGCATCTCCTGGATTCTGGAACATTGGCCTGGTTATTAGGAGAGGTATTTTAGACTACTCACCTGGACCCCAGACTTGGTTTCTGACTTCTGGATTGCTTGCATCTCCTGGATTCTGGAACTTGGGTCTGGTTATTAGGAGTGGTACTTTAGACTACTCTCCTGGACCCGGGACTAGGTTTCTGCCTTCTGGATTGTTTGCATCCCCTGGATTCAGGAACTTTTGTCTGGTTATTAGGAGTGGTACTTTAGACTACTCTCCTGGACCCTGGACCCTGGACTAGGTTTCTGCCTTCTGGATTGCTTGCATCTCCTGGATTCTGGAACCTTGGCCTGGTTATTAGGAGCGGTACTTTAGACTACTCTCCTGGACCCAGTTCGTTGTTTCTGGCTTCTGGATTGTTTGCATCACCTGGATTCTGGATCCTTGGCCTGGTTATTAGGAGCGGTACTTTAGACTAGGAGTGGTACTTTAGACTACTCTCCTGGACCCCGGACTTGGTTTCTGCCTTCTGGATTGCTTGCGTCTCCTGGATTCTGGAGCCTTGGCCTGGTTATTAGGAGTGGTACTTTAGACTACTCTCCTGGACTCTGGATTTGGTGTATGCCTTCTGGATTGCTTGTGTCTCCTGGATTCTGGAACCTTGGCCTGGTTATTAGGAACGGTACTTTAGACTACTCTCCTGGACCTCGGACTTAGTTTCTGACTTCTGGATTGCTTGCGTCTCCTGGTTTCTGGAACCTTGGCTTAGTTATTAGGAGCGGTTCTTTAGACTACTCTGCTGGACTCCGGACTAGGTTTCTGTCTTCTGGATTGCTTGCGTATCCTGGTTTCTGGAACCTTGGCCTGGTTATTAGGAGCGGTTCTTTAGACTACTCTCCTGGACCCCAGACATGGTTTCTGACTTCTGGATTGCTTGCATCTCCTGCATTCTGGAACCTTGTCCTGGTTATTAGGAGCTGTACTTTAGACTACTCTCCTGACCCCACAGTAGGTTTCTGCCTTATGGATTGCTTGCATCTCCTGGATTCTGGAGACTTGGCCTGGTTATTAGGAGCGGTACTTTAGACAAGGAGCGATACTTTAGACTACTCTCCTGGTCCCCAGACTGGGTTTCGGCCTTCTGGATTTCTTGCGTCTCCTGGATTCTGGAGCCTTGGTCTGGTTATTATGAGCGGTAATTTAGACTACTTCCCTGGACCTGGGACTTTGTTTAAGCCTTCTGGATTGCTTGCATCTCCTGGATTCTGGATCCTTGGCCTGGTTATGAGGAGCGGTACTTTAGACTAGGAGCGGTACTTTAGACTACTCTCCTGGACCCCGGACTTGGTTTCTGCCTTATGGATTGCTTGCATCTCCTGGATTCTGGAACCTTGTCCTGGTTATTAGGAGTGGTACTTTAGACTACTCTCCTGGACTCCAAATTTGGTGTATGCCTTCTAGATTGCTTGCGTCTCCTGGTTTCTGGAACCTTGGCTTAGTTATTAGGAGTAGTACTTTAGATACTCTCCTGGACCTCAGACTTGGTTTCTGCCTTCTGGATTGATTGCATCACCTAGATTGTGGAACGTTGGCCTGGTTATTAGGAGTGGTACTTTGGACTACTCTCCTGGACCCCAGACTTGGTTTCTGCCTTATGGATTGCTTGTATCTCCTGGATGCTGGAGCCTTGGCCTGGTTATTAGGAGCGGTACTTTAGACTACTCTCCTGGACTCCGGACGTGGTTCATGACTTCTGGATTGCTTGTGTCTCCTGGATTCTGGAACCTTGGCCTGGTTATTAGGAGCGGTACTTTAGACTACTCTCCTGGACCCCAGACTTGGTTTCTGCCTTATGGATTGCTTGCATCTCCTGGATTCTGGAACCTTGTCCTGGTTATTAGGAGTGGTACTTTAGACTACTCTCCTGGACTCCGGATTTGATGTATGCCTTCTGGATTGCTTGCGTCTCCTGGTTTCTGGAACCTTAGCTTAGTTTTTAGGAGTGGTACTTTAGATACTCTCCTGGACCTCAGACTTGGTTTCTGCATTCTGGATTGCTTGCATCTCCTAGATTCTGGAACGTTGGCCTGGTTATTAGGAGTGGTACTTTGGACTACTCTCCTGGACCAAAGACTTGGTTTCTGCCTTATGTATTGCTTGCGTCTCCTGGATTCGGGAGCCTTGGTCTGGTTATTAGGAGCAGTACTTTAGACTACTCTCCTGGACTCCAGACTTGGTTCATGCCTTCTGGATTGCTTGTGTCTCCTGGATTCTGGAACCTTGGCCTGGTTATTAGGAGCGGTACTTTAAACTACTCACCTGGACCCCAGACTTGGTTTCTGACTTCTAGATTGCTTGCATCTCCTGGATTCTCGAACTTTGGTCTGGTTATTAGGAGTGGGTCTTTAGACTACTCTCCTGGACCCGGGACTAGGTTTCTGCCTTCTGGATTGCTTGCATCTCCTGGATTCTGGGACTTTGGTCTGGTTATTAGGAGTGGTACTTTAGACTACTCTCCTGGAACCCGGACTAGGTTTCTGCCTTCTGGATTGCTTACATCTCCTGGATTCTGGAACCTTGTCCTGTTTATTAGCAGTGGTACTTTAGACTACTCTCCTGGACTCCGAATTTGGTGTATGCCTTCTGGATTGCTTGCGTCTCCTGGTTTCTGGAACCTTGGCTTAGTTATTAGGAGCGGTACTTTAGATACTCTCCTGGACCTCAGACTTGGTTTCTGCCTTCTGGATTGCTTGCATCTCCTGGATTCTGGAACGTTGGCCTGGTTATTAGGAGTGGTACTTTAGACTACTCTCCTGGACCCCAGACTTGGTTTCTGCCTTATGGATTGCTTGCTTCTCCTGGATTCTGGAACCTTGGCCTGGTTATTAGGAGTGGTACTTTAGACTACTCTCCTGGATCTGGGACTTGGTTTCTGACTTCTGGATTGCTTGCTTCTCCTGGTTTCTGGAACAGTGGCTTAGTTATTAGGAGTGGCACTTTAGATACTCTCCTGGACCTCAGACTTGGTTTCTGCCTTCTGGATTGCTTGCGTCTCCTGGATTCTGGAACCTTGGTCTGGTTATTAGGAGCAGTACTTTAGACTACTCACCTGGACCCCAGACTTGGTTTCTGACATCTGGATTGCTTGCATCTGCTGGATTCTGGAACTTTGGCCTGGTTATTAGGAGTGGTACTTTAGACTACTCTCCTGGACCTGGGACTTGGTTTCTGACTTCTGGATTGCTTGCGTCTCCTGGTTTCTGGAACCTTGGCTTAGTTATTAGGAGCGGTACTTTAGATACTCTCCTGGACCTCAGACTTGGTTTCTGCCGTCTGGATTGCTTGCGTCTCCTGGTTTCTGGAACCTTGGCTTAGTTTTTAGGAGTGGTACTTTAGATACTCTCCTGGACCTCAGACTTGGTTTCTGCATTCTGGATTGCTTGCATCTCCTAGATTCTGGAACGTTGGCCTGGTTATTAGGACTGGTACTTTGGACTACTCTCCTGGACTCCAGACTTGGTTCATGCCTTCTGGATTGCTTGTGTCTCCTGGATTCTGGAACCTTGGCCTGGTTATTAGGAGCGGAACTTCAAACTACTCACCTGGACCCGAGACTTGGTTTCTGACTTCTAGATTGCTTGCATCTCCTGGATTCTGGAACTTTGGTCTGGTTATTAGGAGTGGGTCTTTAGACTACTCTCCTGGACCCGGGACTAGGTTTCTGCCTTCTGGATTGCTTGCATCTCCTGGATTCTGGGACTTTGGTCTGGTTATTAGGAGTGGTACTTTAGACTACTCTCCTGGAACCCGGACTAGGTTTCTGCCTTCTGGATTGCTTACATCTCCTGGATTCTGGAACCTTGTCCTGTTTATTAGCAGTGGTACTTTAGACTACTCTCCTGGACTCCGAATTTGGTGTATGCCTTCTGGATTGCTTGCGTCTCCTGGTTTCCGGAACCTTGGCTTAGTTATTAGGAGCGGTACTTTAGATACTCTCCTGGACCTCAGACTTGGTTTCTGCCTTCTGGATTGCTTGCATCTCCTGGATTCTGGAACGTTGGCCTGGTTATTAGGAGTGGTACTTTAGACTACTCTCCTGGACCCCAGACTTGGTTTCTGCCTTATGGATTGCTTGCGTCTCCTGGATTCTGGAACCTTGGCCTGTTTATTAGGAGTGGTAGTTTAGACTACTCTCCTGGATCTGGGACTTGGTTTCTGACTTCTGGATTGCTTGCTTTTCCTGGTTTCTGGAACAGTGGCTTAGTTATTAGGAGTGGCACTTTAGATACTCTCCTGGACCTCAGACTTGGTTTCTGCCTTCTGGATTGCTTGCGTCTCCTGGATTCTGGAACCTTGGTCTGGTTATTAGGAGCAGTACTTTAGACTACTCACCTGGACCCCAGACTTGGTTTCTGACATCTGGATTGCTTGCATCTGCTGGATTCTGGAACTTTGGCCTGGTTATTAGGAGTGGTACTTTAGACTACTCTCCTGGACCTGGGACTTGGTTTCTGACTTCTGGATTGCTTGCGTCTCCTGGTTTCTGGAACCTTGGCTTAGTTATTAGGAGTGGTACTTTAGATACTCTCCTGGACCTCAGACTTGGTTTCTGCCGTCTGGATTGCTTGCGTCTCCTGGATTCTGGAACCTTGGCCTGGTTATTAGGAGTGGTACTTTAGATACTCTCCTGGACCCCGGACTAGGTTTCTGGCCTCTGGATTGCTTGCGTCTCCTGGTTTCTGGAACCTTGGCCTGGTTATTAGGAGCGGTACTTTAGTCTACTCTTCTGGACCCCAGACTTGGTTTCTGACTTCTGGATTGCTTGCATCTCCTGGATTCTGGAACCTTGGCCTGGTTATTAGGAGCGGTACTTTAGACTACTCTCCTGGATCCCGGAGTAGGTTTCTGCCTTCTGGATGGTTTGCATCTCCTGGATTCTGAATCCTTGGCCTGGTTATTAGGAGCGGTACTTTAGACTAGGAGCGGTACTTTAGACAACTCTCCTGGACCCCGGACTTGGTTTCTGCCTTCTGGATTTCTTGCGTCTCCTGGATTCTGGAGCCTTGGTCTGGTTATTAGGAGAGGTACTTTAGACTACTCCTCTGGACCTGGGACTTTGTTTCTGCCTTCTGAATTGCTTGCGTCTTCTGGATTCTGGAACCTTGGCCTGATTATTAGGAGTGGTACTTTAGACTACTCTCCTGGACCCGGGACTTGGTTTCTGCCTTCTGGATTGCTTGCATCTCCTGGATTCTGAATCCTTGGCCTGGTTATTAGGAGCAGTACTTTATACTACTCTCCTGGACCTGGGACTTGTTTTCTGCCTTCTTTGCTTGCGTCTCCTGGATTCTGGAGCCTTGGCCTGGTTATTAGGAGTGGTACTTCAGACTAATCTCCTAGACACGGGACTAGGTTTCTGTCTTCTGGATTGCTTGCATCTCCTTGATTCTGGAACCTTGGCCTGGTTATTAGGAGTGGTACTTTAGACTACTCTCCTGGACCTGGGACTAGGTTTCTGCCTTCGGGATTGCTTGCATCTCCTGGATTCTGGAACTTTTGTCTGGTTATTAGGATTGGTACTTTAGACTACTCTCCTGGACCCGGGACTAGGTTTCTGCCTTCTGGATTGCCTGCATCTCCTGGATTCTGGAACCTTGGCCTGGTTATTAGGAGCGGTACTTTAGACTACTCTCCTGGACTCCGGATTTGGTGTATGCCTTCTGGATTGCTTCCAGAAGGCAGAAACCAAGTCTGAGGTCCAGGAGAGTATCTAAAGTACCGCTCCTAATAACTAAGCCAAGGTTCCAGAAACCAGGAGACGCAAGCAATCCAGAAGGCACACCAAATCCGGAGTCCAGGAGAGTAGTCTAAAGTACCACTGCATCTCCTGGATTCTGGAACGTTGGCCTGGTGATTAGGAGTGGTACTTTAGACTACTCTCCTGGACCCCAGACTTGGTTTCTGCCTTATGGATTGCTTGCGTCTCCTGGATTCTGGAGCCTTGGCCTGGTTATTAGGAGTGGTACTTTAGACTACTCTCCTGGACTCCGGACTTGGTTTATGCCTTCTGGATTGCTTGCGTCTCCTGGATTCTGGAACCTTGGTCTGGTTATTAGGAGCAGTACTTTAGACTACTCACCTGGACCCCAGACTTGGTTTCTGACATCTGGATTGCTTGCATCTGCTGGATTCTGGAACTTTGGTCTGGTTATTAGGAGTGGTACATTAGACTACTCTCCTGGACCCCAGACTTGGTTTCTGACTTCTGGATTGCCTGCTTCTCCTGGTTTCTGGAACAGTGGCTTAGTTATTAGGAGTGGCACTTTAGATACTCTCCTGGTCCTCAGACTTGGTTTCTGCCTTCTGGATTGCTTGCGTCTCCTGGATTCTGGAACCTTGGCCTGATTATTAGGAGTGGTACTTTAGATACTGTCCTGGACCCCAGATTAGGTTTCTGGCCTCTGGATTGCTTGCGTCTCCTGGTTTCTGGAACCCTGGCCCGGTTATTAGGAGCGGTACTTTAGTCTACTCTCCTGGTCCCCAGACTTGGTTTCTGACTTCAGGATTGCTTGCATCTCCTGGATTCTAGAACCTTGGCCTGGTTATTAGGAGCGGTACTTTAGACTACTCTCCTGGACCCCGGAGTAGGTTTCTGCCTTCTGGATTGCTTGCATCTCCTGGATTCTGAATCCTTGGCCTGGTTATTAGAAGCGGTACTTTAGACTAGGAGCGGTACTTTAGACTACTCTCCTGGACCCCAGACTTTGTTTCTGCCTTCTGGATTGCTTGCATCTCCTGAATTCTGGATCCTTGGCCTGGTTATTAGGAGCGGTACTTTAGACTAGGAGCAGTACTTTAGACTACTCTCCTGGACCCCAGACTTGGTTTCTGCCTTATGGATTGCTTGCATCTCCTGGATTCTGAAACATTGGCCTGGTTATTAAGAGCAGTACTTTAGACTACTCTCCTGGACCCCAAACTAGGTTACTGCCTTCTGGAGTCCTTGCGTCTCCTAGATTCCAGAACATTGGCCTCGTTATTAGGAGTGGTACTTTAGACTACTCTCCTGGATCCCGGACTTTGTTTCTGCCTTCTGGATTGCTTAAATCTCCTGGATTCTGGAACCTTGGCCTGGTTATTAGGAGTGGTACTTTAGACTACTCTCCTGGAACCGGGACTTGGTTTCTGACTTCTGGATTGCTAGCATCTCCTGGATTCTGGAAGCTTGACCTCGTTATTAGGAGCCGTACTTTAGACTACTCACCTGGACCCCAGACTTGGTTTCTGATTTCTGGATTGCTTGCATCTCCAGGATTCTGGAACTTTGGTCTGGTTATTAGGAGTTCTACTTTAGACTACTCACCTGGACCCGGGACTATGTTTCTGCCTTCTGGATTGCTTGCATCTCCTGGATTCCGGAACTTTGGTCTGGTTATTAGGAGTGGTACTTTAGACTACTCTCCTGGACCCGGGACTAGGTTTCTGCCTTCTGGATTGCTTGCATCGACTGGATTCTGGAACTTTGGTCTGGTTAGTAGGAGTGGTACTTTAGACTACTCTCCTGGACCCCAGACTTGGTTTCTGCCTTCTGGATCGCTTGCGTCTCCTGGATTCTGGAGCCTTGGCCTGGTTATTAGGAGCGGTACTTTAGACTACTCTCCTGGACCCGGGATTTGGTTTCTGCCTTCTGGATTGCTTGCGTCTCCTGGATTCTTGAACCTTGGCCTGGGCATTAGGAGCGGTACTTTATACTACTCTCCTGGACCTGGGACTTGTTTTCTGCCTTCTTTGCTTGCGTCTCCTGGATTCTGGAGCCTTGGCCTGATTATTAGGAGTGGTACTTCAGACTACTCTCCTGGACCTCAGACTTGGTTTCTGCCTTCTGGATTGCTTGCGTCTCCTGGATTCTGGAACCTTGGTCTGGTTATTAGGAGTGGTACTTTAGACTACTCACCTGGACCCCAGACTTGGTTTCTGACATCTGGATTGCTTGCATCTGCTGGATTCTGGAACTTTGGCCTGGTTATTAGGAGTGGTACTTTAGACTACTCTCCTGGACCTGGGACTTGGTTTCTGACTTCTGGATTGCTTGCGTCTCCTGGTTTCTGGAACCTTGGCTTAGTTATTAGGAGTGGTACTTTAGATACTCTCCTGGACCTCAGACTTGGTTTCTGCCGTCTGGATTGCTTGCGTCTCCTGGATTCTGGAACCTTGGCCTGGTTATTAGGAGTGGTACTTTAGATACTCTCCTGGACCCCGGACTAGGTTTCTGGCCTCTGGATTGCTTGCGTCTCCTGGTTTCTGGAACCTTGGCCTGGTTATTAGGAGCGGTACTTTAGTCTACTCTTCTGGACCCCAGACTTGGTTTCTGACTTCTGGATTGCTTGCATCTCCTGGATTCTGGAACCTTGGCCTGGTTATTAGGAGCGGTACTTTAGACTACTCTCCTGGATCCCGGAGTAGGTTTCTGCCTTCTGGATGGTTTGCATCTCCTGGATTCTGAATCCTTGGCCTGGTTATTAGGAGCGGTACTTTAGACTAGGAGCGGTACTTTAGACAACTCTCCTGGACCCCGGACTTGGTTTCTGCCTTCTGGATTTCTTGCGTCTCCTGGATTCTGGAGCCTTGGTCTGGTTATTAGGAGAGGTACTTTAGACTACTCCTCTGGACCTGGGACTTTGTTTCTGCCTTCTGAATTGCTTGCGTCTTCTGGATTCTGGAACCTTGGCCTGATTATTAGGAGTGGTACTTTAGACTACTCTCCTGGACCCGGGACTTGGTTTCTGCCTTCTGGATTGCTTGCATCTCCTGGATTCTGAATCCTTGGCCTGGTTATTAGGAGCAGTACTTTATACTACTCTCCTGGACCTGGGACTTGTTTTCTGCCTTCTTTGCTTGCGTCTCCTGGATTCTGGAGCCTTGGCCTGGTTATTAGGAGTGGTACTTCAGACTAATCTCCTAGACACGGGACTAGGTTTCTGTCTTCTGGATTGCTTGCATCTCCTTGATTCTGGAACCTTGGCCTGGTTATTAGGAGTGGTACTTTAGACTACTCTCCTGGACCTGGGACTAGGTTTCTGCCTTCGGGATTGCTTGCATCTCCTGGATTCTGGAACTTTTGTCTGGTTATTAGGATTGGTACTTTAGACTACTCTCCTGGACCCGGGACTAGGTTTCTGCCTTCTGGATTGCCTGCATCTCCTGGATTCTGGAACCTTGGCCTGGTTATTAGGAGCGGTACTTTAGACTACTCTCCTGGACTCCGGATTTGGTGTATGCCTTCTGGATTGCTTCCAGAAGGCAGAAACCAAGTCTGAGGTCCAGGAGAGTATCTAAAGTACCGCTCCTAATAACTAAGCCAAGGTTCCAGAAACCAGGAGACGCAAGCAATCCAGAAGGCACACCAAATCCGGAGTCCAGGAGAGTAGTCTAAAGTACCACTGCATCTCCTGGATTCTGGAACGTTGGCCTGGTGATTAGGAGTGGTACTTTAGACTACTCTCCTGGACCCCAGACTTGGTTTCTGCCTTATGGATTGCTTGCGTCTCCTGGATTCTGGAGCCTTGGCCTGGTTATTAGGAGTGGTACTTTAGACTACTCTCCTGGACTCCGGACTTGGTTTATGCCTTCTGGATTGCTTGCGTCTCCTGGATTCTGGAACCTTGGTCTGGTTATTAGGAGCAGTACTTTAGACTACTCACCTGGACCCCAGACTTGGTTTCTGACATCTGGATTGCTTGCATCTGCTGGATTCTGGAACTTTGGTCTGGTTATTAGGAGTGGTACATTAGACTACTCTCCTGGACCCCAGACTTGGTTTCTGACTTCTGGATTGCCTGCTTCTCCTGGTTTCTGGAACAGTGGCTTAGTTATTAGGAGTGGCACTTTAGATACTCTCCTGGTCCTCAGACTTGGTTTCTGCCTTCTGGATTGCTTGCGTCTCCTGGATTCTGGAACCTTGGCCTGATTATTAGGAGTGGTACTTTAGATACTGTCCTGGACCCCAGATTAGGTTTCTGGCCTCTGGATTGCTTGCGTCTCCTGGTTTCTGGAACCCTGGCCCGGTTATTAGGAGCGGTACTTTAGTCTACTCTCCTGGTCCCCAGACTTGGTTTCTGACTTCAGGATTGCTTGCATCTCCTGGATTCTAGAACCTTGGCCTGGTTATTAGGAGCGGTACTTTAGACTACTCTCCTGGACCCCGGAGTAGGTTTCTGCCTTCTGGATTGCTTGCATCTCCTGGATTCTGAATCCTTGGCCTGGTTATTAGAAGCGGTACTTTAGACTAGGAGCGGTACTTTAGACTACTCTCCTGGACCCCAGACTTTGTTTCTGCCTTCTGGATTGCTTGCATCTCCTGAATTCTGGATCCTTGGCCTGGTTATTAGGAGCGGTACTTTAGACTAGGAGCAGTACTTTAGACTACTCTCCTGGACCCCAGACTTGGTTTCTGCCTTATGGATTGCTTGCATCTCCTGGATTCTGAAACATTGGCCTGGTTATTAAGAGCAGTACTTTAGACTACTCTCCTGGACCCCAAACTAGGTTACTGCCTTCTGGAGTCCTTGCGTCTCCTAGATTCCAGAACATTGGCCTCGTTATTAGGAGTGGTACTTTAGACTACTCTCCTGGATCCCGGACTTTGTTTCTGCCTTCTGGATTGCTTAAATCTCCTGGATTCTGGAACCTTGGCCTGGTTATTAGGAGTGGTACTTTAGACTACTCTCCTGGAACCGGGACTTGGTTTCTGACTTCTGGATTGCTAGCATCTCCTGGATTCTGGAAGCTTGACCTCGTTATTAGGAGCCGTACTTTAGACTACTCACCTGGACCCCAGACTTGGTTTCTGATTTCTGGATTGCTTGCATCTCCAGGATTCTGGAACTTTGGTCTGGTTATTAGGAGTTCTACTTTAGACTACTCACCTGGACCCGGGACTATGTTTCTGCCTTCTGGATTGCTTGCATCTCCTGGATTCCGGAACTTTGGTCTGGTTATTAGGAGTGGTACTTTAGACTACTCTCCTGGACCCGGGACTAGGTTTCTGCCTTCTGGATTGCTTGCATCGACTGGATTCTGGAACTTTGGTCTGGTTAGTAGGAGTGGTACTTTAGACTACTCTCCTGGACCCCAGACTTGGTTTCTGCCTTCTGGATCGCTTGCGTCTCCTGGATTCTGGAGCCTTGGCCTGGTTATTAGGAGCGGTACTTTAGACTACTCTCCTGGACCCGGGATTTGGTTTCTGCCTTCTGGATTGCTTGCGTCTCCTGGATTCTTGAACCTTGGCCTGGGCATTAGGAGCGGTACTTTATACTACTCTCCTGGACCTGGGACTTGTTTTCTGCCTTCTTTGCTTGCGTCTCCTGGATTCTGGAGCCTTGGCCTGATTATTAGGAGTGGTACTTCAGACTACTCTCCTGGACCTCAGACTTGGTTTCTGCCTTCTGGATTGCTTGCGTCTCCTGGATTCTGGAACCTTGGTCTGGTTATTAGGAGTGGTACTTTAGACTACTCACCTGGACCCCAGACTTGGTTTCTGACATCTGGATTGCTTGCATCTGCTGGATTCTGGAACTTTGGCCTGGTTATTAGGAGTGGTACTTTAGACTACTCTCCTGGACCTGGGACTTGGTTTCTGACTTCTGGATTGCTTGCGTCTCCTGGTTTCTGGAACCTTGGCTTAGTTATTAGGAGTGGTACTTTAGATACTCTCCTGGACCTCAGACTTGGTTTCTGCCGTCTGGATTGCTTGCGTCTCCTGGATTCTGGAACCTTGGCCTGGTTATTAGGAGTGGTACTTTAGATACTCTCCTGGACCCCGGACTAGGTTTCTGGCCTCTGGATTGCTTGCGTCTCCTGGTTTCTGGAACCTTGGCCTGGTTATTAGGAGCGGTACTTTAGTCTACTCTTCTGGACCCCAGACTTGGTTTCTGACTTCTGGATTGCTTGCATCTCCTGGATTCTGGAACCTTGGCCTGGTTATTAGGAGCGGTACTTTAGACTACTCTCCTGGATCCCGGAGTAGGTTTCTGCCTTCTGGATGGTTTGCATCTCCTGGATTCTGAATCCTTGGCCTGGTTATTAGGAGCGGTACTTTAGACTAGGAGCGGTACTTTAGACAACTCTCCTGGACCCCGGACTTGGTTTCTGCCTTCTGGATTTCTTGCGTCTCCTGGATTCTGGAGCCTTGGTCTGGTTATTAGGAGAGGTACTTTAGACTACTCCTCTGGACCTGGGACTTTGTTTCTGCCTTCTGAATTGCTTGCGTCTTCTGGATTCTGGAACCTTGGCCTGGGCATTAGGAGCAGTACTTTATACTACTCTCCTGGACCTGGGACTTGTTTTCTGCCTTCTTTGCTTGCGTCTCCTGGATTCTGGAGCCTTGGCCTGGTTATTAGGAGTGGTACTTCAGACTAATCTCCTAGACACGGGACTAGGTTTCTGTCTTCTGGATTGCTTGCATCTCCTTGATTCTGGAACCTTGGCCTGGTTATTAGGAGTGGTACTTTAGACTACTCTCCTGGACCTGGGACTAGGTTTCTGCCTTCGGGATTGCTTGCATCTCCTGGATTCTGGAACTTTTGTCTGGTTATTAGGATTGGTACTTTAGACTACTCTCCTGGACCCGGGACTAGGTTTCTGCCTTCTGGATTGCCTGCATCTCCTGGATTCTGGAACCTTGGCCTGGTTATTAGGAGCGGTACTTTAGACTACTCTCCTGGACTCCGGATTTGGTGTATGCCTTCTGGATTGCTTCCAGAAGGCAGAAACCAAGTCTGAGGTCCAGGAGAGTATCTAAAGTACCGCTCCTAATAACTAAGCCAAGGTTCCAGAAACCAGGAGACGCAAGCAATCCAGAAGGCACACCAAATCCGGAGTCCAGGAGAGTAGTCTAAAGTACCACTGCATCTCCTGGATTCTGGAACGTTGGCCTGGTGATTAGGAGTGGTACTTTAGACTACTCTCCTGGACCCCAGACTTGGTTTCTGCCTTATGGATTGCTTGGGTCTCCTGGATTCTGGAGCCTTGGCCTGGTTATTATGAGTGGTACTTTAGACTACTCTCCTGGACTCCGGACTTGGTTTATGCCTTCTGGATTGCTTGCGTCTCCTGGATTCTGGAACCTTGGTCTGGTTATTAGGAGCAGTACTTTAGACTACTCACCTGGACCCCAGACTTGGTTTCTGACATCTGGATTGCTTGCATCTGCTGGATTCTGGAACTTTGGTCTGGTTATTAGGAGTGGTACATTAGACTACTCTCCTGGACCCCAGACTTGGTTTCTGACTTCTGGATTGCCTGCTTCTCCTGGTTTCTGGAACAGTGGCTTAGTTATTAGGAGTGGCACTTTAGATACTCTCCTGGTCCTCAGACTTTGTTTCTGCCTTCTGGATTGCTTGCGTCTCCTGGATTCTGGAACCTTGGCCTGATTATTAGGAGTGGTACTTTAGATACTGTCCTGGACCCCAGATTAGGTTTCTGGCCTCTGGATTGCTTGCGTCTCCTGGTTTCTGGAACCCTGGCCCGGTTATTAGGAGCGGTACTTTAGTCTACTCTCCTGGTCCCCAGACTTGGTTTCTGACTTCAGGATTGCTTGCATCTCCTGGATTCTAGAACCTTGGCCTGGTTATTAGGAGCGGTACTTTAGACTACTCTCCTGGACCCCGGAGTAGGTTTCTGCCTTCTGGATTGCTTGCATCTCCTGGATTCTGAATCCTTGGCCTGGTTATTAGAAGCGGTACTTTAGACTAGGAGCGGTACTTTAGACTACTCTCCTGGACCCCAGACTTTGTTTCTGCCTTCTGGATTGCTTGCATCTCCTGAATTCTGGATCCTTGGCCTGGTTATTAGGAGCGGTACTTTAGACTAGGAGCAGTACTTTAGACTACTCTCCTGGACCCCAGACTTGGTTTCTGCCTTATGGATTGCTTGCATCTCCTGGATTCTGAAACATTGGCCTGGTTATTAAGAGCAGTACTTTAGACTACTCTCCTGGACCCCAAACTAGGTTACTGCCTTCTGGAGTCCTTGCGTCTCCTAGATTCCAGAACATTGGCCTCGTTATTAGGAGTGGTACTTTAGACTACTCTCCTGGATCCCGGACTTTGTTTCTGCCTTCTGGATTGCTTAAATCTCCTGGATTCTGGAACCTTGGCCTGGTTATTAGGAGTGGTACTTTAGACTACTCTCCTGGAACCGGGACTTGGTTTCTGACTTCTGGATTGCTAGCATCTCCTGGATTCTGGAAGCTTGACCTCGTTATTAGGAGCCGTACTTTAGACTACTCACCTGGACCCCAGACTTGGTTTCTGATTTCTGGATTGCTTGCATCTCCAGGATTCTGGCACTTTGGTCTGGTTATTAGGAGTTCTACTTTAGACTACTCACCTGGACCCGGGACTATGTTTCTGCCTTCTGGATTGCTTGCATCTCCTGGATTCCGGAACTTTGGTCTGGTTATTAGGAGTGGTACTTTAGACTACTCTCCTGGACCCGGGACTAGGTTTCTGCCTTCTGGATTGCTTGCATCGACTGGATTCTGGAACTTTGGTCTGGTTAGTAGGAGTGGTACTTTAGACTACTCTCCTGGACCCCAGACTTGGTTTCTGCCTTCTGGATCGCTTGCGTCTCCTGGATTCTGGAGCCTTGGCCTGGTTATTAGGAGCGGTACTTTAGACTACTCTCCTGGACCCGGGATTTGGTTTCTGCCTTCTGGATTGCTTGCGTCTCCTGGATTCTTGAACCTTGGCCTGGGCATTAGGAGCGGTACTTTATACTACTCTCCTGGACCTGGGACTTGTTTTCTGCCTTCTTTGCTTGCGTCTCCTGGATTCTGGAGCCTTGGCCTGATTATTAGGAGTGGTACTTCAGACTACTCTCCTGGACCCGGGACTAGGTTTCTGTCTTCTGGATTGCTTGCATCTCCTTGATTCTGGAACCTTAGCCTGGTAATTAGGAGTGGTACTTTAGACTACTCTCCTGGACCTGGGACTAGGTTTCTGCCTTCGGGATTGCTTGCATCTCCTGGATTCTGGAACATTGGCCTGGTTATTAGGAGCAGTACTTTAGACTACTCACCTGGACCCCAGACTTGGTTTCTGACTTCTGGATTGCTTGCATCTCCTGGATTCTGGAACTTGGGTCTGGTTATTAGGAGTGGTACTTTAGACTACTCTCCTGGAATCCGGACTAGGTTTCTGCCTTCTGGATTGTTTGCATCTCCTGGATTCTGGAACTTTTGTCTGGTTATTAGGAGTGGTACTTTAGACTACTCTCCTGGACCCGGGACTAGGTTTCTGCCTTCTGGATTGCTTGCATCTCCTGGATTCTGGAACCTTGGCCTGGTTATTAGGAGTGGTAATTTAGACTACTCTCCTGGACTCCGGATTTGGTGTATGCCTTCTGGGTTGCTTGCATCTCCTGGATTCTGGAACCTTGGCCTGGTTATTAGGAGTGGTAATTTAGACTACTCTCCTGGAATCCGGACTAGGTTTCTGCCTTCTGGATTGTTTGCATCTCCTGGATTCTGGAACTTTTGTCTGGTTATTAGGAGTGGTACTTTAGACTACTCTCCTGGACCCCGCACTAGGTTTCTGCCTTCTGGATTGCTTGCATCTCCTGGATTCTGGAACCTTGTCCTGGTTATTAGGAGTGGTACTTTAGACTACTCTCCTGGACTCCGGATTTGGTGTATGCCTTCTGGATTGCTTGCATCTCCTGGTTTCTGGAACCTTGGCTTAGTTATTAGGAGCAGTACTTTAGATACTCTCCTGGACCTCAGACTTGGTTTCTGCCTTCTGGATTGCTTGCATCAAATGGATTCTGGAACGTTGGCCTGGTTATTATGAGTGGTACTTTAGATTACTCTCCTGGACCCCAGACTTGGTTTCTGCCTTAAGGATTGCTTGCGTCTCCTGGATTCTGGAGCCTTGGCCTGGTTATTAGGAGTGGTACTTTAGACTACTCTCCTGGACTCCGGACTTGGTTTATGTCTTCTGGATTGTTTGCGTCTCCTGGATTCTGGACCTTGGTCTGGTTATTAGGAGCAGTACTTTAGACTACTCACCTGGACCCCAGACTTGGTTTCTGACTTCTGGATTGCTTGCATTTGCTGGATTCTGGAACTTTGGTCCGGTTATTATGAGTGGTACTTTAGACTACTCTCCTGGACCCGGGACTAGGTTTTTGCATCTCCTGGATTCTGGAACTTTGGCGTGGTTATTAGGAGCGGCACTTTAGACTACTCACCTGGACCCCAGACTTGCTTTCTGACTTCTGGATTGCTTGCATCTGCTGGATTCTGGAACTTTGTTCTGGTTATTAGGAGTGGTACTTTAGACTACTCTCCTGGACCCGGGACTATGTTTTTGCATCTCCTGGATTCTGGAACTTTGGTCTGGTTATTAATAGTTGTACATTAGACTACTCTCCTGGACCCCAGACTTGGTTTCTGACTTCTGGATTGCTTGCATCTCCTGGATTCTGGAACCTTGGCCTAGTTATTAGGAGTGGTACTTTAGACTACTCTCCTGGACCTGGGACTTGGTTTCTGACTTCTGGATTGCTTGCGTCTCCTGGTTTCTGGAACTTTGGTCTGGTTATTAGGAGTGGTACTTTAGACTACTCTCCTGGACCCCGCACTAGGTTTCTGCCTTCTGGATTGCTTGCATCTCCTGGATTCTGGAACCTTGTCCTGGTTATTAGGAGTGGTAATTTAGACTACTCTCCTGGACTCCGGATTTGGTGTATGCCTTCTGGATTGCTTGCGTCTCCTGGTTTCTGGAACCTTGGCTTAGTTATTAGGAGCGGTACTTTAGATACTCTCCTGGACCTCAGACTTGGTTTCTGCATTCTGGATTGCTTGCATCAAATGGATTCTGGAACGATGGACTGGTTATTAGGAGTGGTACTTTAGATTACTCTCCTGGACCCCAGACTTGGTTTCTGCCTTATGGATTGCTTGCGTCTCCTGGATTCTAGAGCCTTGGCCTGGTTATTAGGAGTGGTACTTTAGACTACTCTCCTGGACTCCGGACTTGGTTTATGGCTTCTGGATTGCTTGCGTCTCCTGGATTCTGGACCTTAGTCTGGTTATTAGGAGCCGTACTTTAGACTACTCACCTGGACCCCAGACTTGGTTTCTGACTTCTGGATTGCTTGCATTTGCTGGATTCTGGAACTTTGTTCTGGTTATTAGGAGTGGTACTTTAGACTACTCTCCTGGACCCGGGACTAGGTTTTTGCATCTCCTGGATTCTGGAACTTTGGCATGGTTATTAGGAGCGGCACTTTAGACTACTCACCTGGACCCCAGACTTGGTTTCTGACTTCTGGATTGCTTGCATCTGCTGGATTCTGGAACTTTGTTCTGGTTATTAGGAGTGGTACTTTAGACTACTCTCCTGGACCCGGGACTAGGTTTTTGCATCTCCTGGATTCTGGAACTTTGGTCTGGTTATTAAGAGTTGTACATTAGACTACTCTCCTGGACCCCAGACTTGGTTTCTGACTTCTGGATTGCTTGCATCTCCTGGATTCTGGAACCTTGGCCAAGTTATTAGGAGTGGTACTTTAGACTACTCTCTTGAACCTGGGACTTGGTTTCTGACTTCTGGATTGCTTGCGTCTCCTGGTTTCTGGAACCTTGGTCTGGTTATTAGGAGTGGTACTTTAGACTACTCTCCTGGACCCCGCACTAGGTTTCTGCCTTCTGGATTGCTTGCATCTCCTGGATTCTGGAACCTTGTCCTGGTTATTAGGAGTGGTACTTTAGACTACTCTCCTGGACTCCGGATTTGTTGTATGCCTTCTGGATTGCTTGCGTACCCTGGTTTCTGGAACCTTGGCTTAGTTATTAGGAGCGGTACTTTAGATACTCTCCTGGACCTCAGACTTGGTTTCTGCCTTCTGGATTGCTTGCATCAAATGGATTCTGGAACGTTGGCTTGGTTATTAGGAGTGGTACTTTAGATTACTCTCCTGGACCCCAGACTTGGTTTCTGCCTTATGGTTTGCTTGCGTCTCCTGGATTCTGGAGCCCTGGCCTGGTTATTAGGAGTGGTACTTTAGACTACTCTCCTGAACTCCGGACTTGGTTTATGCCTTCTGGATTGCTTGCGTCTCCTGGATTCTGGACCTCAGTCTGGTTATTAGGAGCAGTACTTTAGACTACTCTCCTGGGCCCCAGACTTGGTTTCTGACTTCTGGATTGCTTGCATCTGCTGGATTCTGGAACTTTGGTCTGGTTATTAGGAGTGGTACTTTAGACTACTCTCCTGGACCCGGGACTAGGTTTTTGCATCTCCTGGATTCTGGAACCTTGGCGTGGTTATTAGGAGCGGCACTTCAGACTACTCAGCTGGACCCCAGACTTGGTTGCTGACTTCTGGATTGCTTGTATCTGCTGGATTCTGGAACTTTGTTCTGGTTATTAGGAGTGGTACTTTAGACTACTCTCCTGGACCCGGGACTAGGTTTTTGCATTTCCTGGATTCTGGAACTTTGGTCTGGTTATTAAGAGTTGTACATTAGACTACTCTCCTGGACCCCAGACTTGGTTTCTGACTTCTGGATTGCTTGCGTCTCCTGGTTTCTGGAACCTTGGCTTAGTTATTAGGAGCAGTACTTTAGATACTCTCCTGGATCTCAGACCTGGTTTCTGCCGTCTGGATTGCTTGCGTCTCCTGGATTCTGGAACCTTGGCCTGGTTATTAGGAGTGGTACTTTAGATACTCTCCTGGACCCCGGACTAGGTTTCTGGCCTCTGGATTGCTTGCGTCTCCTGGTTTCTGGAACCTTGGCCTGGTTATTAGGAGCGGTATTTTAGTCTACTCTTCTGGACCCCAGACTTGTTTTCTGACTTCTGAATTGCTTGCATCTCCGGGATTCTGGAACCTTGGCCTGGTTATTAGGAGCGGTACTTTAGACTACTCTACTGGACCCCGGAGTAGGTTTCTGCCTTCTGGATGGTTTGCATCTCCTGGATTCTGAATCCTTGACCTGGTTATTAGGAGCGGTACTTTAGACTCGGAGTGGTACTTTAGACTACTCTCCTGGACCCGGGACTTGGTTTCTGCCTTCTGGATTTCTTGCGTCTCCTGGATTCTGGAGCCTTGGTCTGGTTATTAGGAGAGGTACTTTAGACTACTCCCCTGGACCTGGGACTTTGTTTCTGCCTTCTGGATTGCTTGCGTCTTCTGGATTCTGGAACCTTGGCCTGGGCATTAGGAGCGGTACTTTATACTACTCTCCTGGACCTGGGACTTGTTTTCTGCCTTCTTTGCTTGCGTCTTCTGGATTCTGGAGCCTTGGCCTGGTTATTAGGAGTGGTACTTCAGACTAATCTCCTGGACCCGGGACTAGGTTTCTGTCTTCTGGATTGCTTGCACCTCCTTGATTCTGGAACCTTGGCCTGGTCATTAGGAGTGGTACTTTAGACTACTATCCTGGACCTGGGACTAGGTTTCTGCCTTCGGGATTGCTTGCATCTCCTGGATTCTGGAACATTGGCCTGGTTATTAGGAGCGGTATTTTAGACTACTCACCTGGACCCCAGACTTGGTTTCTGACTTCTGGATTGCTTGCATCTCCTGGATTCTGGAACTTGGGTCTGGTTATTAGGAGTGGTACTTTAGACTACTCTCCTGGACCCGGGACTAGGTTTCTGCCTTCTGGATTGTTTGCATCCCCTGGATTCAGGAACTTTTGTCTGGTTATTAGGAGTGGTACTTTAGACTACTCTCCTGGACCCGGGACTAGGTTTCTGCCTTCTGGATTGCTTGCATCTCCTGGATTCTGGAACCTTGGCCTGGTTCTTAGGAGTGGTACTTTAGACTACTCTCCTGGACTCCGGATTTGGTGTATGCCTTCTGGATTGCTTGTGTCTCCTGGATTCTGGAACCTTGGCCTGGTTATTAGGAACGGTACTTTAGACTACTCTCCTGGACCTCGGACTTAGTTTCTGACTTCTGGATTGCTTGCGTCTCCTGGTTTCTGGAACCTTGGCTTAGTTATTAGGAGCGGTACTTTAGACTACTCTGCTGGACCCCGGACTAGGTTTCTGCCTTCTGGATTGCTTGTGTCTGCTGGATTCTGGAACCTTGGCCTTGTTATTAGGAGTTGTACATTAGACTACTCTCCTGGACCCCAGACTTAGTTTCTGACTTCTGGAATGCTTGCATCTCCTGGATTCTGGAACCTTGGCCTGGTTATTAGAAGTGGTACTTTAAACTACTCTCCTGGACCTGGGACTTGGTTTCTGACTTCTGGTTTGCTTGCGTCTCCTGGTTTCTGGAACCTTGGCTTAGTTATTAGGAGCAGTACTTTAGATACTCTCCTGGACCTCAGACTTGGTTTGTGCCTTCTGGATTGCTTGCCTCTCCTGGATTCTGGAACCTTGGCCTGGTTATTAGGAGTGGTACTTTAGATACTCTCCTGGACCCTGGACTAGGTTTCTGGCCTCTGAATTGCTTGCATCTCCTGGTTTCTGGAACCTTGGCCTGGTTATTAGGAGCGGTACATTAGACTACTCTCCTGGACCCCAGACTTGGTTTCTGCCTTCTGGATTGCTTGCATCTCCTGGATTCTGGAACTGTGGTCTGGTTATTAGGAGTGGTACTTTAGACTACTCTCCTGGACCCGGGACTAGGTTTCTGCCTTCTGGATTGCTTGCATCTCCTGGATTCTGGAGCCTTGGCCTGGTTGTTAGGAGCGGTACTTTATACTACTCTCCTGGATCCCGGGCAAGTTTACTGCCTTCTGGATTGCTTGCGTCTCCTGGATTCTGGAACATTGGCCTGGTTATTAAGAGCAGTACTTTAGACTACTCCTCTCCTGGACCCCAAACTAGGTTTCTGCCTTCTGGATTGCTTGCGTCTCCTGGATTCCGGAACATTGGCTTGGTTATTAGGAGTGGTACGTTAGACTACTCTCCTGGATCCCAGACTTTGTTTCTGCCTTCTGAATTGATTGCATCTCCTGGATTCTGGAGCCTTGGTCTGGTTATTAGGAGAGGTACTTTAGACTACTCCCATGGACCTGGGACTTTGTTTCTGCCTTCTGGATTGCTTGCGTCTTCTGGATTCTGGAACCTTGGCCTGGGCATTAGGAGCGGTACTTTATACTACTCTCCTGACCTGGGACTTGTTTTCTGCCTTCTTTGCTTGCGTCTTCTGGATTCTGGAGCCTTGGCCTGGTTATTAGGAGTGGTACTTCAGACTAATCTCCTGGACCCGGGACTAGGTTTCTGTCTTCTGGATTGCTTGCACCTCCTTGATTCTGGAACCTTGGCCTGGTCATTAGGAGTGGTACTTTAGACTACTATCCTGGACCTGGGACTAGGTTTCTGCCTTCGGGATTGCTTGCATCTCCTGGATTCTGGAACATTGGCCTGGTTATTAGGAGCGGTATTTTAGACTACTCACCTGGACCCCAGACTTGAATTCTGACTTCTGGATTGCTTCCATCTCCTGGATTCTGGAACTTGGGTCTGGTTATTAGGAGTGGTACTTTAGACTACTCTCCTGGACCCGGGACTAGGTTTCTGCCTTCTGGATTGTTTGCATCCCCTGGATTCAGGAACTTTTGTCTGGTTATTAGGAGTGGTACTTTAGACTACTCTCCTGGAACCGGGACTAGGTTTCTGCCTTCTGGATTGCTTGCATCTCCTGGATTCTGGAACCTTGGCCTGGTTATTAGGAGCGGTACTTTAGACTACTCTCCTGGACCCAGTTTGTTGTTTCTGGCTTCTGGATTGTTTGCATCACCTGGATTCTGGATCCTTGGCCTGGTTATTAGGAGCGGTACTTTAGACTAGGAGTGGTACTTTAGACTACTCTCCTGGACCCCGGACTTGGTTTCTGCCTTCTGGATTGCTTGCGTCTCCTGGATTCTGGAGCCTTGGCCTGGTTATTAGGAGTGGTACTTTAGACTACTCTCCTGGACTCCGGATTTGGTGTATGCCTTCTGGATTGCTTGTGTCTCCTGGATTCTGGAACCTTGGCCTGGTTATTAGGAACGGTACTTTAGACTACTGTCCTGGACCTCAGACTTAGTTTCTGACTTCTGGATTGCTTGCGTCTCCTGGTTTCTGGAACCTTGGCTTAGTTATTAGGAGCGGTACTTTAGACTACTCTGCTGGACCCCGGACTAGGTTTCTGCCTTCTGGATTGCTTGTGTCTGCTGGATTCTGGAACCTTGGCCTTGTTATTAGGAGTTGTACATTAGACTACTCTCCTGGACCCCAGACTTAGTTTCTGACTTCTGGAATGCTTGCATCTCCTGGATTCTGGAACCTTGGCCTGGTTATTAGAAGTGGTACTTTAAACTACTCTCCTGGACCTGGGACTTGGTTTCTGACTTCTGGATTGCTTGCGTCTCCTGGTTCTGGAACCTTGGCTTAGTTATTAGGAGCAGTACTTTAGATACTCTCCTGGACCTCAGACTTGGTTTGTGCCTTCTGGATTGCTTGCGTCTCCTGGATTCTGGAACCTTGGCCTGGTTATTAGGAGTGGTACTTTAGATACTCTCCTGGACCCTGGACTAGATTTCTGGCCTCTGAATTGCTTGCATCTCCTGGTTTCTGGAACCTTGGCCTGGTTATTAGGAGCGGTACATTAGACTACTCTCCTGGACCCCAGACTTGGTTTCTGCCTTCTGGATTGCTTGCATCTCCTGGATTCTGGAACTGTGGTCTGGTTATTAGGAGTGGTACTTTAGACTACTCTCCTGGACCCGGGACTAGGCCTTCTGGATTGCTTGCATCTCCTGGATTCTGGAGCCTTGGCCTGGTTGTTAGGAGCGGTACTTTATACTACTCTCCTGGATCCCGGGCAAGGTTACTGCCTTCTGGATTGCTTGCGTCTCCTGGATTCTGGAACATTGGCCTGGTTATTAAGAGCAGTACTTTAGACTACTCCTCTCCTGGACCCCAAACTAGGTTTCTGCCTTCTGGATTGCTTGCGTCTCCTGGATTCTGGAACATTGGCCTGGTTATTAGGAGTGGTACGTTAGACTACTCTCCTGGATCCCAGACTTTGTTTCTGCCTTCTGAATTGATTGCATCTCCTGGATTCTGGAACCTTGGCCTGATTATTAGGAGTGGTACTTTAGACTACTCTCCTGGACCCGGGACTTGGTTTCTGCCTTCTGGATTGCTTGCATCTCCTGGATTCTGAATCCTTGGCCTGGTTATTAGGAGCAGTACTTTAGACTAGGAGCGGTACTTTAGACTACTCTCCTGGACCCCAGACTTTGTTTCTGCCTTCTGGATTGCTTGCATCTCCTGAATTCTGGAACCTTGGCCTGGGCATTAGGAGCGGTACTTTATACTACTCTCCTGGACCTGGGACTTGTTTTCTGCCTTCTTTGCTTGCGTCTTCTGGATTCTGGAGCCTTGGCCTGGTTATTAGGAGTGGTACTTCAGACTAATCTCCTGGACCCGGGACTAGGTTTCTGTCTTCTGGATTGCTTGCACCTCCTTGATTCTGGAACCTTGGCCTGGTCATTAGGAGTGGTACTTTAGACTACTATCCTCGACCTGGGACTAGGTTTCTGCCTTCGGGATTGCTTGCATCTCCTGGATTCTGGAATATTGGCCTGGTTATTAGGAGCGGTATTTTAGACTACTCACCTGGACCCCAGACTTGGTTTCTGACTTCTGGATTGCTTGCATCTCCTGGATTCTGGAACTTTGGTCTGGTTATTAGGAGTGGTACTTTAGACTACTCTCCTGGACCCGGGACTAGGTTTCTGCCTTCTGGATTGTTTGCATCCCCTGGATTTAGGAACTTTTGTCTGGTTATTAGGAGTGGCACTTTAGACTACTCTCCTGGACCCGGGACTAGGTTTCTGCCTTCTGGATTGCTTGCATCTCCTGGATTCTGGAACCTTGGCCTGGTTATTAGGATCGGTACTTTAGACTACTCTCCTGGATCCAGTTCGTTGTTTCTGGCTTCTGGATTGTTTGCATTACCTGGATTCTGGATCCTTGGCCTGGTTATTAGGAGCGGTACTTTAGACTAGGAGTGGTACTTTAGACTACTCTCCTGGACCCCGGATTTGGTTTCTGCCTTCTGGATTGCTTGCGTCTCCTGGATTCTGGAGCCTTGGCCTGGTTATTAGGAGTGGTACTTTAGACTACTCTCCTGGACTCCGGATTTGGTGTATGCCTTCTGGATTGCTTGTGTCTCCTGGATTCTGGAACCTTGGCCTGGTTATTAGGAACGGTACTTTAGACTACTCTCCTGGACCTCGGACTTAGTTTCTGACTTCTGGATTGCTTGCGTCTCCTGGTTTCTGGAACCTTGGCTTAGTTATTAGGAGCGGTACTTTAGACTACTCTGCTGGACCCCTGACTAGGTTTCTGCCTTCTGGATTGCTTGTGTCTGCTGGATTCTGGAACCTTGGCCTTGTTATTAGGAGTTGTACATTAGACTACTCTCCTGGACCCCAGACTTGGTTTCTTACTTCTGGAATGCTTGCATCTCCTGGATTTTGGAACCTTGGCCTGGTTATTAGAAGTGGTACTTTAGACTACTCTCCTGGACCTGGGACTTGGTTTCTGACTTCTGGATTGCTTGCGTCTCCTGGTTTCTGGAACCTTGGCTTAGTTATTAGGAGCAGTACTTTAGATACTCTCCTGGACCTCAGACTTGGTTTCTGCCTTCTGGATTGCTTGCGTCTCCTGGATTCTGGAACCTTGGCCTGGTTATTAGGAGTGGTACTTTAGATACTCTCCTGGACCCTGGACTAGGTTTCTGGCCTCTGAATTGCTTGCATCTCCTGGTTTCTCGAACCTTGGTCTGGTTATTAGGAGCGGTACATTAGACTACTCTCCTGGACCCCAGACTTGGTTTCTGACTTCTGGATTGCTTGCATCGCCTGGATTCTGGAACCTTGGCCTGGTTATTAGGAGCTGTACTTTAGACTACTCTCCTGGACCCAAGAGTAGGTTTCTGCCTTCTGGATTGCTTGCATCTCCTGGATTCTGGAACTGTGGTCTGGTTATTAGGAGTGCTACTTTAGACTACTCTCCTGGACCCGGGACTAGGTTTCTGCCTTCTGGATTGCTTGCATCTCCTGGATTCTGGAGCCTTGGCCTGGTTGTTAGGAGCGGTACTTTATACTACTCTCCTGGATCCCGGGCAAGGTTACTGCCTTCTGGATTGCTTGCGTCTCCTGGATTCTGGAACATTGGCCTGGTTATTAAGAGAAGTACTTTAGACTACTCCTCTCCTGGACCCCAAACTAGGTTTCTGCCTTCTGGATTGCTTGCGTCTCCTGGATTCCGGAACATTGGCCTGGTTATTAGGAGTGGTACGTTAGACTACTCTCCTGGATCCCAGACTTTGTTTCTGCCTTCTGAATTGATTGCATCTCCTGGATTCTGGAACCTTGGCCTGATTATTAGGAGTGGTACTTTAGACTACTCTCCTGGACCCGGGACTTGGTTTCTGCCTTCTGGAATGTTTGCATCTCCTGGATTCTGAATCCTTGGCCTGGTTATTAGGAGCGGTACTTTAGACTAGGAGCGGTACTTTAGACTACTCTCCTGGACCCCAGACTTTGTTTCTGCCTTCTGGATTGCTTGCATCTCCTGAATTCTGGATCCTTGGCCTGGTTATTAGGAGCGGTACTTTAGACTAGGAGCAGTACTTTAGACTACTCTCCTGGACCCCAGACTTGGTTTCTGCCTTATGGATTGCTTGCATCTTCTGGATTCTGAAACATTGGCCTGGTTATAAAAAGTGGTACTTTAGACTACTCTCCTGGACCCCAAACTAGGTTTCTGCCTTCTGGAGTCCTTGCGTCTCCTGGATTCCAGAACATTGGCCTCGTTATTTGGAGTGGTACTTTAGACTACTCTCCTGGATCCCGGACTTTGTTTCTGCTTTCTGGATTGCTTACATCTCCTGGATTCTGGAACCTTGGCCTGGTTATTAGGAGTGCTACTTTAGACTACTCTCCTGGAACCGGGACTTGGTTTCTGACTTCTGGATTGCTTGCATCTCCTGGATTCTGGAAGCTTGACCTCGTTATTAGGAGCCGTACTTTAGACTACTCACCTGGACCCCAGACTTGGTTTCTGATTTCTGGATTGCTTGCATCTCCTGGATTCTGGAACTTTGGTCTGGTTATTAGGAGTTCTACTTTAGACTACTCTCCTGGACCTGGGACTATGTTTCTGCCTTCTGGATTGCTTGCATCTCCTGGATTCCGGAACTTTGGTCTGGTTATTAGGAGTGGTACTTTAGACTACTCTCCTGGACCCGGGACTAGGTTTCTGCCTTCTGGATTGCTTGCATCGACTGGATTCTGGAACTTTGGTCTGGTTAGTAGAAGTGGTACTTTAGACTACTCTCCTGGACCCCAGACTTGGTTTCTGCCTTCTGGATTGCTTGCATCTCCTGGATTCTGGAGCCTTGGCCTGGTTATTAGGAGTGGTACTTTAGACTACTCTCCTGGACCCGGACTTGGTTTCTGCCTTCTGGATTGCTTGCGTCTCCTGGATTCTGGAACCTTGGCCTGAGCATTAGGAGCGGTACTTTATACTACTCTCCTGGACCTGGGACTTGTTTTCTGCCTTCTTTGCTTGCGTCTCCTGGAATCTGGAGCCTTGGCCTGGTTATTAGGAGTGGTACTTCAGACTACTCTCCTGGACCCGGGACTAGGTTTCTGTCTTCTGGATTGCTTGCATTTCCTTGATTCTGGAACCTTGGCCTGGTAATTAGGAGTGGTACTTTAGACTACTCTCCTGGACCTCGGACTAGGTTTCTGCCTTCGGGATTGCTTGCATCTCCTGGATTCTGGAACCTTGGCCTGGTTATTAGGAGCAGTATTTTGGACTACTCACCTGGACCCCAGACTTGGTTTCTGACTTCTTGATTGCTTGCATCTCCTGGATTCTGGAACTTTGGTCTGGTTATTAGGAGTGGTACTTTAGACTACTCTCCTGTACCCGGGACTAGGTTTCTGCCTTCTGGATTGTTTGCATCTCCTGGATTCTGGAACCTTTGTCTGGTTATTAGCAGTGGTACTTTAGACTACTCTCCTGGACCCGGGACTAGGTTTCTGCCTTCTGGATTGCTTCCATCTCCTGGATTCTGGAACCTTGGCCTGGTTATTAGGAGTGGTACTTTAGACTACTCTCCTGGACCCGGGACGTTGTTTCTGCCTTCTGGATTGTTTGCATCTCCTGGATTCTGGATCCTTCCCTGGTTATTAGGAGCGGTACTTTAGACTAGGAGCGGTACTTTAGACTACTCTCCTGGACCCCGGACTTGGTTTCTGCCTTCTGGACTGCTTGCGTCTCCTGGATTCTGGAGCCTTGGCCTGGTTATTAGGACTGGTACTTTAGACTGCTCTCCTGGACTCTGGATTTGGTGTATGCCTTCTGGATTGCTTGTGTCTCCTGGATTCTGGAACCTTGGCCTGGTTATTAGAAGCGGTACTTTAGACTACTCTCCTGGACCTGGGACTTAGTTTCTGACTTCTGGATTGCTTGCGTCTCCTGTTTTCTGGAACCTTGGCTTAGTTATTAGGAGCAGTACTTTAGACTACTCTGCTGGTCCCCGGACTAGGTTTCTGCCTTCTGGATTGCTTGTGTCTCCTGGATTCTGGAACCTTGGACTGGTTATTAAGAGTTGTACATTAGACTACTCTCCTGGACCCCAGACTTGGTTTCTGACTTCTGGATTGCTTGCATCTCCTGGATTCTGGAACCTTGGCCTGGTTATTAGGAGTGGTACTTTAGACTACTCTCCTGGACCTGGGACTTGGTTTCTGACTTCTGGATTGCTTGCGTCTCCTGGTTTCTGGAACCTTGGCTTAGTTATTAGGAGCGGTACTTTAGATACTCTCCTGGACCCCAGACTTGGTTTCTGACTTCTTGATTGCTTGCATCTCCTGGATTCTGGAACCTTGGCCTGGTTATTAGGAGCCGTACTTCAGACTAGGAGCGGTACTTTAGACTACTCTCCTCGACCCGGGACTTGGTTTCTGCCTTCTGGATTGCTTGCGTCTTCTGGATTCTAGAACCTTGGCCTTGGCATTAGGAGCGGTACTTTATACTACTCTCCTGGACCTGGGACTTGTTTTCTGCCTTCTTTGCTTGCGTCTCCTGGATTCTGGAGCCTTGGCCTGGTTATTAGGAGTGGTACTTCAGACTACTCTCCTGGACCCGGGACTAGGTTTCTGTCTTCTGGATAGTTTGCATCTCCTGGATTCTGGAACTTTTGTCTGGTTATTAGGAGTGGTACTTTAGACTACTCTCCTGGACCTCAGACTTGGTTTCTGCCGTCTGGATTGCTTGCGTCTCCTGGATTCTGGAACCTTGGCCTGGTTATTAGGAGCGGTATTTTAGACTACTCACCTGGACCCCAGACTTGGTTTCTGACTTCTGGATTGCTTGCATCTCCTGGATTCTGGAACTTGGGTCTGGTTATTAGGAGTGGTACTTTAAACTTCTCTTCTGGACTCAGGACTAGGTTTCTGCCTTCTGGATAGTTTGCATCTTCTGGATTCTGCAACTTTTGTCTGGTTATTAGGAGTGGTACTTTAGACTACTCTCCTGGACTCTGGACTAGGTTTATGCCTTCTGGATTGCTTGAATCTCCTGGATTCTGGAACCTTGGCCTGGTTATTAGGAGCGGTACTTTAGACTACTCTCCTGGACCCAGGACATTGTTTCTGGCTTCTGGATTGTTTGCATCACCTGGATTCTGGATCCTTGGCCTGGTTATTAGGAGCGGTACTTTAGACTATCAGTGGTACTTTAGACTACTCTCCTGGACCCCGGACTTGGTTTCTGCCTTCTGGATTGGTTGCGTCTCCTGGATTCTGGAGCCTTGGCCTGGTTATTAGGAGAGGTACCTTAGACTACTCTCCTGGACTCCGGATTTGGTGTATGCCTTCTGGATTGCTTGCATCTCCTGGTTTCTGGAACCTTGGCTTAGTTATTAGGAGCGGTACTTTAGACTACTCTGCTGGACACCAGACTAGGTTTCTGCCTTCTGGATTGCTTGTGTCTCCTGGATTCTGGAACCTTGGCCTGGTTATTAGGAGTTGTACATTAGACTACTCTCCTGGACCCAAGACTTGGTTTCTGACTTATGGATTGCTTGCATCTCCTGGATTCTGGAACCTTGCCTGGTTATTAGGAGTGGTACTTTAGACTACTCTCCTGGGCCTCAGACTTGGTTTCTGCCTTCTGGATTGCTTGCGTCTCCTGGATTCTGGAACCTTGGCCTGGTTATTAGGAGTGGTACTTTAGATACTCTACTGGACCCTGGACTAGGTTTCTGGCCTCTGAATTGCTTGCGTCTCCTGGTTTCTGGAACCTTGGCCTGGTTATTAGGAGCGGTACTTTAGACTACTCTCCTGGACCCCAGAGTAGGTTTCTGCCTTCTGGATTGCATGCATCTCCTGGATTCTGGAACCTTGGCCTGGTTTTTAGGAGCTGTACTTTAGACTACTCTCCTGGACCCCAGAGTAGGTTTCTGCCTTCTGGATTGCTTGCATCTCCTGGATTCTGGAGCCTTGGCCTGGTTATTAGGAGCGGTACTTTAGACTAGGAGCGGTACTTTAGACTACTCTCCTGGTCCCCGGACTTGGTTTCTGCCTTCTGTATTTCTTGCGTCTCCTGGATTCTGGAGCCTTGCTCTAGTTATTATGAGCGGTAATTTAGACTACTCCCCTGGACCTGGGACTTTGTTTCTGCCTTCTGGATTGCTTGCATCTCCTGGATTCTGGATCCTTGGCCTGGTTATGAGGAGAGGTACTTTAGACTATGAGCGGTACTTTAGACTACTCTCCTGGACCCCGGACTTGGTTTCTGCCTTATGGATTGCTTGCATCTCCTGGATTCTGGAACCTTGTCCTGGTTATTAGGAGTGGTACTTTAGACTACTCTCCTGGACTCCGGATTTGGTGTATGCCTTCTGGATTGCTTGCGTCTCCTGGTTTCTGGAACCTTGTCTTAGTTATTAGGAGTGGTACTTTAGATACTCTCCTGGACCTCAGACTTGGTTTCTGCCTTCTGGATTGCTTGCGTCTCCTGGTTTCTGGAACTTTGGTCTGGTTATTAGGAGTGGTACTTTAGACTACTCTCCTGGGCCCCTCACTAGGTTTCCGCCTTCTGGATTGCTTGCATCTCCTGGATTCTGGAACCTTGTCCTGGTTATTAGGAGTGGTACTTTAGACTACTCTCCTGGACTCCGGATTTGTTGTATGCCTTCTGGATTGCTTGCGTCTCCTGGTTTCTGGAACCTTGGCTTAGTTATTAGGAGCGGTACTTTAGACTACTCTCCTGGACTCCGGACTTGGTTTATGCCTTCTGGATTGCTTGCGTCTCCTGGATTCTGGACCTTGGTCTGGTTATTAGGAGCAGTACTTTAGACTACTCTCCTGGACCCCAGACTTGGTTTCTGACTTCTGGATTGCTTGCATCTGCTGGATTCTGGAACTTTGGTCTGGTTATTAGGAGTGGTACTTTAGACTACTCTCCTGGACCCGGGACTAGGTTTTTGCATCTCCTGGATTCTGGAACTTTGGCGTGGTTATTAGGAGCGGCACTTTAGACTACTCACCTGGACCCCAGACTTGGTTTCTGACTTCTGGATTGCTTGCATCTGCTGGATTCTGGAACTTTGTTCTGGTTATTAGGAGTGGTACTTTAGACTACTCCCCTGGACCCGGGACTAGGTTTTTGCATTTCCTGGATTCTGGAACTTTGGTCTGGTTATTAAGAGTTGTACATTAGACTACTCTTTTCTGGACGCCAGACTTGGTTTCTGACTTCTGGATTGCTTGCATCTCCTGGATTCTGGAACCTTGGCCTGGTTATTAGGAGCGGTACTTTAGATACTCTCCTGGACCTCAGACCTGGTTTCTGCCGTCTGGATTGCTTGCGTCTCCTGGATTCTGGAACCTTGGCCTGGTTATTAGGAGTGGTACTTTAGTCTACTCTTCTGGACCCCAGACTTGGTTTCTGACTTCTGGATTGCTTGCATCTCCTGGATTCTGGAACCTTGTCCTGGTTATTAGGAGCGGTACTTTAGACTACTCTCCTGGACCCCGGAGTAGGTTTCTGCCTTCTGGATTTCTTGCATCTCCTGGATTCTGAATCCTTGGCCTGGTTATTAGGAGCGGTACTTTAGACTCGGAGTGGTACTTTAGACTACTCTCCTGGACCAGGGACTTGGTTTCTGACTTCTGGATTGCTTGCGTCTCCTGGTTTCTGGAACCTTGGCTTAGTTATTAGGAGCGGTACTTTAGATACTCTCCTGGACCTCAGACTTGGTTTCTGACTTCTGGATTGCTTGCATCTCCTGGATTCTGGAACTTTGGTCTGGTTATTAGGAGTGGTACTTTAGACTACTCTCCTGGACCCGGGACTAGGTTTCTGCCTTCTGGATTGTTTGCATCCCCTGGATTTAGGAACTTTTGTCTGGTTATTAGGAGTGGCACTTTAGACTACTCTCCTGGACCCGGGACTAGGTTTCTGCCTTCTGGATTGCTTGCATCTCCTGGATTCTGGAACCTTGGCCTGGTTATTAGGATCGGTACTTTAGACTACTCTCCTGGATCCAGTTCGTTGTTTCTGGCTTCTGGGTTGTTTGCATTACCTGGATTCTGGATCCTTGGCCTGGTTATTAGGAGCGGTACTTTAGACTAGGAGTGGTACTTTAGACTACTCTCCTGGACCCCGGATTTGGTTTCTGCCTTCTGGATTGCTTGCGTCTCCTGGATTCTGGAGCCTTGGCCTGGTTATTAGGAGTGGTACTTTAGACTACTCTCCTGGACTCCGGATTTGGTGTATGCCTTCTGGATTGCTTGTGTCTCCTGGATTCTGGAACCTTGGCCTGGTTATTAGGAACGGTACTTTAGACTACTCTCCTGGACCTCGGACTTAGTTTCTGACTTCTGGATTGCTTGCGTCTCCTGGTTTCTGGAACCTTGGCTTAGTTATTAGGAGCGGTACTTTAGACTACTCTGCTGGACCCCGGACTAGGTTTCTGCCTTCTGGATTGCTTGTGTCTGCTGGATTCTGGAACCTTGGCCTTGTTATTAGGAGTTGTACATTAGACTACTCTCCTGGACCCCAGACTTGGTTTCTTACTTCTGGAATGCTTGCATCTCCTGGATTTTGGAACCTTGGCCTGGTTATTAGAAGTGGTACTTTAGACTACTCTCCTGGACCTGGGACTTGGTTTCTGACTTCTGGATTGCTTGCGTCTCCTGGTTTCTGGAACCTTGGCTTAGTTATTAGGAGCAGTACTTTAGATACTCTCCTGGACCTCAGACTTGGTTTCTGCCTTCTGGATTGCTTGCGTCTCCTGGATTCTGGAACCTTGGCCTGGTTATTAGGAGTGGTACTTTAGATACTCTCCTGGACCCTGGACTAGGTTTCTGGCCTCTGAATTGCTTGCATCTCCTGGTTTCTCGAACCTTGGTCTGGTTATTAGGAGCGGTACATTAGACTACTCTCCTGGACCCCAGACTTGGTTTCTGACTTCTGGATTGCTTGCATCGCCTGGATTCTGGAACCTTGGCCTGGTTATTAGGAGCTGTACTTTAGACTACTCTCCTGGACCCAAGAGTAGGTTTCTGCCTTCTGGATTGCTTGCATCTCCTGGATTCTGGAACTGTGGTCTGGTTATTAGGAGTGCTACTTTAGACTACTCTCCTGGACCCGGGACTAGGTTTCTGCCTTCTGGATTGCTTGCATCTCCTGGATTCTGGAGCCTTGGCCTGGTTGTTAGGAGCGGTACTTTATACTACTCTCCTGGATCCCGGGCAAGGTTACTGCCTTCTGGATTGCTTGCGTCTCCTGGATTCTGGAACATTGGCCTGGTTATTAAGAGAAGTACTTTAGACTACTCCTCTCCTGGACCCCAAACTAGGTTTCTGCCTTCTGGATTGCTTGCGTCTCCTGGATTCCGGAACATTGGCCTGGTTATTAGGAGTGGTACGTTAGACTACTCTCCTGGATCCCAGACTTTGTTTCTGCCTTCTGAATTGATTGCATCTCCTGGATTCTGGAACCTTGGCCTGATTATTAGGAGTGGTACTTTAGACTACTCTCCTGGACCCGGGACTTGGTTTCTGCCTTCTGGAATGTTTGCATCTCCTGGATTCTGAATCCTTGGCCTGGTTATTAGGAGCGGTACTTTAGACTAGGAGCGGTACTTTAGACTACTCTCCTGGACCCCAGACTTTGTTTCTGCCTTCTGGATTGCTTGCATCTCCTGAATTCTGGATCCTTGGCCTGGTTATTAGGAGCGGTACTTTAGACTAGGAGCAGTACTTTAGACTACTCTCCTGGACCCCAGACTTGGTTTCTGCCTTATGGATTGCTTGCATCTTCTGGATTCTGAAACATTGGCCTGGTTATAAAGAGTGGTACTTTAGACTACTCTCCTGGACCCCAAACTAGGTTTCTGCCTTCTGGAGTCCTTGCGTCTCCTGGATTCCAGAACATAGGCCTCGTTATTAGGAGTGGTACTTTAGACTACTCTCCTGGATCCCGGACTTTGTTTCTGCTTTCTGGATTGCTTACATCTCCTGGATTCTGGAACCTTGGCCTGGTTATTAGGAGTGCTACTTTAGACTACTCTCCTGGAACCGGGACTTGGTTTCTGACTTCTGGATTGCTTGCATCTCCTGGATTCTGGAAGCTTCACCTCGTTATTAGGAGCCGTACTTTAGACTACTCACCTGGACCCCAGACTTGGTTTCTGATTTCTGGATTGCTTGCATCTCCTGGATTCTGGAACTTTGGTCTGGTTATTAGGAGTTCTACTTTAGACTACTCTCCTGGACCCGGGACTATGTTTCTGCCTTCTGGATTGCTTGCATCTCCTGGATTCCGGAACTTTGGTCTGGTTATTAGGAGTGGTACTTTAGACTACTCTCCTGGACCCGGGACTAGGTTTCTGCCTTCTGGATTGCTTGCATCGACTGGATTCTGGAACTTTGGTCTGGTTAGTAGAAGTGGTACTTTAGACTACTCTCCTGGACCCCAGACTTGGTTTCTGCCTTCTGGATTGCTTGCATCTCCTGGATTCTGGAGCCTTGGCCTGGTTATTAGGAGTGGTACTTTAGACTACTCTCCTGGACCCGGACTTGGTTTCTGCCTTCTGGATTGCTTGCGTCTCCTGGATTCTGGAACCTTGGCCTGAGCATTAGGAGCGGTACTTTATACTACTCTCCTGGACCTGGGACTTGTTTTCTGCCTTCTTTGCTTGCGTCTCCTGGAATCTGGAGCCTTGGCCTGGTTATTAGGAGTGGTACTTCAGACTACTCTCCTGGACCCGGGACTAGGTTTCTGTCTTCTGGATTGCTTGCATTTCCTTGATTCTGGAACCTTGGCCTGGTAATTAGGAGTGGTACTTTAGACTACTCTCCTGGACCTCGGACTAGGTTTCTGCCTTCGGGATTGCTTGCATCTCCTGGATTCTGGAACCTTGGCCTGGTTATTAGGAGCAGTATTTTGGACTACTCACCTGGACCCCAGACTTGGTTTCTGACTTCTTGATTGCTTGCATCTCCTGGATTCTGGAACTTTGGTCTGGTTATTAGGAGTGGTACTTTAGACTACTCTCCTGTACCCGGGACTAGGTTTCTGCCTTCTGGATTGTTTGCATCTCCTGGATTCTGGAACCTTTGTCTGGTTATTAGCAGTGGTACTTTAGACTACTCTCCTGGACCCGGGACTAGGTTTCTGCCTTCTGGATTGCTTCCATCTCCTGGATTCTGGAACCTTGGCCTGGTTATTAGGAGTGGTACTTTAGACTACTCTCCTGGACCCGGGACGTTGTTTCTGCCTTCTGGATTGTTTGCATCTCCTGGATTCTGGATCCTTCCCTGGTTATTAGGAGCGGTACTTTAGACTAGGAGCGGTACTTTAGACTACTCTCCTGGACCCCGGACTTGGTTTCTGCCTTCTGGACTGCTTGCGTCTCCTGGATTCTGGAGCCTTGGCCTGGTTATTAGGACTGGTACTTTAGACTGCTCTCCTGGACTCTGGATTTGGTGTATGCCTTCTGGATTGCTTGTGTCTCCTGGATTCTGGAACCTTGGCCTGGTTATTAGGAGCGGTACTTTAGACTACTCTCCTGGACCTGGGACTTAGTTTCTGACTTCTGGATTGCTTGCGTCTCCTGTTTTCTGGAACCTTGGCTTAGTTATTAGGAGCAGTACTTTAGACTACTCTGCTGGTCCCCGGACTAGGTTTCTGCCTTCTGGATTGCTTGTGTCTCCTGGATTCTGGAACCTTGGACTGGTTATTAAGAGTTGTACATTAGACTACTCTCCTGGACCCCAGACTTGGTTTCTGACTTCTGGATTGCTTGCATCTCCTGGATTCTGGAACCTTGGCCTGGTTATTAGGAGTGGTACTTTAGACTACTCTCCTGGACCTGGGACTTGGTTTCTGCCTTCTGGATTGCTTGCGTCTTCTGGATTCTAGAACCTTGGCCTTGGCATTAGGAGCGGTACTTTATACTACTCTCCTGGACCTGGGACTTGTTTTCTGCCTTCTTTGCTTGCGTCTCCTGGATTCTGGAGCCTTGGCCTGGTTATTAGGAGTGGTACTTCAGACTACTCTCCTGGACCCGGGACTAGGTTTCTGTCTTCTGGATAGTTTGCATCTCCTGGATTCTGGAACTTTTGTCTGGTTATTAGGAGTGGTACTTTAGACTACTCTCCTGGACCTCAGACTTGGTTTCTGCCGTCTGGATTGCTTGCGTCTCCTGGATTCTGGAACCTTGGCCTGGTTATTAGGAGTGGTATTTTAGACTACTCACCTGGACCCCAGACTTGGTTTCTGACTTCTGGATTGCTTGCATCTCCTGGATTCTGGAACTTGGGTCTGGTTATTAGGAGTGGTACTTTAAACTTCTCTTCTGGACCCAGGACTAGGTTTCTGCCTTCTGGATAGTTTGCATCTCCTGGATTCTGCAACTTTTGTCTGGTTATTAGGAGTGGTACTTTAGACTACTCTCCTGGACTCGGGACTAGGTTTATGCCTTCTGGATTGCTTGCATCTCCTGGATTCTGGAACCTTGGCCTGGTTATTAGGAGCGGTACTTTAGACTACTCTCCTGGACCCAGGACATTGTTTCTGGCTATTGGATTGTTTGCATCACCTGGATTCTGGATCCTTGGCCTGGTTATTAGGAGCGGTACTTTAGACTAGGAGTGGTACTTTAGACTACTCTCCTGGACCCCGGACTTGGTTTCTGCCTTCTGGATTGGTTGCGTCTCCTGGATTCTGGAGCCTTGGCCTGGTTATTAGGAGAGGTACCTTAGACTACTCTCCTGGACTCCGGATTTGGTGTATGCCTTCTGGATTGCTTGCATCTCCTGGTTTCTGGAACCTTGGCTTAGTTATTAGGAGCGGTACTTTAGACTACTCTGCTGGACACCAGACTAGGTTTCTGCCTTCTGGATTGCTTGTGTCTCCTGGATTCTGGAACCTTGGCCTGGTTATTAGGAGTTGTACATTAGACTACTCTCCTGGACCCAAGACTTGGTTTCTGATTTATGGATTGCTTGCATCTCCTGGATTCTGGAACCTTGGCCTGGTTATTAGGAGTGGTACTTTAGACTACTCTCCTGGGCCTCAGACTTGGTTTCTGCCTTCTGGATTGCTTGCGTCTCCTGGATTCTGGAACCTTGGCCTGGTTATTAGGAGTGGTACTTTAGATACTCTACTGGACCCTGGACTAGGTTTCTGGCCTCTGAATTGCTTGCGTCTCCTGGTTTCTGGAACCTTGGCCTGGTTATTAGGAGCGGTACTTTAGACTACTCTCCTGGACCCCAGAGTAGGTTTCTGCCTTCTGGATTGCATGCATCTCCTGGATTCTGGAACCTTGGCCTGGTTTTTAGGAGCTGTACTTTAGACTACTCTCCTGGACCCCAGAGTAGGTTTCTGCCTTCTGGATTGCTTGCATCTCCTGGATTCTGGAGCCTTGGCCTGGTTATTAGGAGCGGTACTTTAGACTAGGAGCGGTACTTTAGACTACTCTCCTGGTCCCCGGACTTGGTTTCTGCCTTCTGTATTTCTTGCGTCTCCTGGATTCTGGAGCCTTGCTCTAGTTATTATGAGCGGTAATTTAGACTACTCCCCTGGACCTGGGACTTTGTTTCTGCCTTCTGGATTGCTTGCATCTCCTGGATTCTGGATCCTTGGCCTGGTTATGAGGAGAGGTACTTTAGACTATGAGCGGTACTTTAGACTACTCTCCTGGACCCCGGACTTGGTTTCTGCCTTATGGATTGCTTGCATCTCCTGGATTCTGGAACCTTGTCCTGGTTATTAGGAGTGGTACTTTAGACTACTCTCCTGGACTCCGGATTTGGTGTATGCCTTCTGGATTGCTTGCGTCTCCTGGTTTCTGGAACCTTGGCTTAGTTATTAGGAGTGGTACTTTAGATACTCTCCTGGACCTCAGACTTGGTTTCTGCCTTCTGGATTGCTTGCGTCTCCTGGTTTCTGGAACTTTGGTCTGGTTATTAGGAGTGGTACTTTAGACTACTCTCCTGGGCCCCTCACTAGGTTTCTGCCTTCTGGATTGCTTGCATCTCCTGGATTCTGGAACCTTGTCCTGGTTATTAGGAGTGGTACTTTAGACTACTCTCCTGGACTCCGGATTTGTTGTATGCCTTCTGGATTGCTTGCGTCTCCTGGTTTCTGGAACCTTGGCTTAGTTATTAGGAGCGGTACTTTAGACTACTCTCCTGGACTCCGGACTTGGTTTATGCCTTCTGGATTGCTTGCGTCTCCTGGATTCTGGACCTTGGTCTGGTTATTAGGAGCAGTACTTTAGACTACTCTCCTGGACCCCAAACTTGGTTTCTGACTTCTGGATTGCTTGCATCTGCTGGATTCTGGAACTTTGGTCTGGTTATTAGGAGTGGTACTTTAGACTACTCTCCTGGACCCGGGACTAGGTTTTTGCATCTCCTGGATTCTGGAACTTTGGCGTGGTTATTAGGAGCGGCACTTTAGACTACTCACCTGGACCCCAGACTTGGTTTCTGACTTCTGGATTGCTTGCATCTGCTGGATTCTGGAACTTTGTTCTGGTTATTAGGAGTGGTACTTTAGACTACTCCCCTGGACCCGGGACTAGGTTTTTGCATTTCCTGGATTCTGGAACTTTGGTCTGGTTATTAAGAGTTGTACATTAGACTACTCTTTTCTGGACGCCAGACTTGGTTTCTGACTTCTGGATTGCTTGCATCTCCTGGATTCTGGAACCTTGGCCTGGTTATTAGGAGCGGTACTTTAGATACTCTCCTGGACCTCAGACCTGGTTTCTGCCGTCTGGATTGCTTGCGTCTCCTGGATTCTGGAACCTTGGCCTGGTTATTAGGAGTGGTACTTTAGTCTACTCTTCTGGACCCCAGACTTGGTTTCTGACTTCTGGATTGCTTGCATCTCCTGGATTCTGGAACCTTGTCCTGGTTATTAGGAGCGGTACTTTAGACTACTCTCCTGGACCCCGGAGTAGGTTTCAGCCTTCTGGATTTCTTGCATCTCCTGGATTCTGAATCCTTGGCCTGGTTATTAGGAGCGGTACTTTAGACTCGGAGTGGTACTTTAGACTACTCTCCTGGACCAGGGACTTGGTTTCTGACTTCTGGATTGCTTGCGTCTCCTGGTTTCTGGAACCTTGGCTTAGTTATTAGGAGCGGTACTTTAGATACTCTCCTGGACCTCAGACCTGGTTTCTGCCGTCTGGATTGCTTGCGTCTCCTGGATTCTGGAACCTTGGCCTGGTTATTAGGAGTGGTACTTTAGATACTCTCCTGGACCCCGGACTAGGTTTCTGGCCTCTGGATTGCTTGCGTCTCCTGGTTTCTGGAACCTTGGCCTGGTTATTAGGAGTGTACTTTAGTCTACTCTTCTAGACCCCAGACTTGGTTTCTGACTTCTGGATTGCTTGCATCTCCTGGATTCTGGAACCTTGTCCTGGTTATTAGGAGCGGTACTTTAGACTACTCTCCTGGACCCCGGAGTAGGTTTCTGCCTTCTGGATGGTTTGCATCTCCTGGATTCTGAATCCTTGGCCTGGTTATTAGGAGCGGTACTTTAGACTCGGAGTGGTACTTTAGACTACTCTCCTGGACCCCGGACTTGGTTTCTGCCTTCTGGATTGCTTGCATCTCCTGGATTCTGGAACCTTGTCCTGGTTATTAGGAGCGGTACTTTAGACTACTCTCCTGGACCCCGGAGTAGGTTTCTGCCTTCTGGATGGTTTGCATCTCCTGGATTCTGAATCCTTGGCCTGGTTATTAGGAGCGGTACTTTAGACTCGGAGTGGTACTTTAGACTACTCTCCTGGACCCCGGACTTGGTTTCTGCCTTCTGGATTTCTTGCGTCTCCTGGATTCTGGAGCCTTGGTCTGGTTATTAGGAGAGGTACTTTAGACTACTCCCCTGGACCTGGGACTTTGTTTCTGCCTTCTGGATTGCTTGCGTCTTCTGGATTCTGGAACCTTGGCCTGGGCATTAGGAGCGGTACTTTATACTACTCTCCTGGACCTGGGACTTGTTTTCTGCCTTCTTTGCTTGCGTCTTCTGGATTCTGGAGCCTTGGCCTGGTTATTAGGAGTGGTACTTCAGACTAATCTCCTGGACCCGGGACTAGGTTTCTGTCTTCTGGATTGCTTGCAACTCCTTGATTCTGGAACCTTGGCCTGGTCATTAGGAGTGGTACTTTAGACTACTATCCTGGACCTGGGACTAGGTTTCTGCCTTCGGGATTGCTTGCATCTCCTGGATTCTGGAACATTGGCCTGGTTATTAGGAGCGGTATTTTAGACTACTCACCTGGACCCCAGACTTGGTTTCTGACTTCTGGATTGCTTGCATCTCCTAGATTCTGGAACTTGGGTCTGGTTATTAGGAGTGGTACTTTAGACTACTCTCCTGGACCCGGGACTAGGTTTCTGCCTTCTGGATTGTTTGCATCCCCTGGATTCTGGAACTTTTCTCTGGTTATTAGGAGTGGTACTTTAGACTACTCTCCTGGACCCGGGTCTAGGTTTCTGCCTTCTGGATTGCTTGCATCTCCTGGATTCTGGAACCTTGGCCTGGTTATTAGGAGCGGTACTTTAGACTACTCTCCTGGACCCAGTTCGTTGTTTCTGGCTTCTGGATTGTTTGCATCACCTGGATTCTGGATCCTTGGCCTGGTTATTAGGAGCGGTACTTTAGACTAGGAGTGGTACTTTAGACTACTCTCCTGGACCCCGGACTTGGTTTCTGCCTTCTGGATTGCTTGCGTCGCCTGGATTCTGGAGCCTTGGTCTGGTTATTAGGAATGGTACTTTAGACTACTCTCCTGGACTCCGGATTTGGTGTATGCCTTCTGGATTGCTTGTGTCTCCTGGATTCTGGAACCTTGGCCTGGTTATTAGGAACGGTACTTTAGACTACTCTCCTGGACCTCAGACTTAGTTTCTGACTTCTGGATTGCTTGCGTCTCCTGGTTTCTGGAACCTTGGCTTTGTTATTAGGAGTTGTACATTAGACTACTCTCCTGGACCCCAGACTTGGTTTCTGACTTCTGGAATGCTTGCATCTCCTGGATTCTGGAACCTTGGCCTGGTTATTAGGAGTGGTACTTTAGACTACTCTCCTGGACCTGGGACTTGGTTTCTGACTTCTGGATTGCTTGCGTCTCCTGGTTTCTGGTACCTTGGCTTAGTTATTAGGAGCAGTACTTTAGATACTCTCCTGGACCTCAGACTTGGTTTCTGCCTTCTGGATTGCTTGCGTCTCCTGGATTCTGGAACCTTGGCCTGGTTATTAGGAGTGGTACTTTAGATACTCTCCTGGACCCTGGACTAGGTTTCTGGCCTCTGAATGGCTTGCATCTCCTGGTTTCTGGAACCTTGGCCTGGTTATTAGGAGCGGTACATTAGACTACTCTCCTGGACCCCAGACTTGGTTTCTGACTTCTGGATTGCTTGCATCTCCGGGATTCTGGAACCTTGGCCTGGTTATTAGGAGCTGTACTTTAGACTACTCTCCTGGACCCCAGAGTAGGTTTCTGCCTTCTGGATTGCTTGCATCTCCTGGATTCTGGAGCCTTGGCCTGGTTATTAGGAGCGGTACTTTAGACTAGGAGCGGTACTTTAGACTACTCTCCTGGTCCCCGGACTTGGTTTCTGCCTTCTGGATTTCTTGCGTCTCTTGGATTCTGGAGCCTTGGTCTGGTTATTATGAGCGGTAATTTAGACTACTCCCCTGGACCTGGGACTTTGTTTCTGCCTTCTGGATTGCTTGCATCTCCTGGATTCTGGAACTTTGGTCTGGTTATTAGGAGTGGTACTTTAGACTACTCTCCTGGACCCGGGACTAGGTTTCTGCCTTCTGGATTGTTTGCATCTCCTGGATTCTGGAGCCTTGGCCTGGTTATAAAGAGCAGTACTTTAGACTACTCTCCTGGACCCCAAACTAGGTTTCTGCCTTCTGGATTGCTTGCGTCTCCTGGATACCGGAACATTGGCCTGGTTATTAGGAGTGGTACTTTAGACTACTCTCCTGGATCCCAGACTTTGTTTCTGCCTTCTGAATTGATTGCATCTCCTGGATTCTGGAACCTCGGCCTGATTATTAGGAGTGGTACTTTAGACTACTCTCCTGGACCCGGGACTTGGTTTCTGCCTTCTGGATTGCTTGCATCTCCTGGATTCTGGAACCTTGGCCTGGTTATTAGGAGTGGTACTTTAGACTATTCTCCTGGACCCGGGACTTGGTTTCTGACTTCTGGATTGCTTGCATCTCCTGGATTCTGGAACCTTGGCCTGGTTATTAGGAGAGGTACTTTAGACTACTCTCCTCGACCCGGGACGTGGTTTCTGCCTTCTGGATTGCTTGCGTCTCCTGGATTCTGGAACCTTGGCCTGGGCATTAGGAGCGGTACTTTATACTACTCTCCTGGACCTGGGACTTGTTTTCTGCCTTCTTTGCTTGCGTCTCCTGGATTCTGGAGCCTTGGCCTGGTTATTAGGAGTGGTACTTCAGACTACTCTCCTGGACCCTGGACTAGGTTTCTGTCTTCTGGATTGCTTACGTATCCTGGTTTCTGGAACCTTTTCCTGGTTATTAGGAGCGGTACATTAGACTACTCTCCTGGACCCCAGACTTGGTTTCTGACTTCTGGATTGCTTGCATCTCCTGGATTCTGGAACCTTGGCCTGGTTATTAGGAGCTGTACTTTAGACTACTCTCCTGGACCCCAGAGTAGGTTTCTGCCTTCTGGATTGCTTGCATCTCCTGGATTCTGGAGCCTTGGCCTGGTTATTAGGAGCGATACTTTAGACTAGGAGCGGTACTTTAGACTACTCTCCTGGTCCCCGGACTTGGTTTCTGCCTTCTGGATTTCTTGTGTCTCCTGGATTCTGGAGCCTTGATCTGGTTATTATGAGAGGTACTTTAGACTACTCCCCTGGACCTGGGACTTTGTTTCTGCCTTCTGGATTGCTTGCGTCTTCTGGATTCTGGAACCTTGGCCTGGGCATTAGGAGCGGTACTTTATACTACTCTCCTGGACCTGGGACTTGTTTTCTGCCTTCTTTGCTTGCGTCTCCTGGATTCTGGAGCCTTGGCCTGGTTATTAGGAGTGGTACTTCAGACTAATCTCCTGGACCCGGGACTAGGTTTCTGTCTTCTGGATTGCTTGCACCTCCTTGATTCTGGAACCTTGGCCTGGTTATTAGGAGTGGTACTTTAGACTACTATCCTGGACCTGGGACTAGGTTTCTGCCTTCGGGATTGCTTGCATCTCCTGGATTCTGGAACATTGGCCTGGTTATTAGGAGCGGTATTTTAGACTACTCACCTGGACCCCAGACTTGGTTTCTGACTTCTGGATTGCTTGCATCTCCTGGATTCTGGAACTTGGGTCTGGTTATTAGGAGTGGTACTTTAGACTACTCTCCTGGACCCGGGACTAGGTTTCTGCCTTCTGGATTGTTTGCATCCCTTGGATTCTGGAACTTTTGTCTGGTTATTAGGAGTGGTACTTTAGACTACTCTCCTGGACCCGGGACTAGGTTTCTGCCTTCTGGATTGCTTGCATCTCCTGGATTCTGGAACCATGGCCTGGTTATTAGGAGCGGTACTTTAGACTACTCTCCTGGACCCAGGACGTTGTTTCTGGCTTCTGGATTGTTTGCATCACCTGGATTCTGGATCCTTGGCCTGGTTATTAGGAGCGGTACTTTAGACTAGGAGTGGTACTTTAGACTACTCTCCTGGACCCCGGACTTGGTTTCTGCCTTCTGGATTGCTTGCGTCTCCTGGATTCTGGAGCCTTGGCCTGGTTATTAGGCGTGGTACTTTAGACTACTCTCCTGGACTCCAGATTTGGTGTATGCCTTCTGGATTGCTTGCGTCTCCTGGTTTCTGGAACCTTGGCTTAGTTATTAGGAGCGGTACTTTAGACTACTCTGCTGGACCCCGGACTAGGTTTCTGCCTTCTGGATTGCTTGTGTCTCCTGGATTCTGGAACCTTGGCCTGATTATTAGGAGTTGTACATTAGACTACTCTCCTGGACCCCAGACTTGGTTTCTGACTTCTGGAATGCTTGCATCTCCTGGATTCTGGAACCTTGGCCTGGTTATTAGGAGTGGTACTTTAGACTACTCTCCTGGACCTGGGACTTGGTTTCTGACTTCTGGATTGCTTGCGTCTCCTGGATTCTGGAACCTTGGCCTGGTTATTAGGAATGGTACTTTAGATACTCTCCTGGACCCTGGACTAGGTTTCTGGCCTCTGAATTGCTTGCATCTCCTGGTTTCTGGAACCTTGGCCTGGTTATTAGGAGCGGTACATTAGACTACTCTCCTGGACCCCAGACTTGGTTTCTGACTTCTGGATTGCTTGCATCTCCTGGATTCTGGAACCTTGGCCTGGTTATTAGGAGCTGTACTTTAGACTACTCTCCTGAACCCCAGAGTAGGTTTCTGCCTTCTGGATTGCTTGCATCTCCTGGATTCTGGAGCCTTGGCCTGGTTATTAGGAGCGATACTTTAGACTAGGAGCGGTACTTTAGACTACTCTCCTGGTGCCCGGACTTGGTTTCTGCCTTCTGGATTTCTTGTGTCTCCTGGATTCTGGAGCTTTGGTCTGGTTATTATGAGAGGTACTTTAGACTACTCCCCTGGACCTGGGACTTTGTTTCTGCCTTCTGGATTGCTTGCGTCTTCTGGATTCTGGAACCTTGGCCTGGGCATTAGGAGCGGTACTTTATACTACTCTCCTGGACCTGGGACTTGTTTTCTCCCTTCTTTTCTTGCGTCTCCTGGATTCTGGAGCCTTGGCCTGGTTATTAGGAGTGGTACTTCAGACTAATCTCCTGGACCCGGGACTAGGTTTCTGTCTTCTGGATTGCTTGCACCTCCTTGATTCTGGAACCTTGGCCTGGTTATTAGGAGTGGTACTTTAGACTACTATCCTGGACCTGGGACTAGGTTTCTGCCTTCGGGATTGCTTGCATCTCCTGGATTCTGGAACATTGGCCTGGTTATTAGGAGCGGTATTTTAGACTACTCACCTGGACCCCAGACTTGGTTTCTGACTTCTGGATTGCTTGCATCTCCTGGATTCTGGAATTTGGGTCTGGTTATTAGGAGTGGTACTTTAGACTACTCTCCTGGACCCGGGACTAGGTTTCTGCCTTCTGGACTGTTTGCATCCCCTGGATTCTGGAACTTTTGTCTGGTTATTAGGAGTGGTACTTTAGACTACTCACCTGGACCCCAGACTTGGTTTCTGACTTCTGGATTGCTTGCATCTCCTGGATTCTGGAACTTGGGTCTGGTTATTAGGAGTGGTACTTTAGACTACTCTCCTGGACCCGGGACTAGGTTTCTGCGTTCTGGATTGCTTGCATCTCCTGGATTCTGGAACCATGGCCTGGTTATTAGGAGCGGTACTTTAGACTACTCTCCTGGACCCAGGACGTTGTTTCTGGCTTCTGGATTGTTTGCATCACCTGGATTCTGGATCCTTGGCCTGGTTATTAGGAGCGGTACTTTAGACTAGGAGTGGTACTTTAGACTACTCTCCTGGACCCCGGACTTGGTTTCTGCCTTCTGGATTGCTTGCGTCTCCTGGATTCTGGAGCCTTGGCCTGGTTATTAGGCGTGGTACTTTAGACTACTCTCCTGGACTCCGGATTTGGTGTATGCCTTCTGGATTGCTTGCGTCTCCTGGTTTCTGGAACCTTGGCTTAGTTATTAGGAGCGGTACTTTAGACTACTCTGCTGGACCCCGGACTAGGTTTCTGCCTTCTGGATTGCTTGTGTCTCCTGGATTCTGGAACCTTGGCCTGATTATTAGGAGTTGTACATTAGACTACTCTCCTGGACCCCAGACTTGGTTTCTGACTTCTGGAATGCTTGCCTCTCCTGGATTCTGGAACCTTGGCCTGGTTATTAGGAGTGGTACTTTAGACTACTCTCCTGGACCTGGGACTTGGTTTCTGACTTCTGGATTGCTTGCGTCTCCTGGTTTCTGGAACCTTGGCTTAGTTATTAGGAGCAGTACTTTAGATACTCTCCTGGACCTCAGACTTGGTTTCTGACTTCTGGATTGCTTGCATCTCCGGGATTCTGGAACCTTGGCCTGGTTATTAGGAGCTGTACTTTAGACTACTCTCCTGGACCCCAGAGTAGGTTTCTGCCTTCTGGATTGCTTGCATCTCCTGGATTCTGGAGCCTTGGCCTGGTTATTAGGAGCGGTACTTTAGACTAGGAGCGGTACTTTAGACTACTCTCCTGGTCCCCGGACTTGGTTTCTGCCTTCTGGATTTCTTGCGTCTCTTGGATTCTGGAGCCTTGGTCTGGTTATTATGAGCGGTAATTTAGACTACTCCCCTGGACCTGGGACTTTGTTTCTGCCTTCTGGATTGCTTGCATCTCCTGGATTCTGGAACTTTGGTCTGGTTATTAGGAGTGGTACTTTAGACTACTCTCCTGGACCCGGGACTAGGTTTCTGCCTTCTGGATTGTTTGCATCTCCTGGATTCTGGAGCCTTGGCCTGGTTATAAAGAGCAGTACTTTAGACTACTCTCCTGGACCCCAAACTAGGTTTCTGCCTTCTGGATTGCTTGCGTCTCCTGGATACCGGAACATTGGCCTGGTTATTAGGAGTGGTACTTTAGACTACTCTCCTGGATCCCAGACTTTGTTTCTGCCTTCTGAATTGATTGCATCTCCTGGATTCTGGAACCTCGGCCTGATTATTAGGAGTGGTACTTTAGACTACTCTCCTGGACCCGGGACTTGGTTTCTGCCTTCTGGATTGCTTGCATCTCCTGGATTCTGGAACCTTGGCCTGGTTATTAGGAGTGGTACTTTAGACTATTCTCCTGGACCCGGGACTTGGTTTCTGACTTCTGGATTGCTTGCATCTCCTGGATTCTGGAACCTTGGCCTGGTTATTAGGAGAGGTACTTTAGACTACTCTCCTCGACCCGGGACGTGGTTTCTGCCTTCTGGATTGCTTGCGTCTCCTGGATTCTGGAACCTTGGCCTGGGCATTAGGAGCGGTACTTTATACTACTCTCCTGGACCTGGGACTTGTTTTCTGCCTTCTTTGCTTGCGTCTCCTGGATTCTGGAGCCTTGGCCTGGTTATTAGGAGTGGTACTTCAGACTACTCTCCTGGACCCTGGACTAGGTTTCTGTCTTCTGGATTGCTTACGTATCCTGGTTTCTGGAACCTTTTCCTGGTTATTAGGAGCGGTACATTAGACTACTCTCCTGGACCCCAGACTTGGTTTCTGACTTCTGGATTGCTTGCATCTCCTGGATTCTGGAACCTTGGCCTGGTTATTAGGAGCTGTACTTTAGACTACTCTCCTGGACCCCAGAGTAGGTTTCTGCCTTCTGGATTGCTTGCATCTCCTGGATTCTGGAGCCTTGGCCTGGTTATTAGGAGCGATACTTTAGACTAGGAGCGGTACTTTAGACTACTCTCCTGGTCCCCGGACTTGGTTTCTGCCTTCTGGATTTCTTGTGTCTCCTGGATTCTGGAGCCTTGATCTGGTTATTATGAGAGGTACTTTAGACTACTCCCCTGGACCTGGGACTTTGTTTCTGCCTTCTGGATTGCTTGCGTCTTCTGGATTCTGGAACCTTGGCCTGGGCATTAGGAGCGGTACTTTATACTACTCTCCTGGACCTGGGACTTGTTTTCTGCCTTCTTTGCTTGCGTCTCCTGGATTCTGGAGCCTTGGCCTGGTTATTAGGAGTGGTACTTCAGACTAATCTCCTGGACCCGGGACTAGGTTTCTGTCTTCTGGATTGCTTGCACCTCCTTGATTCTGGAACCTTGGCCTGGTTATTAGGAGTGGTACTTTAGACTACTATCCTGGACCTGGGACTAGGTTTCTGCCTTCGGGATTGCTTGCATCTCCTGGATTCTGGAACATTGGCCTGGTTATTAGGAGCGGTATTTTAGACTACTCACCTGGACCCCAGACTTGGTTTCTGACTTCTGGATTGCTTGCATCTCCTGGATTCTGGAACTTGGGTCTGGTTATTAGGAGTGGTACTTTAGACTACTCTCCTGGACCCGGGACTAGGTTTCTGCCTTCTGGATTGTTTGCATCCCTTGGATTCTGGAACTTTTGTCTGGTTATTAGGAGTGGTACTTTAGACTACTCTCCTGGACCCGGGACTAGGTTTCTGCCTTCTGGATTGCTTGCATCTCCTGGATTCTGGAACCATGGCCTGGTTATTAGGAGCGGTACTTTAGACTACTCTCCTGGACCCAGGACGTTGTTTCTGGCTTCTGGATTGTTTGCATCACCTGGATTCTGGATCCTTGGCCTGGTTATTAGGAGCGGTACTTTAGACTAGGAGTGGTACTTTAGACTACTCTCCTGGACCCCGGACTTGGTTTCTGCCTTCTGGATTGCTTGCGTCTCCTGGATTCTGGAGCCTTGGCCTGGTTATTAGGCGTGGTACTTTAGACTACTCTCCTGGACTCCAGATTTGGTGTATGCCTTCTGGATTGCTTGCGTCTCCTGGTTTCTGGAACCTTGGCTTAGTTATTAGGAGCGGTACTTTAGACTACTCTGCTGGACCCCGGACTAGGTTTCTGCCTTCTGGATTGCTTGTGTCTCCTGGATTCTGGAACCTTGGCCTGATTATTAGGAGTTGTACATTAGACTACTCTCCTGGACCCCAGACTTGGTTTCTGACTTCTGGAATGCTTGCATCTCCTGGATTCTGGAACCTTGGCCTGGTTATTAGGAGTGGTACTTTAGACTACTCTCCTGGACCTGGGACTTGGTTTCTGACTTCTGGATTGCTTGCGTCTCCTGGATTCTGGAACCTTGGCCTGGTTATTAGGAATGGTACTTTAGATACTCTCCTGGACCCTGGACTAGGTTTCTGGCCTCTGAATTGCTTGCATCTCCTGGTTTCTGGAACCTTGGCCTGGTTATTAGGAGCGGTACATTAGACTACTCTCCTGGACCCCAGACTTGGTTTCTGACTTCTGGATTGCTTGCATCTCCTGGATTCTGGAACCTTGGCCTGGTTATTAGGAGCTGTACTTTAGACTACTCTCCTGAACCCCAGAGTAGGTTTCTGCCTTCTGGATTGCTTGCATCTCCTGGATTCTGGAGCCTTGGCCTGGTTATTAGGAGCGATACTTTAGACTAGGAGCGGTACTTTAGACTACTCTCCTGGTGCCCGGACTTGGTTTCTGCCTTCTGGATTTCTTGTGTCTCCTGGATTCTGGAGCTTTGGTCTGGTTATTATGAGAGGTACTTTAGACTACTCCCCTGGACCTGGGACTTTGTTTCTGCCTTCTGGATTGCTTGCGTCTTCTGGATTCTGGAACCTTGGCCTGGGCATTAGGAGCGGTACTTTATACTACTCTCCTGGACCTGGGACTTGTTTTCTCCCTTCTTTTCTTGCGTCTCCTGGATTCTGGAGCCTTGGCCTGGTTATTAGGAGTGGTACTTCAGACTAATCTCCTGGACCCGGGACTAGGTTTCTGTCTTCTGGATTGCTTGCACCTCCTTGATTCTGGAACCTTGGCCTGGTTATTAGGAGTGGTACTTTAGACTACTATCCTGGACCTGGGACTAGGTTTCTGCCTTCGGGATTGCTTGCATCTCCTGGATTCTGGAACATTGGCCTGGTTATTAGGAGCGGTATTTTAGACTACTCACCTGGACCCCAGACTTGGTTTCTGACTTCTGGATTGCTTGCATCTCCTGGATTCTGGAATTTGGGTCTGGTTATTAGGAGTGGTACTTTAGACTACTCTCCTGGACCCGGGACTAGGTTTCTGCCTTCTGGACTGTTTGCATCCCCTGGATTCTGGAACTTTTGTCTGGTTATTAGGAGTGGTACTTTAGACTACTCACCTGGACCCCAGACTTGGTTTCTGACTTCTGGATTGCTTGCATCTCCTGGATTCTGGAACTTGGGTCTGGTTATTAGGAGTGGTACTTTAGACTACTCTCCTGGACCCGGGACTAGGTTTCTGCGTTCTGGATTGCTTGCATCTCCTGGATTCTGGAACCATGGCCTGGTTATTAGGAGCGGTACTTTAGACTACTCTCCTGGACCCAGGACGTTGTTTCTGGCTTCTGGATTGTTTGCATCACCTGGATTCTGGATCCTTGGCCTGGTTATTAGGAGCGGTACTTTAGACTAGGAGTGGTACTTTAGACTACTCTCCTGGACCCCGGACTTGGTTTCTGCCTTCTGGATTGCTTGCGTCTCCTGGATTCTGGAGCCTTGGCCTGGTTATTAGGCGTGGTACTTTAGACTACTCTCCTGGACTCCGGATTTGGTGTATGCCTTCTGGATTGCTTGCGTCTCCTGGTTTCTGGAACCTTGGCTTAGTTATTAGGAGCGGTACTTTAGACTACTCTGCTGGACCCCGGACTAGGTTTCTGCCTTCTGGATTGCTTGTGTCTCCTGGATTCTGGAACCTTGGCCTGATTATTAGGAGTTGTACATTAGACTACTCTCCTGGACCCCAGACTTGGTTTCTGACTTCTGGAATGCTTGCCTCTCCTGGATTCTGGAACCTTGGCCTGGTTATTAGGAGTGGTACTTTAGACTACTCTCCTGGACCTGGGACTTGGTTTCTGACTTCTGGATTGCTTGCGTCTCCTGGTTTCTGGAACCTTGGCTTAGTTATTAGGAGCAGTACTTTAGATACTCTCCTGGACCTCAGACTTGGTTTCTGCCTTCTGGATTGCTTGCGTCTCCTGGATTCTGGAACCTTGGCCTGGTTATTAGGAGTGGTACTTTAGATACTCTCCTGGACCCTGGACTAGGTTTCTGGCCTCTGAATTGCTTGCATCTCCTGGTTTCTGGAACCTTGGCCTGGTTATTAGGAGCGGTACATTAGACTACTCTCCTGGACCCCAGAGTAGGTTTCTGCCTTCTGGATTGCTTGCATCTCCTGGATTCTGGAGCCTTGGCCTGGTTATTAGGAGCGATACTTTAGACTAGGAGCGGTACTTTAGACTACTCTCCTGGTCCCCGGACTTGGTTTCTGCCTTCTGGATTTCTTGTGTCTCCTGGATTCTGGAACCTTGGCCTGGTTATTAGGAGCTGTACTTTAGACTACTCTCCTGGACCCCAGAGTAGGTTTCTGCCTTCTGGATTGCTTGCATCTCCTGGATTCTGGAACCTTGGCCTGGTTATTAGGAGCTGTACTTTAGACTACTCTCCTGGACCCCAGAGTAGGTTTCTGCCTTCTGGATTGCTTGCATCTCCTGGATTCTGGAGCCTTGGCCTGGTTATTAGGAGCGATACTTTAGACTAGGAGCGGTACTTTAGACTACTCTCCTGGTCCCCGGACTTGGTTTCTGCCTTCTGGATTTCTTGTGTCTCCTGGATTCTGGAACCTTGGCCTGGTTATTAGGAGTGGTACTTTAGATACTCTCCTGGACCCTGGACTAGGTTTCTGGCCTCTGAATTGCTTGCATCTCCTGGTTTCTGGAACCTTGGCCTGGTTATTAGGAGCGGTACATTAGACTACTCTCCTGGACCCCAGAGTAGGTTTCTGCCTTCTGGATTGCTTGCATCTCCTGGATTCTGGAGCCTTGGCCTGGTTATTAGGAGCGATACTTTAGACTAGGAGCGGTACTTTAGACTACTCTCCTGGTCCCCGGACTTGGTTTCTGCCTTCTGGATTTCTTGTGTCTCCTGGATTCTGGCGCCTTGGTCTGGTTATTATGAGAGGTACTTTAGACTACTCCCCTGGACCTGGGACTTTGTTTCTGCCTTCTGGATTGCTTGCGTCTTCTGGATTCTGGAACCTTGGCCTGGGCATTAGGAGCGGTACTTTATACTACTCTCCTGGACCTGGGACTTGTTTTCTGCCTTCTTTGCTTGCGTCTCCTGGATTCTGGAGCCTTGGCCTGGTTATTAGGAGTGGTACTTCAGACTAATCTCCTGGAACCGGGACTAGGTTTCTGTCTTCTGGATTGCTTGCACCTCCTTGATTCTGGAACCTTGGCCTGGTTATTAGTAGTGGTACTTTAGACTACTATCCTGGACCTGGGACTAGGTTTCTGCCTTCGGGATTGCTTGCATCTCCTGGATTCTGGAACATTGGCCTGGTTATTAGGAGCGGTATTTTAGACTACTCACCTGGACCCCAGACTTGGTTTCTGACTTCTGGATTGCTTGCATCTCCTGGATTCTGGAACTTGGGTCTGGTTATTAGGAGTGGTACTTTAGACTACTCTCCTGGACCCGGGACTAGGTTTCTGCCTTCTGGATTGTTTGCATCCGCTGGATTCTGGAACTTTTGTCTGGTTATTAGGAGTGGTACTTTAGACTACTCTCCTGGACCCGGGACTAGGTTTCTGCCTTCTGGATTGCTTGCATCTCCTGGATTCTGGAACCATGGCCTGGTTATTAGGAGCGGTACTTTAGACTACTCTCCTGGACCCAGGACGTTGTTTCTGGCTTCTGGATTGTTTGCATCACCTGGATTCTGGATCCTTGACCTGGTTATTAGGAGCGGTACTTTAGACTAGGAGTGGTACTTTAGACTACTCTCCTGGACCCCGGACTTGGTTTCTGCCTTCTGGATTGCTTGCGTCTCCTGGATTCTGGAGCCTTGGCCTGGTTATTAGGCGTGGTACTTTAGACTACTCTCCTGGACTCCGGATTTGGTGTATGCCTTCTGGATTGCTTGCGTCTCCTGGTTTCTGGAACCTTGGCTTAGTTATTAGGAGCGGTACTTTAGACTACTCTGCTGGACCCCGGACTAGGTTTCTGCCTTCTGGATTGCTTGTGTCTCCTGGATTCTGGAACCTTGGCCTGATTATTAGGAGTTGTACATTAGACTACTCTCCTGGACCCCAGACTTGGTTTCTGACTTCTGGATTGCTTGCGTCTCCTGGTTTCTGGAACCTTGGCCTGGTTATTAGGAGTGGTACTTTAGATACTCTCCTGGACCCTGGACTAGGTTTCTGGCCTCTGGATTTCTTGCGTCTCCTGGATTCTGGAGCCTTGGTCTGGTTATTATGAGCGTTAATTTAGACTACTCCCCTGGACTGGGACTTTGTTTCTGCCTTCTGGATTGCTTGCATCTCCTGGATTCTGGAACTTTGGTCTGGTTATTAGGAGTGGTACTTTAGACTACTCTCCTGGACCCGGGACTATGTTTCTGCCTTCAGGATTTCTTGCATCTCCTGGATTCTGGAGCCTTGGCCTGGTTGTTAGGAGCGGAACTTCATACTACTATCCTGGATCCCGGGCAAGGTTACTGCCTTCTGGATTGCTTGCGTCTCCTGGATTCTGGAACATTGGCCTGGTTATTAAGAGCAGTACTTTAGACTACTCTCCTGGACCCCAAACTAGGTTTCTGCCTTCTGGATTGCTTGCGTCTCCTGGATTCCGGAACATTGGCCTGGTTATTAGGAGTGGTACTTTAGACTACTCTCCTGGATCCCAGACTTTGTTTCTGCCTTCTGGATTGCTTGCATCTCCTGGATTCTGGAACCTTGCCCTGGTTATTAGGAGTGGTACTTTAGACTATTCTCCTGAACCCGGGACTTGGTTTCTGACTTCTGGATTGCTTGCATCTCCTGGATTCTCCTTGGCCTGGGCATTAGGAGCGGTACTTTATACTACTCTCCTGGACCTCGGACTTGTTTTCTGCCTTCTTTGCTTGCGTCTCCTGGATTCTGGAGCCTTGGCCTGGTTATTAGGAGTGGTACTTCAGACTACTCTCCTGGACCCGGGACTAGGTTTCTGTCTTCTGGATTGCTTGCGTCTCCTGGTTTCTGGAACCTTGGCCTGGTTATTAGGAGCGGTACTTTAGACTACTCTCCTGGACCCCAGATATGGTTTCTGACTTCTGGATTGCTTGCATCTCCTGGATTCTGGAACCTTGTCCTGGTTATTAGGAGCTGTACTTTAGACTACTCTCCTGACCCCAGAGTAGGTTTCTGCCTTATGGATTGCTTGCATCTCCTGGATTCTGGAGACTTGGCCTGGTTATTAGGAGTGGTACTTTAGACAAGGAGCGATACTTTAGACTACTCTCTTGGTCCCCAGACTGGGTTTCTGCCTTCTGGATTTCTTGTGTCTCCTGGATTCTGGAGCCTTGGTCTGGTTATTATGAGCGGTAATTTAGACTACTCCCCTGGACCTGGGACTTAGTTTAAGCCTTCTGGATTGCTTGAATCTCCTGGATTCTGGATCCTTGGCCTGGTTATGAGGAGCGGTACTTTAGACTAGGAGCGGTACTTTAGACTACTCTCCTGGACCCCGGACTTGGTTTCTGCCTTATGGATTGCTTGCATCTCCTGGATTCTGGAACCTTGTCCTGGTTATTAGGAGTGGTACTTTAGACTACTCTCCTGGACTCCGGATTTGGTGTATGCCTTCTGGATTGCTTGTGTCTCCTGGTTTCTGGAACCTTGGCTTAGTTATTAGGAGTGGTACTTTAGATACGCTCCTGGACCTCAGACTTGGTTTCTGCCTTCTGGATTGCTTGCATCACCTAGATTCTGGAACGTTGGCCTGGTTATTAGGAGTGGTACTTTGGACTACTCTCCTGGACCCCAGACTTGGTTTCTGCCTTATGGATTGCTTGCGTCTCCTGGATTCTGGAGCCTTGGCCTGGTTATTAGGAGCGGTACTTTAGACTACTCTCCTGGACTCCGGACTTGGTTCATGACTTCTGGATTGCTTGTGTCTCCTGGATTCTGGAACCTTGGCCTGGTTATTAGGAGCGGACTTTAGACTACTCTCCTGGAACCCGGACTTGGTTTCTGCCTTATGGATTGCTTGCATCTCCTGGATTCTGGAACTTTGGTCTGGTTATTAGGAGTGGGTCTTTAGACTACTCTCCTGGACCCGGGACTAGGTTTCTGCCTTCTGGATTGCTTGCATCTCCTGGATTCTGGAACTTTGGTCTGGTTATTAGGAGTGGTACTTTAGACTACTCTCCTGGACCCCGGACTAGGTTTCTGCCTTCTGGATTGCTTGCATCTCCTGGATTCTGGAACCTTGTCCTGGTTATTAGCAGTGGTACTTTAAACTACTCTCCTGGACTCCGGATTTGGTGTATGCCTTCTGGATTGCTTGCGTCTCCTGGTTTCTGGAACCTTGGCTTAGTTATTAGGAGCGGTACTTTAGATACTCTCCTGGACCTCAGACTTGGTTTCTGCCTTCTGGATTGCTTGCATCCCCTGGATTCTGGAACGTTGGCCTGGTTATTAGGAGTGGTACTTTAGACTACTCTCCTGGACCCCAGACTTGGTTTCTGCCTCATGGATTGCTTGCGTCTCCTGGATTCTGGAACCTTGTCCTGGTTATTAGGAGTGGTACTTTAGACTACTCTCCTGGACTCCGGATTTGGTGTATGCCTTCTGGATTGCTTGTGTCTCCTGGTTTCTGGAACCTTGGCTTAGTTTTTAGGAGTGGTACTTTAGTTACTCTCCTGGACCTCAGACTTGGTTTTTGCATTCTGGATTGCTTGCATCTCCTGGATTCTGGAACGTTGGCCTGGTTAATAGGAGTGGTACTTTAGACTACTCTCCTGGACCCCAGGCTTGGTTTCTGACTTCTAGATTGCTTGCATCTCCTGGATTCTGGAACTTTGGTCTGGTTATTAGGAGTGGGTCTTTAGACTACTCTCCTGGACCCGGGACTAGGTTTCTGCCTTCTGGATTGCTTGCATCTCCTGGATTCTGGAACTTTGGTCTGGTTATTAGGAGTGGTACTTTAGACTACTCTCCTGGACCCCAGACTAGGTTTCTGCCTTCTGGATTGCTTGCATCTCCTGGATTCTGGAACCTTGTCCTGGTTATTAGCAGTGGTACTTTAAACTACTCTCCTGGACTCCGGATTTGGTGTATGCCTTCTGGATTGCTTGCATCTCCTGGTTTCTGGAACCTTGGCTTAGTTATTAGGAGCGGTACTTTAGATACTCTCCTGGACCTCAGACTTGGTTTCTGCCTTCTGGATTGCTTGCATCCCCTGGATCCTGGAACGTTGGCCTGGTTATTAGGAGTGGTACTTTAGACTACTCTCCTGGACCCCAGACTTGGTTTCTGCCTCATGGATTGCTTGCGTCTCCTGGATTCTGGAACCTTGGCCTGGTTATTAGGAGTGGTACTTTAGACTACTCTCCTGGACCTGGGACTTGGTTTCTGACTTCTGGATTGCTTGCGTCTCCTGGTTTCTGGAACCTTGGCTTAGTTATTAGGAGCAGTACTTTAGATACTCTCCTGGACCTCAGACTTGGTTTCTGTCTTCTGGATTGCTTGCGTCTCCTGGATTCTGGAACCTTGGCCCGGTTATTAGGAGTGGTACTTTAGATACTCTCCTGGACCCTGGACTAGGTTTCTGGCCTCTGAATTGCTTGCATCTCCTGGTTTCTGGAACCTTGGCCTGGTTATTAAGAGCGGTACATTAGACTACTCTCCTGGACCCCAGAGTAGGTTTCTGCCTTCTGGATTGCTTGCATCTCCTGGATTCTGGAGCCTTGGCCTGGTTATTAGGAGCGATACTTTAGACTAGGAGCGGTACTTTAGACTACTCTCCTGGTCCCCGGACTTGGTTTCTGCCTTCTGGATTTCTTGTGTCTCCTGGATTCTGTAGCCTTTGTCTGGTTATTATGAGAGGTACTTTAGACTACTCCCCTGGACCTGGGACTTTGTTTCTGCCTTCTGGATTGCTTGCATCTTCTGGATTCTGGAACCTTGGCCTGGGCATTAGGAGCGGTACTTTATACTACTCTCCTGGACCTGGGACTTGTTTTCTGCCTTCTTTGCTTGCGTCTCCTGGATTCTGGAGCCTTGGCCTGGTTATTAGGAGTGGTACTTCAGACTAATCTCCTGGACCCGGGACTAGGTTTCTGTCTTCTGGATTGCTTGCACCTCCTTGATTCTGGAACCTTGGCCTGGTTATTAGGAGTGGTACTTTAGACTACTATCCTGGACCTGGGACTAGGTTTCTGCCTTCGGGATTGCTTGCATCTCCTGGATTCTGGAACATTGGCCTGGTTATTAGGAGCGGTATTTTAGACTACTCACCTGGACCCCAGACTTGGTTTCTGACTTCTGGATTGCTTGCATCTCCTGGATTCTGGAATTTGGGTCTTGTTATTAGGAGTGGTACTTTAGACTACTCTCCTGGACCCGGGACTAGGTTTCTGCCTTCTGGATTGCTTGCGTCTCCTGGATTCTGGAGCCTTGGCCTGGTTATTAGGCGTGGTACTTTAGACTACTCTCCTGGACTCCGGATTTGGTGTATGCCTTCTGGATTGCTTGCGTCTCCTGGTTTCTGGAACCTTGGCTTAGTTATTAGGAGCGGTACTTTAGACTACTCTGCTGGACCCCGGACTAGGTTTCTGCCTTCTGGATTGCTTGTGTCTCCTGGATTCTGGAACCTTGGCCTGATTATTAGGAGTTGTACATTAGACTACTCTCCTGGACCCCAGACTTGGTTTCTGACTTCTGGAATGCTTGCATCTCCTGGATTCTGGAACCTTGGCCTGGTTATTAGGAGTGGTACTTTAGACTACTCTCCTGGACCCCAGACTTGGTTTCTGACTTCTGGATTGCTTGCATCTCCTGGATTCTGGAACCTTGGCCTGGTTATTAGGAGCTGTACTTTAGACTACTCTCCTGGACCCCAGAGTAGGTTTCTGCCTTCTGGATTGCTTGCATCTCCTGGATTCTGGAGCCTTGGCCTGGTTATTAGGAGCGATACTTTAGACTAGGAGCGGTACTTTAGACTACTCTCCTGGTCCCCGGACTTGGTTTCTGCCTTCTGGATTTCTTGTGTCTCCTGGATTCTGGAGCCTTGGTCTGGTTATTATGAGAGGTACTTTAGACTACTCCCCTGGACCTGGGACTTTGTTTCTGCCTTCTGGATTGCTTGCGTCTTCTGGATTCTGGAACCTTGGCCTGGGCATTAGGAGCGGTACTTTATACTACTCTCCTGGACCTGGGACTTGTTTTCTGCCTTCTTTGCTTGCGTCTCCTGGATTCTGGAACCTTGGCCTGGTTATTAGGAGTGGTACTTCAGACTAATCTCCTGGACCCGGGACTAGTTTTCTGTCTTCTGGATTGCTTGCATCTCCTGGATTCTGGAGCCTTGGCCTGGTTATTAGGAGCGATACTTTAGACTAGGAGCGGTACTTTAGACTACTCTCCTGGTCCCCGGACTTGGTTTCTGCCTTCTGGATTTCTTGTGTCTCCTGGATTCTGGAGCCTTGGTCTGGTTATTATGAGAGGTACTTTAGACTACTCCCCTGGACCTGGGACTTTGTTTCTGCCTTCTGGATTGCTTGCGTCTTCTGGATTCTGGAACCTTGGCCTGGGCATTAGGAACGGTACTTTATACTACTCTCCTGGACCTGGGACTTGTTTTCTGCCTTCTTTGCTTGCGTCTCCTGGATTCTGGAACCTTGGCTTAGTTATTAGGAGCGGTACTTTAGATACTCTCCTGGACCTCAGACTTGGTTTCTGCCTTCTGGATTGCTTGCATCCCCTGGATTCTGGAACGTTGGCCTGGTTATTAGGAGTGGTACTTTAGACTACTCTCCTGGACCCCAGACTTGGTTTATGCCTCATGGATTGCTTGCGTCTCCTGGATTCTGGAGCCTTGGCCTGGTTATTAGGAGTGGTACTTTAGACTACTCTCCTGGACCTGGGACTTGGTTTCTGACTTCTGGATTGCTTGCGTCTCCTGGTTTCTGGAACCTTGGCTTAGTTATTAGGAGCAGTACTTTAGATACTCTCCTGGACCTCAGACTTGGTTTCTGTCTTCTGGATTGCTTGCGTCTCCTGGATTCTGGAACCTTGGCCTGGTTATTAGGAGTGGTACTTTAGATACTCTCCTGGACCCTGGACTAGGTTTCTGGCCTCTGAATTGCTTGCATCTCCTGGTTTCTGGAACCTTGGCCTGGTTATTAAGAGCGGTACATTAGACTACTCTCCTGGACCCCAGACTTGGTTTCTGACTTCTGGATTGCTTGCATCTCCTGGATTCTGGAACCTTGGCCTGGTTATTAGGAGCTGTACTTTAGACTACTCTCCTGGACCCCAGAGTAGGTTTCTGCCTTCTGGATTGCTTGCATCTCCTGGATTCTGGAGCCTTGGCCTGGTTATTAGGAGCGATACTTTAGACTAGGAGCGGTACTTTAGACTACTCTCCTGGTCCCCGGACTTGGTTTCTGCCTTCTGGATTTCTTGTGTCTCCTGGATTCTGTAGCCTTTGTCTGGTTATTATGAGAGGTACTTTAGACTACTCCCCTGGACCTGGGACTTTGTTTCTGCCTTCTGGATTGCTTGCGTCTTCTGGATTCTGGAACCTTGGCCTGGGCATTAGGAGCGGTACTTTATACTACTCTCCTGGACCTGGGACTTGTTTTCTGCCTTCTTTGCTTGCGTCTCCTGGATTCTGGAGCTTTGGCCTGGTTATTAGGAGTGGTACTTCAGACTAATCTCCTGGACCCGGGACTAGGTTTCTGTCATCTGGATTGCTTGCACCTCCTTGATTCTGGAACCTTGGCCTGGTTATTAGGAGTGGTACTTTAGACTACTATCCTGGACCTGGGACTAGGTTTCTGCCTTCGGGATTGCTTGCATCTCCTGGATTCTGGAACATTGGCCTGGTTATTAGGAGCGGTATTTTAGACTACTCACCTGGACCCCAGACTTGGTTTCTGACTTCTGGATTGCTTGCATCTCCTGGATTCTGGAACTTGGGTCTGGTTATTAGGAGTGGTACTTTAGACTACTCTCCTGGACCCGGGACTAGGTTTCTGCCTTCTGGATTGCTTGCATCTCCTGGATTCTGGAACCATGGCCTGGTTATTAGGAGCGGTACTTTAGACTACTCTCCTGGACCCAGGACGTTGTTTCTGGCTTCTGGATTGTTTGCATCACCTGGATTCTGGATCCTTGGCCTGGTTACTAGGAGCGGTACTTTAGACTAGGAGTGGTACTTTAGACTACTCTCCTGGACCCTGGACTTGGTTTCTGCCTTCTGGATTGCTTGCGTCTCCTGGATTCTGGAGCCTTGGCCTGGTTATTAGGCGTGGTACTTTAGACTACTCTCCTGGACTCCGGATTTGGTGTATGCCTTCTGGATTGCTTGCGTCTCCTGGTTTCTGGAACCTTGGCTTAGTTATTAGGAGCGGTACTTTAGACTACTCTGCTGGACCCCGGACTAGGTTTCTGCCTTCTGGATTGCTTGTGTCTCCTGGATTCTGGAACCTTGGCCTGATTATTAGGAGTTGTACATTAGACTACTCTCCTGGACCCCAGACTTGGTTTCTGACTTCTGGAATGCTTGCATCTCCTGGATTCTGGAACCTTGGCCTGGTTATTAGGAGTGGTACTTTAGACTACTCTCCTGGACCTGGGACTTGGTTTCTGACTTCTGGATTGCTTGCGTCTCCTGGTTTCTGGAACCTTGGCTTAGTTATTAGGAGCAGTACTTTAGATACTCTCCTGGACCTCAGACTTGGTTTCTGCCTTCTGGATTGCTTGCGTCTCCTGGATTCTGGAACCTTGGCCTGGTTATTAGGAGTGGTACTTTAGATACTCTCCTGGACCCTGGACTAGGTTTCTGGCCTCTGAATTGCTTGCATCTCCTGGTTTCTGGAACCTTGGCCTGGTTATTAGGAGCGGTACATTAGACTACTCTCCTGGACCCCAGACTTGGTTTCTGACTTCTGGATTGCTTGCATCTCCTGGATTCTGGAACCTTGGCCTGGTTATTAGGAGCTGTACTTTAGACTACTCTCCTGATCCCCAGAGTAGGTTTCTGCCTTCTGGATTGCTTGCATCTCCTGGATTCTGGAGCCTTGGCCTGGTTATTAGGAGCGATACTTTAGACTAGGAGCGGTACTTTAGACTACTCTCCTGGTCCCCGGACTTGGTTTCTGCCTTCTGGATTTCTTGTGTCTCCTGGATTCTGGAGCCTTGGTCTGGTTATTATGAGAGGTACTTTAGACTACTCCCCTGGACCTGGGACTTTGTTTCTGCCTTCTGGATTGCTTGCGTCTTCTGGATTCTGGAACCTTGGCCTGGGCATTAGGAGCGGTACTTTATACTACTCTCCTGGACCTGGGACTAGGTTTCTGCCTTCGGGATTGCTTGCATCTCCTGGATTCTGGAACATTGGCCTGGTTATTAGGAGCGGTATTTTAGACTACTCACCTGGACCCCAGACTTGGTTTCTGACTTCTGGATTGCTTGCATCTCCTGGATTCTGGAACTTGGGTCTGGTTATTAGGAGTGGTACTTTAGACTACTCTCCTGGACCCGGGACTAGGTTTCTGCGTTCTGGATTGCTTGCATCTCCTGGATTCTGGAACCATGGCCTGGTTATTAGGAGCGGTACTTTAGACCACTCTCCTTGTCCCAGGACGTTGTTTCTGGCTTCTGGATTGTTTGCATCACCTGGATTCTGGATCCTTGGCCTGGTTATTATGAGAGGTACTTTAGACTACTCCCCTGGACCTGGGACTTTGTTTCTGCCTTCTGGATTGCTTGCGTCTTCTGGATTCTGGAACCTTGGCCTGGGCATTAGGAGCGGTACTTTATACTACTCTCCTGGACCTGAGACTTGTTTTCTGCCTTCTTTGCTTGCGTCTCCTGGATTCTGGAGCCTTGGCCTGGTTCTTAGGAGTGGTACTTCAGACTAATCTCCTGGACCCGGGACTAGGTTTCTGTCTTCTGGATTGCTTGCACCTCCTTGATTCTGGAACCTTGGCCTGGTTATTAGGAGTGGTACTTTAGACTACTATCCTGGACCTGGGACTAGGTTTCTGCCTTCGGGATTGCTTGCATCTCCTGGATTCTGGAACATTGGCCTGGTTATTAGGAGCGGTATTTTAGACTACTCACCTGGACCCCAGACTTGGTTTCTGACTTCTGGATTGCTTGCATCTCCTGGATTCTGGAACTTGGGTCTGGTTATTAGGAGTGGTACTTTAGACTACTCTCCTGGACCCGGGACTAGGTTTCTGCCTTCTGGATTGTTTGCATCCCCTGGATTCTGGAACTTTTGTCTGGTTATTAGGAGTGGTACTTTAGACTACTCTCCTGGACCCGGGACTAGGTTTCTGCCTTCTGGATTGCTTGCATCTCCTGGATTCTGGAACCATGGCCTGGTTATTAGGAGCGGTACTTTAGACTACTCTCCTGGACCCAGGACGTTGTTTCTGGCTTCTGGATTGTTTGCATCACCTGGATTCTGGATCCTTGGCCTGGTTATTAGGAGCGGTACTTTAGACTAGGAGTGGTACTTTAGACTACTCTCCTGGACCCCGGACTTGGTTTCTGCCTTCTGGATTGCTTGCGTCTCCTGGATTCTGGAGCCTTGGCCTGGTTATTAGACGTGGTACTTTAGACTACTCTCCTGGACTCCGGATTTGGTGTATGCCTTCTGGATTGCTTGCGTCTCCTGGTTTCTGGAACCTTGGCTTAGTTATTAGGAGCGGTACTTTAGACTACTCTGCTGGACCCCGGACTAGGTTTCTGCCTTCTGGATTGCTTGTGTCTCCTGGATTCTGGAACCTTGGCCTGATTATTAGGAGTTGTACATTAGACTACTCTCCTGGACCCCAGACTTGGTTTCTGACTTCTGGATTGCTTGCGTCTCCTGGTTTCTGGAACCTTGGCTTAGTTATTAGGAGCAGTACTTTAGATACTCTCCTGGACCTCAGACTTGGTTTCTGCCTTCTGGATTGCTTGCGTCTCCTGGATTCTGGAACCTTGGCCTGGTTATTAGGAGTGGTACTTTAGATACTCTAATGGACCCTGGACTAGGTTTCTGGCCTCTGGATTTCTTGCGTCTCCTGGATTCTGGAGCCTTGGTCTGGTTATTATGAGCGTTAATTTAGACTACTCCCCTGGACTGGGACTTTGTTTCTGCCTTCTGGATTGCTTGCAGCTCCTGGATTCTGGAACTTTGGTCTGGTTATTAGGAGTGGTACTTTAGACTACTCTCCTGGACCCGGGACTATGTTTCTGCCTTCTGGATTTCTTGCATCTCCTGGATTCTGGAGCCTTGGCCTGGCTGTTAGGAGCGGAACTTTATACTACTATCCTGGATCCCGGGCAAGGTTACTGCCTTCTGGATTGCTTGCGTTTCCTGGATTCTGGAACATTGGCCTGGTTATTAAGAGCAGTACTTTAGACTACTCTCCTGGACCCCAAACTAGGTTTCTGCCTTCTGGATTGCTTGCGTCTCCTGGATTCCGGAACATTGGCCTGGTTATTAGGAGTGGTACTTTAGACTACTCTCCTGGATCCCAGACTTTGTTTCTGCCTTCTGGATTGCTTGCATCTCCTGGATTCTGGAACCTTGGCCTGGTTATTAGGAGTGGTACTTTAGACTATTCTCCTGAACCCGGGACTTGGTTTCTGACTTCTGGATTGCTTGCATCTCCTGGATTCTGGAACCTTGGCCTGGTTATTAGGAGAGGTACTTTAGACTACTCTCCTGGACCCGGGACGTGGTTTCTGCCTTCTGGATTGCTTGCGTCTCCTGGATTCTGGAACCTTGGCCTGGGCATTAGGAGCGGTACTTTATACTACTCTCCTGGACCTCGGACTTGTTTTCTGCCTTCTTTGCTTGCGTCTCCTGGATTCTGGAGCCTTGGCCTGGGTTTTAGGAGTGGTACTTCAGACTACTCTCCTGGACCCGGGACTAGGTTTCTGTCTTCTGGATTGCTTGCGTCTCCTGGTTTCTGGAACCTTGGCCTGGTTATTAGGAGCGGTACTTTAGACTACTCTCCTGGACCCCAGATATGGTTTCTGACTTCTGGATTGCTTGCATCTCCTGGATTCTGGAACCTTGTCCTGGTTATTAGGAGCGTACTTTAGACTACTCTCCTGACCCCAGAGTAGGTTTCTGCCTTATGGATTACTTGCATCTCCTGGATTCTGGAGACTTGGCCTGGTTATTAGGATTGGTACTTTAGACAAGGAGCAATACTTTAGACTACTCTCTTGGTCCCCAGACTGGGTTTCTGCCTTCTGGATTTCTTGTGTCTCCTGGATTCTGGAGCCTTGGTCTGGTTATTATGAGCGGTAATTTAGACTACTCCCCTGGACCTGGGACTTTGTTTAAGCCTTCTGGATTGCTTGCATCTCCTGGATTCTGGATCCTTGGCCTGGTTATGAGGAGCGGTACTTTAGACTAGGAGCGGTACTTTAGACTACTCTCCTGGACCCCGGACTTGGTTTCTGCCTTATGGACTGCTTGCATCTCCTGGATTCTGGAACCTTGTCCTGGTTATTAGGAGTGGTACTTTAGACTACTCTCCTGGACTCCGGATTTGGTGTATGCCTTCTGGATTGCTTGTGTCTCCTGGTTTCTGGAACCTTGGCTTAGTTATTAGGAGTGGTACTTTAGATACGCTCCTGGACCTCAGACTTGGTTTCTGCCTTCTGGATTGCTTGCATCACCTAGATTCTGGAACGTTGGCCTGGTTATTAGGAGTGGTACTTTGGACTACTCTCCTGGACCCCAGACTTGGTTTCTGCCTTATGGATTGCTTGCGTCTCCTGGATTCTGGAGCCTTGGCCTGGTTATTAGGAGCGGTACTTTAGACTACTCTCCTGGACTCCGGACTTGGTTCATGACTTCTGGATTGCTTGTGTCTCCTGGATTCTGGAACCTTGGCCTGGTTATTAGGAGCGGACTTTAGACTACTCTCCTGGAACCCGGACTTGGTTTCTGCCTTATGGATTGCTTGCATCTCCTGGATTCTGGAACCTTGTCCTGGTTATTAGGAGTGGTACTTTAGACTACTCTCCTGGACTCCGGATTTGGTGTATGCCTTCTGGATTGCTTGTGTCTCCTGGTTTCTGGAACCTTGGCTTAGTTTTTAGGAGTGGTACTTTAGATACTCTCCTGGACCTCAGACTTGGTTTCTGCATTCTGGATTGCTTGCATCTCCTGGATTCTGGAACGTTGGCCTGGTTAATAGGAGTGGTACTTTAGACTACTCTCCTGGACCCCAGACTTGGTTTCTGACTTCTAGATTGCTTGCATCTCCTGGATTCTGGAACTTTGCTCTGGTTATTAGGAGTGGGTCTTTAGACTACTCTCCTGGACCCGGGACTAGGTTTCTGCCTTCTGGATTGCTTGCATCTCCTGGATTCTGGAACTTTGGTCTGGTTATTAGGAGTGGTACTTTAGACTACTCTCCTGGACCCCGGACTAGGTTTCTGCCTTCTGGATTGCTTGCATCTCCTGGATTCTGGAACCTTGTCCTGGTTATTAGCAGTGGTACTTTAAACTACTCTCCTGGACTCCGGATTTGGTGTATGCCTTCTGGATTGCTTGCGTCTCCTGGTTTCTGGAACCTTGGCTTAGTTATTAGGAGCGGTACTTTAGATACTCTCCTGGACCTCAGACTTGGTTTCTGCCTTCTGGATTGCTTGCATCCCCTGGATTCTGGAACGTTGGCCTGGTTATTAGGAGTGGTACTTTAGACTACTCTCCTGGACCCCAGACTTGGTTTCTGCCTCATGGATTGCTTGCGTCTCCTGGATTCTGGAGCCTTGGCCTGGTTATTAGGAGTGGTACTTTAGACTACTCTCCTGGACCCCAGACTTGGTTTCTGACTTCTGGATTGCTTGCATCTCCTGGATTCTGGAACCTTGGCCTGGTTATTAGGAGTGGTACTTTAGACTACTCTCCTGGACCTGGGACTTGGTTTCTGACTTCTTCATTGCTTGCTCGTCCTGGTTTCTGGAACAGTGACTTATTTATTAGGAGTGGCACTTTAGATACTCTCCTGGACCTCAGACTTGGTTTCTGCCTTCTGGATTGCTTGCGTCTCCTGGATTCTGGAACCTTGGCCTGATTATTAGGAGTGGTACTTTAGATACTGTCCTGGACCCCGGATTAGGTTTCTGGCCTCTGGATTGTTTGCGTCTCCTGGTTTCTGGAACCCTCGCCTGGTTATTAGGAGCGGTACTTTAGTCTACTCTCCTGGACCCCATACTTAGTTTCTGACTTCTGGATTGCTTGCATCTCCTGGATTCTGGAACCTTGGCCTGGTTATTAGGAGCGGTACTTTAGACTACTCTCCTGGACCCCGGAGTAGGTTTCTGCCTTCTGGATTGCTTGCATCTCCTGGATTCTGAATCCTTGGCCTGGTTATTAGGAGTGGTACTTTAGACTAGGAGCAGTACTTTAGACTACTCTCCTGGACCCCAGACTTTGTGTCTGACTTCTGGATTGCTTGCATCTCCTGAATTCTGGATCCTTGGCCTGGTTATTAGGAGCGGTACTTTAGACTAGGAGCAGTACTTTAGACTAATCTCCTGGACCCCAGACTTGGTTTCTGCCTTATGGATTGCTTGCATCTCCTGGATTCTGAAACATTGGCCTGGTTATTAAGAGCGGTACTTTAGATTGCACTCCTGGACCCCAAACTAGGTTTCTGCCTTCTGCAGTCCTTGCGTCTCCTGGATTCCAGAACATTGGCCTCGTTATTAGGAGTGGTACTTTAGACTACTCTCCTGGATCCCTGGACTTTGTTTCTGCCTTCTGGATTGCTTGCATCCCCTGGATTCTGGAAGCTTGACCTCGTTATTAGGAGCCGTACTTTAGACTACTCACCTGGACCCCAGACTTGGTTTCTGATTTCTGGATTGCTTGCATCTCCTGGATTCTGGAACTTTGGTCTGGTTATTAGGAGTTCTACTTTAGACTACTCTCCTGGACCCGGGACTAGGTTTCTGCCTTCTGGATTGCTTGCATCTCCTGGATTCTGGAACCTTGGCCTGGTTATTAGGAGCGGTACTTTAGACTACTCTCCTGGACCCGGGACTTGGTTTCTGCCTTCTGGATTGCTTGCGTCTCCTGGATTCTGGAACCTTGGCCTGGGCATTAGGAGCGGTACTTTATACTACTCTCTTGGACCTGTGACTTGTTTTCTGCCTTCTTTGCTTGCGTCTCCTGGATTCTGTAGCCTTGGCCTGGTTATTAGGAGTGGTACTTCAGACTACTCTCCTGGACCCGGGACTAGGTTTCTGTCTTCTGGATTGCTTGCATCTCCTGGATTCTGGAACCTTGGCCTGGTTATTAGGAGCAGTACTTTAGACTACTCACCTGGACCCCAGACATGGTTTCTGACTTCTGGATTGCTTGCATCTCCTAGATTCTGGAACTTTGGTCTGTTTATTAGGAGTGGTACTTTAGACTACTCTCCTGGACCCGGGACTAGGTTTCTGCCTTCTGGATTGTTTGCATCTCCTGGATTCTGGAACTTTTGTCTGGTTATTAGGAGTGGTACTTTAGACTACTCTCCTGGACCCGGGATTAGGTTTCTGCCTTCTGGATTGCTTGCATCTCCTGGATTCTGATACCTTGGCCTGGTTATTAGGAGCGGTACTTTAGACTACTCTCCTGGACCCGGGACATTGTTTCTGCCTTCTGGATTGTTTGCATCTCCTGGATTCTGGATCCTTGGCCTGGTTATTAGGAGCGGTACTTTAGACTAGGAGCGGTACTTTAGACTACTCTCCTGGACCCCGGACTTGGTTTCTGCCTTCTGGATTGCTCGTGTCTCCTGGATTCTTGAGCCTTGGCCTGGTTATTAGGACTGGTACTTTAGACTACTCTCCTGGACTCCGGACTTGGTTTATGCCTTCTGGATTGCTTGCGTCGCCTGGATTCTGGACCTTGGCCTCGTTATTAGGAGCGGTACTTTAGACTAGGAGCGGTACTTTAGACTACTCTCCTGGACCCCGGACTTGGTTTCTTCCTTCTGGATTGCTCGTGTCTCCTGGATTCTTGAGCCTTGGCCTGGTTATTAGGACTGGTACTTTAGACTACTCTCCTGAACCCCAGACTTGGTTTCTGACTTCTGGATTGCTTGTGTCTCCTGGTTTCTGGAACCTTGGCCTGGTTATTAGGAGCGGTACTTTAGACTACTCTCCTGGACCTGGGACTTAGTTTCTGACTTCTGGATTGCTTGCGTCGCCTGTTTTCTGGAACCTTGGCTTAGTTATTAGGAGCAGTACTTTAGACTACTCTGCTGGTCCCCGGACTAGGTTTCTGCCTTCTGGATTGCTTGTGTCTCCTGGATTCTGGAACCTTGGACTGGTTATTAAGAGTGGTACATTAGACTACTCTCCTGGACCCCAGACTTGGTTTCTGACTTCTGGGTTGCTTGCATCTCCTGGATTCTGGAACCTTGGCCTGGTTATTAGGAGTGGTACTTTAGATACTCTCCTGGACCCCGGACTAGGTTTCTGGCCTCTGGATTGCTTGCGTCTTCTGGTTTCTGGAACCTTGGCTTGGTTATTAGGAGCGGTACTTTAGTCTACTCTCCTGGACCCCAGACTTGGTTTCTGACTTCTGGATTGCTTGCATCTCCTGGATTCTGGAACCTTGGCCTGGTTATTAGGAGCGGTACTTTAGACTACTCTCCTGGACCCCGGAGAAGGTTTCTGCCTTCTGGATGGCTTGCATCTCCTGGATTCTGAATCCTTGGCCTGGTTATTAGGAGCGGTACTTTAGACTAGGAGCGGTACTTTAGACTACTCTCCTGGACCCTGGGCTTGGTTTCTGCCTTCTGGATTTCTTGCGTCTCCTGGATTCTGGAGCCTTGGTCTGGTTATTAGGAGCGGTACTTTAGACTACTCCCCTGGACCTGGGACTTTGTTTCTGCCTTCTGGATTGCTTGCATCTCTTGGATTCTGGATCCTTGGCCTGGTTATGAGGAGCGGTACTTCAGACAAGAAGCGGTACTTTAGACTACTCTCCTGGACCCGGGACTTGGTTTCTGCCTTCTGGATTGCTTGCGTCTTCTGGATTCTAGAACCTTGGCCTGGGCATTAGGAGCAGTACTTTATACTACTCTCCTGGACCTGGGACTTGTTTTCTGCCTTCGTTGCTTGCGTCTCCTGGATTCTGGAGCCTTGGCCTGGTTATTAGGAGTGGTACTTCAGACTACTCTCCTGGACCCGGGACTAGGTTTCTGTCTTCTGGATTGCTTGCATCTCCTTGATTCTGGAACCTTGGCCTGGTTATTAGAAGTGGTACTTTAGACTACTCTCCTGGACCTGGGACTAGGTTTCTGCCTTCGGGATTGCTTGCATCTCCTGGATTCTGGAACCTTGGCCTGGTTATTAGGAGCGGTATTTTAGACTACTCACCTGGACCCCAGACTTGGTTTCTGACTTCTGGATTGCTTGCATCTCCTGGATTCTGGAACGTGGGTCTGGTTATTAGAAGTGGTACTTTAGACTACTCTCCTGGACATGGGACAAGGTTTCTGCCTTCTGGATAGTTTGCATCTCCTGGATTCTGGAACTTTTGTCTGGTTATTAGGAGTGGACTTTAGACTACTCTCCTGGACCCGGGACTAGGTTTATGCCTTCTGGATTGCTTGCATCTCCTGGATTCTGGAACCTTGGCGTGGTTATTAGGAGCGGTACTTTAGACTACTCTGCTGGACCCAGGACATTGTTTCTGGCTTCTGGATTGTTTGCATCACCTGGATTCTGGACCCTTGGCCTGGTTATTAGGAGCGGTACTTTAGACTAGGAGTGGTACTTTAGACTACTCTCCTGGACCCCGGACTTGGTTTCTGCCTTCTGGATTGGTTGCGTCTCCTGGATTCTGGAGCCTTGGCCTGGTTATTAGGAGTGGTACCTTAGACTACTCTCCTGGACTCCGGATTTGGTGTATGCCTTCTGGATTGCTTGTGTCTCCTGGATTCTGGAACCTTGGCCTGGTTATTAGGAACGGTACTTTAGACTACTCTCCTGGACCTCGGACTTAGTTTCTGACTTCTGGATTGCTTGCGTCTCCTGGTTTCTGGAACCTTGGCTTAGTTATTAGGAGCGGTACTTTAGACTACTCTGCTGGCCTCTGGACTAGGTTTCTGCCTTCTGGATTGCTTGTTGTTAGGCAGAAACCTGTGCAGTTCCCTTGGGGAACACTGCAAAAGATTTAAGACTACAGGTATAGCAGTAAACCCACTTGGTAGCAGTCCGCACCACCCAGATTTACCTGGTAGCTGTGGCTGAGCAGTCAGACTTCCCTCAAGAAGAGTTAGGCAGTATGCAAAGTATACACAATATGTACTCAGACACAATAGCACAAGCAAACACTGACCAGAGCTTGGTTTCAAAAGTATATAGTTATTTATTTATAAAACACACATAAGTTGAAATCACTCTAGCAAAATATAGTAAAAACACTTCAAACACAGTTATAATGAAAGCAGTTCCAACCCTTACTCCTATCTAGACAACTCTAAGTTAACACCACATAATTAAAACAGAGGTGAGCGCTTAACGCTAGATGACACTCTAGTAGGTTCAAGAAAGGGGTAAAAAGAAACAGGAATGGGTTAAACACACCACTCTAAGGTCCAGAACACTTGCAATAGACTCAAAGAAGCACAAAGTCACAGGTGAGCAAAAGTCACTAGGCAGGGCCCACTCTTAGAGTAGCCGGAGCGAAAATGTGCCCAAGATCACACTGTTGTTAGGGATTCAAAGTCTTGCAAAGAGTTAGAAAGAGTTTAGAGTGGCTTAAAAAGTTTAGCCAGGGTGTCCCAGGCACTCCCAGGTTCGAAAGCCGGGGGCTAAATCTACCCCGTACAGTCGGTGGCAAGGGAAGCCAGGCGGAACACGGTACCTTAAGTGGAAAGGATCCTCCAGCGGTGGCAGTTGTTCCAGGCAGTGGCAGCAAGGCTCGACGTCGGTCAGGGGAGAAGAAGTTCTCGCTGAAGAGCAGAAGAAGAAGGTCGTTGCACTGCCCGGGAAGAAACCAGCCGCGGAGTCCTCCGGTTAAAGGGTTGTACCGACTTTCGTGGTTGGGGTAAAAAGTGGTGGGGTTCCGGTTGCCGGGGTGCTTGGCACTGGCAAGGCGGCCACGAGATACCTCGAGAAGCGAAAAGAAGGCGAAAACTGGTTGTCCCCACCAGTCAAGGGAAGGAGCCACTCCGTTAAGAGTTCTCCTCGGTCGTCGGGAAAAGTGGTGAGACGGTTCAGCAGGGCTCCACCGGGTGGTGTCGTCGAAGCAGGTCGGCTCAGCTCTTCCCTCGTCGGATTCTTGGTCCTGTGGCGACTTCTGAAGTTCCAGTCCCCAAAGCCCTGCTTTTATGCAGCAAACCCCCATTCACCCAGCCTAGCTGTCACTCAAACATGCTAAGTGGTGAGCCGGCCGGCTCACCACTTGGGCCAATCAGGACGGAGTGCGACTTGAGTTACCAAGGTAACTCAGTCCAGGGTGCCTAAATCCCCCTCCACCCCTCCTAAGTACCCCAGACAGAGTGGCACCACTTTGGAGGGCTTCTGTGGAGAAGCCCGCCAAAAGTGGAACAAAGGGCTCCACTTTGGGTCAGAGTTACAGAGGCGAACGCCAACGCCATTTTAGAATCAAGTTTTGGCAAAAAGTCCCAACCGGAGTTATAATAATAAATATATAAACCGGCGGTATGTTTAAGGCTACCGTAAATAAATAATTAAATGTGTTAGCCTAAAACAATGGGAAATCCCATAGGGAAATATTCGCGGTCGAATATAAAAAGTAGTTTCCACTGCCACCAGCCAAAACTCGATCAGGGGGGACGGAGACGTGCCCCCTCGACTAACAGACCCTGGGGCAATCGAATTGCCCCAGCCAGTACGTCCAGAATATGATGGTTTGTACTGGTTCTGTTCAGGATTCAAGACTAGCAAAGTCTTTGGTGACTTTACATGCCCTAGGAGACAGTAGTCAGTCCCAGGGTATGGAGTCTATGTTGGGGAGTCCCTAGGACACCCCTGGGTCACGGCACAGAGGGTGCTGTGTAACCCACATCACAAAAATACATGAGGCCCTATGGAGTAAAAGACCCCATAGCCCATTCAACACAAGGTTTAACCAAGAAAACACACTTCAACATGTCCAAGAGTGAGGGTAAAAGAGTCTCACTCTTGGCAGGAGAAAAAAAGAAACCCCAGAAATCCAGCAAAGCTGCTGGGGGACTCACTAGGTAGGGAAATTCAGCCTAAACAGAGAATTCTCCCTAACACTTGTGTCTCCTGGTTTCTGGAACCTTAGCCTGGTTATTAGGAGTTGTACATTGGACTACTCTCCTGGACCCCAGACTTGGTTTCTGACTTCTGGATTGCTTGCATCACCTAGATTCTGGAACGTTGGCCTGGTTATTAGGAGTGGTACTTTGGACTACTCAACTGGACCCCAGACTTGGTTTCTGCCTTATGGATTGCTTGCATCTCCGGGATTCTGGAGCCTTGGCCTGGTTATTAGGAGCGGTACTTTAGACTACTCTCCTGGACTCCGGACTTGGTTCATGCCTTCTGGATTGCTTGTGTCTCCTGGATTCTGGAACCTTGGCCTGGTTATTTGGAGCAGTACTTTAAACTACTCACCTGGACCCCAGAAGTGGTTTCTGACTTCTGGATTGCTTGCATCTCCTGGATTCTGGAACTTTGGTCTGGTTATTAGGAGTGGGTCTTTAGACTACTCTCCTGGACCCGGGTCTAGGTTTCTGCCTTCTGGATTGCTTGCATCTCCTGGATTCTGGAACTTTGGTGTGGTTATTAGGAGTGGTACTTTAGACTACTCTCCTGGCCCCCGCACTAGGTTTCTGCCTTCTGGATTGCTTGCATCTCCTGGATTCTGGAACCTTGGCCTGGTTATTAGGAGTGGTACTTTAGACTACTCTCCTGGACCTGGGACTTGGTTTCTGACTTCTGGATTGCTTGCGTCTCCTGGTTTCTGGAACCTTGGCTTAGTTATTAGGAGCGGTACTTTAGATACTCTCCTGGACCTCAGACTTGGTTTCTGCCGTCTGGATTGCTTGCATCTCCTGGATTCTGGAACTTTGGTCTGGTTATTAGGAGTGGTACTTTAGACTACTCTCCTGGACCCCGCACTAGGTTTCTGCCTTCTGGATTGCTTGCATCTCCTGGATTCTGGAACCTTGTCCTGGTTATTAGGAGTGGTACTTTAGACTACTCCCCTGGACTCCGGATTTGGTGTATGCCTTCTGGATTGCTTGCGTCTCCTGGTTTCTGGAACCTTGGCTTAGTTATTAGGAGCGGTACTTTAGATACTCTCCTGGACCTCAGACTTGGTTTTTGCCTTCTGGATTGCTTGCATCAAATGGATTCTGGAACGTTGGCCTGGTTATTAGGAGTGGCACTTTAGATTACTCTCCTGGACCCCTGACTTGGTTTCTGCCTTATGGATTGCTTGCGTCTCCTGGATTCTGGAGCCTTGGCCTGGTTATTAGGAGTGGTAATTTAGACTACTCTCCTGGACTCCGGACTTGGTTTATGCCTTCTGGATTGCTTGCGTCTCCTGGATTCTGGACCTTGGTCTGGTTATTAGGAGCAGTACTTTACTCACCTGGACCCCAGACTTGGTTTCTGACTTCTGGATTGCTTGCATCTGCTGGATTCTGGAACTTTGGTCTGGTTATTAGGAGTGGTACTTTAGACTACTCTCCTGGACCCGGGACTAGGTTTTTGCATCTCCTGGATTCTGGAACTTTGGCGTGGTTATTAGGAGCAGCATTTTAGACTACTCATCTGGACCCCAGACTTGGTTTCTGACTTCTGGATTGCTTGCATCTGCTGGATTCTGGAACTTTGTTCTGGTTATTAGGAGTGGTACTTTAGACTACTCTCCTGGACCCGGGACTAAGTTTTTGCATCTCCTGGATTCTGGAACTTTGGTCTGGTTATTAAGAGTTGTACATTAGACTACTCTCCTGGACCCCAGACTTCGTTTCTGACTTCCGGATTGCTTGCATCTCCTGGATTCTGGAACCTTGGCCTGGTTATTAGGAGTGGTACTTTAGACTACTCTCCTGGACCTGGGACTTGGTTTCTGACTTCTGGATTGCTTGCGTCTCCTGGTTTCTGGAACCTTGGCTTAGTTATTAGGAGCGGTACTTTATATACTCCCCTGGACCCCAGACTTGGTTTCTGACTTCTGGATTGATTGCATCTCCTGGATTCTGGAACCTTGGCCTGGTTATTAGGAGCGGTACTTTAGACTACTCTCCTGGACCCCGGAGTAGGTTTCTGCCTTCTGGATGGTTTGCATCTCCTGGATTCTGAATCCTTGGCCTGGTTATTAGGAGCGGTACTTTAGACTAGGAGTGGTACTTAAGACTACTCTCCTGGACCCCGGACTTGGTTTCTGCCTTCTGGATTTCTTGCGTCTCCTGGATTCTGGAGCCTTGGTCTGGTTATTAGGAGAGGTACTTTAGACTACTCCCCTGGACCTGGGACTTTGTTTCTGCCTTCTGGATTGCTTGCGTCTTCTGGATTCTGGAACCTTGGCCTGGGCATTAGGAGCGGTACTTCAGACTACTCTCCTGGACCCGGGACTAGGTTTCTGTCTTCTGGATTGCTTGCATCTCCTTGATTCTGGACCCTTGGCCTGGTTATTAGGAGTGGTACTTTAGACTACTCTCCTGAACCTGGTACTAGGTTTCTGCCTTCGGGATTGCTTGCATCTCCTGGATTCTGGAGCCTTGGCCTAGTTATTAGGAGCGGTACTTTAGACTACTCTCCTGGACTCCGGACTTGGTTCATGCCTTCTGGATTGCTTGTGTCTCCTGGATTCTGGAACCTTGGCCTGGTTATTAGGAGCAGTACTTTAAACTACTCACCTGGACCCCAGAAGTGGTTTCTGACTTCTGGATTGCTTGCATCTCCTGGATTCTGGAACTTTGGTCTGGTTATTAGGAGTGGGTCTTTAGACTACTCTCCTGGACCCGGGTCTAGGTTTCTGCCTTCTGGATTGCTTGCATCTCCTGGATTCTGGAACCTTGGCCTGGTTATTACGAGTGGTACTTTAGACTACTCTCCTGGACCTGGGACTTGGTTTCTGACTTCTGGATTGCTTGCGTCTCCTGGTTTCTGGAACCTTGGCTTAGTTATTAGGAGTGGTACTTTAGATACTCTCCTGGACCTCAGACTTGGTTTCTGCCATCTGGATTGCTTGCATCTCCTGGATTCTGGAACTTTGGTCTGGTTATTAGGAGTGGTACTTTAGACTACTCTCCTGGACCCTGCACTAGGTTTCTGCCTTCTGGATTGCTTGCATCTCCTGGATTCTGGAACCTTGTCCTGGTTATTAGGTGTGGTACTTTAGACTGCTCTCCTGGACTCCGGATTTGGTGTATGCCTTCTGGATTGCTTGCGTCTCCTGGTTTCTGGAACCTTGGCTTAGTTATTAGGAGCGGTACTTTAGATACTCTCCTGGACCTCAGACTTGGTTTCTGCCTTCTGGATTGCTTGCATCAAATGGATTCTGGAACGTTGGCCTGGTTATTAGGAGTGGCACTTTAGATTACTCTCCTGGACCCCAGGCTTGGTTTCTGCCTTATGGATTGCTTGCGTCTCCTGGATTCTGGAGCCTTGGCCTGGTTATTAGGAGTGGTACTTTAGACTACTCTCCTGGACTCCGGACTTGGTTTATGCCTTCTGGATAGCTTGCGTCTCCTGGATTCTGGACCTTGGTCTGGTTATTAGGAGCAGTACTTTACTCACCTGGACCCCAGACTTGGTTTCTGACTTCTGGATTGCTTGCATCTGCTGGATTCTGGAACTTTGGTCTGGTTATTAGGAGTGGTACTTTAGACTACTCTCTTGGACCCGGGACTAGGTTTTTGCATCTCCTGGATTCTGGAACTTTGGCGTGGTTATTAGGAGCGGCATTTTAGACTACTCACCTGGACCCCAGACTTGGTTTCTGACTTCTGGATTGCTTGCATCTGCTGGATTCTGGAACTTTGTTCTGGTTATTAGGAGTGGTACTTTAGACTACTCTCCTGGACCCGGGACTAAGTTTTTGCATCTCCTGGATTCTGGAACTTTGGTCTGGTTATTAAGAGTTGTACATTAGACTACTCTCCTGGACCCCAGACTTGGTTTCTGACTTCCGGATTGCTTGCATCTCCTGGATTCTGGAACCTTGGCCTGGTTATTAGGAGTGGTACTTTAGACTACTCTCCTGGACCTGGGACTTGGTTTCTGACTTATGGATTGCTTGCGTCTCCTGGTTTCTGGAACCTTTGCTTAGTTATTAGGAGCGGTACTTTATATACTCTCCTGGACCCCAGACTTGGTTTCTGACTTCTGGATTGATTGCATCTCCTGGATTCTGGAACCTTGGCCTTGTTATTAGGAGCGGTACTTTAGACTACTCTCCTGGACCCCGGAGTAGGTTTCTGCCTTCTGGATGGTTTGCATCTCCTGGATTCTGAATCCTTGGCCTGGTTATTAGGAGCGGTACTTTAGACTAGGAGCGGTACTTAAGACTACTCTCCTGGACCCCGGACTTGGTTTCTGCCTTCGGGATTTCTTGCGTCTCCTGGATTCTGGAGCCTTGGTCTGGTTATTAGGAGAGGTACTTTAGACTACTCCCCTGGACCTGGGACTTTGTTTCTGCCTTCTGGATTGCTTGCGTCTTCTGGATTCTGGAACCTTGGCCTGGGCATTAGGAGCGGTACTTCAGACTACTCTCCTGGACCCGGGACTAGATTTCTGTCTTCTGGATTGCTTGCATCTCCTTGATTCTGGACCCTTGGCCTGGTTATTAGGAGTGGTACTTTAGACTACTCTCCTGGACCTGGTACTAGGTTTCTGCCTTCGGGATTGCTTGCATCTCCTGGATTCTGGAACATTGGCCTGGTTATTAGGAGCGGTATTTTAGACTACTCACCTGGACCCCAGACTTGGTTTCAGACTTCTGGATTGCTTGCATCTCCTGGATTCTGGAACTTGGGTCTGGTTATTAGGAGTGACTTTAGACTACTCTCCTGGACCCGGGACTAGGTTTCTGCCTTCTGGATTGTTTGCATCTCCTGAATTCTGGAACTTTTGTCTGGTTATTAGGAGTGGTACTTTAGACTACTCTCCTGGACCCGGGACTAGGTTTCTGCCTTCTGGATTGCTTGCATCTCCTGGATTCTGGAACCTTGGCCTGGTTATTAGGAGCGGTACTTTAGACTACTCTCCTGGACCCAGGACGTTGTTTCTGGCTTCTGGATTGTTTGCATCACCTGGATTCTGGATCCTTGGCCTGGTTATTAGGAATGGTACTTTAGACTACTCTCCTGGACTCCGGATTTGGTGTATGCCTTCTGGATTGCTTGTGTCTCCTGGATTCTGGAACCTTGGCCTAGTTATTAGGAACGGTACTTTAGACTACTCTCCTGGACCTCGGACTTGGTTTCTGACTTCTGGATTGCTTGCGTCTCCTGGTTTCTGGAACCTTGGCTTAGTTATAAGGAGCGGTACTTTAGATACTCTCCTGGACTCCAGACTTGGTTTCTGACTTCTGGATTGCTTGCATCTCCTGGATTCTGGAACCTTGGCCTGGTTATTAGGAGCGGTACTTTAGACTACTCTCCTGGACCCCGGAGTAGGTTTCTGCCTTCTGGATGGTTTGCATCTCCTGGATTCTGAATCCTTGGCCTGGTTATTAGGAGCAGTACTTTAGACTAGGAGCGGTACTTTAGACTACTCTCCTGGACCCCGGACTTGGTTTCTGACTTCTGGATTTCTTGCGTCTCCTGGATTCTGGAGCCTTGGTCTGGTTATTAGGAGAGGTACTTTAGACTACTCCCCTGGACCTGGGACTTTGTTTCTGCCTTCTGGATTGCTTGCGTCTTCTGGATTCTGGAACCTTGGCCTGGACATTAGGAGCGGTACTTCAGACTACTCACCTGGACCCGGGACTAGGTTTCTGTCTTCTGGATTGCTTGCATCTCCTTGATTCTGGAACCTTGGCCTGGTTATTAGGAGCGGTATTTTAGACTACTCACCTGGACCCCAGACTTGGTTTCAGACTTCTGGATTGCTTGCATCTCCTGGATTCTGGAACTTGGGTCTGGTTATTAGGAGTGGTACTTTAGACTACTCTCCTGGACCCGGGACTAGGTTTCTGCCTTCTGGATTGTTTGCATCTCCTGGATTCTGGAACTTTTGTCTGGTTATTAGGAGTGGTACTTTAGACTACTCTCCTGGACCCGGGACTAGGTTTCTGCCTTCTGGATTGCTTGCATCTCCTGGATTCTGGAACCTTGGCCTGGTTATTAGGAGCGGTACTTTAGACTAGGAGTGGTACTTTAGACTACTCTCCTGGACCCTGGACTTGGTTTCTGCCTTCTGGATTGCTTGCGTCTCCTGGATTCTGGAGCCTTGGCCTGGTTATTAGGAATGGTACTTTAGACTACTCTCCTGGACTCCGGATTTGGTGTATGCCTTCTGGATTGCTTGTGTCTCCTGGATTCTGGAACCTTGGCCTGGTTATTAGGAACGGTACTTTAGACTACTCTCCTGGACCTCGGACTTAGTTTCTGACTTCTGGATTGCTTGCGTCTCCTGGTTTCTGGAACCTTGGCTTAGTTATTAGGAGCGTTACTTTAGACTACTCTGCTGGACCCCGGACTAGGTTTCTGCCTTCTGGATTGCTTGTGTCTCCTGGATTCTGGAACCTTGGCCTGGTTATTAGGAGTTGTACATTAGACTACTCTCCTGGACCCCAGACTTGGTTTCTGGCTTCTGGATTGCTTGCGTCTCCTGGTTTCTGGAACCTTGGCTTAGTTATTAGGAGCAGTACTTTAGATACTCTTCTGGACCTCAGACTTGGTTTCTGCCTTCTGGATTGCTTGCGTCTCCTGGATTCTGGAACCTTAGCCTGGTTATTAGGAGTGGTACTTTAGATACTCTCCTGGACCGTGGACTAGGTTTCTGGCCTCTGAATTGCTTGTGTCTCCTGGTTTTTGGAACCTAGGACTGGTTATTAGGAGCGGTACATTAGACTACTCTCCTGGACCCCAGAGTAGGTTTCTGCCTTCTGGATTGCTTGCATCTCCTGGATTCTGGAGCTTTGGCCTGGTTATTAGGAGTGGTACTTTAGACTAGGAGCGGTACTTTAGACTACTCTCCTGGTCCCCAGACTTGGTTTCTGCCTTCTGGATTTCTTGCGTCTCCTGGATTCTGGAGCCTTGGTCTGGTTATTATGAGCGGTAATTTAGACTACTCCCCTGGACCTTGGACTTTGTTTCTGCCTTCTGGATTGCTTGCATCTCCTGGATTCTGGATCATTGGCCTGGTTATGAGGAGCGGTACTTTAGACTAGGAGCAGAACTTTAGACTACTCTCCTGGACCCCGGACTTTGTTTCTGCCTTATGGATTGCTTGCATCTCCTGGATTCTGGAACCTTGTCCTGGTTATTAGGAGTGGTACTTTAGACTACTCTCCTGGACTCCGGATTTGGTGTATGCCTTCTGGATTGCTTGCGTCTCCTGGTTTCTGGAACCTTGTCTTAGTTATTAGGAGTGGTACTTTAGATACTCTCCTGGACCTCAGACTTGGTTTCTGCCTTCTTGATTGCTTGCATCACCTAGATTCTGGAACGTTGGCCTGGTTATTAGGAGTAGTACTTTGGACTACTCTCCTGGACCACAGACTTGGTTTCTGCCTTATGGATTGCTTGCGTCTCCTGGATTCTGGAGCCTTGGCCTGGTTATTAGGAGCGGTACTTTAGACTACTCTCCTGGACTCCGGACTTGGTTCATGCCTTCTGGATTGCGTGTGTCTCCTGGATTCTGGAACCTTGGTCTGGTTATTAGGAGCAGTACTTTCAACTACTCACCTGGACCCCAGACTTGGTTTCTGACTTCTGGATTGCTTGCATCGCCTGGATTCTGGAACTTTGGTCTGGTTATTTGGAGTGGTACTTTAGACTACTCTCCTGGACCCCGGACTAGGTTTCTGCCTTCTGGATTGCTTGCATCTCCTGGATTCTGGAACCTTGTCCTGGTTATTAGGAGTGGTACTTTAGACTACTCTCCTGGACTCCGGATTTGGTGTATGCCTTCTGGATTGCTTGCGTCTCCTGGTTTCTGGAACCTTGGCTTAGTTATTAGGAGCGGTACTTTAGATACTCTCCTGGACCTCAGACTTGGTTTCTGCCTTCTGGATTGCTTGCATCTCCTGGATTCTGGAACGTTGGCCTGGTTATTAGGAATGGTACTTTAGATTACTCTCCTGGACCCCAGACTTGGTTTCTGCCTTATGGATTGCTTGTATCTCCTGGATTCTGGAGCCTTGGCCTGGTTATTAGGAGTGGTACTTTAGACTACTCTCCTGGACCTGGTACTAGGTTTCTGCCTTCGGGATTGCTTGCATCTCCTGGATTCTGGAACATTGGCCTGGTTATTAGGAGCGGTAATTTAGACTACTCACCTGGACCCGGGACTAGGTTTCTGCCTTCTGGATTGCTTGCATCTCCTGGATTCTGGAACCTTGGCCTGGTTATTAGGAGCGGTACTTCAGACTACTCTCCTGGACCCAGGACTTTGTTTCTGGCTTCTGGATTGTTTGCATCACCTGGATTCTGGATCCTTGGCCTGGTTATTAGGAATGGTACTTTCGACTACTCTCCTGGACTCCGGATTTGGTGTATGCCTTCTGGATTGCTTGTGTCTCTTGGATTCTGGAACCTTTGCCTGGTTATTAGGAACGGTACTTTAGACTACTCTCCTGGACCTCGGACTTGGTTTCTGACTTCTGGATTGCTTGCGTCTCCTGGTTTCTGGAACCTTGGCTTAGTTATAAGGAGCGGTACTTTAGATACTCTCCTGGACTCCAGACTTGGTTTCTGACTTCTGGATTGCTTGCATCTCCTGGATTCTGGAACCTTGGCCTGGTTATTAGGAGCGGTACTTTAGACTACTCTCCTGGACCCCGGAGTAGGTTTCTGCCTTCTGGATGGTTTGCATCTCCTGGATTCTGAATCCTTGGCCTGGTTATTAGGAGCAGTACTTTAGACTAGGAGCGGTACTTTAGACTACTCTCCTGGACCACGGACTTGGTTTCTGCCTTCTGGATTTCTTGCATCTCCTGGATTCTGGAGCCTTGGTCTGGTTATTAGGAAAGGTACTTTAGACTACTCCCCTGGACCTGGGACTTTGTTTCTGCCTTCTGGATTGCTTGCGTCTTCTGGATTCTGGAACCTTGGCCTGGGCATTAGGAGCGGTACTTCAGACTACTCTCCTGGACCCGGGACTAGGTTTCTGTCTTCTGGATTGCTTGCATCTCCTTGATTCTGGAAACTTGGCCTGGTTATTAGGAGTGGTACTTTAGACTACTCTCCTGGACCTGGTACTAGGTTTCAGCCGTCGGGATTGCTTGCATCTCCTGGATTCTGGAACATCGGCCTGGTTATTAGGAGCGGTATTTTAGACTACTCACCTGGACCCCAGACTTGGTTTCAGACTTCTGGATTGCTTGCATCTCCTGGATTCTGGAACTTGGGTCTGGTTATTAGGAGTGGTACTTTAGACTACTCTCCTGGACCCGGGACTAGGTTTCTGCCTTCTGGATTGTTTGCATCTCATGGATTCTGGATCATTGGCCTGGTTATGAGGAGCGGTACTTTAGACTAGGAGCAGTACTTTAGACTACTCTCCTGGACCCCGGACTTTGTTTCTGCCTTATGGATTGCTTGCATCTCCTGGATTCTGGAACCTTGGCCTGGTTATTAGGAGCAGTACTTTAGACTACTCTCCTGGACCCAGGACGTTGTTTCTGGCTTCTGGATTGTTTGCATCACCTGGATTCTGGATCCTTGGCCTGGTTATTAGGAGCGGTACTTTAGACTAGGAGTGGTACTTTAGACTACTCTCCTGGACCCCGGACTTGGTTTCTGCCTTCTGGATTGCTTGCGTCTCCTGGATTCTGGAGCCTTGGCCTGGTTATTAGGAATGGTACTTTAGTCTACTCTCATGGACTCCGGATTTGGTGTATGCCTTCTGGATTGCTTGTGTCTCCTGGATTCTGGAACCTTGGCCTGGTTATTAGGAACGGTACTTTAGACTACTCTCCTGGACCTCGGACTTAGTTTCTGACTTCTGGATTGCTTGCGTCTCCTGGTTTCTGGAACCTTGGCTTAGTTATTAGGAGCGTTACTTTAGACTACTCTGCTGGACCCCGGACTAGGTTTCTGCCTTCTGGATTGCTTGTGTCTCCTGGATTCTGGAACCTTGGCCTGGTTATTAGGAGTTGTACATTAGACTACTCTCCTGGACCCCAGACTTGGTTTCTGGCTTCTGGATTGCTTGCGTCTCCTGGTTTCTGGAACCTTGGCTTAGTTATTAGGAGCAGTACTTTAGATACTCTTCTGGACCTCAGACTTGGTTTCTGCCTTCTGTATTGCTTGCGTCTCCTGGATTCTGGAACCTTGGCCTGGTTATTAGGAGTGGTACTTTAGATACTCTCCTGGACCCTGGACTAGGTTTCTGGCCTCTGAATTGCTTGTGTCTCCTGGTTTCTGGAACCTAGGACTGGTTATTAGGAGCGGTACATTAGACTACTCTCCTGGACCCCAGACTTGGTTTCTGACTTCTGGATTGCTTGCATCTCCTGGATTCTGGAACCTTGGCCTGGTTATTAGGAGCTGTACTTTAGACTACTCTCCTGGACCCCAGAGTAGGTTTCTGCCTTCTGGATTAATTGCATCTCCTGGATTCTGGAGCTTTGGCCTGGTTATTAGGAGTGGTACTTTAGACTAGGAGCGGTACTTTAGACTACTCTCCTGGTCCCCAGACTTGGTTTCTGCCTTCTGGATTTCTTGCGTCTCCTGGATTCTGGAGCCTTGGTCTGGTTATTATGAGCGGTAATTTAGACTACTCCCCTGGACCTTGGACTTTGTTTCTGCCTTCTGGATTGCTTGCATCTCCTGGATTCTGGATCATTGGCCTGGTTATGAGGAGCGGTACTTTATACTAGGAGCAGTACTTTAGACTACTCTCCTGGACTCCGGATTTTGTTTCTGCCTTATGGATTGCTTGCATCTCCTGGATTCTGGAACCTTGTCCTGGTTATTAGGAGTGGTACTTTAGATACTCTCCTGGACCTCAGACTTGGTTTCTGCCTTCTTGATTGCTTGCATCACCTAGATTCTGGAACGTTGGCCTGGTTATTAGGAGCGGTACTTTAGACTACTCTCCTGGACTCTGGACTTGGTTCATGCCTTCTGGATTGCGTGTGTCTCCTGGATTCTGGAACCTTGGCCTGGTTATTAGGAGCGGTACTTTCAACTACTCACCTGGACCCCAGACTTGGTTTCTGACTTCTGGATTGCTTGCATCGCCTGGATTCTGGAACTTTGGTCTGGTTATTTGGAGTGGTACTTTAGACTACTCTCCTGGACCCCGGACTAGGTTTCTCCCTTCTGGATTGCTTGCATCTCCTGGATTCTGGAACCTTGTCCTGGTTATTAGGAGTGGTACTTTAGACTACTCTCCTGGACTCCGGATTTGGTGTATGCCTTCTGGATTGCTTGCGTCTCCTGGTTTCTGGAACCTTGGCTTAGTTATTAGGAGCGGTACTTTAGATACTCTCCTGGATCTCAGACTTGGTTTCTGGATTGCTTGCATCTCCTGGATTCTGGAACGTTGGCCTGGTTATTAGGAATGGTACTTTAGATTACTCTCCTGGACCCCAGACTTGGTTTCTGCCTTATGGATTGCTTGCATCTCCTGGATTCTGGAGCCTTGGCCTGGTTATTAGGAGTGGTACTTTAGACTACTCTCCTGGACCCCGGACTAGGTTTCTGCCTTCTGGATTGCTTGCATCTCCTGGATTCTGGAACCTTGTCCTGGTTATTAGGAGTGGTACTTTAGACTACTCTCCTGGACTCCGGATTTGGTGTATGCCTTCTGGATTGCTTGCGTCTCCTGGTTTCTGGAAACATGTCTTAGTTATTAGGAGCGGTACTTTAGATACTCTCCTGGACCTCAGACTTGGTTTCTGCCTTCTGGATTGCTTGCATCTCCTGGATTCTGGAACGTTGGCCTGGTTATTAGGAATGGTACTTTAGATTACTCTCCTGGACCCCAGACTTGGTTTCTGCCTTATGGATTGCTTGCATCTCCTGGATTCTGGAGCCTTGGCCTGGTTATTAGGGGTGGTACTTTAGACAACTCTCCTGGACCCGGGACTAGGTATTTGCATCTCCTGGTTTCTGGAACTTTGGCGTGGTTATTAGGAGCGGCACTTTAGACTACTCTCCTGGACTCCGGACTTGGTTTCTGCCTTCTGGATTGCTTGCGTCTCCTGGATTCTGGAGCCTTGGTCTGGTTATTAGGAGCGGTACTTTAGACTACTCACCTGGACCCCAGACTTGGTTTCTGCCTTCTGGATTGCTTGGGTCTCCTGGTTTCTGGAACCTTGGCCTGGTTATTAGGAGCGGTACTTTAGACTAGGAGCGGTACTTTAGACTACTCTCCTGGACCCCGGACTTGGTTTCTGCCTTCTGGCTTTCTTGCGTCTCCTGGATTCTGGAGCCTTGGTCTGGTTATTAGGAGCTTTACTTTATACTACTCTCCTGGACCTGGGACTTGTTTTCTGCCTTCTTTGCTTGAGTCTCCTGCATTCTGGAGCCTTGGCCTGGTTATTAGGAGTGGTACTTCAGACTACTCTCCTGGACCGGGACTAGGTTTCTGTCTTCGGGATTGCTTGCATCTCCTTGATTCTGGAACCCTGGCCTGGTTATTAGGAGTGGTACTTTAGACTACTCTCCTGGACCTGAGAATAGGTTTCTGCCTTCGGGATTGCTTGCATCTCCTGGATTCTGGAACCTTGGCCTGGTGATTAGGAGCGGTATTTTAGACTACTCATCTTGACCCCAGACTTGGTTTCTGACTTCTGGATTGCTTGCATCTCCTGGATTCTGGAACTTGGGTCTGGTTATTAGGAGTGGTACTTTAGACTACTCTCCTGGACCCGGGACAAGGTTTCTGCCTTCTGGATTGCTTGCATCTCCTGGATTCTGGAACCTTGGCCTGGTTATTAGGAGCGGTACTTTAGACTACTCTCCTGGACCCAGGACGTTGTTTCTGGCTTCTGGATTGTTTGCATCACCTGGATTCTGGATCCTTGGCCTGGTTATTACGGGCAGTACTTTAGACTAGGAGTGGTACTTTAGACTACTCTCCTGGACCCCGGACTTGGTTTCTGCCTTCTGGATTGCTTGTGTCTCCTGGATTCTGGAACCTTGACCTGGTTATTAGGAACGGTACTTTAGACTACTCTCCTGGACCTCGGACTTAGTTTCTGACTTCTGGATTGCTTGCGTCTCCTGGTTTCTGGAACCTTGGCTTAGTTATTAGGAGCAGTACTTTAGACTACTCTGCTGGACCCCGGACTAGGTTTCTGCCTTCTGGATTGCTTGTGTCTCTTGGATTCTGGAACCTTGGCCTGGTTATTAGGAGTTGTACATTAGACTACTCTCCTGGACCCCAGACTTGGATTCTGACTTCTGGATTGCTTGCATCTCCTGGATTCTGGAACCTTGGCCTGGTTATTAGGAGTGGTACTTTAGCCTACTCTCCTGGACCTGGGACTTGGTTTCTGACTTCTGGATTGCTTGCGTCTCCTGGTTTCTGGAACCTTGGCTTAGTTATTAGGAGCAGTACTTTAGATACTCTCCTGGACCTCAGACTTGGTTTCTGCCTTCTGGATTGCTTGCGTCTCCTGGATTCTGGAACCTTGGCCTGGTTATTAGGAGTGGTACTTCAGATACTCTCCTGGACCCTGGACTAGGTTTCTGGCCTCTAAATTGCTTGCGTCTCCTTGTTTCTGGAACCTTGGCCTGGTTATTAGGAGCGGTACTTTAGACTACTCTCCTGGACCCCAGAGTAGGTTTCTGCCTTCTGGATTGCTTGCATCTCCTGGATTCTGGAGCCTTGGCCTGGTTATTACGAGCGGTACTTTAGACTAGGAGCGGTACTTTAGACTACTCTCCTGGTCCCCGGACTTGTTTTCTGCCTTCTGGATTTCTTGCGTCTCCTGGATTCTGGAGCCTTGGCCTGGTTATTAGGAGCGGTACTTTAGACTACTCTCCTGGACCCAGGACGTTGTTTCTGGCTTCTGGATTGTTTGCATCACCTGGATTCTGGATCCTTGGCCTGGTTATTACGGGCAGTACTTTAGACTAGGAGTGGTACTTTAGACTACTCTCCTGGACCCCGGACTTGGTTTCTGCCTTCTGGATTGCTTGTGTCTCCTGGATTCTGGAACCTTGACCTGGTTATTAGGAACGGTACTTTAGACTACTCTCCTGGACCTCAGACTTAGTTTCTGACTTCTGGATTGCTTGCGTCTCCTGGTTTCTGGAACCTTGGCTTAGTTATTAGGAGCAGTACTTTAGACTACTCTGCTGGACCCCGGACTAGGTTTCTGCCTTCTGGATTGCTTGTGTCTCTTGGATTCTGGAACCTTGGCCTGGTTATTAGGAGTTGTACATTAGACTACTCTCCTGGACCCCAGACTTGGATTCTGACTTCTGGATTGCTTGCATCTCCTGGATTCTGGAACCTTGGCCTGGTTATTAGGAGTGGTACTTTAGCCTACTCTCCTGGACCTGGGACTTGGTTTCTGACTTCTGGATTGCTTGCGTCTCCTGGTTTCTGGAACCTTGGCTTAGTTATTAGGAGCAGTACTTTAGATACTCTCCTGGACCTCAGACTTGGTTTCTGCCTTCTGGATTGCTTGCGTCTCCTGGATTCTGGAACCTTGGCCTGGTTATTAGGAGTGGTACTTCAGATACTCTCCTGGACCCTGGACTAGGTTTCTGGCCTCTAAATTGCTTGCGTCTCCTTGTTTCTGGAACCTTGGCCTGGTTATTAGGAGCGGTACTTTAGACTACTCTCCTGGACCCCAGAGTAGGTTTCTGCCTTCTGGATTGCTTGCATCTCCTGGATTCTGGAACTTGGGTCTGGTTATTAGGAGTGGTACTTTAGACTACTCTCCTGGACCCGGGACTAGGTTTCTGCCTTCTGGATTGTTTGCATCTCATGGATTCTGGATCATTGGCCTGGTTATGAGGAGCGGTACTTTAGACTAGGAGCAGTACTTTAGACTACTCTCCTGGACCCCGGACTTTGTTTCTGCCTTATGGATTGCTTGCATCTCCTGGATTCTGGAACCTTGGCCTGGTTATTAGGAGCAGTACTTTAGACTACTCTCCTGGACCCAGGACGTTGTTTCTGGCTTCTGGATTGTTTGCATCACCTGGATTCTGGATCCTTGGCCTGGTTATTAGGAGCGGTACTTTAGACTAGGAGTGGTACTTTAGACTACTCTCCTGGACCCCGGACTTGGTTTCTGCCTTCTGGATTGCTTGCGTCTCCTGGATTCTGGAGCCTTGGCCTGGTTATTAGGAATGGTACTTTAGTCTACTCTCATGGACTCCGGATTTGGTGTATGCCTTCTGGATTGCTTGTGTCTCCTGGATTCTGGAACCTTGGCCTGGTTATTAGGAACGGTACTTTAGACTACTCTCCTGGACCTCGGACTTAGTTTCTGACTTCTGGATTGCTTGCGTCTCCTGGTTTCTGGAACCTTGGCTTAGTTATTAGGAGCGTTACTTTAGACTACTCTGCTGGACCCCGGACTAGGTTTCTGCCTTCTGGATTGCTTGTGTCTCCTGGATTCTGGAACCTTGGCCTGGTTATTAGGAGTTGTACATTAGACTACTCTCCTGGACCCCAGACTTGGTTTCTGGCTTCTGGATTGCTTGCGTCTCCTGGTTTCTGGAACCTTGGCTTAGTTATTAGGAGCAGTACTTTAGATACTCTTCTGGACCTCAGACTTGGTTTCTGCCTTCTGTATTGCTTGCGTCTCCTGGATTCTGGAACCTTGGCCTGGTTATTAGGAGTGGTACTTTAGATACTCTCCTGGACCCTGGACTAGGTTTCTGGCCTCTGAATTGCTTGTGTCTCCTGGTTTCTGGAACCTAGGACTGGTTATTAGGAGCGGTACATTAGACTACTCTCCTGGACCCCAGACTTGGTTTCTGACTTCTGGATTGCTTGCATCTCCTGGATTCTGGAACCTTGGCCTGGTTATTAGGAGCTGTACTTTAGACTACTCTCCTGGACCCCAGAGTAGGTTTCTGCCTTCTGGATTAATTGCATCTCCTGGATTCTGGAGCTTTGGCCTGGTTATTAGGAGTGGTACTTTAGACTAGGAGCGGTACTTTAGACTACTCTCCTGGTCCCCAGACTTGGTTTCTGCCTTCTGGATTTCTTGCGTCTCCTGGATTCTGGAGCCTTGGTCTGGTTATTATGAGCGGTAATTTAGACTACTCCCCTGGACCTTGGACTTTGTTTCTGCCTTCTGGATTGCTTGCATCTCCTGGATTCTGGATCATTGGCCTGGTTATGAGGAGCGGTACTTTATACTAGGAGCAGTACTTTAGACTACTCTCCTGGACTCCGGATTTTGTTTCTGCCTTATGGATTGCTTGCATCTCCTGGATTCTGGAACCTTGTCCTGGTTATTAGGAGTGGTACTTTAGATACTCTCCTGGACCTCAGACTTGGTTTCTGCCTTCTTGATTGCTTGCATCACCTAGATTCTGGAACGTTGGCCTGGTTATTAGGAGCGGTACTTTAGACTACTCTCCTGGACTCTGGACTTGGTTCATGCCTTCTGGATTGCGTGTGTCTCCTGGATTCTGGAACCTTGGCCTGGTTATTAGGAGCGGTACTTTCAACTACTCACCTGGACCCCAGACTTGGTTTCTGACTTCTGGATTGCTTGCATCGCCTGGATTCTGGAACTTTGGTCTGGTTATTTGGAGTGGTACTTTAGACTACTCTCCTGGACCCCGGACTAGGTTTCTCCCTTCTGGATTGCTTGCATCTCCTGGATTCTGGAACCTTGTCCTGGTTATTAGGAGTGGTACTTTAGACTACTCTCCTGGACTCCGGATTTGGTGTATGCCTTCTGGATTGCTTGCGTCTCCTGGTTTCTGGAACCTTGGCTTAGTTATTAGGAGCGGTACTTTAGATACTCTCCTGGATCTCAGACTTGGTTTCTGGATTGCTTGCATCTCCTGGATTCTGGAACGTTGGCCTGGTTATTAGGAATGGTACTTTAGATTACTCTCCTGGACCCCAGACTTGGTTTCTGCCTTATGGATTGCTTGCATCTCCTGGATTCTGGAGCCTTGGCCTGGTTATTAGGAGTGGTACTTTAGACTACTCTCCTGGACCCCGGACTAGGTTTCTGCCTTCTGGATTGCTTGCATCTCCTGGATTCTGGAACCTTGTCCTGGTTATTAGGAGTGGTACTTTAGACTACTCTCCTGGACTCCGGATTTGGTGTATGCCTTCTGGATTGCTTGCGTCTCCTGGTTTCTGGAACCTTGTCTTAGTTATTAGGAGCGGTACTTTAGATACTCTCCTGGACCTCAGACTTGGTTTCTGCCTTCTGGATTGCTTGCATCTCCTGGATTCTGGAACGTTGGCCTGGTTATTAGGAATGGTACTTTAGATTACTCTCCTGGACCCCAGACTTGGTTTCTGCCTTATGGATTGCTTGCATCTCCTGGATTCTGGAGCCTTGGCCTGGTTATTAGGGGTGGTACTTTAGACAACTCTCCTGGACCCGGGACTAGGTATTTGCATCTCCTGGTTTCTGGAACTTTGGCGTGGTTATTAGGAGCGGCACTTTAGACTACTCTCCTGGACTCCGGACTTGGTTTCTGCCTTCTGGATTGCTTGCGTCTCCTGGATTCTGGAGCCTTGGTCTGGTTATTAGGAGCGGTACTTTAGACTACTCACCTGGACCCCAGACTTGGTTTCTGCCTTCTGGATTGCTTGGGTCTCCTGGTTTCTGGAACCTTGGCCTGGTTATTAGGAGCGGTACTTTAGACTAGGAGCGGTACTTTAGACTACTCTCCTGGACCCCGGACTTGGTTTCTGCCTTCTGGCTTTCTTGCGTCTCCTGGATTCTGGAGCCTTGGTCTGGTTATTAGGAGCTTTACTTTATACTACTCTCCTGGACCTGGGACTTGTTTTCTGCCTTCTTTGCTTGAGTCTCCTGCATTCTGGAGCCTTGGCCTGGTTATTAGGAGTGGTACTTCAGACTACTCTCCTGGACCGGGACTAGGTTTCTGTCTTCGGGATTGCTTGCATCTCCTTGATTCTGGAACCCTGGCCTGGTTATTAGGAGTGGTACTTTAGACTACTCTCCTGGACCTGAGAATAGGTTTCTGCCTTCGGGATTGCTTGCATCTCCTGGATTCTGGAACCTTGGCCTGGTGATTAGGAGCGGTATTTTAGACTACTCATCTTGACCCCAGACTTGGTTTCTGACTTCTGGATTGCTTGCATCTCCTGGATTCTGGAACTTGGGTCTGGTTATTAGGAGTGGTACTTTAGACTACTCTCCTGGACCCGGGACAAGGTTTCTGCCTTCTGGATTGCTTGCATCTCCTGGATTCTGGAACCTTGGCCTGGTTATTAGGAGCGGTACTTTAGACTACTCTCCTGGACCCAGGACGTTGTTTCTGGCTTCTGGATTGTTTGCATCACCTGGATTCTGGATCCTTGGCCTGGTTATTACGGGCAGTACTTTAGACTAGGAGTGGTACTTTAGACTACTCTCCTGGACCCCGGACTTGGTTTCTGCCTTCTGGATTGCTTGTGTCTCCTGGATTCTGGAACCTTGACCTGGTTATTAGGAACGGTACTTTAGACTACTCTCCTGGACCTCGGACTTAGTTTCTGACTTCTGGATTGCTTGCGTCTCCTGGTTTCTGGAACCTTGGCTTAGTTATTAGGAGCAGTACTTTAGACTACTCTGCTGGACCCCGGACTAGGTTTCTGCCTTCTGGATTGCTTGTGTCTCTTGGATTCTGGAACCTTGGCCTGGTTATTAGGAGTTGTACATTAGACTACTCTCCTGGACCCCAGACTTGGATTCTGACTTCTGGATTGCTTGCATCTCCTGGATTCTGGAACCTTGGCCTGGTTATTAGGAGTGGTACTTTAGCCTACTCTCCTGGACCTGGGACTTGGTTTCTGACTTCTGGATTGCTTGCGTCTCCTGGTTTCTGGAACCTTGGCTTAGTTATTAGGAGCAGTACTTTAGATACTCTCCTGGACCTCAGACTTGGTTTCTGCCTTCTGGATTGCTTGCGTCTCCTGGATTCTGGAACCTTGGCCTGGTTATTAGGAGTGGTACTTCAGATACTCTCCTGGACCCTGGACTAGGTTTCTGGCCTCTAAATTGCTTGCGTCTCCTTGTTTCTGGAACCTTGGCCTGGTTATTAGGAGCGGTACTTTAGACTACTCTCCTGGACCCCAGAGTAGGTTTCTGCCTTCTGGATTGCTTGCATCTCCTGGATTCTGGAGCCTTGGCCTGGTTATTACGAGCGGTACTTTAGACTAGGAGCGGTACTTTAGACTACTCTCCTGGTCCCCGGACTTGTTTTCTGCCTTCTGGATTTCTTGCGTCTCCTGGATTCTGGAGCCTTGGCCTGGTTATTAGGAGCGGTACTTTAGACTACTCTCCTGGACCCAGGACGTTGTTTCTGGCTTCTGGATTGTTTGCATCACCTGGATTCTGGATCCTTGGCCTGGTTATTACGGGCAGTACTTTAGACTAGGAGTGGTACTTTAGACTACTCTCCTGGACCCCGGACTTGGTTTCTGCCTTCTGGATTGCTTGTGTCTCCTGGATTCTGGAACCTTGACCTGGTTATTAGGAACGGTACTTTAGACTACTCTCCTGGACCTCAGACTTAGTTTCTGACTTCTGGATTGCTTGCGTCTCCTGGTTTCTGGAACCTTGGCTTAGTTATTAGGAGCAGTACTTTAGACTACTCTGCTGGACCCCGGACTAGGTTTCTGCCTTCTGGATTGCTTGTGTCTCTTGGATTCTGGAACCTTGGCCTGGTTATTAGGAGTTGTACATTAGACTACTCTCCTGGACCCCAGACTTGGATTCTGACTTCTGGATTGCTTGCATCTCCTGGATTCTGGAACCTTGGCCTGGTTATTAGGAGTGGTACTTTAGCCTACTCTCCTGGACCTGGGACTTGGTTTCTGACTTCTGGATTGCTTGCGTCTCCTGGTTTCTGGAACCTTGGCTTAGTTATTAGGAGCAGTACTTTAGATACTCTCCTGGACCTCAGACTTGGTTTCTGCCTTCTGGATTGCTTGCGTCTCCTGGATTCTGGAACCTTGGCCTGGTTATTAGGAGTGGTACTTCAGATACTCTCCTGGACCCTGGACTAGGTTTCTGGCCTCTAAATTGCTTGCGTCTCCTTGTTTCTGGAACCTTGGCCTGGTTATTAGGAGCGGTACTTTAGACTACTCTCCTGGACCCCAGAGTAGGTTTCTGCCTTCTGGATTGCTTGCATCTCCTGGATTCTGGAGCCTTGGCCTGGTTATTACGAGCGGTACTTTAGACTAGGAGCGGTACTTTAGACTACTCTCCTGGTCCCCGGACTTGTTTTCTGCCTTCTGGATTTCTTGCGTCTCCTGGATTCTGGAGCCTTGGTCTGGTTATTATGAGCGGTAATTTAGACTACTCCCCTGGACCTGGGACTTTGTTTCTGCCTTCTGGATTGCTTGCATCTCCTGGATTCTGGATCCTTGGCCTGGTTATGAGGAGCGGTACTTTAGACTAGGAGCGGTATTTTACACTACTCTCCTGGACCCCGGACTTGGTTTCTGCCTTATGGATTGCTTGCACCTCCTTGATTCTGGAACCCTGGCCTGGTTATTAGGAGTGGTACTTTAGACTACTCTCCTGGAGCTGGGACTAGGTTTCTGCCTTCGGGATTGCTTGCATCTCCTGGATTCTGGAACCTTGGCCTGGTGATTAGGAGCGGTATTTTAGACTACTCACCTGGACCCCAGACTTGGTATCTGACTTCTGGATTGCTTGCATCTCCTGGATTCTGGAACTTGGGTCTGGTTATTAGGAGTGGTACTTTAGACTACTCTCCTGGACCCGGGACTAGGTTTCTGCCTTCTGGATTGTTTGCATCCTGGATTCTGGAACTTTTGTCTGGTTATTAGGAGTGGTACTTTAGACTACTCTCCTGGACCCGGGACTAGGTTTCTGCCTTCTGGATTGCTTGCATCTCCTGGATTCTGGAACCTTGGCCTGGTTATTAGGAGCGGTACTTTAGACTACTCTCCTGGACCCAGGACGTTGTTTCTGGCTTCTGGATTGTTTGCATCACCTGGATTCTGGATCCTTGGCCTGGTTATTAGGAGCAGTACTTTAGACTAGGAGTGGTACTTTAGACTACTCTCCTGGACCCCGGACTTGGTTTCTGCCTTCTGGATTGCTTGCATCTCCTGGATTCTGGAGCCTTGACCTGGTTATTAGGAGTGTTACTTTAGACTACTCTCCTGGACTCCGGATTTGGTTAATGCCTTCTGGATTGCTTGTGTCTCCTGGATTCTGGAACCTTGGCTTAGTTATTAGGAGCGGTACTTTAGACTACTCTGCTGGACCCCGGACTAGGTTTCTGCCTTCTGGATTGCTTGTGTCTCTTGGATTCTGGAACCTTGGCCTGGTTATTAGGAGTTGTACATTAGACTACTCTCCTGGACCCCAGACTTGGTTTCTGACTTCTGGATTGCTTGCATCTCCTGGATTCTGGAACCTTGGCCTGGTTATTAGCAGTGCTACTTTAGCCTACTCTCCTGGACCTGGGACTTGGTTTCTGACTTCTGGATTGCTTGCGTCTCCTGGTTTCTGGAACCTTGGCTTAGTTATTAGGAGCAGTACTTTAGATACTCTCCTGGACCTCAGACTTGGTTTCTGCCTTCTGGATTGCTTGCGTCTCCTGGATTCTGGAACCTTGGCCTGGTTATTAGGAGTGGTACTTTAGATACTCTCCTGGACCCTGGACTAGGTTTCTGGCCTCTGAATTGCTTGCGTCTCCTTGTTTTTGGAACCTTGGCCTGGTTATTAGGAGCGGTAATTTAGACTACTCCCCTGGACCTGGGACTTTGTTTCTGCCTTCTGGATTGCTTGCATCTCCTGGATTCTGGATCCTTGGCCTGGTTATGAGGAGCAGTACTTTAGACTAGGAGCGGTACTTTAGACTACTCTCCTGGACCCCGGACTTGGTTTCTGCCTTATGGATTGCTTGGATCTCCTGGATTCTGGAACCTTGTCCTGGTTATTAGGAGTGGTACTTTAGACTACTCTCCTGGACTCCGGATTTGGTGTATGCCTTCTGGATTACTTGCGTCTCCTGGTTTCTGGAATCTTGGCTTAGTTATTAGGAGTGGTACTTTAGATACTCTCCTGGACCTCAGACTTGGTGTCTGCCTTCTGGATTGCTTGCATCATCTAGATTCTGGAACGTTGGCCTGGTTATTAGGAGTGGTACTTTGGACTACTCTCCTGGACTCCGGATTTGGTGTATGCCTTCTGGATTGCTTGCGTCTCCTGGTTTCTGGAACCTTGGCTTAGTTATTAGGAGCGGTACTTTAGATACTCTCCTGGATCTCAGACTTGGTTTCTGGATTGCTTGCATCTCCTGGATTCTGGAACGTTGGCCTGGTTATTAGGAATGGTACTTTAGATTACTCTCCTGGACCCCAGACTTGGTTTCTGCCTTATGGATTGCTTGCATCTCCTGGATTCTGGAGCCTTGGCCTGGTTATTAGGAGTGGTACTTTAGACTACTCTCCTGGACCCCGGACTAGGTTTCTGCCTTCTGGATTGCTTGCATCTCCTGGATTCTGGAACCTTGTCCTGGTTATTAGGAGTGGTACTTTAGACTACTCTCCTGGACTCCGGATTTGGTGTATGCCTTCTGGATTGCTTGCGTCTCCTGGTTTCTGGAACCTTGTCTTAGTTATTAGGAGCGGTACTTTAGATACTCTCCTGGACCTCAGACTTGGTTTCTGCCTTCTGGATTGCTTGCATCTCCTGGATTCTGGAACGTTGGCCTGGTTATTAGGAATGGTACTTTAGATTACTCTCCTGGACCCCAGACTTGGTTTCTGCCTTATGGATTGCTTGCATCTCCTGGATTCTGGAGCCTTGGCCTGGTTATTAGGGGTGGTACTTTAGACAACTCTCCTGGACCCGGGACTAGGTATTTGCATCTCCTGGTTTCTGGAACTTTGGCGTGGTTATTAGGAGCGGCACTTTAGACTACTCTCCTGGACTCCGGACTTGGTTTCTGCCTTCTGGATTGCTTGCGTCTCCTGGATTCTGGAGCCTTGGTCTGGTTATTAGGAGCGGTACTTTAGACTACTCACCTGGACCCCAGACTTGGTTTCTGCCTTCTGGATTGCTTGGGTCTCCTGGTTTCTGGAACCTTGGCCTGGTTATTAGGAGCGGTACTTTAGACTAGGAGCGGTACTTTAGACTACTCTCCTGGACCCCGGACTTGGTTTCTGCCTTCTGGCTTTCTTGCGTCTCCTGGATTCTGGAGCCTTGGTCTGGTTATTAGGAGCTTTACTTTATACTACTCTCCTGGACCTGGGACTTGTTTTCTGCCTTCTTTGCTTGAGTCTCCTGCATTCTGGAGCCTTGGCCTGGTTATTAGGAGTGGTACTTCAGACTACTCTCCTGGACCGGGACTAGGTTTCTGTCTTCGGGATTGCTTGCATCTCCTTGATTCTGGAACCCTGGCCTGGTTATTAGGAGTGGTACTTTAGACTACTCTCCTGGACCTGAGAATAGGTTTCTGCCTTCGGGATTGCTTGCATCTCCTGGATTCTGGAACCTTGGCCTGGTGATTAGGAGCGGTATTTTAGACTACTCATCTTGACCCCAGACTTGGTTTCTGACTTCTGGATTGCTTGCATCTCCTGGATTCTGGAACTTGGGTCTGGTTATTAGGAGTGGTACTTTAGACTACTCTCCTGGACCCGGGACAAGGTTTCTGCCTTCTGGATTGCTTGCATCTCCTGGATTCTGGAACCTTGGCCTGGTTATTAGGAGCGGTACTTTAGACTACTCTCCTGGACCCAGGACGTTGTTTCTGGCTTCTGGATTGTTTGCATCACCTGGATTCTGGATCCTTGGCCTGGTTATTACGGGCAGTACTTTAGACTAGGAGTGGTACTTTAGACTACTCTCCTGGACCCCGGACTTGGTTTCTGCCTTCTGGATTGCTTGTGTCTCCTGGATTCTGGAACCTTGACCTGGTTATTAGGAACGGTACTTTAGACTACTCTCCTGGACCTCGGACTTAGTTTCTGACTTCTGGATTGCTTGCGTCTCCTGGTTTCTGGAACCTTGGCTTAGTTATTAGGAGCAGTACTTTAGACTACTCTGCTGGACCCCGGACTAGGTTTCTGCCTTCTGGATTGCTTGTGTCTCTTGGATTCTGGAACCTTGGCCTGGTTATTAGGAGTTGTACATTAGACTACTCTCCTGGACCCCAGACTTGGATTCTGACTTCTGGATTGCTTGCATCTCCTGGATTCTGGAACCTTGGCCTGGTTATTAGGAGTGGTACTTTAGCCTACTCTCCTGGACCTGGGACTTGGTTTCTGACTTCTGGATTGCTTGCGTCTCCTGGTTTCTGGAACCTTGGCTTAGTTATTAGGAGCAGTACTTTAGATACTCTCCTGGACCTCAGACTTGGTTTCTGCCTTCTGGATTGCTTGCGTCTCCTGGATTCTGGAACCTTGGCCTGGTTATTAGGAGTGGTACTTCAGATACTCTCCTGGACCCTGGACTAGGTTTCTGGCCTCTAAATTGCTTGCGTCTCCTTGTTTCTGGAACCTTGGCCTGGTTATTAGGAGCGGTACTTTAGACTACTCTCCTGGACCCCAGAGTAGGTTTCTGCCTTCTGGATTGCTTGCATCTCCTGGATTCTGGAGCCTTGGCCTGGTTATTACGAGCGGTACTTTAGACTAGGAGCGGTACTTTAGACTACTCTCCTGGTCCCCGGACTTGTTTTCTGCCTTCTGGATTTCTTGCGTCTCCTGGATTCTGGAGCCTTGGCCTGGTTATTAGGAGCGGTACTTTAGACTACTCTCCTGGACCCAGGACGTTGTTTCTGGCTTCTGGATTGTTTGCATCACCTGGATTCTGGATCCTTGGCCTGGTTATTACGGGCAGTACTTTAGACTAGGAGTGGTACTTTAGACTACTCTCCTGGACCCCGGACTTGGTTTCTGCCTTCTGGATTGCTTGTGTCTCCTGGATTCTGGAACCTTGACCTGGTTATTAGGAACGGTACTTTAGACTACTCTCCTGGACCTCAGACTTAGTTTCTGACTTCTGGATTGCTTGCGTCTCCTGGTTTCTGGAACCTTGGCTTAGTTATTAGGAGCAGTACTTTAGACTACTCTGCTGGACCCCGGACTAGGTTTCTGCCTTCTGGATTGCTTGTGTCTCTTGGATTCTGGAACCTTGGCCTGGTTATTAGGAGTTGTACATTAGACTACTCTCCTGGACCCCAGACTTGGATTCTGACTTCTGGATTGCTTGCATCTCCTGGATTCTGGAACCTTGGCCTGGTTATTAGGAGTGGTACTTTAGCCTACTCTCCTGGACCTGGGACTTGGTTTCTGACTTCTGGATTGCTTGCGTCTCCTGGTTTCTGGAACCTTGGCTTAGTTATTAGGAGCAGTACTTTAGATACTCTCCTGGACCTCAGACTTGGTTTCTGCCTTCTGGATTGCTTGCGTCTCCTGGATTCTGGAACCTTGGCCTGGTTATTAGGAGTGGTACTTCAGATACTCTCCTGGACCCTGGACTAGGTTTCTGGCCTCTAAATTGCTTGCGTCTCCTTGTTTCTGGAACCTTGGCCTGGTTATTAGGAGCGGTACTTTAGACTACTCTCCTGGACCCCAGAGTAGGTTTCTGCCTTCTGGATTGCTTGCATCTCCTGGATTCTGGAGCCTTGGCCTGGTTATTACGAGCGGTACTTTAGACTAGGAGCGGTACTTTAGACTACTCTCCTGGTCCCCGGACTTGTTTTCTGCCTTCTGGATTTCTTGCGTCTCCTGGATTCTGGAGCCTTGGTCTGGTTATTATGAGCGGTAATTTAGACTACTCCCCTGGACCTGGGACTTTGTTTCTGCCTTCTGGATTGCTTGCATCTCCTGGATTCTGGATCCTTGGCCTGGTTATGAGGAGCGGTACTTTAGACTAGGAGCGGTATTTTACACTACTCTCCTGGACCCCGGACTTGGTTTCTGCCTTATGGATTGCTTGCACCTCCTTGATTCTGGAACCCTGGCCTGGTTATTAGGAGTGGTACTTTAGACTACTCTCCTGGAGCTGGGACTAGGTTTCTGCCTTCGGGATTGCTTGCATCTCCTGGATTCTGGAACCTTGGCCTGGTGATTAGGAGCGGTATTTTAGACTACTCACCTGGACCCCAGACTTGGTATCTGACTTCTGGATTGCTTGCATCTCCTGGATTCTGGAACTTGGGTCTGGTTATTAGGAGTGGTACTTTAGACTACTCTCCTGGACCCGGGACTAGGTTTCTGCCTTCTGGATTGTTTGCATCCTGGATTCTGGAACTTTTGTCTGGTTATTAGGAGTGGTACTTTAGACTACTCTCCTGGACCCGGGACTAGGTTTCTGCCTTCTGGATTGCTTGCATCTCCTGGATTCTGGAACCTTGGCCTGGTTATTAGGAGCGGTACTTTAGACTACTCTCCTGGACCCAGGACGTTGTTTCTGGCTTCTGGATTGTTTGCATCACCTGGATTCTGGATCCTTGGCCTGGTTATTAGGAGCAGTACTTTAGACTAGGAGTGGTACTTTAGACTACTCTCCTGGACCCCGGACTTGGTTTCTGCCTTCTGGATTGCTTGCATCTCCTGGATTCTGGAGCCTTGACCTGGTTATTAGGAGTGTTACTTTAGACTACTCTCCTGGACTCCGGATTTGGTTAATGCCTTCTGGATTGCTTGTGTCTCCTGGATTCTGGAACCTTGGCTTAGTTATTAGGAGCGGTACTTTAGACTACTCTGCTGGACCCCGGACTAGGTTTCTGCCTTCTGGATTGCTTGTGTCTCTTGGATTCTGGAACCTTGGCCTGGTTATTAGGAGTTGTACATTAGACTACTCTCCTGGACCCCAGACTTGGTTTCTGACTTCTGGATTGCTTGCATCTCCTGGATTCTGGAACCTTGGCCTGGTTATTAGCAGTGCTACTTTAGCCTACTCTCCTGGACCTGGGACTTGGTTTCTGACTTCTGGATTGCTTGCGTCTCCTGGTTTCTGGAACCTTGGCTTAGTTATTAGGAGCAGTACTTTAGATACTCTCCTGGACCTCAGACTTGGTTTCTGCCTTCTGGATTGCTTGCGTCTCCTGGATTCTGGAACCTTGGCCTGGTTATTAGGAGTGGTACTTTAGATACTCTCCTGGACCCTGGACTAGGTTTCTGGCCTCTGAATTGCTTGCGTCTCCTTGTTTTTGGAACCTTGGCCTGGTTATTAGGAGCGGTAATTTAGACTACTCCCCTGGACCTGGGACTTTGTTTCTGCCTTCTGGATTGCTTGCATCTCCTGGATTCTGGATCCTTGGCCTGGTTATGAGGAGCAGTACTTTAGACTAGGAGCGGTACTTTAGACTACTCTCCTGGACCCCGGACTTGGTTTCTGCCTTATGGATTGCTTGGATCTCCTGGATTCTGGAACCTTGTCCTGGTTATTAGGAGTGGTACTTTAGACTACTCTCCTGGACTCCGGATTTGGTGTATGCCTTCTGGATTACTTGCGTCTCCTGGTTTCTGGAATCTTGGCTTAGTTATTAGGAGTGGTACTTTAGATACTCTCCTGGACCTCAGACTTGGTGTCTGCCTTCTGGATTGCTTGCATCATCTAGATTCTGGAACGTTGGCCTGGTTATTAGGAGTGGTACTTTGGACTGCTCTCCTGGACCCCAGACTTGGTTTCTGCCTTATGGATTGCTTGCGTCTCCTGGATTCTGGAGCCTTGGCCTGGTTATTAGGAGCGGTACTTTAGACTACTCTCCTGGACTCCGGACTTGGTTCATGCCTTCTGGAATGCTTGTGTCTCCTGGATTCTGGAACCTTGGCCTGGTTATTAGGAGCGGTACTTTAAACTACTCACCTGGACCTGGGACTTGGTTTCTGACTTCTGGATTGCTTGCGTCTCCTGGTTTCTGGAACCTTGGCTTAGTTATTAGGAGCAGTACTTTAGATACTCTCCTGGACCTCAGACTTGGTTTCTGCCTTCTGGATTGCTTGCGTCTCCTGGATTCTGGAACCTTGGCCTGGTTATTAGGAGTGGTACTTTAGATACTCTCCTGGACCCTGGACTAGGTTTCTGGCCTCTGAATTGCTTGCATCTCCTGGTTTCTGGAACCTTGGCCTGGTTATTAGGAGCGGTACATTAGACTACTCTCCTGGACCCCAGGCTTGGTTTCTGACTTCTGGATTGCTTGCATCTCCTGGATTCTGGAACCTTGGCCTGGTTATTAGGAGCTGTACTTTAGACTACTCTCCTGGACCCCAGAGTAGGTTTCTGCCTTCTGGATTGCTTGCATCTCCTGGATTCTGGAGCCTTGGCCTAGTTATTAGGAGCGGTACTTTAGACTAGGAGCGGTACTTTAGACTACTCTCCTGGTCCCCGGACTTGGTTTCTGCCTTCTGGATTTCTTGTGTCTCCTGGATTCTGGAGCTTTGGTCTGGTTATTATGAGCGTTAATTTAGACTACTCCCCTGGACCTGGGACTTTGTTTCTGCCTTCTGGATTCCTTGCATCTCCTGGATTCTGGAACTTTGGTCTGGTTATTAGGAGTGGTACTTTAGACAACTCTCCTGGACCTGGGACTTGGTTTCTGACTTCTGGATTGCTTGCGTCTCCTGGTTTCTGGAACCTTGGCTTAGTTATTAGGAGCAGTACTTTAGATACTCTCCTGGACCTCAGACTTGGTTTCTGCCTTCTGGATTGCTTGCGTCTCCTGGATTCTGGAACCTTGGCCTGGTTATTAGGAGTGGTACTTTAGATACTCTCCTGGACCCTGGACTAGTTTTCTGGCCTCTGAATTGCTTGCGTCTCGTTGTTTCTGGAACCTTGGCCTGGTTATTAGGAGCGGTAATTTAGACTACTCCCCTGGACCTGGGACTTTGTTTCTGCCTTCTGGATTGCTTGCATCTCCTGGATTCTGGATCCTTGGCCTGGTTATGAGGAGCAGTACTTTAGACTAGGAGCGGTACTTTAGACTACTCTCCTGGACCCCGGACTTGGTTTCTGCCTTATGGATTGCTTGGATCTCCTGGATTCTGGAACGTTGTCCTGGTTATTAGGAGTGGTACTTTAGACTACTCTTATGGACTCCGGATTTGGTGTATGCCTTCTGGATTGCTTGCGTCTCCTGGTTTCTGGAACCTTGGCTTAGTTATTAGGAGTGGTACTTTAGATACTCTCCTGGACCTCAGACTTGGTTTCTGCCTTCTGGATTGCTTGCATCATCTAGATTCTGGAACGTTGGCCTGGTTATTAGGAGTGGTACTTTGGACTGCTCACCTGGACCCCAGACTTGGTTTCTGCCTTATGGATTGCTTGCGTCTCCTGGATTCTGGAGCCTTGGCCTGGTTATTAGGAGCGGTACTTTAGACTACTCTCCTGGACTCCGGACTTGGTTCATGCCTTCTGGAATGCTTGTGTCTCCTGGATTCTGGAACCTTGGCCTGGTTATTAGGAGCGGTACTTTAAACTACTCACCTGGACCTGGGACTTGGTTTCTGACTTCTGGATTGCTTGCGTCTCCTGGTTTCTGGAACCTTGGCTTAGTTATTAGGAGCAGTACTTTAGATACTCTCCTGGACCTCAGACTTGGTTTCTGCCTTCTGGATTGCTTGCGTCTCCTGGATTCTGGAACCTTGGCCTGGTTATTAGGAGTGGTACTTTAGATACTCTCCTGGACCCTGGACTAGGTTTCTGGCCTCTGAATTGCTTGCATCTCCTGGTTTCTGGAACCTTGGCCTGGTTATTAGGAGCGGTACATTAGACTACTCTCCTGGACCCCAGGCTTGGTTTCTGACTTCTGGATTGCTTGCATCTCCTGGATTCTGGAACCTTGGCCTGGTTATTAGGAGCTGTACTTTAGACTACTCTCCTGGACCCCAGAGTAGGTTTCTGCCTTCTGGATTGCTTGCATCTCCTGGATTCTGGAGCCTTGGCCTAGTTATTAGGAGCGGTACTTTAGACTAGGAGCGGTACTTTAGACTACTCTCCTGGTCCCCGGACTTGGTTTCTGCCTTCTGGATTTCTTGTGTCTCCTGGATTCTGGAGCCTTGGTCTGGTTATTGTGAGCGTTAATTTAGACTACTCCCCTGGACCTGGGACTTTGTTTCTGCCTTCTGGATTCCTTGCATCTCCTGGATTCTGGAACTTTGGTCTGGTTATTAGGAGTGGTACTCTAGACAACTCTCCTGGACCTGGGACTTGGTTTCTGACTTCTGGATTGCTTGCGTCTCCTGGTTTCTGGAACCTTGGCTTAGTTATTAGGAGCAGTACTTTAGATACTCTCCTGGACCTCAGACTTGGTTTCTGCCTTCTGGATTGCTTGCGTCTCCTGGATTCTGGAACCTTGGCCTGGTTATTAGGAGTGGTACTTTAGATACTCTCCTGGACCCTGGACTAGTTTTCTGGCCTCTGAATTGCTTGCGTCTCCTTGTTTCTGGAACCTTGGCCTGGTTATTAGGAGCGGTAATTTAGACTACTCCCCTGGACCTGGGACTTTGTTTCTGCCTTCTGGATTGCTTGCATCTCCTGGATTCTGGATCCTTGGCCTGGTTATGAGGAGCAGTACTTTAGACTAGGAGCGGTACTTTAGACTACTCTCCTGGACCCCGGACTTGGTTTCTGCCTTATGGATTGCTTGGATCTCCTGGATTCTGGAACCTTGTCCTGGTTATTAGGAGTGGTACTTTAGACTACTCTCCTGGACTCCGGATTTGGTGTATGCCTTCTGGATTGCTTGCGTCTCCTGGTTTCTGGAACCTTGGCTTAGTTATTAGGAGTGGTACTTTAGATACTCTCCTGGACCTCAGACTTGGTTTCTGCCTTCTGGATTGCTTGCATCATCTAGATTCTGGAACTTTGGCCTGGTTATTAGGAGTGGTACTTTGGACTGCTCTCCTGGACCCCAGACTTGGTTTCTGCCTTATGGATTGCTTGCGTCTCCTGGATTCTGGAGCCTTGGCCTGGTTATTAGGAGCGGTACTTTAGACTACTCTCCTGCACTCCGGACTTGGTTCATGCCTTCTGGAATGCTTGTGTCTCCTGGATTCTGGAACCTTGGCCTGGTTATTAGGAGCGGTACTTTAAACTACTCACCTGGACCTGGGACTTGGTTTCTGACTTCTGGATTGCTTGCGTCTCCTGGTTTCTGGAACCTTGGCTTAGTTATTAGGAGCAGTACTTTAGATACTCTCCTGGACCTCAGACTTGGTTTCTGCCTTCTGGATTGCTTGCGTCTCCTGGATTCTGGAACCTTGGCCTGGTTATTAGGAGTGGTACTTTAGATACTCTCCTGGACCCTGGACTAGGTTTCTGGTCTCTGAATTGCTTGCATCTCCTGGTTTCTGGAACCTTGGCCTGGTTATTAGGAGCGGTACATTAGACTACTCTCCTGGACCCCAGACTTGGTTTCTGACTTCTGGATTGCTTGCATCTCCTGGATTCTGGAACCTTGGCCTGGTTATTAGGAGCTGTACTTTAGACTACTCTCCTGGACCCCAGAGTAGGTTTCTGCCTTCTGGATTGCTTGCATCTCCTGGATTCTGGAGCCTTGGCCTAGTTATTAGGAGCGGTACTTTAGACTAGGAGCGGTACTTTAGACTACTCTCCTGGTCCCCGGACTTGGTTTCTGCCTTCTGGATTTCTTGTGTCTCCTGGATTCTGGAGCCTTGGTCTGGTTATTATGAGCGTTAATTTAGACTACTCCCCTGGACCTGGGACTTTGTTTCTGCCTTCTGGATTCCTTGCATCTCCTGGATTCTGGAACTTTGGTCTGGTTATTAGGAGTGGTACTTTAGACAACTCTCCTGGACCCGGGACTATGTTTCTGCCTTCTGGATTGCTTGCATCTCCTGGATTCTGGAGCCTTGGCCTGGTTGTTAGGAGCGGAACTTTATACTACTATCCTGGATCCCGGGCAAGGTTACTGCCTTCTGGATTGCTTGCGTCTCCTGGATTCTGGAACATTGGCCTGGTTATTAAGAGCAGTACTTTAGACTACTCTCCTGGACCCCAAACTAGGTTTCTGCCTTCTGGATTGCTTGCGTCTCCTGGATTCCGGAACATTGGCCTGGTTATTAGGAGTGGTACTTTAGACTACTCTCCTGGATCCCAGACTTTGTTTCTGCCTTCTGAATTGATTGCATCTCCTGGATTCTGGAACCTTGGCCTGATTATTAGGAGTGGTACTTTAGACTACTCTCCTGGACCCGGGACTTGGTTTCTGCCTTCTGGATTGCTTGCATCTCCTGGATTCTGGAACATTGGCCTGGTTATTAGGAGTGGTACTTTAGACTATTCTGCTGAACCCGGGACTTGGTTTCTGACTTCTGGATTGCTTGCATCTCCTGGATTCTGGGAACTTGGCCTGGTTATTAGGAGAGGTACTTTAGTCTACTCTCCTGGACCCGGGACGTGGTTTCTGCCTTCTGGATTGCTTGCGTCTCCTGGATTCTGGAACCTTGGCCTGGTTATTAGGAGTGGTACTTCAGACTACTCTCCTGGACCCGGGACTAGGTTTCTGTCTTCTGGATTGCTTGCGTCTCCTGGTTTCTGGAACCTTGGCCTGGTTATTAGGAGCGGTACTTTAGACTACTCTCCTGGACCCCAGATATGGTTTCTGACTTCTGGATTGCTTGCATCTCCTGGATTCTGGAACCTTGTCCTGGTTATTAGGAGCTGTACTTTAGACTACTTTCCTGACCCCAGAGTAGGTTTCTGCCTTATGGATTGCTTGCATCTCCTGGATTCTGGAGACATGGCCTGGTTATTAGGAGTGGTACTTTAGACAAGGAGCGATACTTTAGACTACTCTCTTGGTCCCCAGACTGGGTTTCTGCCTTCTGGATTTCTTGTGTCTCCTGGATTCTGGAGCCTTGGTCTGGTTATTATGAGCGGTAATTTAGACTACTCCCCTGGACCTGGGACTTTGTTTAAGCCTTCTGTATTGCTTGCATCTCCTGGATTCTGGATCCTTGGCCTGGTTATGAGGAGCGGTACTTTAGACTAGGAGCGGTACTTTAGACTACTCTCCTGGACCCCGGACTTGGTTTCTGCCTTCTGAATTGATTGCATCTCCTGGATTCTGGAACCTTGGCCTGATTATTAGGAGTGGTACTTTAGACTACTCTCCTGGACCCGGGACTTGGTTTCTGCCTTCTGGATTGCTTGCATCTCCTGGATTCTGGAACCTTGGCCTGGTTATTAGGAGAGGTACTTTAGACTACTCTCCTGGACCCGGGACGTGGTTTCTGCCTTCTGGATTGCTTGCGTCTCCTGGATTCTGGAACCTTGGCCTGGGCATTAGGAGCGGTACTTTATACTACTCTCCTGGACCTCGGACTTGTTTTCTGACTTCTTTGCTTGCGTCTCCTGGATTCTGGAGCCTTGGCCTGGTTATTAGGAGTGGTACTTCAGACTACTCTCCTGGACCCGGGACTAGGTTTCTGTCTTCTGGATTGCTTGCATCTCCTGGTTTCTGGAACCTTGGCCTGGTTATTAGGAGCGGTACTTTAGACTACTCTCCTGGACCCCAGATATGGTTTCTGACTTCTGGATTGCTTGCATCTCCTGGATTCTGGAACCTTGTCCTGGTTATTAGGAGCTGTACTTTAGACTACTCTCCTGACCCCAGAGTAGGTTTCTGCCTTATGGATTGCTTGCATCTCCTGGATTCTGGAGACTTGGCCTGGTTATTGAGAGTGGTACTTTAGACAAGGAGCGATACTTTAGACTACTCTCTTGGTCCCCAGACTGGGTTTCTGCCTTCTGGATTTCTTGTGTCTCCTGGATTCTGGAGCCTTGGTCTGGTTATTATGAGCGGTAATTTAGACTACTCCCCTGGACCTGGGACTTTGTTTAAGCCTTCTGGATTGCTTGCATCTCCTGGATTCTGGATCCTTGGCCTGGTTATGAGGAGCGGTACTTTAGACTAGGAGCGGTACTTTAGACTACTCTCCTGGACCCCGGACTTGGTTTCTGCCTTCTGAATTGATTGCATCTCCTGGATTCTGGAACCTTGGCCTGATTATTAGGAGTGGTACTTTAGACTACTCTCCTGGACCCGGGACTTGGTTTCTGCCTTCTGGATTGCTTGCATCTCCTGGATTCTGGAACCTTGGCCTGGTTATTAGGAGTGGTACTTTAGACTACTCTCCTGGACCCGGGACTTGGTTTCTGCCTTCTGGATTGCTTGCATCTCCTGGATTCTGGAACCTTGGCCTGGTTATTAGGAGTGGAACTTTAGACTATTCTGCTGAACCCAGGACTTGGTTTCTGACTTCTGGATTGCTTGCATCTCCTGGATTCTGGAAACTTGGCCTGGTTATTAGGAGAGGTACTTTAGACTACTCTCCTGGACCCGGGACGTGGTTTCTGCCTTCTGGATTGCTTGCGTCTCCTGGATTCTGGAACCTTGGCCTGGGCATTAGGAGCGGTACTTTATACTACTCTCCTGGACCTCGGACTTGTTTTCTGCCTTCTTTGCTTGCGTCTCCTGGATTCTGGAGCCTTGGCCTGGTTATTAGGAGTGGTACTTCAGACTACTCTCCTGGACCCGGGACTAGGTTTCTGTCTTCTGGATTGCTTGCGTCTCCTGGTTTCTGGAACCTTGGCCTGGTTATTAGGAGCGGTACTTTAGACTACTCTCCTGGACCCCAGATATGGTTTCTGACTTCTGGATTGCTTGCATCTCCTGGATTCTGGAACCTAGTCCTGGTTATTAGGAGCTGTACTTTAGACTACTCTCCTGACCCCAGAGTAGGTTTCTGCCTTATGGATTGCTTGCATCTCCTGGATTCTGGAGACTTGGCCCGGTTATTAGGAGTGGTACTTTAGACAAGGAGCGATACTTTAGACTACTCTCTTGGTCCCCAGACTGGATTTCTGCATTCTGGATTTCTTGTGTCTCCTGGATTCTGGAGCCTTGGTCTGGTAATTATGAGCGGTAATTTAGACTACTCCCATGGACCTGGGACTTTGTTTAAGCCTTCTGGATTGCTTGCATCTCCTGGATTCTGGAACCTTGTCCTGGTTATTAGGAGTGGTACTTTAGACTACTCTCCTGGACTCCGGATTTGGTGTATGCCTTCTGGATTGCTTGTGTCTCCTGGTTTCTGGAACCTTGGCTTAGTTATTAGGAGTGGTACTTTAGATACGCTCCTGGACCTCAGACTTGGTTTCTGCCTTCTGGATTGCTTGCATCACCTAGATTCTGGAACGTTGGCCTGGTTATTAGGAGTGGTACTTTGGACTACTCTCCTGGACCCCAGACTTGGTTTCTGCCTTATGGATTGCTTGCGTCTCCTGGATTCTGGAGCCTTGGCCTGGTTATTAGGAGCGGTACTTTAGACTACTCTCCTGGACTCCGGACTTGGTTCATGACTTCTGGATTGCTTGTGTCTCCTGGATTCTGGAACCTTGGCCTGGTTATTAGGAGCGGACTTTAGACTACTCTCCTGGAACCCGGACTTGGTTTCTGCCTTATGGATTGCTTGCATCTCCTGTATTCTGGAACCTTGTCCTGGTTATTAGGAGTGGTACTTTAGACTACTCTCCTGGACTCCGGATTTGGTGTATGCCTTCTGGATTGCTTGTGTCTCCTGGTTTCTGGAACCTTGTCTTAGTTTTTAGGAGTGGTACTTTAGATACTCTCCTGGACCTCAGACTTGGTTTCTGCATTCTGGATTGCTTGCATCTCCTGGACTCTGGAACGTTGGCCTGGGTAATAGGAGTGGTACTTTAGACTACTCTCCTGGACCCCAGACTTGGTTTCTGACTTCTAGATTGCTTGCATCTCCTGGATTCTGGAACTTTGGTCTGGTTATTAGGAGTGGGTCTTTAGACTACTCTCCTGGACCCGGGACTAGGTTTCTGCCTTCTGGATTGCTTGCATCTCCTGGATTCTGGAACTTTGGTCTGGTTATTAGGAGTGGTACTTTAGACTACTCTCCTGGACCCCGGACTAGGTTTCTGCCTTCTGGATTGCTTGCATCTCCTGGATTCTGGAACCTTGTCCTGGTTATTAGCAGTGGTACTTTAGACTACTCTCCTGGACTCCGGATTTGGTGTATGCCTTCTGGATTGCTTGCGTCTCCTGGTTTCTGGAACCTTGGCTTAGTTATTAGGAGCGGTACTTTAGATACTCTCCTGGACCTCAGACTTGGTTTCTGCCTTCTGGATTGCTTGCATCCCCTGGATTCTGGAACGTTGGCCTGGTTATTAGGAGTGGTACTTTAGACTACTCTCCTGGACCCCAGACTTGGTTTCTGCCTCATGGATTGCTTGCGTCTCCTGGATTCTGGAGCCTTGGTCTGGTTATTAGGAGTGGTACTTTAGACTACTTTCCTGGACCCCAGACTTGGTTTCTGACTTCTGGATTGCTTGCATCTCCTGGATTCTGGAACCTTGGCCTGGTTATTAGGAGTGGTACTTTAGACTACTCTCCTGGACCTGGGACTTGGTTTCTGACTTCTTCATTGCTTGCTTCTCCTGGTTTCTGGAACAGTGGCTTAGTTATTAGGAGTGGCACTTTAGATACTCTCCTGGACCTCAGACTTGGTTTCTGCCTTCTGGATTGCTTGCGTCTCCTGGATTCTGGAACCTTGGCCTGATTATTAGGAGTGGTACTTTAGATACTGTCCTGGACCCTGGATTAGGTTTCTGGCCTCTGGATTGTTTGCGTCTCCTGGTTTCTGGAACCCTCGCCTGGTTATTAGGAGGGGTACTTTAGTCTACTCTCCTGGACCCCAGACTTAGTTTCTGACTTCCGGATTGCTTACATCTCCTGGATTCTGGAACCTTGGCCTGGTTATTAGGAGCGGTACTTTAGACTACTCTCCTGGACCCCGGAGTAGGTTTCTGCCTTCTGGATTGCTTGCATCTCCTGGATTCTGAATCCTTGGCCTGGTTATTAGGAGTGGTACTTTAGACTAGGAGCAGTACTTTAGACTACTCTCCTGGACCCCAGACTTTGTGTCTGACTTCTGGATTGCTTGCATCTCCTGGATTCTGAAACATTGGCCTGGTTATTAAGAACGGTACTTTAGATTGCTCTCCTGGACCCCAAACTAGGTTTCTGCCTTCTGGAGTCCTTGCGTCTCCTGGATTCCAGAACATTGGCCTCGTTATTAGGAGTGGTACATTAGACTACTCTCCTGGTTCTCTGGACTTTGTTTCTGCCTTCTGGATTGCTTACATCTCCTGGATTCTGGAACCTTGGCCTGGTTATTAGGAGTGGTACTTTAGACTACTCTCCTGCAACCGGGACTTGGTTTCTGACTTCTGGATTGCTTGCATCTCCTGGATTCTGGAAGCTTGACCTCGTTATTAGGAGCCGTACTTTAGACTACTCACCTGGACCCCAGACTTGGTTTCTGATTTCTGGATTGCTTGCATCTCCTGGATTCTGGAACTTTGGTCTGGTTATTAGGAGTTCTACTTTAGACTACTCTCCTGGACCCGGGACTATGTTTCTGCCTTCTGGATTGCTTGCATCTCCTGGATTCTGGAACTTTGGTCTGGTTATTAGGAGTGGTACTTTAGACTACTCTCCTGGACCCGGGACTAGGTTTCTGCCTTCTGGATTGTTTGCATCTCCTGGATTCTGGAACTTTTGTCTGGTTATTAGGAGTGGTACTTTAGACTACTCTCCTGGACCCGGGATTAGGTTTCTGCCTTCTGGATTGCTTGCATCTCCTGGATTCTGATACCTTGGCCTGGTTATTAGGAGCGGTACTTTAGACTACTCTCCTGGACCCGGGACATTGTTTCTGCCTTCTGGATTGTTTGCATCTCCTGGATTCTGGATCCTTGGCCTGGTTATTAGGAGCGGTACTTTAGACTAGGAGCGGTACTTTAGACTACTCTCCTGGACCCCGGACTTGGTTTCTGCCTTCTGGATTGCTTGTGTCTCCTGGATTCTTGAGCCTTGGCCTGGTTATTAGGACTGGTACTTTAGACTACTCTCCTGGACTCCGGACTTGGTTTATGCCTTCTGGATTGCTTTCGTCGCCTGGATTCTGGACCTTGGTCTGGTTATTAGGAGCAGTACTTTAGACTACTCTCCTGGACCCCAGACTTGGTTTCTGACTTCTGGATTGCTTGTGTCTCCTGGTTTCTGGAACCTTGGCCTGGTTATTAGGAGCGGTACTTTAGACTACTCTCCTGGACCTGGGACTTAGTTTCTGACTTCTGGATTGCTTGCGTCGCCTGTTTTCTGGAACCTTGGCTTAGTTATTAGGAGCAGTACTTTAGACTACTCTGCTGGTCCCCGGACTAGGTTTCTGCCTTCTGGATTGCTTGTGTCTCCTGGATTCTGGAACCTTGGACTGGTTATTAAGAGTGGTACATTAGACCACTCTCCTGGACCCCAGACTTGGTTTCTGACTTCTGGATTGCTTGCATCTCCTGGATTCTGGAACCTTGGCCTGGTTATTAGGAGTGGTACTTTAGACTACTCTCCTGGACCTGGGACTTGGTTTCTGACTTTTGGATTGCTTGCGTCTCCTGGTTTCTGAACCTTGGCTTAGTTATTAGGAGTGGTACTTTAGATACTCTCCTGGACCCCGGACTAGGTTTCTGGCCTCTGGAGGATTGCTTGCGTCTTCTGGTTTCTGGAACCTTGGCTTGGTTATTAGGAGCGGTACTTTAGTCTACTCTCCTGGACCCCAGACTTGGTTTCTGACTTCTGGATTGCTTGCATCTCCTGGATTCTGGAACCTTGGCCTGGTTATTAGGAGTGGTACTTTAGACTACTCTCCTGGACCCCTGAGAAGGTTTCTGCCTTCTGGATGGCTTGCATCTCCTGGATTCTGAATCCTTGGCCTGGTTATTAGGAGCGGTACTTTAGACTAGGAGCGGTACTTTAGACTACTCTCCTGGACCCTGGACTTGGTTTCTGCCTTCTGGATTTCTTGCGTCTCCTGGATTCTGGAGCCTTGGTCTGGTTATTAGGAGCGGTACTTTAGACTACTACCCTGGACCTGGGACTTTGTTTCTGCCTTCTGGATTGCTTGCATCTCTTGGATTCTGGATCCTTGGCCTGGTTATGAGGAGCGGTACTTCAGACAAGGAGCGGTACATTAGACTACTCTCCTGGACCCGGGACTTGGTTTTTGCCTTCTGGATTGCTTGCGTCTTCTGGATTCTAGAACCTTGGCCTGGGCATTAGGAGCGGTACTTTATACTACTCTCCTGGACCTGGGACTTGTTTTCTGCCTTCTTTGCTTGCGTCTCCTGGATTCTGGAGCCTTGGCCTGGTTATTAGGAGTGGTACTTCAGACTACTCTCCTGGACCCGGGACTAGGTTTCTGTCTTCTGGATTGCTTGCATCTCCTTGATTCTGGAACCTTGGCCTGGTTATTAGAAGTGGTACTTTAGACTACTCTCCTGGATCTGGGACTAGGTTTCTGCCTTCGGGATTGCTTGCATCTCCTGGATTCTGGAACCTTGGCCTGGTTATTAGGAGTGGTATTTTAGACTACTCACCTGGACCCCAGACTTGGTTTCTGACTTCTGGATTGCTTGCATCTCCTGAATTCTGGAACCTTGCCCTGGTTATTAGGAGTGGTACTTTAGACTACTCTCCTGGTCCTGGGACTTGGTTTCTGAATTCTGGATTGCTTGAGTCTCCTGGTTTCTGGAACCTTGGCTTAGTTATTAGGAGCAGTACTTTAGATACTCTCCTGGACCTCAGACTTGGTTTCTGCCTTCTGGATTGCTTGCGTCTCCTGGATTCTGGAACCTTGGCCTGGTTATTAGGAGTGGTACTTTAGATGCTCTCCTGGACCCTGGACAAGGTTTCTGGCCTCTGAATTGCTTGCGTCTCCTGGTTTCTGGAACCTTGGCCTGGTTATTAGGAGCGGTACTTTAGACTACTCTCCTGGACCCCAGACTTGGTTTCTGACTTCTGGATTGCTTGAATCTCCTGGATTCTGGAACCTTGGCCTGATTTTTAGGAGCTGTACTTTAGACTACTCTCCTGGACCCCAGAGTAGGTTTCTTCCTTCTGGATTGCTTGCATCTCCTGGATTCTGGAGCCTTGGCCTGGTTATTAGGAGCGGTACTTTAGACTAGGAGCGGTACTTTAGACTACTCTCCTGGTCCCCGGACTTGGTTTCTGCCTTCTGGATTTCTTGCATCTCCTGGATTCTGGAGCCTTGCTCTAGTTATTATGAGCGGTAATTTAGACTACTCCCCTGGACCTGGGACTTTGTTTCTGCCTTCTGGATTGCTTGCATCTCCTGGATTCTGGATCCTTGGCCTGGTTATGAGGAGCGGTACTTTAGACTAGGAGCGGTACTTTAGACTACTCTCCTAGACCCCAGACTTGGTTTCTGCCTTATGGATTGCTTGCATCTCCTGGATTCTGGAACCTTGTCCTGGTTATTAGGAGTGGTACTTTAGACTACTCTCCTGGACCCCGGATTTGGTGTATGCCTTCTGGATTGCTTGCATCTCCTGGTTTCTGCAACCTTGGCTTAGTTATTAGGAGTGGTACTTTAGATACTCTCCTGGACCTCAGACTTGGTTTCTGCCTTCTGGATTGCTTGCATCACCTAGATTCTGGAACGTTGGCCTGGTTATTAGGAGTGGTACTTTGGACTACTCTCCTGGACTCCGGACTTGGTTTATGCCTTCTGGATTGCTTGTGTCTCTTGGATTCTGGAACCTTGGCCTGGTTATTAGGAGCAGTACTTTAAACTACTCACCTGGACCCCAGAAGTGGTTTCTGACTTCTGGATTGCTTGCATCTCCTGGATTCTGGAACTTTGGTCTGGTTATTAGGAGTGGGTCTTTAGACTACTCTCCTGGACCCGGGTCTAGGTTTCTGCCTTCTGGATTGCTTGCATCTCCTGGATTCTGGAACTTTGGTGTGGTTATTAGGAGTGGTACTTTAGACTACTCTCCTGGCCCCCGCACTAGGTTTCTGCCTTCTGGATTGCTTGCATCTCCTGGATTCTGGAACCTTGGCCTGGTTATTAGGAGTGGTACTTTAGACTACTCTCCTGGACCTGGGACTTCGTTTCTGACTTCTGGATTGCTTGCGTCTTCTGGTTTCTGGAACCTTGGCTTAGTTATTAGGAGCGGTACTTTAGATACTCTCCTGGACCTCAGACTTGGTTTCTGTCGTCTGGATTGCTTGCATCTCCTGGATTCTGGAACTTTGGTCTGGTTATTAGGAGTGGTACTTTAGACTACTCTCCTGGACCCCGCACTAGGTTTCTGCCTTCTGGATTGCTTGCATCTCCTGGATTCTGGAACCTTGTCCTGGTTATTAGGAGTGGTACTTTAGACTACTCTCCTGGACTCCGGATTTGGTGTATGCCTTCTGGATTGCTTGCGTCTCCTGGTTTCTGGAACCTTGGCTTAGTTATTAGGAGCGGTACTTTAGATACTCTCCTGGACCTCAGACTTGGTTTCTGCCTTCTGGATTGCTTGCATCAATTGGATTCTGGAACGTTGGCCTGGTTATTAGGAGTGGTACTTTAGACTACTCTCCTGGACCCGGGACTAGGTTTTTGCATCTCCTGGATTCTGGAACTTTGGCGTGGTTATTAGGAGCGGCATTTTAGACTACTCACCTGGACCCCAGACTTGGTTTCTGACTTCTGGATTGCTTGCATCTGCTGGATTCTGGAACTTTGTTCTGGTTATTAGGAGTGGTACTTTAGACTACTCTCCTGGACCCGGGACTAAGTTTTTGCATCTCCTGGATTCTGGAACTTTGGTCTGGTTATTAAGAGTTGTACATTAGACTACTCTCCTGGACCCCAGACTTGGTTTCTGACTTCCAGATTGCTTGCATCTCCTGGATTCTGGAACCTTGGCCTGGTTATTAGGAGTGGTACTTTAGACTACTCTCCTGGACCTGGGACTTGGTTTCTGACTTCTGGATTGCTTGCGTCTCCTGGTTTCTGGAACCTTGGCTTAGTTATTAGGAGCGGTACTTTATATACTCTCCTGGACCCCAGACTTGGTTTCTGACTTCTGGATTGATTGCATCTCCTGGATTCTGGAACCTTGGCCTGGTTATTAGGAGCGGTACTTTAGACTACTCTCCTGGACCCCGGAGTAGGTTTCTGCCTTCTGGATGGTTTGCATCTCCTGGATTCTGAATCCTTGTCCTGGTTATTAGGAGCGGTACTTTAGACTAGGAGCGGTACTTAAGACTACTCTCCTGGACCCCGGACTTGGTTTCTGCCTTCTGGATTTCTTGCGTCTCCTGGATTCTGGAGCCTTGGTCTGGTTATTAGGAGAGGTACTTTAGACTACTCCCCTGGACCTGGGACTTTGTTTCTGCCTTCTGGATTGCTTGCGTCTTCTGGATTCTGGAACCTTGGCCTGGGCATTAGGAGCGGTACTTCAGACTACTCTCCTGGACCCGGGACTAGGTTTCTGTCTTCTGGATTGCTTGCATCTCCTAGATTCTGGAACCTTGGCCTGGTTATTAGGAGCGGTATTTTAGACTACTCACCTGGACCCCAGACTTTGTTTCTGCCTTCTGGATTGCTTGCGTCTTCTGGATTCTGGAACCTTGGTCTGGTTATTAGAAGTGGTACTTTAGACTACTCTCCTGGATCTGGGACTAGGTTTCTGCCTTCGGGATTGCTTGCATCTCCTGGATTCTGGAACCTTGGCCTGGTTATTAGGAGCGGTATTTTAGACTACTCACCTGGACCCCAGACTTGGTTTCTGACTTCTGGATTGCTTGCATCTCCTGAATTCTGGAACCTTGCCCTGGTTATTAGGAGTGGTACTTTAGACTACTCTCCTGGTCCTGGGACTTGATTTCTGAATTCTGGATTGCTTGAGTCTCCTGGTTTCTGGAACCTTGGCTTAGTTATTAGGAGCAGTACTTTAGATACTCTCCTGGACCTCAGACTTGGTTTCTGCCTTCTGGATTGCTTGCGTCTCCTGGATTCTGGAACCTTGGCCTGGTTATTAGGAGTGGTACTTTAGATGCTCTCCTGGACCCTGGACAAGGTTTCTGGCCTCTGAATTGCTTGCGTCTCCTGGTTTCTGGAACCTTGGCCTGGTTATTAGGAGCGGTACTTTAGACTACTCTCCTGGACCCCAGACTTGGTTTCTGACTTCTGGATTGCTTGAATCTCCTGGATTCTGGAACCTTGGCCTGGTTTTTAGGAGCTGTACTTTAGACTACTCTCCTGGACCCCAGAGTAGGTTTCTTCCTTCTGGATTGCTTGCATCTCCTGGATTCTGGAGCCTTGGCCTGGTTATTAGGAGCGGTACTTTAGACTAGGAGCGGTACTTTAGACTATTCTCCTGGTCCCCGGACTTGGTTTCTGCCTTCTGGATTTCTTGCATCTCCTGGATTCTGGAGCCTTGCTCTAGTTATTATGAGCGGTAATTTAGACTACTCCCCTGGACCTGGGACTTTGTTTCTGCCTTCTGGATTGCTTGCATCTCCTGGATTCTGGATCCTTGGCCTGGTTATGAGGAGCGGTACTTTAGACTAGGAGCGGTACTTTAGACTACTCTCCTAGACCCCAGACTTGGTTTCTGCCTTATGGATTGCTTGCATCTCCTGGATTCTGGAACCTTGTCCTGGTTATTAGGAGTGGTACTTTAGACTACTCTCCTGGACCCCGGATTTGGTGTATGCCTTCTGGATTGCTTGCATCTCCTGGTTTCTGCAACCTTGGCTTAGTTATTAGGAGTGGTACTTTAGATACTCTCCTGGACCTCAGACTTGGTTTATGCCTTCTGGATTGCTTGCATCACCTAGATTCTGGAACGTTGGCCTGGTTATTAGGAGTGGTACTTTGGACTACTCTCCTGGACCCCAGACAGGGTTTCTGCCTTATGGATTGCTTGCGTCTCCTGGATTCTGGAGCCTTGGCCTGGTTATTAGGAGCGGTACTTTAGACTACTCTCCTGGACTCCGGACTTGGTTTATGCCTTCTGGATTGCTTGTGTCTCTTGGATTCTGGAACCTTGGCCTGGTTATTAGGAGCAGTACTTTAAACTACTCACCTGGACCCCAGAAGTGGTTTCTGACTTCTGGATTGCTTGCATCTCCTGGATTCTGGAACTTTGGTCTGGTTATTAGGAGTGGGTCTTTAGACTACTCTCCTGGACCCGGGTCTAGGTTTCTGCCTTCTGGATTGCTTGCATCTCCTGGATTCTGGAACTTTGGTGTGGTTATTAGGAGTGGTACTTTAGACTACTCTCCTGGCCCCCGCACTAGGTTTCTGCCTTCTGGATTGCTTGCATCTCCTGGATTCTGGAACCTTGGCCTGGTTATTAGGAGTGGTACTTTAGACTACTCTCCTGGACCTGGGACTTCGTTTCTGACTTCTGGATTGCTTGCGTCTTCTGGTTTCTGGAACCTTGGCTTAGTTATTAGGAGCGGTACTTTAGATACTCTCCTGGACCTCAGACTTGGTTTCTGTCGTCTGGATTGCTTGCATCTCCTGGATTCTGGAACTTTGGTCTGGTTATTAGGAGTGGTACTTTAGACTACTCTCCTGGACCCCGCACTAGGTTTCTGCCTTCTGGATTGCTTGCATCTCCTGGATTCTGGAACCTTGTCCTGGTTATTAGGAGTGGTACTTTAGACTACTCTCCTGGACTCCGGATTTGGTGTATGCCTTCTGGATTGCTTGCGTCTCCTGGTTTCTGGAACCTTGGCTTAGTTATTAGGAGCGGTACTTTAGATACTCTCCTGGACCTCAGACTTGGTTTCTGCCTTCTGGATTGCTTGCATCAAATGGATTCTGGAACGTTGGCCTGGTTATTAGGAGTGGCACTTTAGATTACTCTCCTGGCCCCCAGACTTGGTTTCTGCCTTCTGGATTGCTTGCGTCTCCTGGATTCTGGACCTTGGTCTGGTTATTAGGAGCAGTACTTTACTCACCTGGACCCCAGACTTGGTTTCTGACTTCTGGATTGCTTGCATCTGCTGGATTCTGGAACTTTGGTCTGGTTATTAGGAGTGGTACTTTAGACTACTCTCCTGGACCCTGGACTAGGTTTTTGCATCTCCTGGATTCTGGAACTTTGGCGTGGTTATTTGGACTGGCATTTTAGACTACTCACCTGGACCCCAGACTTGGTTTCTGACTTCTGGATTGCTTGCATCTGCTGGATTCTGGAACTTTGTTCTGGTTATTAGGAGTGGTACTTTAGACTACTCTCCTGGACCCGGGACTAAGTTTTTGCATCTCCTGGATTCTGGAACTTTGGTCTGGTTATTAAGATTTGTACATTAGACTAATCTCCTGGACCCCAGACTTGGTTTCTGACTTCCAGATTGCTTGCATCTCCTGGATTCTGGAACCTTGGCCTGGTTATTAGGAGTGGTACTTTAGACTACTCTCCTGGACCTGGGACTTGGTTTCTGACTTCTGGATTGCTTGCGTCTCCTGGTTTCTGGAACCTTGGCTTAGTTATTAGGAGCGGTACTTTATATACTCTCCTGGACCCCAGACTTGGTTTCTGACTTCTGGATTGATTGCATCTCCTGGATTCTGGAACCTTGGCCTGGTTATTAGGAGCGGTACTTTAGACTACTCTCCTGGACCCCGGAGTAGGTTTCTGCCTTCTGGATGGTTTGCATCTCCTGGATTCTGAATCCTTGTCCTGGTTATTAGGAGCGGTACTTTAGACTAGGAGCGGTACTTAAGACTACTCTCCTGGACCCCGGACTTGGTTTCTGCCTTCTGGATTTCTTGCGTCTCCTGGATTCTGGAGCCTTGGTCTGGTTATTAGGAGAGGTACTTTAGACTACTCCCCTGGACCTGGGACTTTGTTTCTGCCTTCTGGATTGCTTGCGTCTTCTGGATTCTGGAACCTTGGCCTGGGCATTAGGAGCGGTACTTCAGACTACTCTCCTGGACCCGGGACTAGGTTTCTGTCTTCTGGATTGCTTGCATCTCCTTGATTCTGGACCCTTGGCCTGGTTATTAGGAGTGGTACTTTAGACTACTCTCCTGGACCTGGTACTAGGTTTCTGCCTTCGGGATTGCTTGCATCTCCTGGATTCTGGAACATTGGCCTGGTTATTAGGAGCAGTATTTTAGACTACTCACCTGGACCCCAGACTTGGTTTCAGACTTCTGGATTGCTTGCATCTCCTGGATTCTGGAACTTGGGTCTGGGTATTAGGAGTGGTACTTTAGACTACTCTCCTGGACCCGGGACTAGGTTTCTGCCTTCTGGATTGTTTGCATCTCCTGAATTCTGGAACTTTTGTCTGGTTATTAGGAGTGGTACTTTAGACTACTCTCCTGGACCCGGGACTAGGTTTCTGCCTTCTGGATTGCTTGCATCTCCTGGATTCTGGAACCTTGGCCTGGTTATTAGGAGCGGTACTTTAGACTACTCTCCTGGACCCAGGACGTTGTTTCTGGCTTCTGGATTGTTTGCAACACCTGGATTCCGGATCCTTGGCCTGGTTATTAGGAGCGGTACTTTAGACTAGGAGTTGTACTTTAGACTACTCTCCTGGACCCCGGACTTGGTTTCTGCCTTCTGGATTGCTTGCGTCTCCTGGATTCTGGAGCCTTGGCCTGGTTATTAGGAATGGTACTTTAGACTACTCTCCTGGACTCCGGATTTGGTGTATGTCTTCTGGATTGCTTGTGTCTCCTGGATTCTGGAACCTTGGCCTGGTTATTAGGAACGGTACTTTAGACTACTCTCCTGGACCTCGGACTTGGTTTCTGACTTCTGGATTGCTTGCGTCTCCTGGTTTCTGGAACCTTCGCTTAGTTATAAGGAGCGGTACTTTAGATACTCTCCTGGACTCCAGACTTGGTTTCTGACTTCTGGATTGCTTGCATCTCCTGGATTCTGGAACCTTGGCCTGGTTATTAGGAGCGGTACTTTAGACTACTCTCCTGGACCCCGGAGTAGGTTTCTGCCTTCTGGATGGTTTGCATCTCCTGGATTCTGAATCCTTGGCCTGGTTATTAGGAGCAGTACTTTAGACTAGGAGCGGTACTTTAGACTACTCTCCTGGACCCCGGACTTGGTTTCTGCCTTCTGGATTTCTTGCGTCTCCTGGATTCTGGAGCCTTGGTCTGGTTATTAGGAGAGGTACTTTAGACTACTCCCCTGGACCTGGGACTTTGTTTCTGCCTTCCGGATTGCTTGCGTCTTCTGGATTCTGGAACCTTGGCCTGGGCATTAGGAGCGGTACTTCAGACCACTCTCCTGGACCTGGGACTATATTTCTGTCTTCTGGATTGCTTGCATCTCCTTGATTCTGGAACCTTGGCCTGGTTATTAGGAGTGGTACTTTAGACTACTCTCCTGGACCTGGTACTAGGTTTCAGCCGTCGGGATTGCTTGCATCTCCTGGATTCTGGAACATCGGCCTCGTTATTAGGAGCGGTATTTTAGACTACTCACCTGGACCCCAGACTTGGTTTCAGACTTCTGGATTGCTTGCATCTCCTGGATTCTGGAACTTGGGTCTGGTTATATGGAGTGGTACTTTAGACTACTCTCCTGGACCCGGGACTAGGTTTCTGCCTTCTGGATTGTTTGCATCTCCTGGATTCTGGAACTTTTGTCTGGTTATTAGGAGTGGTACTTTAGACTACTCTCCTGGACCTGGGACTTGGTTTCTGACTTCTGGATTGCTTGCGTCTCCTGGTTTCTGGAACCTTGGCTTAGTTATTAGGAGCGGTACTTTAGATACTCTCCTGGACCTCAGACTTGGTTTCTGCCGTCTGGATTGCTTGCATCTCCTGGATTCTTGAACTTTGGTCTGGTTATTAGGAGTGGTACTTTAGACTACTCTCCTGGACCCCGCACTAGGTTTCTGCCTTCTGGATTGCTTGCATCTCCTGGATTCTGGAACCTTGTCCTGGTTATTAGGAGTGGTACTTTAGACTACTCTCCTGGACTCCGGATTTGGTGTATGCCTTCTGGATTGCTTGCGTCTCCTGGTTTCTGGAACCTTGGCTTAGTTATTAGGAGCGGTACTTTAGATACTCTCCTGGACCTCAGACTTGGTTTCTGCCTTCTGGATTGCTTGCATCAAATGGATTCTGGAACGTTGGCCTGGTTATTAGGAGTGGCACTTTAGATTACTCTCCTGGACCCCAGACTTGGTTTCTGCCTTATGGATTGCTTGCGTCTCCTGGATTCTGGAGCCTTGGCCTGGTTATTAGGAACGGTACTTTAGACTCCTCTCCTGGACCTCGGACTTGGTTTCTGACTTCTGGATTGCTTGCGTCTCCTGGTTTCTGGAACCTTCGCTTAGTTATAAGGAGCGGTACTTTAGATACTCTCCTGGACTCCAGACTTGGTTTCTGACTTCTGGATTGCTTGCATCTCCTGGATTCTGGAACTTTGGTCTGGTTATTAGGAGTGGTACTTTAGACTACTCTCCTGGACCCCGCACTAGGTTTCTGCCTTCTGGATTGCTTGCATCTCCTGGATTCTGGAACCTTGTCCTGGTTATTAGGAGTGGTACTTTAGACTACTCTCCTGGACTCCGGATTTGGTGTATGCCTTCTGGATTGCTTGCGTCTCCTGGTTTCTGGAACCTTGGCTTAGTTATTAGGAGCGGTACTTTAGATACTCTCCTGGACCTCAGACTTGGTTTCTGCCTTCTGGATTGCTTGCATCAAATGGATTCTGGAACGTTGGCCTGGTTATTAGGAGTGGTACTTTAGACTACTCTCCTGGACCCGGGACTAGGTTTTTGCATCTCCTGGATTCTGGAACTTTGGCGTGGTTATTAGGAGCGGCATTTTAGACTACTCACCTGGACCCCAGACTTGGTTTCTGACTTCTGGATTGCTTGCATCTGCTGGATTCTGGAACTTTGTTCTGGTTATTAGGAGTGGTACTTTAGACTACTCTCCTGGACCCGGGACTAAGTTTTTGCATCTCCTGGATTCTGGAACTTTGGTCTGGTTATTAAGAGTTGTACATTAGACTACTCTCCTGGACCCCAGACTTGGTTTCTGACTTCCAGATTGCTTGCATCTCCTGGATTTTGGAACCTTGGCCTGGTTATTAGGAGTGGTACTTTAGACTACTCTCCTGGACCTGGGACTTGGTTTCTGACTTCTGGATTGCTTGCGTCTCCTGGTTTCTGGAACCTTGGCTTAGTTATTAGGAGCGGTACTTTATATACTCTCCTGGACCCCAGACTTGGTTTCTGACTTCTGGATTGATTGCATCTCCTGGATTCTGGAACCTTGGCCTGGTTATTAGGAGCGGTACTTTAGACTACTCTCCTGGACCCCGGAGTAGGTTTCTGCCTTCTGGATGGTTTGCATCTCCTGGATTCTGAATCCTTGTCCTGGTTATTAGGAGCGGTACTTTAGACTAGGAGCGGTACTTAAGACTACTCTCCTGGACCCCGGACTTGGTTTCTGCCTTCTGGATTTCTTGCGTCTCCTGGATTCTGGAGCCTTGGTCTGGTTATTAGGAGAGGTACTTTAGACTACTCCCCTGGACCTGGGACTTTGTTTCTGCCTTCTGGATTGCTTGCGTCTTCTGGATTCTGGAACCTTGGCCTGGGCATTAGGAGCGGTACTTCAGACTACTCTCCTGGACCCGGGACTAGGTTTCTGTCTTCTGGATTGCTTGCATCTCCTGGATTCTGGAACCTTGGCCTGGTTATTAGGAGCGGTATTTTAGACTACTCACCTGGACCCCAGACTTTGTTTCTGCCTTCTGGATTGCTTGCGTCTTCTGGATTCTGGAACCTTGGTCTGGTTATTAGAAGTGGTACTTTAGACTACTCTCCTGGATCTGGGACTAGGTTTCTGCCTTCGGGATTGCTTGCATCTCCTGGATTCTGGAACCTTGGCCTGGTTATTAGGAGCGGTATTTTAGACTACTCACCTGGACCCCAGACTTGGTTTCTGACTTCTGGATTGCTTGCATCTCCTGAATTCTGGAACCTTGCCCTGGTTATTAGGAGTGGTACTTTAGACTACTCTCCTGGTCCTGGGACTTGATTTCTGAATTCTGGATTGCTTGAGTCTCCTGGTTTCTGGAACCTTGGCTTAGTTATTAGGAGCAGTACTTTAGATACTCTCCTGGACCTCAGACTTGGTTTCTGCCTTCTGGATTGCTTGCGTCTCCTGGATTCTGGAACCTTGGCCTGGTTATTAGGAGTGGTACTTTAGATGCTCTCCTGGACCCTGGACAAGGTTTCTGGCCTCTGAATTGCTTGCGTCTCCTGGTTTCTGGAACCTTGGCCTGGTTATTAGGAGCGGTACTTTAGACTACTCTCCTGGACCCCAGACTTGGTTTCTGACTTCTGGATTGCTTGAATCTCCTGGATTCTGGAACCTTGGCCTGGTTTTTAGGAGCTGTACTTTAGACTACTCTCCTGGACCCCAGAGTAGGTTTCTTCCTTCTGGATTGCTTGCATCTCCTGGATTCTGGAGCCTTGGCCTGGTTATTAGGAGCGGTACTTTAGACTAGGAGCGGTACTTTAGACTACTCTCCTGGTCCCCGGACTTGGTTTCTGCCTTCTGGATTTCTTGCATCTCCTGGATTCTGGAGCCTTGCTCTAGTTATTATGAGCGGTAATTTAGACTACTCCCCTGGACCTGGGACTTTGTTTCTGCCTTCTGGATTGCTTGCATCTCCTGGATTCTGGATCCTTGGCCTGGTTATGAGGAGCGGTACTTTAGACTAGGAGCGGTACTTTAGACTACTCTCCTAGACCCCAGACTTGGTTTCTGCCTTATGGATTGCTTGCATCTCCTGGATTCTGGAACCTTGTCCTGGTTATTAGGAGTGGTACTTTAGACTACTCTCCTGGACCCCGGATTTGGTGTATGCCTTCTGGATTGCTTGCATCTCCTGGTTTCTGCAACCTTGGCTTAGTTATTAGGAGTGGTACTTTAGATACTCTCCTGGACCTCAGACTTGGTTTCTGCCTTCTGGATTGCTTGCATCACCTAGATTCTAGAACGTTGGCCTGGTTATTAGGAGTGGTACTTTGGACTACTCTCCTGGACCCCAGACAGGGTTTCTGCCTTATGGATTGCTTGCGTCTCCTGGATTCTGGAGCCTTGGCCTGGTTATTAGGAGCGGTACTTTAGACTACTCTCCTGGACTCCGGACTTGGTTTATGCCTTCTGGATTGCTTGTGTCTCTTGGATTCTGGAACCTTGGCCTGGTTATTAGGAGCAGTACTTTAAACTACTCACCTGGACCCCAGAAGTGGTTTCTGACTTCTGGATTGCTTGCATCTCCTGGATTCTGGAACTTTGGTCTGGTTATTAGGAGTGGGTCTTTAGACTACTCTCCTGGACCCGGGTCTAGGTTTCTGCCTTCTGGATTGCTTGCATCTCCTGGATTCTGGAACTTTGGTGTGGTTATTAGGAGTGGTACTTTAGACTACTCTCCTGGCCCCCGCACTAGGTTTCTGCCTTCTGGATTGCTTGCATCTCCTGGATTCTGGAACCTTGGCCTGGTTATTAGGAGTGGTACTTTAGACTACTCTCCTGGACCTGGGACTTCGTTTCTGACTTCTGGATTGCTTGCGTCTTCTGGTTTCTGGAACCTTGGCTTAGTTATTAGGAGCGGTACTTTAGATACTCTCCTGGACCTCAGACTTGGTTTCTGTCGTCTGGATTGCTTGCATCTCCTGGATTCTGGAACTTTGGTCTGGTTATTAGGAGTGGTACTTTAGACTACTCTCCTGGACCCCGCACTAGGTTTCTGCCTTCTGGATTGCTTGCATCTCCTGGATTCTGGAACCTTGTCCTGGTTATTAGGAGTGGTACTTTAGACTACTCTCCTGGACTCCGGATTTGGTGTATGCCTTCTGGATTGCTTGCGTCTCCTGGTTTCTGGAACCTTGGCTTAGTTATTAGGAGCGGTACTTTAGATACTCTCCTGGACCTCAGACTTGGTTTCTGCCTTCTGGATTGCTTGCATCAAATGGATTCTGGAACGTTGGCCTGGTTATTAGGAGTGGCACTTTAGATTACTCTCCTGGCCCCCAGACTTGGTTTCTGCCTTCTGGATTGCTTGCGTCTCCTGGATTCTGGACCTTGGTCTGGTTATTAGGAGCAGTACTTTACTCACCTGGACCCCAGACTTGGTTTCTGACTTCTGGATTGCTTGCATCTGCTGGATTCTGGAACTTTGGTCTGGTTATTAGGAGTGGTACTTTAGACTACTCTCCTGGACCCGGGACTAGGTTTTTGCATCTCCTGGATTCTGGAACTTTGGCGTGGTTATTTGGACTGGCATTTTAGACTACTCACCTGGACCCCAGACTTGGTTTCTGACTTCTGGATTGCTTGCATCTGCTGGATTCTGGAACTTTGTTCTGGTTATTAGGAGTGGTACTTTAGACTACTCTCCTGGACCCGGGACTAAGTTTTTGCATCTCCTGGATTCTGGAACTTTGGTCTGGTTATTAAGAGTTGTACATTAGACTACTCTCCTGGACCCCAGACTTGGTTTCTGACTTCCAGATTGCTTGCATCTCCTGGATTCTGGAACCTTGGCCTGGTTATTAGGAGTGGTACTTTAGACTACTCTCCTGGACCTGGGACTTGGTTTCTGACTTCTGGATTGCTTGCGTCTCCTGGTTTCTGGAACCTTGGCTTAGTTATTAGGAGCGGTACTTTATATACTCTCCTGGACCCCAGACTTGGTTTCTGACTTCTGGATTGATTGCATCTCCTGGATTCTGGAACCTTGGCCTGGTTATTAGGAGCGGTACTTTAGACTACTCTCCTGGACCCCGGAGTAGGTTTCTGCCTTCTGGATGGTTTGCATCTCCTGGATTCTGAATCCTTGTCCTGGTTATTAGGAGCGGTACTTTAGACTAGGAGCGGTACTTAAGACTACTCTCCTGGACCCCGGACTTGGTTTCTGCCTTCTGGATTTCTTGCGTCTCCTGGATTCTGGAGCCTTGGTCTGGTTATTAGGAGAGGTACTTTAGACTACTCCCCTGGACCTGGGACTTTGTTTCTGCCTTCTGGATTGCTTGCGTCTTCTGGATTCTGGAACCTTGGCCTGGGCATTAGGAGCGGTACTTCAGACTACTCTCCTGGACCCGGGACTAGGTTTCTGTCTTCTGGATTGCTTGCATCTCCTTGATTCTGGACCCTTGGCCTGGTTATTAGGAGTGGTACTTTAGACTACTCTCCTGGACCTGGTACTAGGTTTCTGCCTTCGGGATTGCTTGCATCTCCTGGATTCTGGAACATTGGCCTGGTTATTAGGAGCGGTATTTTAGACTACTCACCTGGACCCCAGACTTGGTTTCAGACTTCTGGATTGCTTGCATCTCCTGGATTCTGGAACTTGGGTCTGGGTATTAGGAGTGGTACTTTAGACTACTCTCCTGGACCCGGGACTAGGTTTCTGCCTTCTGGATTGTTTGCATCTCCTGAATTCTGGAACTTTTGTCTGGTTATTAGGAGTGGTACTTTAGACTACTCTCCTGGACCCGGGACTAGGTTTCTGCCTTCTGGATTGCTTGCATCTCCTGGATTCTGGAACCTTGGCCTGGTTATTAGGAGCGGTACTTTAGACTACTCTCCTGGACCCAGGACGTTGTTTCTGGCTTCTGGATTGTTTGCAACACCTGGATTCCGGATCCTTGGCCTGGTTATTAGGAGCGGTACTTTAGACTAGGAGTTGTACTTTAGACTACTCTCCTGGACCCCGGACTTGGTTTCTGCCTTCTGGATTGCTTGCGTCTCCTGGATTCTGGAGCCTTGGCCTGGTTATTAGGAATGGTACTTTAGACTACTCTCCTGGACTCCGGATTTGGTGTATGTCTTCTGGATTGCTTGTGTCTCCTGGATTCTGGAACCTTGGCCTGGTTATTAGGAACGGTACTTTAGACTACTCTCCTGGACCTCAGACTTGGTTTCTGACTTCTGGATTGCTTGCGTCTCCTGGTTTCTGGAACCTTCGCTTAGTTATAAGGAGCGGTACTTTAGATACTCTCCTGGACTCCAGACTTGGTTTCTGACTTCTGGATTGCTTGCATCTCCTGGATTCTGGAACCTTGGCCTGGTTATTAGGAGCGGTACTTTAGACTACTCTCCTGGACCCCGGAGTAGGTTTCTGCCTTCTGGATGGTTTGCATCTCCTGGATTCTGAATCCTTGGCCTGGTTATTAGGAGCAGTACTTTAGACTAGGAGCGGTACTTTAGACTACTCTCCTGGACCCCGGACTTGGTTTCTGCCTTCTGGATTTCTTGCGTCTCCTGGATTCTGGAGCCTTGGTCTGGTTATTAGGAGAGGTACTTTAGACTACTCCCCTGGACCTGGGACTTTGTTTCTGCCTTCCGGATTGCTTGCGTCTTCTGGATTCTGGAACCTTGGCCTGGGCATTAGGAGCGGTACTTCAGACCACTCTCCTGGACCTGGGACTATATTTCTGTCTTCTGGATTGCTTGCATCTCCTTGATTCTGGAACCTTGGCCTGGTTATTAGGAGTGGTACTTTAGACTACTCTCCTGGACCTGGTACTAGGTTTCAGCCGTCGGGATTGCTTGCATCTCCTGGATTCTGGAACATCGGCCTCGTTATTAGGAGCGGTATTTTAGACTACTCACCTGGACCCCAGACTTGGTTTCAGACTTCTGGATTGCTTGCATCTCCTGGATTCTGGAACTTGGGTCTGGTTATATGGAGTGGTACTTTAGACTACTCTCCTGGACCCGGGACTAGGTTTCTGCCTTCTGGATTGTTTGCATCTCCTGGATTCTGGAACTTTTGTCTGGTTATTAGGAGTGGTACTTTAGACTACTCTCCTGGACCTGGGACTTGGTTTCTGACTTCTGGATTGCTTGCGTCTCCTGGTTTCTGGAACCTTGGCTTAGTTATTAGGAGCGGTACTTTAGATACTCTCCTGGACCTCAGACTTGGTTTCTGCCGTCTGGATTGCTTGCATCTCCTGGATTCTTGAACTTTGGTCTGGTTATTAGGAGTGGTACTTTAGACTACTCTCCTGGACCCCGCACTAGGTTTCTGCCTTCTGGATTGCTTGCATCTCCTGGATTCTGGAACCTTGTCCTGGTTATTAGGAGTGGTACTTTAGACTACTCTCCTGGACTCCGGATTTGGTGTATGCATTCTGGATTGCTTGCGTCTCCTGGTTTCTGGAACCTTGGCTTAGTTATTAGGAGCGGTACTTTAGATACTCTCCTGGACCTCAGACTTGGTTTCTGCCTTCTGGATTGCTTGCATCAAATGGATTCTGGAACGTTGGCCTGGTTATTAGGAGTGGCACTTTAGATTACTCTCCTGGACCCCAGACTTGGTTTCTGCCTTATGGATTGCTTGCGTCTCCTGGATTCTGGAGCCTTGGCCTGGTTATTAGGAGTGGTACTTTAGACTACTCTCCTGGACTCCGGATTTGGTGTATGCCTTCTGGATTGCTTGTGTCTCCTGGATTCTGGAACCTTGGCCTGGTTATTAGGAACGGTACTTTAGACTACTCTCCTGGACCTCGGACTTGGTTTCTGACTTCTGGATTGCTTGCGTCTCCTGGTTTCTGGAACCTTCGCTTAGTTATAAGGAGCGGTACTTTAGATACTCTCCTGGACTCCAGACTTGGTTTCTGACTTCTGGATTGCTTGCATCTCCTGGATTCTGGAACCTTGGCCTGGTTATTAGGAGCGGTACTTTAGACTACTCTCCTGGACCCCAGAGTAGGTTTCTGCCTTCTGGATGGTTTGCATCTCCTGGATTCTGAATCCTTGGCCTGGTTATTAGGAGCAGTACTTTAGACTAGGAGCGGTACTTTAGACTACTCTCCTGGACCCCGGACTTGGTTTCTGCCTTCTGGATTTCTTGCGTCTCCTGGATTCTGGAGCCTTGGTCTGGTTATTAGGAGAGGTACTTTAGACTACTCCCCTGGACCTGGGACTTTGTTTCTGCCTTCCGGATTGCTTGCGTCTTCTGGATTCTGGAACCTTGGCCTGGGCATTAGGAGCGGTACTTCAGACCACTCTCCTGGACCTGGGACTATATTTCTGTCTTCTGGATTGCTTGCATCTCCTTGATTCTGGAACCTTGGCCTGGTTATTAGGAGTGGTACTTTAGACTACTCTCCTGGACCTGGTACTAGGTTTCAGCCGTCGGGATTGCTTGCATCTCCTGGATTCTGGAACATCGGCCTCGTTATTAGGAGCGGTATTTTAGACTACTCACCTGGACCCCAGGCTTGGTTTCAGACTTCTGGATTGCTTGCATCTCCTGGATTCTGGAACTTGGGTCTGATTATATGGAGTGGTACTTTAGACTACTCTCCTGGACCCGGGACTAGGTTTCTGCCTTCTGGATTGTTTGCATCTCCTGGATTCTGGAACTTTTGTCTGGTTATTAGGAGTGGTACTTTAGACTACTCTCCTGGACCTGGGACTTGGTTTCTGACTTCTGGATTGCTTGCGTCTCCTGGTTTCTGGAACCTTGGCTTAGTTATTAGGAGCGGTACTTTAGATACTCTCCTGGACCTCAGACTTGGTTTCTGCCGTCTGGATTGCTTGCATCTCCTGGATTCTTGAACTTTGGTCTGGTTATTAGGAGTGGTACTTTAGACTACTCTCCTGGACCCCGCACTAGGTTTCTGCCTTCTGGATTGCTTGCATCTCCTGGATTCTGGAACCTTGTCCTGGTTATTAGGAGTGGTACTTTAGACTACTCTCCTGGACTCCGGATTTGGTGTATGCCTTCTGGATTGCTTGCGTCTCCTGGTTTCTGGAACCTTGGCTTAGTTATTAGGAGCGGTACTTTAGATACTCTCCTGGACCTCAGACTTGGTTTCTGACTTCTGGATTGCTTGCATCAAATGGATTCTGGAACGTTGGCCTGGTTATTAGGAGTGGCACTTTAGATTACTCTCCTGGACCCCAGACTTGGTTTCTGCCTTATGGATTGCTTGCGTCTCCTGGATTCTGGAGCCTTGGCCTGGTTATTAGGAGTGGTACTTTAGACTACTCTCCTGGACTCCGGACTTGGTTTATGCCTTCTGGATTGCTTGCGTCTCCTGGATTCTGGACCTTGGTCTGGGTATTAGGAGCAGTACTTTACTCACCTGGACCCCAGACTTGGTTTCTGACTTCTGGATTGCTTGCATCTGCTCGATTCTGGAACTTTGGTCTGGTTATTAGGAGTGGTACTTTAGACTACTCTCCTGGACCCGGGACTAGGTTTTTGCATCTCCTGGATTCTGGAACTTTGGCGTGGTTATTAGGAGCGGCATTTTAGACTACTCACCTGGACCCCAGACTTGGTTTCTGACTTCTGGATTGCTTGCATCTGCTGGATTCTGGAACTTTGTTCTGGTTATTAGGAGTGGTACTTTAGACTACACTCCTGGACCCGGGACTAAGTTTTTGCATCTCCTGGATTCTGGAACTTTGGTCTGGTTATTAAGAGTTGTACATTAGACTACTCTCCTGGACCCCAGACTTGGTTTCTGACTTCTGGATTGCTTGCGTCTCCTGGATTCTGGAACCTTGGCCTGGTTATTAGGAGTGGTACTTTAGACTACTCTCCTGGACCTGGGACTTGGTTTCTGACTTCTGGATTGCTTGCGTCTCCTGGTTTCTGGAACCTTGGCTTAGTTATTAGGAGCGGTACTTTATATACTCTCCTGGACCCCAGACTTGGTTTCTGACTTCTGGATTGATTGCATCTCCTGGATTCTGGAACCTTGGCCTGGTTATTAGGAGCGGTACTTTAGACTACTCTCCTGGACCCCGGAGTAGGTTTCTGCCTTCTGGATGGTTTGCATCTCCTGGATTCTGAATCCTTGGCCTGGTTATTAGGAGCGGTACTTTAGACTAGGAGCGGTACTTAAGACTACTCTCCTGGACCCCGGACTTGGTTTCTGCCTTCTGGATTTCTTGCGTCTCCTGGATTCCGGAGCCTTGGTCTGGTTATTAGGAGAGGTACTTTAGACTACTCCCCTGGACCTGGGACTTTGTTTCTGCCTTCTGGATTGTTAAGACGGATTTCTGAACTCTGTCCTGGTGGAGCAGAAGTTCAGAAGGCCAACCTAATTACTTGGAACAGGGTAACCTCTGGACAAGCCAGACCAATCAAGGTAGCGATCGCGGCGGTCAAGACTAGGTCTCAAGAGGGGTGAGGGTGACTGAAAGCCCGCAATGAGCACACACAGCAAGAGCGCTTACAAACTACTCCAAACAGTTGTTATATCAAAAATAGATACACATTTATTTTAAGGCCTTTAAAACAATGACCGTAGCGAGAAAATCACAATATCACAATATTAAGCCAACACATACCATATCAACACAATATATATACAAATACGACAGTCGCAAGCGTTATATGCACGAAATGTGTAGTCCACCTGAAAGGGAAGGAAAACAGGCAGTGCGATAACGCTTTAGACTCAGTTCGACTTCAGAGGCACCTAACTAGATGGAAGTCCGAGCCCTGCGAAGAGTGGAGCCTTGTGCTCAAAGTACCTGCCACGCTGGTGCCAACGGGCAAAAGGAGAAGCTCTTCGGAGGAAGTCAGGCAGTTCGGGTTAGTGCGCAACAGAAGGAGAACAGGTTCCGCGACTCAAGCGCAGCCTCCACAGCGAGCAGAAGCAGAGCGCGAGTACGGACAAAAGGGTGCTGTTTTACACAGCGGGGAAAAGCAATGGGCTACTGCAGGAGGGCGACCAGATCCTAGCTATACTACTCACCGGTCCCTGATGCAAGCAGACCCAGGCTTCTCCACGTTAGTTTCAGCAGCTGGCAGGTTCAGAAGAGCAGGGAACGCCTCGTAGTCGTGTAGAGCAAAAAGACGTCCCAATCGACGAAACCAGCACAGTTTGTTGCCACAGCAGGACAACGGAGCGGCCGTGTGTATCCGAGCCAAATGTACACTCCTCCCTTCAGACTTGGGAACGCCAAGTGTACGAAGCGTGGGAGAGTGACCAGGACTCGGAATACAACACAACCTGGCGGCGGTTACAGAGCAGGACTCCCTTGTAAGCTGGTCAGTCAACTGGATGGCCCAGAGACACTTCCGAAGGCTTACTTGGCAGGAGATGATGAAGTCGCCGGGAATAGCTGTTCCTGCTATTCCAAAGGTCGAAGCACCAGTACAGGCCTTCTGGTTCGATCAAAGGAGGAAAGGGTTTCACAGGACGACAGCAGTGCAAAGGAGGATTCCTTCAGCGGGTCACCAGCGATTCCTCGGTCCAGCCTCTTGGTTGCAGGATACTTGGCTCCTGTATTCCTTCGTTCGTGAGAACTCAGGAGATCGACATGGTAGTGGTGTTTCCAGCCCCCTCTTATCCACGGTTCCCTTCGCGCCAAAATGGAGGGGAGCCAATGGGAGATCCGCTCATCAACACACACACCATACGCGGACCAATCACGGACCACGGTGGTCCCAGGCATTCACACCACCCTAGACTCTCTGGCACCCAGGATGTGTATTGGGACCAGACATCCCAGCCCACACCCTGGAGGCACACAAACGACATGTAGAAGCCCGCGAAAGCAACCACATTTCGCGGGAAAGTACATGCCCAAATAAGGAAGGCCCCGGGTCGCTCGACCTGGGGAAGGTGAAGGGAGCAAGACGGTCAGTGGACAGGACAAAGGAGCCTCGTGGTCTGGCCATTTTGGGAGCCAGGCCACCATTTTGGGTTCAGTGTGAAAAACGTGCTCAGAACGCCAAAAGGAGCTCAAAATAAACAAAACGATCGCTGCCACCATTCCAGTCCCTGAATGACTTGCACCGATCAAAATACCATCCTAAAAGAGTATCTAGGGCCTGTAGAAGGCTAGAGACCCAAGAGAGCTGTAACTTAGCTTACAGTGCCCTCTTGTGTCATGTTGCGCGAAAGCCGCAACACGATAAAAGAAACTACGGGAAACAGCGTTCCCCGGTACTGACTGTCTTAAGGGCATGTCAGTTTCCCCGTAAGAAAAGGAATGAAAGCCCAGAGGAGTGCGGCAGAAGGCTGCACTTCTCTGGCAAAGTCAAGAACAAGGTGAAAAACAACAGCAAAAAGTTTAGGGGTTGCCACATGGATGGAAAATGACCTACAATTATGAAATCTTTCCTAACACTCGCCCCTCCCAGACTATGGACAGGGGGAACTAATCCACCCCTGGATGAGTCTCTTGTTCAGGTCGGTTAAACATTCTGGACAACCCATCAGCATTGCTATGTTGGACACCTGGCCTATGCTCAATAGTGAAGTCGAAGCCTTGTAGACTTATGGACCACCTAAGCAACTTTGGATTCTCCCCCTTCATGTTCATTAGCCACTTTAACGGCTTATGGTCAGTCTGCACAGTGAAGTGGGTCCCATAGAGGTAGGGCCTCAGCTTCCTTAGGGCCCACACAACAGAGAAACATTCTTTCTCTACCGTGGACCATCTGAGCTCTCTGTCCTTAAGCTGGCGACTAATAAAACCGATAGGGTGTTCCTTACCCTTCTCATCTACTTGTGATAGTACAGCTCCTATCCCAGTGTCAGAGGCGTCCGTCTGCACGATAAAAGGTCTTTGATAATCCGGGGCCCTGAGGACAGGGGCCTGGCACAAGGAGTCTTTTAAGCCATTGAAGGCCTTCTCACACTCGTCGGTCCAAGTTACCTTCTTGGGTTTCTTCGGAGTTGTGAGGGCAGTCAGAGGGGCAGCTATGGTGCCATAGTCTGCCACAAAATTGCGGTAATACCCCGTGAGTCCTAAGAAGGCTCTCACTTGGGTTTGCGTAGTGGGGGTAGGCCAGTCTTGTACTGCTTGTACTTTACTGGGTAGAGGCTGTATCCTCCCTCCACCTACTTCATGTCCAAGGTAAACCACTGAGCCTTGTCCAATCTGGCATTTACTAGCCTTTATGGTCAAGTGGGCTTTCTGAAGAGCCTGGAGCACAATCCCGAGGTGTTTCACATGGTCTTCCCAGGTGGCACTGAAAACTGCTATATCGTCCAGATATGCAAGGCAGAATTCGTCCAACCCATTCAACACATGATTCACAAGCCTCTGGAAAGTGGCAGGTGCATTCTTCAACCCGAACGGCATTACCCGGAATTGGTAAAGGCCGTCTGGAGTAGAAAATGCTGTCTTCTCCTTGGCATGTTCTGCTAAAGCTATTTGCCAATAGCCAGCAGTGAGGTCAAACGTGCTGAGGTACTTGGAGGCACCCAAAGTATCCACCAGCTCATCTGTTCGAGGCAAGGGGTGTGCATCTGTCTTGGTGACAGCATTCAGAGCCCTGTAATCCATGCAGAACCTCAATTCAGAAGTGCCTGCCTTTGGAACCAACACCACTGGGCTGGACCAAGGACTACTAGAGGGTTCAACCACCCCAAGGTCTAACATCTTGTTGACCTCGGTCTTAATATAAGACCGTACTTTGTCTGACATCCTGTATCCCCTACTTTTGGTAGGTACACTGTCTCCTGTGTCAATGTTATGTTTGCACCAAGGTGTCAAACCAGGCGACTGTGAAAACAGGGGGGAAAACTGCCTAAGCAAACTTTTCACCTCAGCCTGCTGATCAGAAGTCAGGTGAGGGGCCACTCGGACACCCTCAAAGGAGCTATCTGAAGGACCGCTTTGGAACAGGTCGGGAAGAGGTTCAGACTCCTCTTCCTCAACGTCTGAAGCCAGTAGCAGTGCTGCGATTTCGACTCTTGGGACGAAAGCCTTCAGCCTATTCACGTGAAACACTTTTGGAGCCTGTCCAGGCCTTCCAAGGTCCACTAAATAGTTAACCTCACCCAGGGGCTCCACCACTGTGTAAGGGCCTGACCATTTGTCCTGTAAAGCGCAAGGCCTTATTGGATTCATGATCAGGACTTGCTGACCAGGTGTAAAGTTGATGAGGGAAGCTTTCTGGTCGTACCAATGTTTCACCAGCGCTTGCCCTGCCTTCAATTTATCACTAGCCAAGCCCATCAGAAGTACCATCCGTTTTCTGAGCCCTAGCACATAATCAACTACATTGGTGGTAACAGGGGGAGTGGGCATCTCCCATCCCTCTTTGACGATGGCTAAGGGTCCCCGTACGGGATGACCGAACAGAAGTTCGAAGGGGCTGAAGCCAACACCCTCCTGTGGTACCTCTCGGTAGGCAAACAGTAAGCATGGTAAAAGAAGATCCCATTTTCTTCTCTGGGGCTCCTCCAGAGCCCCAATCATGCTCTTTAACGTTCTGTTGAAACGTTCCACCAGACCATTGGTCTGGGGGTGGTATGCAGAAGAGAACTTGTAGGTGACCCCACAGTCTTTCCACATAGCCTGCATATACTTCGACATAAAGTTGCTGCCACGATCTGACACAACTTCTTTAGGGAAGCCAACCCTAGTAAATATGCCGAGTAAAGCTTTTGCAACTGACTTGGCAGTTACAGTTTTCAAGGGGATGGCCTCAGGATACCTGGTTGCATGGTCGACCAGCACCAGGATAAACCTATTGCCCGAGGATGTTTGCGGGTCAAGGGGACCAACGATGTCGATCCCTACCCTTTCAAATGGTACCCCCACAACTGGGAGCGGTACCAACGGAGCTTGGATTGTCGCGCCAACCTTACCAGACAACTGGCAGGAGGCACAACTCCTGCAGTGACTTTCTACTTGCACCCCCATCTTGAGCCAGTAGAAGTGCATGGATAACCTTTGCTTGGTCCTCTTCATACCAAGGTGACCAGCAAGGGGAACTTCATGCGCCAACTGCAGGAGGAAGGGCCTAACAGCAAGGGGAACCACCAACCTCCTATGGTCTCCTTCTGTAGACTCTGTGGGCTCACTATACAGGAGTCCACCTTCCCAATAAATCCTATGCTTCCCAGGAGGTTCACCCTCAAGCTGGGAGCAGGCCTGTTTCCTTAGGCCTTCCAGAGATGGGCACTCACGTTGGCCTTTACTGAATTCGTCCCTATCAGGACCTCCTTCAACTAACAAGTCTTTTAGTTCAGGATGATCGTTGGGGTCCAATACTTCAGGCATCGCCACTTCCGCGTCAGGCCCGGGCGATTGACCAACTTCCTCCACCGCAGTGGTAGGCGAGCTCGGGGGAATATTCTCTTTCCCTCGTTTTGACTTGTAGACTCCTTTCGCCTTGGGTTTCCCCTTCGGCTGGGGCGGCGTATTGGACTTGGCCAATGCTGCCCGTGCTTGAGACCGTGTGTAGGGTCTTTCGGCAGTGTCTCCTACGAGCCCTAAAGCTCTGAGATCATTACCCAACAAGACCTTTCCCGGGACGTTTCTCTGAATGCTCACTGGAATCCTGACTGCTGTACCATTTAAAGTAAGATTTACAGGTATTACTGGAAACATACGGAGGGGGCCGTCAGCCAACTTAGTGGGCATCAGAGTAGCTCTGGCAACTTCCTCTGAGTCTACCAAGGTAGAATCCACTACAGTGCGACTGCACCCACTATCCCTAAGAGCTGGAGTATCCACTCCATTGATCAGCACACTGTCTTTAAAGTAGTGCTTGGTATTATCCGGAATCCTAGCATAAGCCTCTGCGACTTTAGGCTCCCAGGAACCCAGGGACACTAAAACTACCTCAGCCTCTATTCCGCTGGGAAATGAGTCTGAGGAGAAGGATGCTCCTGTAATCTCTTCTTCCTCGTAGGAGGAGAAGGCCAGATTAGCGGAGTGGACCCCCAAAGGTCTAACCTTACACCGGGGATCCCCCTTCACATGGTCAGTTGCTCCACAAGAAAAACAAGCCCCAGTGGGTCTGTTTACGTAGGGAGGCTTATTGTAACCAGAGTTCTGTTTCGGAGGCTGACCTCCACTACCCTGTGAGTTCTCTTGTGTCTTACCCTTGTTTTTCTTTTTGTGGCCCTTATGGGAAGAAGATTTAGCAGATTCCCCACCCTCCATATCTTTGGACTTTTTCCCTTCCTCCTGCTTACCAGGATGAGTTTTGTCCTTATGGGACACTCGATGTGACACCCATAAGTCTGCTGCAATGGCCAGCTTCTTAGGATCTATCTCCTTCGAATCGGCCAAATGCTGCTTAAGCTCCGGGGAAGAAGAAGCAAAAATGTGTTCCAGCATGACAAGATTTATCATGCCTTCGAAGGTAGAAACCTTATAACCTTCGACCCAGCCAGTTAAGTTTTTCAAGGATTCAGCGACATAAGATACCCAAGTACCACCTTCCTTTTTCTTATACTCTCGAAAACGCTTTAAATATTGGGCCGGAGTCTTCCCAAACTTTAAAATGAGAGTTTGCTTTAACATTGCGAAATCAGCTCGCTCAGCCTTTGACATTTCCATAATGGCACTACAGCCAGAATGGGGCAGTCTACTGAGCAACCACGCAATCTTATCAGCATTGTCAACTTCTTGAACCTCGCATGCATACTCAAACGCATTCAGCCAGTCCATAATGTCATTCCTTTCTTCATACACACTGAGCAGATCTTTCGGAAACCGTGGATGAGAGGAAGCCCCAGACCCATGTCCAGGACCCTTGGACCCATTTGCAACCCGAAGCTTGGCCAGTTCCAACTGGTGATCCCTGTCTTTTTGTTTTTCTGCCTGTTCGATTTTTAGTTTGGCTATGCTGAATTCAAGCTCCTGCTGCCTAAACCGCAGCTCTTGCTTCTTGAATTCAAGCATAGCCTCCCCATCAGCACTGGCAGAGGAAACATTAGACATCTCGTCCTCCCTGTCCTCGTGGTCGCGATGGATCAGTGCGGCGGCAGAACCGTCGGTTCTACCAGTGAGAGCAGCCCCACCACCTTCCGCACTGTCCTCAGAAGTTATAGCGTCAAGCTGCGCTTCTTGCCACGCCACGATTCTTTGGATCATTTCCAATTTCGTGCCTTGAGAGGAAACACCTCTCTCCGCACACATCTTCTTCAATGTTTCTGATTTGGAAGCATTTAAAGTTAACAAGGTATTTGTTTCCATACTGTTAGATAGGACTATGGCCTTTTTAAAGTTATACTACAACAATTCACTACGTGTACTGGTTGGAATAACCTGAAATGCCTTAGTTCGAGCGCAACACTGGATACCTTCAGTCGTATCCCACCGCTGTACACCAATTTGTTAAGACGGATTTCTGAACTCTGTCCTGGTGGAGCAGAAGTTCAGAAGGCCAACCTAATTACTTGGAACAGGGTAACCTCTGGACAAGCCAGACCAATCAAGGTAGCGATCGCGGCGGTCAAGACTAGGTCTCAAGAGGGGTGAGGGTGACTGAAAGCCCGCAATGAGCACACACAGCAAGAGCGCTTACAAACTACTCCAAACAGTTGTTATATCAAAAATAGATACACATTTATTTTAAGGCCTTTAAAACAATGACCGTAGCGAGAAAATCACAATATCACAATATTAAGCCAACACATACCATATCAACACAATATATATACAAATACGACAGTCGCAAGCGTTATATGCACGAAATGTGTAGTCCACCTGAAAGGGAAGGAAAACAGGCAGTGCGATAACGCTTTAGACTCAGTTCGCCTTCAGAGGCACCTAACTAGATGGAAGTCCGAGCCCTGCGAAGAGTGGAGCCTTGTGCTCAAAGTACCTGCCACGCCGGTGCCAACGGGCAAAAGGAGAAGCTCTTTGGAGGAAGTCAGGCTGTTCGGGTTAGTGCGCAACAGAAGGAGAACAGGTTCCGCGACTCAAGCGCAGCCTCCACAGCGAGCAGAAGCAGAGCGCGAGTACGGACAAAAGGGTGCTGTTTTACACAGCGGGGAAAAGCAATGGGCTACTGCAGGAGGGCGACCAGATCCTAGCTATACTACTCACCGGTCCCCGATGCAAGCAGACCCAGGCTTCTCCACGTTAGTTTCAGCAGCTGGCAGGTTCAGAAGAGCAGGGAACGCCTCGTAGTCGTGTAGAGCAAAAAGACGTCCCAATCGACGAAACCAGCACAGTTTGTTGCCGCAGCAGGACAACGGAGCGGCCGTGTGTATCCGAGCCAAATGTACACTCCTCCCTTCAGACTTGGGAACGCCAAGTGTACGAAGCGTGGGAGAGTGACCAGGACTCGGAATACAACACAACCTGGTGGCGGTTACAGAGCAGGACTCCCTTGTAAGCTGGTCAGTCAACTGGATGGCCCAGAGACACTTCCGAAGGCTTACTTGGCAGGAGATGATGAAGTCGCCGGGAATAGCTGTTCCTGCTATTCCAAAGGTCGAAGCACCAGTACAGGCCTTCTGGTTCGATCAAAGGAGGAAAGGGTTTCACAGGACGACAGCAGTGCAAAGGAGGATTCCTTCAGCGGGTCACCAGCGATTCCTCGGTCCAGCCTCTTGGTTGCAGGATACTTGGCTCCTGTATTCCTTTGTTCGTGAGAACTCAGGAGATCGACATGGTAGTGGTGTTTCCAGCCCCCTCTTATCCACGGTTCCCTTCGCGCCAAAACGGAGGGGAGCCAATGGGAGATCCGCTCATCAACACACACACCATACGCGGACCAATCACGGACCACGGTGGTCCCAGGCATTCACACCACCCTAGACTCTCTGGCACCCAGGATGTGTATTGGGACCAGACATCCCAGCCCACACCCTGGAGGCACACAAACGACATGTAGAAGCCCGCGAAAGCAACCACGTTTCGCGGGAAAGTACATGCCCAAATAAGGAAGGCCCCGGGTCGCTCGACCTGGGGAAGGTGAAGGGAGCAAGACGGTCAGTGGACAGGACAAAGGAGCCTCGTGGTCTGGCCATTTTGGGAGCCAGGCCACCATTTTGGGTTCAGTGCGAAAAACGTGCTCAGAACTCCTAAAGGAGCTCAAAATAAACAAAACGATCGCTGCCACCATTCCAGTCCCTGAATGACTTGCACCGATCAAAATACCATCCTAAAAGAGTATCTAGGGCCTGTAGAAGGCTAGAGACCCAAGAGAGCTGTAACTTAGCTTACAGTGCCCTCTTGTGTCATGTTGCGCCAAAGCCGCAACACGATAAAAGAAACTACGGGAAACAGCGTTCCCCGGTACTGACTGTCTTAAGGGCATGTCAGTTTCCCCGTAAGAAAAGGAGCGAAAGCCCAGAGGAGTGCGGCAGAAGGCTGCACTTCTCTGGCAAAGTCAAGAACAAGGTGAAAAACAACAGCAAAAAGTTTAGGGGTTGCCACATGGAAGGAAAATTACCTACAATTATGAAATCTTTCCTAACATGGATTGCTTGCGTCTTCTGGATTCTGGAACCTTGGCCTGGACATTAGGAGCGGTACTTCAGACTACTCTCCTGGACCCGGGACTAGGTTTCTGTCTTCTGGATTGCTTGCATCTCCTTGATTCTGGACCCTTGGCCTGGTTATTAGGAGTGGTACTTTAGACTACTCTCCTGGACCTGGTACTAGGTTTCTGCCTTCGGGATTGCTTGCATCTCCTGGATTCTGGAACATTGGCCTGGTTATTAGGAGCGGTATTTTAGACTACTCACCTGGACCCCAGACTTGGTTTCAGACTTCTGGATTGCTTGCATCTCCTGGATTCTGGAACTTGGGTCTGGTTATTAGGAGTGGTACTTTAGACTACTCTCCTGGACCCGGGACTAGGTTTCTGCCTTCTGGATTGTTTGCATCTCCTGAATTCTGGAACTTTTGTCTGGTTATTAGGAGTGGTACTTTAGACTACTCTCCTGGACCCGGGACTAGGTTTCTGCCTTCTGGATTGCTTGCATCTCCTGGATTCTGGAACCTTGGCCTGGTTATTAGGAGCGGTACTTTAGACTACTCTCCTGGACCCAGGACGTTGTTTCTGGCTTCTGGCTTGTTTGCAACACCTGGATTCTGGATCCTTGGCCTGGTTATTAGGAGCGGTACTTTAGACTAGGAGTTGTACTTTAGACTACTCTCCTGGACCCCGGACTTGGTTTCTGCCTTCTGGATTGCTTGCGTCTCCTGGATTCTGGAGCCTTGGCCTGGTTATTAGGAATGGTACTTTAGACTACTCTCCTGGACTCCGGATTTGGTGTATGCCTTCTGGATTGCTTGTGTCTCCTGGATTCTGGAACCTTGGCCTGGTTATTAGGAACGGTACTTTAGACTACTCTCCTGGACCTCGGACTTGGTTTCTGACTTCTGGATTGCTTGCGTCTCCTGGTTTCTAGAACCTTCGCTTAGTTATAAGGAGCGGTACTTTAGATACTCTCCTGGACTCCAGACTTGGTTTCTGACTTCTGGATTGCTTGCATCTCCTGGATTCTGGAACCTTGGCCTGGTTATTAGGAGCGGTACTTTAGACTACTCTCATGGACCCCGGAGTAGGTTTCTGCCTTCTGGATGGTTTGCATCTCCTGGATTCTGAATCCTTGGCCTGGTTATTAGGAGCAGTACTTTAGACTGGGAGCGGTACTTTAGACTACTCTCCTGGACCCCGGACTTGGTTTCTGCCTTCTGGATTTCTTGCGTCTCCTGGATTCTGGAGCCTTGGTCTGGTTATTAGGAGAGGTACTTTAGACTACTCCCCTGGACCTGGGACTTTGTTTCTGCCTTCCGGATTGCTTGCGTCTTCTGGATTCTGGAACCTTGGCCTGGGCATTAGGAGCGGTACTTCAGACCACTCTCCTGGACCTGGGACTATATTTCTGTCTTCTGGATTGCTTGCATCTCCTTGATTCTGGAACCTTGGCCTGGTTATTAGGAGTGGTACTTTAGACTACTCTCCTGGACCTGGTACTAGGTTTCAGCCGTCGGGATTGCTTGCATCTCCTGGATTCTGGAACATCGGCCTCGTTATTAGGAGCGGTATTTTAGACTACTCACCTGGACCCCAGACTTGGTTTCAGACTTCTGGATTGCTTGCATCTCCTGGATTCTGGAACTTGGGTCTGGTTATTAGGAGTGGTACTTTAGACTACTCTCCTGGACCCGGGACTAGGTTTCTGCCTTCTGGATTGTTTGCATCTCCTGGATTCTGGAACTTTTGTCTGGTTATTAGGAGTGGTACTTTAGACTACTCTCCTGGACCCGGGACTAGGTTTCTGCCTTCTGGATTGCTTGCATCTCCTGGATTCTGGAACCTTGGCCTGGTTATTAGGAGCAGTACTTTAGACTACTCTCCTGGACCCAGGACGTTGTTTCTGGCTTCTGGATTGTTTGCATCACCTGGATTCTGGATCCTTGGCCTGGTTATTAGGAGCGGTACTTTAGACTAAGAGTGCTACTTTAGACTACTCTCCTGGACCCCGGACTTGGTTTCTGCCTTCTGGATTGCTTGCGTCTCCTGGATTCTGGAGCCTTGGCCTGGTTATTAGGAATGGTACTTTAGACTACTCTCCTGGACTCCGGATTTGGTGTATGCCTTCTGGATTGCTTGTGTCTCCTGGATTCTGGAACCTTGGCCTGGTTATTAGGAACGGTACTTTAGACTACTCTCCTGGACCTCAGACTTAGTTTCTGACTTCTGGATTGCTTGCGTCTCCTGGTTTCTGGAACCTTGGCTTAGTTATTAGGAGCGTTACTTTAGACTACTCTGCTGGACCCCGGACTAGGTTTCTGCCTTCTGGATTGCTTGTGTCTCCTGGATTCTGGAACCTTGGCCTGGTTATTAGGAGTTGTACATTAGACTACTCTCCTGGACCCCAGACTTGGTTTCTGGCTTCTGGATTGCTTGCGTCTCCTGGTTTCTGGAACCTTGGCTTAGTTATTAGGAGCAGTACTTTAGATACTCTTCTGGACCTCAGACTTGGTTTCTGCCTTCTGGATTGCTTGCGTCTCCTGGATTCTGGAACCTTGGCCTGGTTATTAGGAGTGGTACTTTAGATACTCTCCTGGACCCTGGACTAGGTTTCTGGCCTCTGAATTGCTTGTGTCTCCTGGTTTCTGGAACCTAGGACTGGTTATTAGGAGCGGTACATTAGACTACTCTCCTGGACCCCAGACTTGGTTTCTGACTTCTGGATTGGTTGCATCTCCTGGATTCTGGAACCTTGGCCTGGTTATTAGGAGCTGTACTTTAGACTACTCTCCTGGACCCCAGAGTAGGTTTCTGCCTTCTGGATTGCTTGCATCTCCTGGATTCTGGAGCTTTGGCCTGGTTATTAGGAGTGGTACTTTAGACTAGGAGCGGTACTTTAGACTACTCTCCTGGTCCCCAGACTTGGTTTCTGCCTTCTGGATTTCTTGCGTCACCTGGATTCTGGAGCCTTGGTCTGGTTATTATGAGCGGTAATTTAGACTACTCCCCTGGACCTTGGACTTTGTTTCTGCCTTCTGGATTGCTTGCATCTCCTGGATTCTGGATCATTGGCCTGGTTATGAGGAGCGGTACTTTAGACTAGGAGCAGTACTTTAGACTACTCTCCTGGACCCCGGACTTTGTTTCTGCCTTATGGATTGCTTGCATTTCCTGGATTCTGGAACCTTGTCCTGGTTATTAGGAGTGGTACTTTAGACTACTCTCCTGGACTCCGGATTTGGTGTATGCCTTCTGGATTGCTTGCGTCTCCTGGTTTCTGGAACCTTGGCTTAGTTATTAGGAGTGGTACTTTAGATACTCTCCTGGACCTCAGACTTGGTTTCTGCCTTCTTGATTGCTTGCATCACCTAGATTCTGGAACGTTGGCCTGGTTATTAGGAGTGGTACTTTGGACTACTCTCCTGGACCACAGACTTGGTTTCTGCCTTATGGATTGCTTGCGTCTCCTGGATTCTGGAGCCTTGGCCTGGTTATTAGGAGCGGTACTTTAGACTACTCTCCTGGACTCCGGACTTGGTTCATGCCTTCTGGATTGTGTGTGTCTCCTGGATTCTGGAACCTTGGCCTGGTTATTAGGAGCGGTACTTTAAACTACTCACCTGGACCCCAGACTTGGTTTCTGACTTCTGGATTGCTTGCATCGCCTGGATTCTGGAACTTTGGTCTGGTTATTTGGAGTGGTACTTTAGACTACTCTCCTGGACCCCGGACTAGGTTTCTGCCTTCTGGATTGCTTGCATCTCCTGGATTCTGGAACCTTGTCCTGGTTATTAGGAGTGGTACTTTAGACTACTCTCCTGGACTCCGGATTTGGTGTATGCCTTCTGGATTGCTTGCGTCTCCTGGTTTCTGGAACCTTGGCTTAGTTATTAGGAGCGGTACTTTAGATACTCTCCTGGATCTCAGACTTGGTTTCTGCCTTCTGGATTGCTTGCATCTCCTGGATTCTGGAACGTTGGCCTGGTTATTAGGAATGGTACTTTAGATTACTCTCCTGGACCCCAGACTTGGTTTCTGCCTCATGGATTGCTTGCATCTCCTGGATTCTGGAGCCTTGGCCTGGTTATTAGGAGTGGTACTTTAGACTACTCTCCTGGACCCCGGACTAGGTTTCTGCCTTCTGGATTGCTTGCATCTCCTGGATTCTGGAACCTTGTCCTGGTTATTAGGAGTGGTACTTTAGACTACTCTCCTGGACTCCGGATTTGGTGTATGCCTTCTGGATTGCTTGCGTCTCCTGGTTTCTGGAACCTTGTCTTAGTTATTAGGAGCGGTACTTTAGATACTCTCCTGGACCTCAGACTTGGTTTCTGCCTTCTGGATTGCTTGCATCTCCTGGATTCTGGAACGTTGGCCTGGGTATTAGGAATGGTACTTTAGATTACTCTCCTGGACCCCAGACTTGGTTTCTGCCTTATGGATTGTTTGCATCTCCTGGATTCTGGAGCCTTGGCCTGGTTATTAGGAGTGGTACTTTAGACAACTCTCCTGGACCCGGGACTAGGTATTTGCATCTCCTGGTTTCTGGAACTTTGGCGTGGTTATTAGGAGCGGCACTTTAGACTACTCTCCTGGACTCCGGACTTGGTTTCTGCCTTCTGGATTGCTTGCGTCTCCTGGATTCTGAAGCCTTGGTCTGGTTATTAGGAGCGGTACTTTAGACTACTCACCTGGACCCCAGACTTGGTTTCTGCCTTCTGGATTGCTTGGGTCTCCTGGTTTCTGGAACCTTGGCCTGGTTATTAGGAGCTGTACTTTAGACTACTCTCCTGGACCCCGGAGTAGGTTTCTGCCTTCTGGATGGCTTGCATCTCCTGGATTCTGAATCCTTGGCCTGGTTATTAGAAGCGTTACTTTATACTACTCTCCTGGACCTGGGACTTGTTTTCTGCCTTCTTTGCTTGAGTCTCCTGCATTCTGGAGCCTTGGCCTGGTTATTAGGAGTGGTACTTCAGACTACTCTCCTGGACCGGGACTAGGTTTCTGTCTTCTGGATTGCTTGCATCTCCTTGATTCTGGAACCCTGGCCTGGTTATTAGGAGTGGTACTTTAGACTACTCTCCTGGACCTGGGACTAGGTTTCTGCCTTCGGGATTGCTTGCATCTCCTGGATTCTGGAACCTTGGCCTGGTGATTAGGAGCGGTACTTTAGACTACTCATCTGGACCCCAGACTTGGTTTCTGACTTCTGGATTGCTTGCATCTCCTGGATTCTGGAACTTGGGTCTGGTTATTAGGAGTGGTACTTCAGACTACTCTCCTGGACCCGGGACTAGGTTTCTACCTTCTGGATTGTTTGCATCTCCTGGATTCTGGAACTTTTGTCTGGTTATTAGGAGTGGTACTTTAGACTACTCTCCTGGACCCGGGACTAGGTTTCTGCCTTCTTGATTGCTTGCATCTCCTGGATTCTGGAATCTTGGCCTGGTTATTAGGAGCGGTACTTTAGACTACTCTCCTGACCCAGGACGTTGTTTCTGGCTTCTGGATTGTTTGCATCACCTGGATTCTGGATCCTTGGCCTGGTTATTAGGAGCGGTACTTTAGACTAGGAGTGGTACTTTAGACTACTCTCCTGGACCCCGGACTTGGTTTCTGCCTTCTGGATTGCATGCGTCTCCTGGATTCTGGAACCTTGACCTTGTTATTAGGAACGGTACTTTAGACTACTCTCCTGGACCTCGGACTTAGTTTCTGACTTCTGGATTGCTTGCGTCTCCTGGTTTCTGGAGCCTTGGCTTAGTTATTAGGAGCGGTACTTTAGACTACTCTGCTGGACCCCGGACTAGGTTTCTGCCTTCTGGATTGCTTGTGTCTCTTGGATTCTGGAACCTTGGCCTGGTTATTAGGAGTTGTACATTAGACTACTCTCCTGGACCCCAGACTTGGTTTCTGACTTCTGGATTGCTTGCATCTCCTGGATTCTGGAACCTTGGCCTGGTTATTAGGAGTGGTACTTTAGCCTACTCTCCTGGACCTGGGACTTGGTTTCTGACTTCTGGATTGCTTGCGTCTCATGGTTTCTGGAACCTTGGCTTAGTTATTAGGAGCAGTACTTTAGATACTCTCCTGGACCTCAGACTTGGTTTCTGCCTTCTGGATTGCTTGCGTCTCCTGGATTCTGGAACCTTGGCCTGGTTATTAGGAGTGGTACTTTAGATACTCTCCTGGACCCTGGACTAGGTTTCTGGCCTCTGAATTGCTTGCGTCTCCTTGTTTCTGGAACCTTGGCCTGGTTATTAGGAGCGGTACTTTAGACTACTCTCCTGGACCCCAGAGTAGGTTTCTGCCTTCTGGATTGCTTGCATCTCCTGGATTCTGGAGCCTTGGCCTGGTTATTACGAGCGGTACTTTAGACTAGGAGCGGTACTTTAGACTACTCTCCTGGTCCCCGGACTTGTTTTCTGCCTTCTGGATTTCTTGCGTCTCCTGGATTCTGGAGCCTTGGTCTGGTTATTATGAGCGGTAATTTAGACTACTCCCCTGGACCTGGGACTTTGTTTCTGCCTTCTGGATTGCTTGCATCTCCTGGATTCTGGATCCTTGGCCTGGTTATGAGGAGCGGTACTTTAGACTAGGAGCGGTATTTTAGACTACTCTCCTGGACCCCGGACTTGGTTTCTGCCTTATGGATTGCTTGCACCTCCTTGATTCTGGAACCCTGGCCTGGTTATTAGGAGTGGTACTTTAGACTACTCTCCTGGAGCTGGGACTAGGTTTCTGCCTTCGGGATTGCTTGCATCTCCTGGATTCTGGAACCTTGGCCTGGTGATTAGGAGCGGTATTTTAGACTACTCACCTGGACCCCAGACTTGGTATCTGACTTCTGGATTGCTTGCATCTCCTGGATTCTGGAACTTGGGTCTGGTTATTAGGAGTGGTACTTCAGACTACTCTCCTGGACCCGGGACTAGGTTTCTGCCTTCTGGATTGTTTGCATCTCCTGGATTCTGGAACTTTTGTCTGGTTATTAGGAGTGGTACTTTAGACTACTCTCCTGGACCCGGGACTAGGTTTCTGCCTTCTGGATTGCTTGCATCTCCTGGATTCTGGAACCTTGGCCTGGTTATTAGGAGCGGTACTTTAGACTACTCTCCTGGACCCAGGACGTTGTTTCTGGCTTCTGGATTGTTTGCATCACCTGGATTCTGGATCCTTGGCCTGGTTATAAGGAGCAGTACTTTAGACTAGGAGTGGTACTTTAGACTACTCTCCTGGACCCCGGACTTGGTTTCTGCCTTCTGGATTGCTTGCGTCTCCTGGATTCTGGAGCCTTGGCCTGGTTATTAGGAACGGTACTTTAGACTACTCTCCTGGACCTCGGACTTAGTTTCTGACTTCTGGATTGCTTGCGTCTCCTGGTTTCTGGAACCTTGGCTTAGTTATTAGGAGCGGTACTTTAGAGTACTCTGCTGGACCCCGGACTTGGTTTCTGCCTTCTGGATTGCATGCGTCTCCTGGATTCTGGAACCTTGACCTTGTTATTAGGAACGGTACTTTAGACTACTCTCCTGGACCTCGGACTTAGTTTCTGACTTCTGGATTGCTTGCGTCTCCTGGTTTCTGGAGCCTTGGCTTAGTTATTAGGAGCGGTACTTTAGACTACTCTGCTGGACCCCGGACTAGGTTTCTGCCTTCTGGATTGCTTGTGTCTCTTGGATTCTGGAACCTTGGCCTGGTTATTAGGAGTTGTACATTAGACTACTCTCCTGGACCCCAGACTTGGTTTCTGACTTCTGGATTGCTTGCATCTCCTGGATTCTGGAACCTTGGCCTGGTTATTAGGAGTGGTACTTTAGCCTACTCTCCTGGACCTGGGACTTGGTTTCTGACTTCTGGATTGCTTGCGTCTCATGGTTTCTGGAACCTTGGCTTAGTTATTAGGAGCAGTACTTTAGATACTCTCCTGGACCTCAGACTTGGTTTCTGCCTTCTGGATTGCTTGCGTCTCCTGGATTCTGGAACCTTGGCCTGGTTATTAGGAGTGGTACTTTAGATACTCTCCTGGACCCTGGACTAGGTTTCTGGCCTCTGAATTGCTTGCGTCTCCTTGTTTCTGGAACCTTGGCCTGGTTATTAGGAGCGGTACTTTAGACTACTCTCCTGGACCCCAGAGTAGGTTTCTGCCTTCTGGATTGCTTGCATCTCCTGGATTCTGGAGCCTTGGCCTGGTTATTACGAGCGGTACTTTAGACTAGGAGCGGTACTTTAGACTACTCTCCTGGTCCCCGGACTTGTTTTCTGCCTTCTGGATTTCTTGCGTCTCCTGGATTCTGGAGCCTTGGTCTGGTTATTATGAGCGGTAATTTAGACTACTCCCCTGGACCTGGGAATTTGTTTCTGCCTTCTGGATTGCTTGCATCTCCTGGATTCTGGATCCTTGGCCTGGTTATGAGGAGCGGTACTTTAGACTAGGAGCGGTATTTTAGACTACTCTCCTGGACCCCGGACTTGGTTTCTGCCTTATGGATTGCTTGCACCTCCTTGATTCTGGAACCCTGGCCTGGTTATTAGGAGTGGTACTTTAGACTACTCTCCTGGAGCTGGGACTAGGTTTCTGCCTTCGGGATTGCTTGCATCTCCTGGATTCTGGAACCTTGGCCTGGTGATTAGGAGCGGTATTTTAGACTATTCACCTGGACCCCAGACTTGGTATCTGACTTCTGGATTGCTTGCATCTCCTGGATTCTGGAACTTGGGTCTGGTTATTAGGAGTGGTACTTCAGACTACTCTCCTGGACCCGGGACTAGGTTTCTGCCTTCTGGATTGTTTGCATCTCCTGGATTCTGGAACTTTTGTCTGGTTATTAGGAGTGGTACTTTAGACTACTCTCCTGGACCCGGGACTAGGTTTCTGCCTTCTGGATTGCTTGCATCTCCTGGATTCTGGAACCTTGGCCTGGTTATTAGGAGCGGTACCTTAGACTACTCTCCTGGACCCAGGACGTTGTTTCTGGCTTCTGGATTGTTTGCATCACCTGGATTCTGGATCCTTGGCCTGGTTATAAGGAGCAGTACTTTAGACTAGGAGTGGTACTTTAGACTACTCTCCTGGACCCCGGACTTGGTTTCTGCCTTCTGGATTGCTTGCGTCTCCTGGATTCTGGAGCCTTGGCCTGGTTATTAGGAGTGTTACTTTAGACTACTCTCCTGGACTCCGGATTTGGTTTATGCCTTCTGGATTGCTTGTGTCTCCTGGATTCTGGAACCTTGGCCTGGTTATTAGGAACGGTACTTTAGAGTACTCTGCTGGACCCCGGACTAGGTTTCTGACTTCTGGATTGCTTGCGTCTCCTGGTTTCTGGAACCTTGGCTTAGTTATTAGGAGCGGTACTTTAGAGTACTCTGCTGGACCCCGGACTAGGTTTCTGCCTTCTGGATTGCTTGTGTCTCTTGGATTCTGGAACCTTGGCCTGGTTATTAGGAGTTGTACATTAGACTACTCTCCTGGACCCCAGACTTGGTTTCTGACTTCTGGATTGCTTGCATCTCCTGGATTCTGGAACCTTGGCCTGGTTATTAGGAGTGGTACTTTAGCCTACTCTCCTGGACCTGGGACTTGGTTTCTGACTTCTGGATTGCTTGCGTCTCCTGGTTTCTGGAACCTTGGCTTAGTTATTAGGAGCAGTACTTTAGATACTCTCCTGGACCTCAGACTTGGTTTCTGCCTTCTGGATTGCTTGCGTCTCCTGGATTCTGGAACCTTGGCCTGGTTATTAGGAGTGGTACTTTAGAAACTCTCCTGGACCCTGCACTAGGTTTCTGGCCTCTGAATTGCTTGCGTCTCCTTGTTTCTGGAACCTTGGCCTGGTTATTAGGAGCGGTAATTTAGACTACTCCCCTGGACCTGGGACTTTGTTTCTGCCTTCTGGATTGCTTGTGTCTCTTGGATTCTGGAACCTTGGCCTGGTTATTAGGAGTTGTACATTAGACTACTCTCCTGGACCCCAGACTTGGTTTCTGACTTCTGGATTGCTTGCATCTCCTGGATTCTGGAACCTTGGCCTGGTTATTAGGAGTGGTACTTTAGCCTACTCTCCTGGACCTGGGACTTGGTTTCTGACTTCTGGATTGCTTGCGTCTCATGGTTTCTGGAACCTTGGCTTAGTTATTAGGAGCAGTACTTTAGATACTCTCCTGGACCTCAGACTTGGTTTCTGCCTTCTGGATTGCTTGCGTCTCCTGGATTCTGGAACCTTGGCCTGGTTATTAGGAGTGGTACTTTAGATACTCTCCTGGACCCTGGACTAGGTTTCTGGCCTCTGAATTGCTTGCGTCTCCTTGTTTCTGGAACCTTGGCCTGGTTATTAGGAGCGGTACTTTAGACTACTCTCCTGGACCCCAGAGTAGGTTTCTGCCTTCTGGATTGCTTGCATCTCCTGGATTCTGGAGCCTTGGCCTGGTTATTACGAGCGGTACTTTAGACTAGGAGCGCTACTTTAGACTACTCTCCTGGTCCCCGGACTTGTTTTCTGCCTTCTGGATTTCTTGCGTCTCCTGGATTCTGGAGCCTTGGTCTGGTTATTATGAGCGGTAATTTAGACTACTCCCCTGGACCTGGGACTTTGTTTCTGCCTTCTGGATTGCTTGCATCTCCTGGATTCTGGATCCTTGGCCTGGTTATGAGGAGCGGTACTTTAGACTAGGAGCGGTATTTTAGACTACTCTCCTGGACCCCGGACTTGGTTTCTGCCTTATGGATTGCTTGCACCTCCTTGATTCTGGAACCCTGGCCTGGTTATTAGGAGTGGTACTTTAGACTACTCTCCTGGAGCTGGGACTAGGTTTCTGCCTTCGGGATTGCTTGCATCTCCTGGATTCTGGAACCTTGGCCTGGTGATTAGGAGCGGTATTTTAGACTACTCACCTGGACCCCAGACTTGGTATCTGACTTCTGGATTGCTTGCATCTCCTGGATTCTGGAACTTGGGTCTGGTTATTAGGAGTGTTACTTTAGACTACTCTCCTGGACCCGGGACTAGGTTTCTGCCTTCTGGATTGTTTGCATCTCCTGGATTCTGGAACTTTTGTCTGGTTATTAGGAGTGGTACTTTAGACTACTCTCCTGGACCCGGGACTAGGTTTCTGCCTTCTGGATTGCTTGCATCTCCTGGATTCTGGAACCTTGGCCTGGTTATTAGGAGCGGTACTTTAGACTACTCTCCTGGACCCAGGACGTTGTTTCTGGCTTCTGGATTGTTTGCATCACCTGGATTCTGGATCCTTGGCCTGGTTATTAGGAGCAGTACTTTAGACTAGGAGTGGTACTTTAGACTACTCTCCTGGACCCCGGACTTGGTTTCTGCCTTCTGGATTGCTTGCGTCTCCTGGATTCTGGAGCCTTGACCTGGTTATTAGGAGTGTTACTTTAGACTACTCTCCTGGACTCCGGATTTGGTTTATGCCTTCTGGATTGCTTGTGTCTCCTGGATTCTGGAACCTTGGCCTGGTTATTAGGAACGGTACTTTAGACTACTCTCCTGGACCTCGGACTTAGTTTCTGACTTCTGGATTGCTTGCGTCTCCTGGTTTCTGGAACCTTGGCTTAGTTATTAGGAGCGGTACTTTAGACTACTCTGCTGGACCCCGGACTAGGTTTCTGCCTTCTGGATTGCTTGTGTCTCTTGGATTCTGGAACCTTGGCCTGGTTATTAGGAGTTGTACATTAGACTACTCTCCTGGACCCCAGACTTGGTTTCTGACTTCTGGATTGCTTGCATCTCCTGGATTCTGGAACCTTGGCCTGGTTATTAGGAGTGGTACTTTAGCCTACTCTCCTGGACCTGGGACTTGGTTTCTGACTTCTGGATTGCTTGCGTCTCCTGGTTTCTGGAACCTTGGCTTAGTTATTAGGAGCAGTACTTTAGATACTCTCCTGGACCTCAGACTTGGTTTCTGCCTTCTGGATTGCTTGCGTCTCCTGGATTCTGGAACCTTGGCCTGGTTATTAGGAGTGGTACTTTAGATACTCTCCTGGACCCTGCACTAGGTTTCTGGCCTCTGAATTGCTTGCGTCTCCTTGTTTCTGGAACCTTGGCCTGGTTATTAGGAGCGGTAATTTAGACTACTCCCCTGGACCTGGGACTTTGTTTCTGCCTTCTGGATTGCTTGCATCTCCTGGATTCTGGATCCTTGGCCTGGTTATGAGGAGCAGTACTTTAGAATAGGAGCGGTACTTTAGACTACTCTCCTGGACCCCGGACTTGGTTTCTGCCTTATGGATTGCTTGGATCTCCTGGATTCTGGAACCTTGTCCTGGTTTTAGGAGTGGTACTTTAGAACACTCTCCTGGACTCCGGATTTGGTGTATGCCTTCTGGATTGCTTGCGTCTCCTGGTTTCTGGAACCTTGGCTTAGTTATTAGGAGTGGTACTTTAGATACTCTCCTGGACCTCAGACTTGGTTTCTGCCTTCTGGATTGCTTGCATCATCTAGATTCTGGAACGTTGGCCTGGTTATTAGGAGTGGTACTTTGGACTGCTCTCCTGGACCCCAGACTTGGTTTCTGCCTTATGGATTGCTTGCGTCTCCTGGATTCTGGAGCCTTGGCCTGGTTATTAGGAGCGGTACTTTAGACTACTCTCCTGGACTCCGGACTTGGTTCATGCCTTCTGGAATGCTTGTGTCTCCTGGATTCTGGAACCTTGGCCTGGTTATTAGGAGCGGTACTTTAAACTACTCACCTGGACCCCAGACTTGGTTTCTGACTTCTGGATTGCTTGCATCTCCTCGATTCTGGAACTTTGGTCTGGTTATTAGGAGTGGGTCTTTAGACTACTCTCCTGGACCCGGGACTAGGTTTCTGCCTTCTGGATTGCTTGCATCTCCTGGATTCTGGAACTTTGGTCTGGTTATTAGGAGTGGTACTTTAGACTACTCTCCAGGACACCGGACTAGGTTTCTGCCTTCTGGATTGCTTGCATCTCCTGGATTCTGGAACCTTGTCCTGGTTATTAGGAGTGGTACTTTAGACTACTCTCCTGGACACCGGACTAGGTTTCTGCCTTCTGGATTGCTTGCATCTCCTGGATTCTGGAACCTTGGCCTGGTTATTAGGAGCGGTACTTTAGACTACTCTCCTGGACCCAGGACGTTGTTTCTGGCTTCTGGATTGTTTGCATCACCTGGATTCTGGATCCTTGGCCTGGTTATTAGGAGCGGTACTTTAGACTAGGAGTGGTAATTTAGACTACTCTCCTGGACCCCGGACTTGGTGTATGCCTTCTGGATTGCTTGTGTCTCCTGGATTCTGGAACCTTGGCCTGGTTATTAGGAACAGTACTTTAGACTACTTTCCTGGACCTCGGACTTAGTTTCTGACTTCTGGATTGCTTGCGTCTCCTGGTTTCTGGAACCTTGGCTTAGTTATTAGGAGCGTTACTTTAGACTACTTTGCTGGACCCCGGACTAGGTTTCTGCCTTCTGGATTTCTTGTGTCTCCTGGATTCTGGAGCCTTGGCCTGGTCATTAGGAGTGGTACTTTAGACTACTCTCCTGGACTCCGGATTTGGTGTATGCCTTCTGGATTGCTTGCGTCTCCTGGTTTCTGGAACCTTGGCTTAGTTATTAGGAGCGGTACTTTAGATACTCTCCTGGATCTCAGACTTGGTTTCTGCCTTCTGGATTGCTTGCATCTCCTGGATTCTGGAACGTTGGCCTGGTTATTAGGAATGGTACTTTAGATTACTCTCCTGGACCCCAGACTTGGTTTCTGCCTCATGGATTGCTTGCATCTCCTGGATTCTGGAGCCTTGGCCTGGTTATTAGGAGTGGTACTTTAGACTACTCTCCTGGACCCCGGACTAGGTTTCTGCCTTCTGGATTGCTTGCATCTCCTGGATTCTGGAACCTTGTCCTGGTTATTAGGAGTGGTACTTTAGACTACTCTCCTGGACTCCGGATTTGGTCTATGCCTTCTGGATTGCTTGCGTCTCCTGGTTTCTGGAACCTTGTCTTAGTTATTAGGAGCGGTACTTTAGATACTCTCCTGGACCTCAGACTTGGTTTCTGCCTTCTGGATTGCTTGCATCTCCTGGATTCTGGAACGTTGGCCTGGTTATTAGGAATGGTACTTTAGATTACTCTCCTGGACCCCAGACTTGGTTTCTGCCTTATGGATTGTTTGCATCTCCTGGATTCTGGAGCCTTGGCCTGGTTATTAGGAGTGGTACTTTAGACAACTCTCCTGGACCCGGGACTAGGTATTTGCATCTCCTGGTTTCTGGAACTTTGGCGTGGTTATTAGGAGCGGCACTTTAGACTACTCTCCTGGACTCCGGACTTGGTTTCTGCCTTCTGGATTGCTTGCGTCTCCTGGATTCTGAAGCCTTGGTCTGGTTATTAGGAGCGGTACTTTAGACTACTCACCTGGACCCCAGACTTGGTTTCTGCCTTCTGGATTGCTTGGGTCTCCTGGTTTCTGGAACCTTGGCCTGGTTATTAGGAGCTGTACTTTAGACTACTCTCCTGGACCCCGGAGTAGGTTTCTGCCTTCTGGATGGCTTGCATCTCCTGGATTCTGAATCCTTGGCCTGGTTATTAGAAGCGTTACTTTATACTACTCTCCTGGACCTGGGACTTGTTTTCTGACTTCTTTGCTTGAGTCTCCTGCATTCTGGAGCCTTGGCCTGGTTATTAGGAGTGGTACTTCAGACTACTCTCCTGGACCGGGACTAGGTTTCTGTCTTCTGGATTGCTTGCATCTCCTTGATTCTGGAACCCTGGCCTGGTTATTAGGAGTGGTACTTTAGACTACTCTCCTGGACCTGGGACTAGGTTTCTGCCTTCGGGATTGCTTGCATCTCCTGGATTCTGGAACCTTGGCCTGGTGATCAGGAGCGGTATTTTAGACTACTCATCTGGACCCCAGACTTGGTTTCTGACTTCTGGATTGCTTGCATCTCCTGGATTCTGGAACTTGGGTCTGGTTATTAGGAGTGGTACTTCAGACTACTCTCCTGGACCCGGGACTAGGTTTCTACCTTCTGGATTGTTTGCATCTCCTGGATTCTGGAACTTTTGTCTGGTTATTAGGAGCGGTACTTTAGACTAGGAGTGGTACTTTAGACTACTCTCCTGGACCCCGGACTTGGTTTCTGCCTTCTGGATTGCATGCGTCTCCTGGATTCTGGAACCTTGACCTTGTTATTAGGAACGGTACTTTAGACTACTCTCCTGGACCTCGGACTTAGTTTCTGACTTCTGGATTGCTTGCGTCTCCTGGTTTCTGGAGCCTTGGCTTAGTTATTAGGAGCGGTACTTTAGACTACTCTGCTGGACCCCGGACTAGGTTTCTGCCTTCTGGATTGCTTGTGTCTCTTGGATTCTGGAACCTTGGCCTGGTTATTAGGAGTTGTACATTAGACTACTCTCCTGGACCCCAGACTTGGTTTCTGACTTCTGGATTGCTTGCATCTCCTGGATTCTGGAACCTTGGCCTGGTTATTAGGAGTGGTACTTTAGCCTACTCTCCTGGACCTGGGACTTGGTTTCTGACTTCTGGATTGCTTGCGTCTCATGGTTTCTGGAACCTTGGCTTAGTTATTAGGAGCAGTACTTTAGATACTCTCCTGGACCTCAGACTTGGTTTCTGCCTTCTGGATTGCTTGCGTCTCCTGGATTCTGGAACCTTGGCCTGGTTATTAGGAGTGGTACTTTAGATACTCTCCTGGACCCTGGACTAGGTTTCTGGCCTCTGAATTGCTTGCGTCTCCTTGTTTCTGGAACCTTGGCCTGGTTATTAGGAGCGGTACTTTAGACTACTCTCCTGGACCCCAGAGTAGGTTTCTGCCTTCTGGATTGCTTGCATCTCCTGGATTCTGGAGCCTTGGCCTGGTTATTACGAGCGGTACTTTAGACTAGGAGCGGTACTTTAGACTACTCTCCTGGTCCCCGGACTTGTTTTCTGCCTTCTGGATTTCTTGCGTCTCCTGGATTCTGGAGCCTTGGTCTGGTTATTATGAGCGGTAATTTAGACTACTCCCCTGGACCTGGGACTTTGTTTCTGCCTTCTGGATTGCTTGCATCTCCTGGATTCTGGATCCTTGGCCTGGTTATGAGGAGCGGTACTGTTAGGGAGAATTCTCTGGTTAGGCTGAATTTCCCTACCTAGTGAGTCCCCCAGCAGCTTTGCTGGATTTCTGGGGTTTAATTTTTTTCTCCTGCCAAGAGTGAGACTCTTTTACCCTCACTCTTGGACATGTTGAAGTGTGTTTTCTTGGTTAAACCTTGTGTTGAATGGGCTATGGGGTCTTTTACTCCATAGGGCCTCATGTATTTTTGTGATGTGGGTCACACAGCACCCTCTGTGCCGTGACCCAGGGGTGTCCTAGGGACTCCCCAACATAGACTCCATACCCTGGGACTGACTACTGTCTCCCAGGGCATGTAAAGTCACCAAAGACTTTGCTAGTCTTGAATCCTGAACAGAACCAGTACAAACCATCATATTGTGGACGTACTGGCTGGGGCAATTCGATTGCCCCAGGGTCTGTTAGTCGAGGGGGCACGTCTCCGTCCCCCCTGATCGAGTTTTGGCTGGTGGCAGTGGAAACTACTTTTTATATTCGACCGCGAATATTTCCCTATGGGATTTCCCATTGTTTTAGGCTAACACATTTAATTATTTATTTACGGTAGCCTTAAACATACCGCCGGTTTATATATTTATTTTTATAACTCCGGTTGGGACTTTTTGCCAAAACTTGATTCTAAAATGGCGTTGGTGTTCGCCTCTGTAACTCTGACCCAAAGTGGAGCCCTTTGTTCCACTTTTGGCGGGCTTCTCCACAGAAGCCCTCCAAAGTGGTGCCACTCTGTCTGGGGTACTTAGGAGGGGTGGAGGGGGATTTAGGCACCCTGGACTGAGTTACCTTGGTAACTCAAGTCGCACTCCGTCCTGATTGGCCCAAGTGGTGAGCCGCCCGGCTCACCACTTAGCATGTTTGAGTGACAGCTAGGCTGGGTGAATGGGGGTTTGCTGCATAAAAGCAGGGCTTTGGGGACTGGGACTTCAGAAGTCGCCACAGGACCAAGAATCCGACGAGGGAAGAGCTGAGCCGACCTGCTTCGACGACACCACCCGGTGGAGCCCTGCTGAACCGTCTCACCACTTTTTTCCCGACGACCGAGGAGAACTCTTAACGGAGTGGCTCCTTCCCTTGACTGGTGGGGACAACCAGTTTTCGCCTTCTTTCCGTTCTTTGAGGTATCTCGTGGCCGCCTTGCCTGTGCCAAGCACCCCGGCAACCGGAATACCACACTTTACCCCCATACCGCGAAAGTCGGCACCAACCCTTTAACCGGAGGACTCCGCGGCTGGTTTCTTCCCGGGCAGTGCAACGACCCTCTTCTTCTGCTCTTCAGCGAGAACTTCTTCTCCCCTGACCGACGTCGAGCCCTGCTGCCACTGCCTGGAACAACTGCCACCGCTGGAGGATCCTTTCCGCTTAAGGTACCGTGTTCTGCCTGGCTTCCCTTGCTACCGACTGTACGGGGTAGATTTAGTCCCCGGCTTTCGAACCTGGGAGTGCCTGGGACACTTTGGCTAAACTTTCTGAGCCACTCTAACCTCTTTTTGACTCTTTGCAAGACTTTGAATCTCTAACTAACAGTGTGATCTTGGGCACATTTTCGCTCCGGCTACTCTAAGAGTGGGCCCTGCCTAGTGACTTTTGCTCACCTGTGACTTTATTCTTCGTTAAGCCTATTGCAAGTGTTCTGGACCTTAGAGTGGTGTGTCTAACCTATTTCTGCTTTTTCTCTCCCTTTCTTGGAAACTACTAGAGTGTCATCTAACGTTAAGCACTCACCTCTGTTTTAATTAAGTGGTGTTAACCTAGAGTTGTCTAGATAGGAGAAAGGATTGAATTTACTTTCAGTATAACTGTGTTGAAGTGCTTTTACTATATTTTTGCTAGAGTGTTTTTAACTTATGTGTATTTTAAATAAATAACTATATACTTTTGAAACCAAGCTCTGGTCAGTGTTTGCTTGTGCTATTGTGTTTTGGTACATATTGTGTATACTTTACATACTGCCTAACTCTTCTTGAGAGAAGTCTGACTGCTCAGCCACAGCTACCAGGTAAATCTGGGTGGTACAGACTGCTACCAAAGGGGTTTACTGCTCTACCTGTAGTCTTAAATCTTTTGCAGTGTTCCCCAAGGGAACTGCACAGGTTTCTGCCTAACACTGGTGTACAGCGGTGGGATTTGTATTGAGTATACATTTTATTGTGCTTTAGATACCTTAGTGCAACTAACCACAAAGCTTAGCACTGAAAAAGTAAAACCTCTAACATGTCAGTTATAGAAAGCTATAGTCAAGAGTCCCTTGCAGCCAAAACTGCTGATTGTTTAAGAGTGCTCTGTAAACATAAGGATCTCCTGACTAAGGGCAAGAAAATGGAGCTGATTGAAAGATTGTTAGCTAACCAAAGTCTGGGTGATGGTTCAGAGGAGCCTACCACTCCAGCAACTGTAGATGACAGTATTGAAGTTAACATGGAGCAAAATGTTGATGTTTCTGAGGAAGAGTCAGAAGAGGAGGGTGAGGCTGTTGTAACTGTCCCCCCTAGGCCTCTGCCTGCTCTACCTGCTGTGCCTACTGGACCTTTACCAGGTCCCACATTTAGTCCTCAGTACTTTGAACTGGAGAAAATGAAGCTAGAATTGGAGTATAAGAAACTTAATGCTCAAACTGACAAAGAACTAAGGCTAAGGGAAATGGAGCTCAAGTATGACTTAGAAATGAAGAAATTATCTGTTGAGAATGTTTCTCTCTCTGGCTCCTCTAGAAGTTCCAGTCCTAAAAGACCCCGGATGCCTAAAGAATTGGTTGGTATGTATGAGCCTAAGTTGGATGTGTTGGATTGGTTGTCTCTGTTTGAATATAATCATGGGCTCCAGAACATCACAGGAAATGACTTACTCACCTGGTTGTTCTCTAGGCTTCCCCCTGTTGCAACTGATGTGGTAATGGAGATGGGGGAGGAGGATAGGAAGGACTATGAATGTGTGAAACTAGCTTTGATAGCTAGGTTTGGGAAGACCCCTTCCCAGTATCTTAAGAGGTTTAGGAGCCTCAAAAAGCATGATGGTACCCCTTGGGCTACCTGGGTGAGTGAATGTTTGAAAAACTTAGAGGGATGGATTAAGGGTTACAAGGTGAACACTTATGAAGGTATGAAGAATTTGTTTATGTTGGAGACTATTTATGATGCCTGCTCTCCTGAGCTCAGACAACACTTGGCTGATTCCAGGGAATTAGATTCCCGGAAACTAGCTAAGGCTGCTGACTTGTGGGTTGCCAACAGGGCCACTCACAAGGATTCTGGGGTAACTCAGAAGAAGGATGGGGAGAAACAGCCTAAAAAAGACTCCAAAGAGAATTCTAATAATTCCTATCCCAAAGAGGGCCCCAAACCACAAAATAACCAGGGTAAGCCCCATGGGAAACCTAGTCAGGCTACTGTACCTTCTGGCCACAAGCCAGAAGGAGGTCAGAACAAGCCACCCTTCCAGAGAGCATTTGGACAATGCTATGTCTGTCAGGGTACTGACCATATCAAAGGAGATCCCAAGTGCAAGGGTAAACCTGCAGGGATCAGCACAGTCTCCTTAGCCTTCACTCCTGAGGATGAAGTACAGATGGCTAGTGCCCACTTTGAACTCTTTGCTGAAGAACCCTTGGGTCTTCAAGCAACTGTAAACTTAGAGCCTATGGGTCTGGTTAGTCCCCAGAATAGGGTTGTGTATAACTCCCTACCTGTTAACTCTAAGGTGTATTATGTGGACAGTGTTCTTGTCAATGGCCAGGATACTCCTGCCAGGAGAGACACTGGGGCCAGCAGAACAGTAGTGGATGAAAGCTTCTTTCAACCTGAGGATGTGGCCAAAGCACCCAAAGGTCCCACTAAAATGTCTGGAGGCCCTGTCCAAATGGTTCCTATTCTACCAGCCCTCATTCAGTGTAACAACATGACAGTGAGGATCCCTGTCAGTGTTCAGACTGAGGTACCTGGGAAGGTCCTGTTGGGGAATGACCTAAGAACTCTAGGAGTAGTGTCACATACCCCCAGGCCTCCCAGTATGGAGAAGCAGAACTTAACCAAATTGGCTAGACAGGCTACCTTGAAGGACCCTTCTAAGCCTGTGGGACCCTCTACTGAGAACCCCACTACAAGCCCTGGTGTTAGTAAGTTGACCTCTAACCCAGGCACATTTCAGGATAGTATGCTAGGAACATGGGAGCCCCAACCAAGCTCCACCCTTGTTCCCCTAGTTTCCGAGTCTCTGACCCCCCCTGCTTCTGAGGAAGAGGTGGATAGACCAACTAGGCCCCTATCTGGACCTGAGAGAACTGGTAATTCTCAGTGCTGGTGGAAAACCAGAAAAGAAAAGTCTAAGGCCAAAAACCTTCGGACTGTTGGACCTTCTACTGAAGACCCCAACTCCAATCCTAATATTAGGGGGGAAACTCCTAAAATAGGTAAAGGTAGATCTAAGAGGAAGGGGAAGCAGGTACATTGCCTAACCCCAACCCCTCCAACCAAGAGGCCTAAGACCCAACCTGCTCCCACAAGAGAGGTGGTGAGGAACCTTGGAGGCCCCTCTAGATCTAAGGGAATCCTTTATAAGGACCCCTTCAAAAAGCCTAACATAGGTTCAGAAGTTGTACCAACTTCTGAGGGACTGGTCAACCAGATCCCCTATAACAAAAAGACTGATGTTCCTCAAAGGGTCTGTAGGTCCGTTAGCTTGCAAAAGAAAACCTTTGAGTTCTCCATTGAACATAGGTCAAGGTGTCACCATCAAAATGCTGATGGACTCTCTAGGATGTATATCATCGACTAGAGGTATGAGGTTCATCCAGGAGTGGATTAAATCCTCCTGTCCCTTAGTCTGGGGGGGGCGAGTGTTAGGGAGAATTCTCTGGTTAGGCTGAATTTCCCTACCTAGTGAGTCCCCCAGCAGCTTTGCTGGATTTCTGGGGTTTAATTTTTTTCTCCTGCCAAGAGTGAGACTCTTTTACCCTCACTCTTGGACATGTTGAAGTGTGTTTTCTTGGTTAAACCTTGTGTTGAATGGGCTATGGGGTCTTTTACTCCATAGGGCCTCATGTATTTTTGTGATGTGGGTCACACAGCACCCTCTGTGCCGTGACCCAGGGGTGTCCTAGGGACTCCCCAACATAGACTCCATACCCTGGGACTGACTACTGTCTCCCAGGGCATGTAAAGTCACCAAAGACTTTGCTAGTCTTGAATCCTGAACAGAACCAGTACAAACCATCATATTGTGGACGTACTGGCTGGGGCAATTCGATTGCCCCAGGGTCTGTTAGTCGAGGGGGCACGTCTCCGTCCCCCCTGATCGAGTTTTGGCTGGTGGCAGTGGAAACTACTTTTTATATTCGACCGCGAATATTTCCCTATGGGATTTCCCATTGTTTTAGGCTAACACATTTAATTATTTATTTACGGTAGCCTTAAACATACCGCCGGTTTATATATTTATTTTTATAACTCCGGTTGGGACTTTTTGCCAAAACTTGATTCTAAAATGGCGTTGGTGTTCGCCTCTGTAACTCTGACCCAAAGTGGAGCCCTTTGTTCCACTTTTGGCGGGCTTCTCCACAGAAGCCCTCCAAAGTGGTGCCACTCTGTCTGGGGTACTTAGGAGGGGTGGAGGGGGATTTAGGCACCCTGGACTGAGTTACCTTGGTAACTCAAGTCGCACTCCGTCCTGATTGGCCCAAGTGGTGAGCCGCCCGGCTCACCACTTAGCATGTTTGAGTGACAGCTAGGCTGGGTGAATGGGGGTTTGCTGCATAAAAGCAGGGCTTTGGGGACTGGGACTTCAGAAGTCGCCACAGGACCAAGAATCCGACGAGGGAAGAGCTGAGCCGACCTGCTTCGACGACACCACCCGGTGGAGCCCTGCTGAACCGTCTCACCACTTTTTTCCCGACGACCGAGGAGAACTCTTAACGGAGTGGCTCCTTCCCTTGACTGGTGGGGACAACCAGTTTTCGCCTTCTTTCCGTTCTTTGAGGTATCTCGTGGCCGCCTTGCCTGTGCCAAGCACCCCGGCAACCGGAATACCACACTTTACCCCCATACCGCGAAAGTCGGCACCAACCCTTTAACCGGAGGACTCCGCGGCTGGTTTCTTCCCGGGCAGTGCAACGACCCTCTTCTTCTGCTCTTCAGCGAGAACTTCTTCTCCCCTGACCGACGTCGAGCCCTGCTGCCACTGCCTGGAACAACTGCCACCGCTGGAGGATCCTTTCCGCTTAAGGTACCGTGTTCTGCCTGGCTTCCCTTGCTACCGACTGTACGGGGTAGATTTAGTCCCCGGCTTTCGAACCTGGGAGTGCCTGGGACACTTTGGCTAAACTTTCTGAGCCACTCTAACCTCTTTTTGACTCTTTGCAAGACTTTGAATCTCTAACTAACAGTGTGATCTTGGGCACATTTTCGCTCCGGCTACTCTAAGAGTGGGCCCTGCCTAGTGACTTTTGCTCACCTGTGACTTTATTCTTCGTTAAGCCTATTGCAAGTGTTCTGGACCTTAGAGTGGTGTGTCTAACCTATTTCTGCTTTTTCTCTCCCTTTCTTGGAAACTACTAGAGTGTCATCTAACGTTAAGCACTCACCTCTGTTTTAATTAAGTGGTGTTAACCTAGAGTTGTCTAGATAGGAGAAAGGATTGAATTTACTTTCAGTATAACTGTGTTGAAGTGCTTTTACTATATTTTTGCTAGAGTGTTTTTAACTTATGTGTATTTTAAATAAATAACTATATACTTTTGAAACCAAGCTCTGGTCAGTGTTTGCTTGTGCTATTGTGTTTTGGTACATATTGTGTATACTTTACATACTGCCTAACTCTTCTTGAGAGAAGTCTGACTGCTCAGCCACAGCTACCAGGTAAATCTGGGTGGTACAGACTGCTACCAAAGGGGTTTACTGCTCTACCTGTAGTCTTAAATCTTTTGCAGTGTTCCCCAAGGGAACTGCACAGGTTTCTGCCTAACATAGGAGCGGTATTTTAGACTACTCTCCTGGACCCCGGACTTGGTTTCTGCCTTATGGATTGCTTGCACCTCCTTGATTCTGGAACCCTGGCCTGGTTATTAGGAGTGGTACTTTAGACTACTCTCCTGGAGCTGGGACTAGGTTTCTGCCTTCGGGATTGCTTGCATCTCCTGGATTCTGGAACCTTGGCCTGGTGATTAGGAGCGGTATTTTAGACTACTCACCTGGACCCCAGACTTGGTATCTGACTTCTGGATTGCTTGCATCTCCTGGATTCTGGAACTTGGGTCTGGTTATTAGGAGTGGTACTTCAGACTACTCTCCTGGACCCGGGACTAGGTTTCTGCCTTCTGGATTGTTTGCATCTCCTGGATTCTGGAACTTTTGTCTGGTTATTAGGAGTGGTACTTTAGACTACTCTCCTGGACCCGGGACTAGGTTTCTGCCTTCTGGATTGCTTGCATCTCCTGGATTCTGGAACCTTGGCCTGGTTATTAGGAGCGGTACTTTAGACTACTCTCCTGGACCCAGGACGTTGTTTCTGGCTTCTGGATTGTTTGCATCACCTGGATTCTGGATCCTTGGCCTGGTTATAAGGAGCAGTACTTTAGACTAGGAGTGGTACTTTAGACTACTCTCCTGGACCCCGGACTTGGTTTCTGCCTTCTGGATTGCTTGCGTCTCCTGGATTCTGGAGCCTTGGCCTGGTTATTAGGAACGGTACTTTAGACTACTGTTAGGCAGAAACCTGTGCAGTTCCCTTGGGGAACACTGCAAAAGATTTAAGACTACAGGTATAGCAGTAAACCCACTTGGTAGCAGTCCGCACCACCCAGATTTACCTGGTAGCTGTGGCTGAGCAGTCAGACTTCCCTCAAGAAGAGTTAGGCAGTATGTAAAGTATACACAATATGTACTCAGACACAATAGCACAAGCAAACACTGACCAGAGCTTGGTTTCAAAAGTATATAGTTATTTATTTTTAAGAACACATAAGTTGAAAACACTCTAGCAAAGTATAGTAAAAAAACACTTCAAACACAGTTATAATGAAAGCAGTTCCAACCCTTACTCCTATCTAGACAACTCTAAGTTAACACCACATAATTAAAACAGAGGTGAGCGCTTAACGTTAGATGACACTCTAGTAGGTTCAAGAAAGGGATAAAAAGAACAGAAATGGGTTAAACACACCACTCTAAGGTCCAGAACACTTGCAATAGGCGCAAAGAAGCACAAAGTCACAAGTGAGCAAGGGTCACTAGGCAGGGCCCACTCTTAGAGTAGCCGGAGCGAAAATGTGCCCAAGATCACACTGTTATTAGGGATTCAAAGTCTTGCAAAGAGTTAGAAAGAGTGTAGAGTGGCTTAGAAAGTTTAGCCAGGGTGTCCCAGGCACTCCCAGGTTCGAAAGCCGGGGGCTAAATCTACCCCGTACAGTCGGTAGCAAGGGAAGCCAGGCGGAACACGGTACCTTAAGCGGAAAGGATCCTCCAGCGGTGGCAGTTGTTCCAGGCAGTGGCAGCAAGGCTCGACGTCGGTCAGGGGAGAAGAAGTTCTCGCTGAAGAGCAGAAGAAGAAGGTCGTTGCACTGCCCGGGAAGAAACCAGCCGCGGAGTCCTCCGGTTAAAGGGTTGTACCGACTTTCGCGGTTGGGGTAAAAGTGGTGGGGTTCCGGTTGCCGGGGTGCTTGGCACTGGCAAGGCGGCCACGAGATACCTCGAGAAGCGAAAAGAAGGCGAAAACTGGTTGTCCCCACCAGTCAAGGGAAGGAGCCACTCCGTTAAGAGTTCTCCTCGGTCGTCGGGAAAAGTGGTGAGACGGTTCAGCAGGGCTCCACCGGGTGGTGTCGTCGAAGCAGGTCGGCTCAGCTCTTCCCTCGTCGGATTCTTGGTCCTGTGGCGACTTCTGAAGTTCCAGTCCCCAAAGCCCTGCTTTTATGCAGCAAACCCCCATTCACCCAGCCTAGCTGTCACTCAAACATGCTAAGTGGTGAGCCGGGCGGCTCACCACTTGGGCCAATCAGGACGGAGTGCGACTTGAGTTACCAAGGTAACTCAGTCCAGGGTGCCTAAATCCCCCTCCACCCCTCCTAAGTACCCCAGACAGAGTGGCACCACTTTGGAGGGCTTCTGTGGAGAAGCCCGCCAAAAGTGGAACAAAGGGCTCCACTTTGGGTCAGAGTTACAGAGGCGAACACCAACGCCATTTTAGAATCAAGTTTTGGCAAAAAGTCCCAACCGGAGTTATAAAAATAAATATATAAACCGGTGGTATGTTTAAGGCTACCGTAAATAAATAATTAAATGTGTTAGCCTAAAACAATGGGAAATCCCATAGGAAAATATTCGCGGTCGAATATAAAACGTAGTTTCCACTGCCACCAGCCAAAACTCGATCAGGGGGGACGGAGACGTGCCCCCTCGACTAACAGACCCTGGGGCAATCGAATTGCCCCAGCCAGTACGTCCACAATATGATGGTTTGTACTGGTTCTGTTCAGGATTCAAGACTAGCAAAGTCTTTGGTGACTTTACATGCCCTGGGAGACAGTAGTCAGTCCCAGGGTATGGAGTCTATGTTGGGGGGTCCCTAGGACACCCCTGGGTCACGGCACAGAGGGTGCTGTGTAACCCACATCACAAAAATACATGAGGCCCTATGGAGTAAAAGACCCCATAGCCCATTCAACACAAGGTTCGTCCAAGATAACACAGTTCAACATGTCCAAGAGTGAGGGTAAAAGAGTCTCACTCTTGGCAGGAGAAAAAAAGAAACCCCAGAAATCCAGCAAAGCTGCTGGGGGACTCACTAGGTAGGGAAATTCAGCCTAAACAGAGAATTCTCCCTAACACTCGCCCCCCCCAGACTAAGGGACAGGAGGATTTAATCCACTCCTGGATGAACCTCATACCTCTAGTCGATGATATACATCCTAGAGAGTCCATCAGCATTTTGATGGTGACACCTTGACCTATGTTCAATGGAGAACTCAAAGGTTTTCTTTTGCAAGCTAACGGACCTACAGACCCTTTGAGGAACATCAGTCTTTTTGTTATAGGGGATCTGGTTGACCAGTCCCTCAGAAGTTGGTACAACTTCTGAACCTATGTTAGGCTTTTTGAAGGGGTCCTTATAAAGGATTCCCTTAGATCTAGAGGGGCCTCCAAGGTTCCTCACCACCTCTCTTGTGGGAGCAGGTTGGGTCTTAGGCCTCTTGGTTGGAGGGGTTGGGGTTAGGCAATGTACCTGCTTCCCCTTCCTCTTAGATCTACCCTTACCTATTTTAGGAGTTTTCCCCCTAATATTAGGATTTGAGTTGGGGTCTTCAGTAGAAGGTCCAACAGTCTGAAGGTTTTTGGCCTTAGACTTTTCTTTTCTGGTTTTCCACCAGCACTGAGAATTGCCAGTTCTCTCAGGTCCAGATAGGGGCCTAGTTGGTCTATCCACCTCTTCCTCAGAAGCAGGGGGAGTCAGAGACTCTGAGACTAGGGGAACAATGATGGAGCTTGGTTGGGGCGCCCATGTTCCTAGCATACTATCCTGAAATGTGCCTGGGTCAGAGGTCAACTTACTAAACCCAAGGCTTGTAGTGGGGTTCTCAGTAGAGGGTCCCACAGGCTTAGAAGGGTCCTTCAAGGTAGCCTTTCTAGCCAATTTGGTTAAGTTCTGCTTCTCCATACTGGGAGGCCTGGGGGTATGTGACACTACTCCTAGAGTTCTTAGGTCATTCCCCAACAGGACCTTCCCAGGTACCTCAGTCTGAACACTGACAGGGATCCTCACTGTCATGTTGTTACACTGAATGAGGGCTGGTAGAATAGGAACCATTTGGACAGGGCCTCCAGACATCTTAGTGGGACCTTTGGGTGCTTTGGCCACATCCTCAGGTTGAAAGAAGCTTTCATCCACTACTGTTCTGCTGGCCCCAGTGTCTCTCCTGGCAGGAGTATCCTGGCCATTGACAAGAACACTGTCCACATAATACACCTTAGAGTTAACAGGTAGGGAGTTATACACAACCCTATTCTGGGGACTAACCAGACCCATAGGCTCTAAGTTTACAGTTGCTTGAAGACCCAAGGGTTCTTCAGCAAAGAGTTCAAAGTGGGCACTAGCCATCTGTACTTCATCCTCAGGAGTGAAGGCTAAGGAGACTGTGCTGATCCCTGCAGGTTTACCCTTGCACTTGGGATCTCCTTTGATATGGTCAGTACCCTGACAGACATAGCATTGTCCAAATGCTCTCTGGAAGGGTGGCTTGTTCTGACCTCCTTCTGGCTTGTGGCCAGAAGGTACACTAGCCTGATTCGGTTTACCATGTGGCTTACCCTGGTTATTTTGTGGTTTGTGGCCCTCTTGGGTATGGGAGGTATTAGAATTCTCTTTGGAGTCCTTTTTAGGCTGTTTCTCCCCATCCTTCCTCTGAGTTACCCCAGAATCCTTGGGAGTGGCCCTGTTGGCAACCCACAAGTCAGCAGCCCTAGCTAGTTTCCTAGGATCTAATTCCTGTGAATCAGCCAAGTGCTGTCTGAGCTCAGGAGAGCAGGCATCATAAATTGACTCCAACATAAAGAGATTTCTCATCCCCTCATAAGTGTTCACCTTGTAACCCTTAATCCATCCCTCTAAGTTTTTCAAACATTCACTCACCCAGGTAGCCCAAGGGGTACCATCATGCTTTTTGAGGTTCCTAAACCTCTTAAGATACTGGGAAGGGGTCTTCCCAAACCTAGCTATCAAAGCTAGTTTCACACATTCATAGTCCTTCCTATCCTCCTCCCCCATCTCCATTACCACATCAGTTGCAACAGGGGGGAGCCTAGAGAACAACCAGGTGAGTAAGTCATTTCCTGTGATGTTCTGGAGCCCATGATTATATTCAAACAGAGACAACCAATCCAACACATCCAACTTAGGCTCATACATACCAACCAATTCTTTAGGCATCCGGGGTCTTTTAGGACTGGAACTTCTAGAGGAGCCAGAGAGAGAAACATTCTCAACAGATAATTTCTTCATTTCTAAGTCATACTTGAGCTCCATTTCCCTTAGCCTTAGTTCTTTGTCAGTTTGAGCATTAAGTTTCTTATACTCCAATTCTAGCTTCATTTTCTCCAGTTCAAAGTACTGAGGACTAAATGTGGGACCTGGTAAAGGTCCAGTAGGCACAGCAGGTAGAGCAGGCAGAGGCCTAGGGGGGACAGTTACAACAGCCTCACCCTCCTCTTCTGACTCTTCCTCAGAATCATCAACATTTTGCTCCATGTTAACTTCAACACTGTCATCTACAGTTGCTGGAGTGGTAGGTTCCTCTGAACCATCACCCAGACTTTGGTTAGCTAACAATCTTTCAATCAGCTCCATTTTCTTGCCCTTAGTCAGGAGATCCTTATGTTTACAGAGCACTCTTAAACAATCAGCAGTTTTGGCTGCAAGGGACTCTTGACTATAGCTTTCTATAACTGACATGTTAGAGGTTTTACTTTTTCAGTGCTAAGCTTTGTGGTTAGTTGCACTAAGGTATCTAAAGCACAATAAAATGTATACTCAATACAAATCCCACCGCTGTACACCAGTGTTAGGCAGAAACCTGTGCAGTTCCCTTGGGGAACACTGCAAAAGATTTAAGACTACAGGTATAGCAGTAAACCCACTTGGTAGCAGTCCGCACCACCCAGATTTACCTGGTAGCTGTGGCTGAGCAGTCAGACTTCCCTCAAGAAGAGTTAGGCAGTATGTAAAGTATACACAATATGTACTCAGACACAATAGCACAAGCAAACACTGACCAGAGCTTGGTTTCAAAAGTATATAGTTATTTATTTTTAAGAACACATAAGTTGAAAACACTCTAGCAAAGTATAGTAAAAAAACACTTCAAACACAGTTATAATGAAAGCAGTTCCAACCCTTACTCCTATCTAGACAACTCTAAGTTAACACCACATAATTAAAACAGAGGTGAGCGCTTAACGTTAGATGACACTCTAGTAGGTTCAAGAAAGGGATAAAAAGAACAGAAATGGGTTAAACACACCACTCTAAGGTCCAGAACACTTGCAATAGGCGCAAAGAAGCACAAAGTCACAAGTGAGCAAGGGTCACTAGGCAGGGCCCACTCTTAGAGTAGCCGGAGCGAAAATGTGCCCAAGATCACACTGTTATTAGGGATTCAAAGTCTTGCAAAGAGTTAGAAAGAGTGTAGAGTGGCTTAGAAAGTTTAGCCAGGGTGTCCCAGGCACTCCCAGGTTCGAAAGCCGGGGGCTAAATCTACCCCGTACAGTCGGTAGCAAGGGAAGCCAGGCGGAACACGGTACCTTAAGCGGAAAGGATCCTCCAGCGGTGGCAGTTGTTCCAGGCAGTGGCAGCAAGGCTCGACGTCGGTCAGGGGAGAAGAAGTTCTCGCTGAAGAGCAGAAGAAGAAGGTCGTTGCACTGCCCGGGAAGAAACCAGCCGCGGAGTCCTCCGGTTAAAGGGTTGTACCGACTTTCGCGGTTGGGGTAAAAGTGGTGGGGTTCCGGTTGCCGGGGTGCTTGGCACTGGCAAGGCGGCCACGAGATACCTCGAGAAGCGAAAAGAAGGCGAAAACTGGTTGTCCCCACCAGTCAAGGGAAGGAGCCACTCCGTTAAGAGTTCTCCTCGGTCGTCGGGAAAAGTGGTGAGACGGTTCAGCAGGGCTCCACCGGGTGGTGTCGTCGAAGCAGGTCGGCTCAGCTCTTCCCTCGTCGGATTCTTGGTCCTGTGGCGACTTCTGAAGTTCCAGTCCCCAAAGCCCTGCTTTTATGCAGCAAACCCCCATTCACCCAGCCTAGCTGTCACTCAAACATGCTAAGTGGTGAGCCGGGCGGCTCACCACTTGGGCCAATCAGGACGGAGTGCGACTTGAGTTACCAAGGTAACTCAGTCCAGGGTGCCTAAATCCCCCTCCACCCCTCCTAAGTACCCCAGACAGAGTGGCACCACTTTGGAGGGCTTCTGTGGAGAAGCCCGCCAAAAGTGGAACAAAGGGCTCCACTTTGGGTCAGAGTTACAGAGGTGAACACCAACGCCATTTTAGAATCAAGTTTTGGCAAAAAGTCCCAACCGGAGTTATAAAAATAAATATATAAACCGGTGGTATGTTTAAGGCTACCGTAAATAAATAATTAAATGTGTTAGCCTAAAACAATGGGAAATCCCATAGGAAAATATTCGCGGTCGAATATAAAACGTAGTTTCCACTGCCACCAGCCAAAACTCGATCAGGGGGGACGGAGACGTGCCCCCTCGACTAACAGACCCTGGGGCAATCGAATTGCCCCAGCCAGTACGTCCACAATATGATGGTTTGTACTGGTTCTGTTCAGGATTCAAGACTAGCAAAGTCTTTGGTGACTTTACATGCCCTGGGAGACAGTAGTCAGTCCCAGGGTATGGAGTCTATGTTGGGGGGTCCCTAGGACACCCCTGGGTCACGGCACAGAGGGTGCTGTGTAACCCACATCACAAAAATACATGAGGCCCTATGGAGTAAAAGACCCCATAGCCCATTCAACACAAGGTTCGTCCAAGATAACACAGTTCAACATGTCCAAGAGTGAGGGTAAAAGAGTCTCACTCTTGGCAGGAGAAAAAAAGAAACCCCAGAAATCCAGCAAAGCTGCTGGGGGACTCACTAGGTAGGGAAATTCAGCCTAAACAGAGAATTCTCCCTAACAACTACTCTCCTGGACCTCGGACTTAGTTTCTGACTTCTGGATTGCTTGCGTCTCCTGGTTTCTGGAACCTTGGCTTAGTTATTAGGAGCGGTACTTTAGAGTACTCTGCTGGACCCCGGACTTGGTTTCTGCCTTCTGGATTGCATGCGTCTCCTGGATTCTGGAACCTTGACCTTGTTATTAGGAACGGTACTTTAGACTACTCTCCTGGACCTCGGACTTAGTTTCTGACTTCTGGATTGCTTGCGTCTCCTGGTTTCTGGAGCCTTGGCTTAGTTATTAGGAGCGGTACTTTAGACTACTCTGCTGGACCCCGGACTAGGTTTCTGCCTTCTGGATTGCTTGTGTCTCTTGGATTCTGGAACCTTGGCCTGGTTATTAGGAGTTGTACATTAGACTACTCTCCTGGACCCCAGACTTGGTTTCTGACTTCTGGATTGCTTGCATCTCCTGGATTCTGGAACCTTGGCCTGGTTATTAGGAGTGGTACTTTAGCCTACTCTCCTGGACCTGGGACTTGGTTTCTGACTTCTGGATTGCTTGCGTCTCATGGTTTCTGGAACCTTGGCTTAGTTATTAGGAGCAGTACTTTAGATACTCTCCTGGACCTCAGACTTGGTTTCTGCCTTCTGGATTGCTTGCGTCTCCTGGATTCTGGAACCTTGGCCTGGTTATTAGGAGTGGTACTTTAGATACTCTCCTGGACCCTGGACTAGGTTTCTGGCCTCTGAATTGCTTGCGTCTCCTTGTTTCTGGAACCTTGGCCTGGTTATTAGGAGCGGTACTTTAGACTACTCTCCTGGACCCCAGAGTAGGTTTCTGCCTTCTGGATTGCTTGCATCTCCTGGATTCTGGAGCCTTGGCCTGGTTATTACGAGCGGTACTTTAGACTAGGAGCGGTACTTTAGACTACTCTCCTGGTCCCCGGACTTGTTTTCTGCCTTCTGGATTTCTTGCGTCTCCTGGATTCTGGAGCCTTGGTCTGGTTATTATGAGCGGTAATTTAGACTACTCCCCTGGACCTGGGAATTTGTTTCTGCCTTCTGGATTGCTTGCATCTCCTGGATTCTGGATCCTTGGCCTGGTTATGAGGAGCGGTACTTTAGACTAGGAGCGGTATTTTAGACTACTCTCCTGGACCCCGGACTTGGTTTCTGCCTTATGGATTGCTTGCACCTCCTTGATTCTGGAACCCTGGCCTGGTTATTAGGAGTGGTACTTTAGACTACTCTCCTGGAGCTGGGACTAGGTTTCTGCCTTCGGGATTGCTTGCATCTCCTGGATTCTGGAACCTTGGCCTGGTGATTAGGAGCGGTATTTTAGACTATTCACCTGGACCCCAGACTTGGTATCTGACTTCTGGATTGCTTGCATCTCCTGGATTCTGGAACTTGGGTCTGGTTATTAGGAGTGGTACTTCAGACTACTCTCCTGGACCCGGGACTAGGTTTCTGCCTTCTGGATTGTTTGCATCTCCTGGATTCTGGAACTTTTGTCTGGTTATTAGGAGTGGTACTTTAGACTACTCTCCTGGACCCGGGACTAGGTTTATGCCTTCTGGATTGCTTGCATCTCCTGGATTCTGGAACCTTGGCCTGGTTATTAGGAGCGGTACTTTAGACTACTCTCCTGGACCCAGGACGTTGTTTCTGGCTTCTGGATTGTTTGCATCACCTGGATTCTGGATCCTTGGCCTGGTTATAAGGAGCAGTACTTTAGACTAGGAGTGGTACTTTAGACTACTCTCCTGGACCCCGGACTTGGTTTCTGCCTTCTGGATTGCTTGCGTCTCCTGGATTCTGGAGCCTTGGCCTGGTTATTAGGAGTGTTACTTTAGACTACTCTCCTGGACTCCGGATTTGGTTTATGCCTTCTGGATTGCTTGTGTCTCCTGGATTCTGGAACCTTGGCCTGGTTATTAGGAACGGTACTTTAGACTACTCTCCTGGACCTCGGACTTAGTTTCTGACTTCTGGATTGCTTGCGTCTCCTGGTTTCTGGAACCTTGGCTTAGTTATTAGGAGCGGTACTTTAGAGTACTCTGCTGGACCCCGGACTAGGTTACTGCCTTCTGGATTGCTTGTGTCTCTTGGATTCTGGAACCTTGGCCTGGTTATTAGGAGTTGTACATTAGACTACTCTCCTGGACCCCAGACTTGGTTTCTGACTTCTGGATTGCTTGCATCTCCTGGATTCTGGAACCTTGGCCTGGTTATTAGGAGTGGTACTTTAGCCTACTCTCCTGGACCTGGGACTTGGTTTCTGACTTCTGGATTGCTTGCGTCTCCTGGTTTCTGGAACCTTGGCTTAGTTATTAGGAGCAGTACTTTAGATACTCTCCTGGACCTCAGACTTGGTTTCTGCCTTCTGGATTGCTTGCGTCTCCTGGATTCTGGAACCTTGGCCTGGTTATTAGGAGTGGTACTTTAGATACTCTCCTGGACCCTGCACTAGGTTTCTGGCCTCTGAATTGCTTGCGTCTCCTTGTTTCTGGAACCTTGGCCTGGTTATTAGGAGCGGTAATTTAGACTACTCCCCTGGACCTGGGACTTTGTTTCTGCCTTCTGGATTGCTTGCATCTCCTGGATTCTGGATCCTTGGCCTGGTTATGAGGAGCAGTACTTTAGAATAGGAGCGGTACTTTAGACTACTCTCCTGGACCCCGGACTTGGTTTCTGCCTTATGGATTGCTTGGATCTCCTGGATTCTGGAACCTTGTCCTGGTTTTAGGAGTGGTACTTTAGAACACTCTCCTGGACTCCGGATTTGGTGTATGCCTTCTGGATTGCTTGCGTCTCCTGGTTTCTGGAACCTTGGCTTAGTTATTAGGAGTGGTACTTTAGATACTCTCCTGGACCTCAGACTTGGTTTCTGCCTTCTGGATTGCTTGCATCATCTAGATTCTGGAACGTTGGCCTGGTTATTAGGAGTGGTACTTTGGACTGCTCTCCTGGACCCCAGACTTGGTTTCTGCCTTATGGATTGCTTGCGTCTCCTGGATTCTGGAGCCTTGGCCTGGTTATTAGGAGCGGTACTTTAGACTACTCTCCTGGACTCCGGACTTGGTTCATGCCTTCTGGAATGCTTGTGTCTCCTGGATTCTGGAACCTTGGCCTGGTTATTAGGAGCGGTACTTTAAACTACTCACCTGGACCCCAGACTTGGTTTCTGACTTCTGGATTGCTTGCATCTCCTCGATTCTGGAACTTTGGTCTGGTTATTAGGAGTGGGTCTTTAGACTACTCTCCTGGACCCGGGACTAGGTTTCTGCCTTCTGGATTGCTTGCATCTCCTGGATTCTGGAACTTTGGTCTGGTTATTAGGAGTGGTACTTTAGACTACTCTCCAGGACACCGGACTAGGTTTCTGCCTTCTGGATTGCTTGCATCTCCTGGATTCTGGAACCTTGTCCTGGTTATTAGGAGTGGTACTTTAGACTACTCTCCTGGACACCGGACTAGGTTTCTGCCTTCTGGATTGCTTGCATCTCCTGGATTCTGGAACCTTGGCCTGGTTATTAGGAGCGGTACTTTAGACTACTCTCCTGGACCCAGGACGTTGTTTCTGGCTTCTGGATTGTTTGCATCACCTGGATTCTGGATCCTTGGCCTGGTTATTAGGAGCGGTACTTTAGACTAGGAGTGGTAATTTAGACTACTCTCCTGGACCCCGGACTTGGTGTATGCCTTCTGGATTGCTTGTGTCTCCTGGATTCTGGAACCTTGGCCTGGTTATTAGGAACAGTACTTTAGACTACTTTCCTGGACCTCGGACTTAGTTTCTGACTTCTGGATTGCTTGCGTCTCCTGGTTTCAGGAACCTTGGCTTAGTTATTAGGAGCGTTACTTTAGACTACTTTGCTGGACCCCGGACTAGGTTTCTGCCTTCTGGATTTCTTGTGTCTCCTGGATTCTGGAGCCTTGGCCTGGTCATTAGGAGTGGTACTTTAGACTACTCTCCTGGACTCCGGATTTGGTGTATGCCTTCTGGATTGCTTGCGTCTCCTGGTTTCTGGAACCTTGGCTTAGTTATTAGGAGCGGTACTTTAGATACTCTCCTGGATCTCAGACTTGGTTTCTGCCTTCTGGATTGCTTGCATCTCCTGGATTCTGGAACGTTGGCCTGGTTATTAGGAATGGTACTTTAGATTACTCTCCTGGACCCCAGACTTGGTTTCTGCCTCATGGATTGCTTGCATCTCCTGGATTCTGGAGCCTTGGCCTGGTTATTAGGAGTGGTACTTTAGACTACTCTCCTGGACCCCGGACTAGGTTTCTGCCTTCTGGATTGCTTGCATCTCCTGGATTCTGGAACCTTGTCCTGGTTATTAGGAGTGGTACTTTAGACTACTCTCCTGGACTCCGGATTTGGTGTATGCCTTCTGGATTGCTTGCGTCTCCTGGTTTCTGGAACCTTGTCTTAGTTATTAGGAGCGGTACTTTAGATACTCTCCTGGACCTCAGACTTGGTTTCTGCCTTCTGGATTGCTTGCATCTCCTGGATTCTGGAACGTTGGCCTGGTTATTAGGAATGGTACTTTAGATTACTCTCCTGGACCCCAGACTTGGTTTCTGCCTTATGGATTGTTTGCATCTCCTGGATTCTGGAGCCTTGGCCTGGTTATTAGGAGTGGTACTTTAGACAACTCTCCTGGACCCGGGACTAGGTATTTGCATCTCCTGGTTTCTGGAACTTTGGCGTGGTTATTAGGAGCGGCACTTTAGACTACTCTCCTGGACTCCGGACTTGGTTTCTGCCTTCTGGATTGCTTGCGTCTCCTGGATTCTGAAGCCTTGGTCTGGTTATTAGGAGCGGTACTTTAGACTACTCACCTGGACCCCAGACTTGGTTTCTGCCTTCTGGATTGCTTGGGTCTCCTGGTTTCTGGAACCTTGGCCTGGTTATTAGGAGCTGTACTTTAGACTACTCTCCTGGACCCCGGAGTAGGTTTCTGCCTTCTGGATGGCTTGCATCTCCTGGATTCTGAATCCTTGGCCTGGTTATTAGAAGCGTTACTTTATACTACTCTCCTGGACCTGGGACTTGTTTTCTGACTTCTTTGCTTGAGTCTCCTGCATTCTGGAGCCTTGGCCTGGTTATTAGGAGTGGTACTTCAGACTACTCTCCTGGACCGGGACTAGGTTTCTGTCTTCTGGATTGCTTGCATCTCCTTGATTCTGGAACCCTGGCCTGGTTATTAGGAGTGGTACTTTAGACTACTCTCCTGGACCTGGGACTAGGTTTCTGCCTTCGGGATTGCTTGCATCTCCTGGATTCTGGAACCTTGGCCTGGTGATCAGGAGCGGTATTTTAGACTACTCATCTGGACCCCAGACTTGGTTTCTGACTTCTGGATTGCTTGCATCTCCTGGATTCTGGAACTTGGGTCTGGTTATTAGGAGTGGTACTTCAGACTACTCTCCTGGACCCGGGACTAGGTTTCTACCTTCTGGATTGTTTGCATCTCCTGGATTCTGGAACTTTTGTCTGGTTATTAGGAGTGGTACTTTAGACTACTCTCCTGGACCCGGGACTAGGTTTCTGCCTTCTTGATTGCTTGCATCTCCTGGATTCTGGAATCTTGGCCTGGTTATTAGGAGCGGTACTTTAGACTACTCTCCTGGACCCAGGACGTTGTTTCTGGCTTCTGGATTGTTTGCATCACCTGGATTCTGGATCCTTGGCCTGGTTATTAGGAGCGGTACTTTAGACTAGGAGTGGTACTTTAGACTACTCTCCTGGACCCCGGACTTGGTTTCTGCCTTCTGGATTGCATGCGTCTCCTGGATTCTGGAACCTTGACCTTGTTATTAGGAACGGTACTTTAGACTACTCTCCTGGACCTCGGACTTAGTTTCTGACTTCTGGATTGCTTGCGTCTCCTGGTTTCTGGAGCCTTGGCTTAGTTATTAGGAGCGGTACTTTAGACTACTCTGCTGGACCCCGGACTAGGTTTCTGCCTTCTGGATTGCTTGTGTCTCTTGGATTCTGGAACCTTGGCCTGGTTATTAGGAGTTGTACATTAGACTACTCTCCTGGACCCCAGACTTGGTTTCTGACTTCTGGATTGCTTGCATCTCCTGGATTCTGGAACCTTGGCCTGGTTATTAGGAGTGGTACTTTAGCCTACTCTCCTGGACCTGGGACTTGGTTTCTGACTTCTGGATTGCTTGCGTCTCATGGTTTCTGGAACCTTGGCTTAGTTATTAGGAGCAGTACTTTAGATACTCTCCTGGACCTCAGACTTGGTTTCTGCCTTCTGGATTGCTTGCGTCTCCTGGATTCTGGAACCTTGGCCTGGTTATTAGGAGTGGTACTTTAGATACTCTCCTGGACCCTGGACTAGGTTTCTGGCCTCTGAATTGCTTGCGTCTCCTTGTTTCTGGAACCTTGGCCTGGTTATTAGGAGCGGTACTTTAGACTACTCTCCTGGACCCCAGAGTAGGTTTCTGCCTTCTGGATTGCTTGCATCTCCTGGATTCTGGAGCCTTGGCCTGGTTATTACGAGCGGTACTTTAGACTAGGAGCGGTACTTTAGACTACTCTCCTGGTCCCCGGACTTGTTTTCTGCCTTCTGGATTTCTTGCGTCTCCTGGATTCTGGAGCCTTGGTCTGGTTATTATGAGCGGTAATTTAGACTACTCCCCTGGACCTGGGACTTTGTTTCTGCCTTCTGGATTGCTTGCATCTCCTGGATTCTGGATCCTTGGCCTGGTTATGAGGAGCGGTACTTTAGACTAGGAGCGGTATTTTAGACTACTCTCCTGGACCCCGGACTTGGTTTCTGCCTTATGGATTGCTTGCACCTCCTTGATTCTGGAACCCTGGCCTGGTTATTAGGAGTGGTACTTTAGACTACTCTCCTGGAGCTGGGACTAGGTTTCTGCCTTCGGGATTGCTTGCATCTCCTGGATTCTGGAACCTTGGCCTGGTGATTAGGAGCGGTATTTTAGACTACTCACCTGGACCCCAGACTTGGTATCTGACTTCTGGATTGCTTGCATCTCCTGGATTCTGGAACTTGGGTCTGGTTATTAGGAGTGGTACTTCAGACTACTCTCCTGGACCCGGGACTAGGTTTCTGCCTTCTGGATTGTTTGCATCTCCTGGATTCTGGAACTTTTGTCTGGTTATTAGGAGTGGTACTTTAGACTACTCTCCTGGACCCGGGACTAGGTTTCTGCCTTCTGGATTGCTTGCATCTCCTGGATTCTGGAACCTTGGCCTGGTTATTAGGAGCGGTACTTTAGACTACTCTCCTGGACCCAGGACGTTGTTTCTGGCTTCTGGATTGTTTGCATCACCTGGATTCTGGATCCTTGGCCTCATTATAAGGAGCAGTACTTTAGACTAGGAGTGGTACTTTAGACTACTCTCCTGGACCCCGGACTTGGTTTCTGCCTTCTGGATTGCTTGCGTCTCCTGGATTCTGGAGCCTTGGCCTGGTTATTAGGAACGGTACTTTAGACTACTCTCCTGGACCTCGGACTTAGTTTCTGACTTCTGGATTGCTTGCGTCTCCTGGTTTCTGGAACCTTGGCTTAGTTATTAGGAGCGGTACTTTAGAGTACTCTGCTGGACCCCGGACTTGGTTTCTGCCTTCTGGATTGCATGCGTCTCCTGGATTCTGGAACCTTGACCTTGTTATTAGGAACGGTACTTTAGACTACTCTCCTGGACCTCGGACTTAGTTTCTGACTTCTGGATTGCTTGCGTCTCCTGGTTTCTGGAGCCTTGGCTTAGTTATTAGGAGCGGTACTTTAGACTACTCTGCTGGACCCCGGACTAGGTTTCTGCCTTCTGGATTGCTTGTGTCTCTTGGATTCTGGAACCTTGGCCTGGTTATTAGGAGTTGTACATTAGACTACTCTCCTGGACCCCAGACTTGGTTTCTGACTTCTGGATTGCTTGCATCTCCTGGATTCTGGAACCTTGGCCTGGTTATTAGGAGTGGTACTTTAGCCTACTCTCCTGGACCTGGGACTTGGTTTCTGACTTCTGGATTGCTTGCGTCTCATGGTTTCTGGAACCTTGGCTTAGTTATTAGGAGCAGTACTTTAGATACTCTCCTGGACCTCAGACTTGGTTTCTGCCTTCTGGATTGCTTGCGTCTCCTGGATTCTGGAACCTTGGCCTGGTTATTAGGAGTGGTACTTTAGATACTCTCCTGGACCCTGGACTAGGTTTCTGGCCTCTGAATTGCTTGCGTCTCCTTGTTTCTGGAACCTTGGCCTGGTTATTAGGAGCGGTACTTTAGACTACTCTCCTGGACCCCAGAGTAGGTTTCTGCCTTCTGGATTGCTTGCATCTCCTGGATTCTGGAGCCTTGGCCTGGTTATTACGAGCGGTACTTTAGACTAGGAGCGGTACTTTAGACTACTCTCCTGGTCCCCGGACTTGTTTTCTGCCTTCTGGATTTCTTGCGTCTCCTGGATTCTGGAGCCTTGGTCTGGTTATTATGAGCGGTAATTTAGACTACTCCCCTGGACCTGGGAATTTGTTTCTGCCTTCTGGATTGCTTGCATCTCCTGGATTCTGGATCCTTGGCCTGGTTATGAGGAGCGGTACTTTAGACTAGGAGCGGTATTTTAGACTACTCTCCTGGACCCCGGACTTGGTTTCTGCCTTATGGATTGCTTGCACCTCCTTGATTCTGGAACCCTGGCCTGGTTATTAGGAGTGGTACTTTAGACTACTCTCCTGGAGCTGGGACTAGGTTTCTGCCTTCGGGATTGCTTGCATCTCCTGGATTCTGGAACCTTGGCCTGGTGATTAGGAGCGGTATTTTAGACTATTCACCTGGACCCCAGACTTGGTATCTGACTTCTGGATTGCTTGCATCTCCTGGATTCTGGAACTTGGGTCTGGTTATTAGGAGTGGTACTTCAGACTACTCTCCTGGACCCGGGACTAGGTTTCTGCCTTCTGGATTGTTTGCATCTCCTGGATTCTGGAACTTTTGTCTGGTTATTAGGAATGGTACTTTAGACTACTCTCCTGGACCCGGGACTAGGTTTCTGCCTTCTGGATTGCTTGCATCTCCTGGATTCTGGAACCTTGGCCTGGTTATTAGGAGCGGTACTTTAGACTACTCTCCTGGACCCAGGACGTTGTTTCTGGCTTCTGGATTGTTTGCATCACCTGGATTCTGGATCCTTGGCCTGGTTATAAGGAGCAGTACTTTAGACTAGGAGTGGTACTTTAGACTACTCTCCTGGACCCCGGACTTGGTTTCTGCCTTCTGGATTGCTTGCGTCTCCTGGATTCTGGAGCCTTGGCCTGGTTATTAGGAGTGTTACTTTAGACTACTCTCCTGGACTCCGGATTTGGTTTATGCCTTCTGGATTGCTTGTGTCTCCTGGATTCTGGAACCTTGGCCTGGTTATTAGGAACGGTACTTTAGACTACTCTCCTGGACCTCGGACTTAGTTTCTGACTTCTGGATTGCTTGCGTCTCCTGGTTTCTGGAACCTTGGCTTAGTTATTAGGAGCGGTACTTTAGAGTACTCTGCTGGACCCCGGACTAGGTTTCTGCCTTCTGGATTGCTTGTGTCTCTTGGATTCTGGAACCTTGGCCTGGTTATTAGGAGTTGTACATTAGACTACTCTCCTGGACCCCAGACTTGGTTTCTGACTTCTGGATTGCTTGCATCTCCTGGATTCTGGAACCTTGGCCTGGTTATTAGGAGTGGTACTTTAGCCTACTCTCCTGGACCTGGGACTTGGTTTCTGACTTCTGGATTGCTTGCGTCTCCTGGTTTCTGGAACCTTGGCTTAGTTATTAGGAGCAGTACTTTAGATACTCTCCTGGACCTCAAACTTGGTTTCTGCCTTCTGGATTGCTTGCGTCTCCTGGATTCTGGAACCTTGGCCTGGTTATTAGGAGTGGTACTTTAGAAACTCTCCTGGACCCTGCACTAGGTTTCTGGCCTCTGAATTGCTTGCGTCTCCTTGTTTCTGGAACCTTGGCCTGGTTATTAGGAGCGGTAATTTAGACTACTCCCCTGGACCTGGGACTTTGTTTCTGCCTTCTGGATTGCTTGTGTCTCTTGGATTCTGGAACCTTGGCCTGGTTATTAGGAGTTGTACATTAGACTACTCTCCTGGACCCCAGACTTGGTTTCTGACTTCTGGATTGCTTGCATCTCCTGGATTCTGGAACCTTGGCCTGGTTATTAGGAGTGGTACTTTAGCCTACTCTCCTGGACCTGGGACTTGGTTTCTGACTTCTGGATTGCTTGCGTCTCATGGTTTCTGGAACCTTGGCTTAGTTATTAGGAGCAGTACTTTAGATACTCTCCTGGACCTCAGACTTGGTTTCTGCCTTCTGGATTGCTTGCGTCTCCTGGATTCTGGAACCTTGGCCTGGTTATTAGGAGTGGTACTTTAGATACTCTCCTGGACCCTGGACTAGGTTTCTGGCCTCTGAATTGCTTGCGTCTCCTTGTTTCTGGAACCTTGGCCTGGTTATTAGGAGCGGTACTTTAGACTACTCTCCTGGACCCCAGAGTAGGTTTCTGCCTTCTGGATTGCTTGCATCTCCTGGATTCTGGAGCCTTGGCCTGGTTATTACGAGCGGTACTTTAGACTAGGAGCGCTACTTTAGACTACTCTCCTGGTCCCCGGACTTGTTTTCTGCCTTCTGGATTTCTTGCGTCTCCTGGATTCTGGAGCCTTGGTCTGGTTATTATGAGCGGTAATTTAGACTACTCCCCTGGACCTGGGACTTTGTTTCTGCCTTCTGGATTGCTTGCATCTCCTGGATTCTGGATCCTTGGCCTGGTTATGAGGAGCGGTACTTTAGACTAGGAGCGGTATTTTAGACTACTCTCCTGGACCCCGGACTTGGTTTCTGCCTTATGGATTGCTTGCACCTCCTTGATTCTGGAACCCTGGCCTGGTTATTAGGAGTGGTACTTTAGACTACTCTCCTGGAGCTGGGACTAGGTTTCTGCCTTCGGGATTGCTTGCATCTCCTGGATTCTGGAACCTTGGCCTGGTGATTAGGAGCGGTATTTTAGACTACTCACCTGGACCCCAGACTTGGTATCTGACTTCTGGATTGCTTGCATCTCCTGGATTCTGGAACTTGGGTCTGGTTATTAGGAGTGTTACTTTAGACTACTCTCCTGGACCCGGGACTAGGTTTCTGCCTTCTGGATTGTTTGCATCTCCTGGATTCTGGAACTTTTGTCTGGTTATTAGGAGTGGTACTTTAGACTACTCTCCTGGACCCGGGACTAGGTTTCTGCCTTCTGGATTGCTTGCATCTCCTGGATTCTGGAACCTTGGCCTGGTTATTAGGAGCGGTACTTTAGACTACTCTCCTGGACCCAGGACGTTGTTTCTGGCTTCTGGATTGTTTGCATCACCTGGATTCTGGATCCTTGGCCTGGTTATTAGGAGCAGTACTTTAGACTAGGAGTGGTACTTTAGACTACTCTCCTGGACCCCGGACTTGGTTTCTGCCTTCTGGATTGCTTGCGTCTCCTGGATTCTGGAGCCTTGACCTGGTTATTAGGAGTGTTACTTTAGACTACTCTCCTGGACTCCGGATTTGGTTTATGCCTTCTGGATTGCTTGTGTCTCCTGGATTCTGGAACCTTGGCCTGGTTATTAGGAACGGTACTTTAGACTACTCTCCTGGACCTCGGACTTAGTTTCTGACTTCTGGATTGCTTGCGTCTCCTGGTTTCTGGAACCTTGGCTTAGTTATTAGGAGCGGTACTTTAGACTACTCTGCTGGACCCCGGACTAGGTTTCTGCCTTCTGGATTGCTTGTGTCTCTTGGATTCTGGAACCTTGGCCTGGTTATTAGGAGTTGTACATTAGACTACTCTCCTGGACCCCAGACTTGGTTTCTGACTTCTGGATTGCTTGCATCTCCTGGATTCTGGAACCTTGGCCTGGTTATTAGGAGTGGTACTTTAGCCTACTCTCCTGGACCTGGGACTTGGTTTCTGACTTCTGGATTGCTTGCGTCTCCTGGTTTCTGGAACCTTGGCTTAGTTATTAGGAGCAGTACTTTAGATACTCTCCTGGACCTCAGACTTGGTTTCTGCCTTCTGGATTGCTTGCGTCTCCTGGATTCTGGAACCTTGGCCTGGTTATTAGGAGTGGTACTTTAGATACTCTCCTGGACCCTGCACTAGGTTTCTGGCCTCTGAATTGCTTGCGTCTCCTTGTTTCTGGAACCTTGGCCTGGTTATTAGGAGCGGTAATTTAGACTACTCCCCTGGACCTGGGACTTTGTTTCTGCCTTCTGGATTGCTTGTGTCTCTTGGATTCTGGAACCTTGGCCTGGTTATTAGGAGTTGTACATTAGACTACTCTCCTGGACCCCAGACTTGGTTTCTGACTTCTGGATTGCTTGCATCTCCTGGATTCTGGAACCTTGGCCTGGTTATTAGGAGTGGTACTTTAGCCTACTCTCCTGGACCTGGGACTTGGTTTCTGACTTCTGGATTGCTTGCGTCTCATGGTTTCTGGAACCTTGGCTTAGTTATTAGGAGCAGTACTTTAGATACTCTCCTGGACCTCAGACTTGGTTTCTGCCTTCTGGATTGCTTGCGTCTCCTGGATTCTGGAACCTTGGCCTGGTTATTAGGAGTGGTACTTTAGATACTCTCCTGGACCCTGGACTAGGTTTCTGGCCTCTGAATTGCTTGCGTCTCCTTGTTTCTGGAACCTTGGCCTGGTTATTAGGAGCGGTACTTTAGACTACTCTCCTGGACCCCAGAGTAGGTTTCTGCCTTCTGGATTGCTTGCATCTCCTGGATTCTGGAGCCTTGGCCTGGTTATTACGAGCGGTACTTTAGACTAGGAGCGCTACTTTAGACTACTCTCCTGGTCCCCGGACTTGTTTTCTGCCTTCTGGATTTCTTGCGTCTCCTGGATTCTGGAGCCTTGGTCTGGTTATTATGAGCGGTAATTTAGACTACTCCCCTGGACCTGGGACTTTGTTTCTGCCTTCTGGATTGCTTGCATCTCCTGGATTCTGGATCCTTGGCCTGGTTATGAGGAGCGGTACTTTAGACTAGGAGCGGTATTTTAGACTACTCTCCTGGACCCCGGACTTGGTTTCTGCCTTATGGATTGCTTGCACCTCCTTGATTCTGGAACCCTGGCCTGGTTATTAGGAGTGGTACTTTAGACTACTCTCCTGGAGCTGGGACTAGGTTTCTGCCTTCGGGATTGCTTGCATCTCCTGGATTCTGGAACCTTGGCCTGGTGATTAGGAGCGGTATTTTAGACTACTCACCTGGACCCCAGACTTGGTATCTGACTTCTGGATTGCTTGCATCTCCTGGATTCTGGAACTTGGGTCTGGTTATTAGGAGTGTTACTTTAGACTACTCTCCTGGACCCGGGACTAGGTTTCTGCCTTCTGGATTGTTTGCATCTCCTGGATTCTGGAACTTTTGTCTGGTTATTAGGAGTGGTACTTTAGACTACTCTCCTGGACCCGGGACTAGGTTTCTGCCTTCTGGATTGCTTGCATCTCCTGGATTCTGGAACCTTGGCCTGGTTATTAGGAGCGGTACTTTAGACTACTCTCCTGGACCCAGGACGTTGTTTCTGGCTTCTGGATTGTTTGCATCACCTGGATTCTGGATCCTTGGCCTGGTTATTAGGAGCAGTACTTTAGACTAGGAGTGGTACTTTAGACTACTCTCCTGGACCCCGGACTTGGTTTCTGCCTTCTGGATTGCTTGCGTCTCCTGGATTCTGGAGCCTTGACCTGGTTATTAGGAGTGTTACTTTAGACTACTCTCCTGGACTCCGGATTTGGTTTATGCCTTCTGGATTGCTTGTGTCTCCTGGATTCTGGAACCTTGGCCTGGTTATTAGGAACGGTACTTTAGACTACTCTCCTGGACCTCGGACTTAGTTTCTGACTTCTGGATTGCTTGCGTCTCCTGGTTTCTGGAACCTTGGCTTAGTTATTAGGAGCGGTACTTTAGACTACTCTGCTGGACCCCGGACTAGGTTTCTGCCTTCTGGATTGCTTGTGTCTCTTGGATTCTGGAACCTTGGCCTGGTTATTAGGAGTTGTACATTAGACTACTCTCCTGGACCCCAGACTTGGTTTCTGACTTCTGGATTGCTTGCATCTCCTGGATTCTGGAACCTTGGCCTGGTTATTAGGAGTGGTACTTTAGCCTACTCTCCTGGACCTGGGACTTGGTTTCTGACTTCTGGATTGCTTGCGTCTCCTGGTTTCTGGAACCTTGGCTTAGTTATTAGGAGCAGTACTTTAGATACTCTCCTGGACCTCAGACTTGGTTTCTGCCTTCTGGATTGCTTGCGTCTCCTGGATTCTGGAACCTTGGCCTGGTTATTAGGAGTGGTACTTTAGATACTCTCCTGGACCCTGCACTAGGTTTCTGGCCTCTGAATTGCTTGCGTCTCCTTGTTTCTGGAACCTTGGTCTGGTTATTAGGAGCGGTAATTTAGACTACTCCCCTGGACCTGGGACTTTGTTTCTGCCTTCTGGATTGCTTGCATCTCCTGGATTCTGGATCCTTGGCCTGGTTATGAGGAGCAGTACTTTAGAATAGGAGCGGTACTTTAGACTACTCTCCTGGACCCCGGACTTGGTTTCTGCCTTATGGATTGCTTGGATCTCCTGGATTCTGGAACCTTGTCCTGGTTTTAGGAGTGGTACTTTAGAACACTCTCCTGGACTCCGGATTTGGTGTATGCCTTCTGGATTGCTTGCGTCTCCTGGTTTCTGGAACCTTGGCTTAGTTATTAGGAGTGGTACTTTAGATACTCTCCTGGACCTCAGACTTGGTTTCTGCCTTCTGGATTGCTTGCATCATCTAGATTCTGGAACGTTGCCCTGGTTATTAGGAGTGGTACTTTGGACTGCTCTCCTGGACCCCAGACTTGGTTTCTGCCTTATGGATTGCTTGCGTCTCCTGGATTCTGGAGCCTTGGCCTGGTTATTAGGAGCGGTACTTTAGACTACTCTCCTGGACTCCGGACTTGGTTCATGCCTTCTGGAATGCTTGTGTCTCCTGGATTCTGGAACCTTGGCCTGGTTATTAGGAGCGGTACTTTAAACTACTCACCTGGACCCCAGACTTGGTTTCTGACTTCTGGATTGCTTGCATCTCCTCGATTCTGGAACTTTGGTCTGGTTATTAGGAGTGGGTCTTTAGACTACTCTCCTGGACCCGGGACTAGGTTTCTGCCTTCTGGATTGCTTGCATCTCCTGGATTCTGGAACTTTGGTCTGGTTATTAGGAGTGGTACTTTAGACTACTCTCCAGGACACCGGACTAGGTTTCTGCCTTCTGGATTGCTTGCATCTCCTGGATTCTGGAACCTTGTCCTGGTTATTAGGAGTGGTACTTTAGACTACTCTCCTGGACACCGGACTAGGTTTCTGCCTTCTGGATTGCTTGCATCTCCTGGATTCTGGAACCTTGGCCTGGTTATTAGGAGCGGTACTTTAGACTACTCTCCTGGACCCAGGAAGTTGTTTCTGGCTTCTGGATTGTTTGCATCACCTGGATTCTGGATCCTTGGCCTGGTTATTAGGAGCGGTACTTTAGACTAGGAGTGGTAATTTAGACTACTCTCCTGGACCCCGGACTTGGTTTCTGCCTTCTGGATTGCTTGCGTCTCCTGGATTCTGGAGCCTTGGCCTGGTTATTAGGAGTGGTACTTTAGACTACTCTCCTGGACTCCGGATTTGGTGTATGCCTTCTGGATTGCTTGTGTCTCCTGGATTCTGGAACCTTGGCCTGGTTATTAGGAACAGTACTTTAGACTACTTTCCTGGACCTCGGACTTAGTTTCTGACTTCTGGATTGCTTGCGTCTCCTGGTTTCTGGAACCTTGGCTTAGTTATTAGGAGCGTTACTTTAGACTACTTTGCTGGACCCCGGACTAGGTTTCTGCCTTCTGGATTTCTTGTGTCTCCTGGATTCTGAAACCTTGGCCTGGTTATTAGGAGTTGTACATTAGACTACTCTCCTGGACCCCAGACTTGGTTTCTAACTTCTGGATTGCTTGCATCTCCTGGATTCTGGAACCTTGGCCTGGTTATTAGGAGTGGTACTTTAGACTACTCTCCTGGACCTGGGACTTGGTTTCTGCCTTCTGGATTGCTTGCGTCTCCTGGATTCTGGAATCTTGGCCTGGTTATTAGGAGTGGTACTTTAGATACTCTCCTGGACCCTGGACTAGGTTTCTGGCCTCTGAATTGCTTGTGTCTCCTGGTTTCTGGAACCTAGGACTGGTTATTAGGAGCGGTACATTAGACTACTCTCCTGGACCCCAGACTTGGTTTCTGCCTTCTGGATTGCTTGCATCGCCTGGATTCTGGATCATTGGCCTGGTTATGAGGAGCGGTACTTTAGACTAGGAGCAGTACTTTAGACTACTCTCCTGGACCCCGGACTTTGTTTCTGCCTTATGGATTGCTTGCATCTCCTGGATTCTGGAACCTTGGCCTGGTTATTAGGAGATGTACTTTAGACTACTCCCCTGGACCTTGGACTTTGTTTCTGCCTTCTGGATTGCTTGCATCTCCTGGATTCTGGATCATTGGCCTGGTTATGAGGAGCGGTACTTTAGACTAGGAGCAGTACTTTAGACTACTCTCCTGGACCCCAGACTTTGTTTCTGCCTTATGGATTGCTTGCATCTCCTGGATTCTGGAACCTTGTCCTGGTTATTAGGAGTGGTACTTTAGACTACTCTCCTGGACTCCGGATTTGGTGTATGCCTTCTGGATTGCTTGCGTCTCCTGGTTTCTGGAACCTTGGCTTAGTTATTAGGAGTGGTACTTTAGATACTCTCCTGGACCTCAGACTTGGTTTCTGCCTTCTTGATTGCTTGCATCACCTAGATTCTGGAACGTTGGCCTGGTTATTAGGAGTGGTACTTTGGACTACTCTCCTGGACCACAGACTTGGTTTCTGCCTTATGGATTGCTTGCGTCTCCTGGATTCTGGAGCCTTGGCCTGGTTATTAGGAGCGGTACTTTAGACTACTCTCCTGGACTCCGGACTTGGTTCATGCCTTCTGGATTGCGTGTGTCTCCTGGATTCTGGAACCTTGGCCTGGTTATTAGGAGCGGTACTTTAAACTACTCACCTGGACCCCAGACTTGGTTTCTGACTTCTGGATTGCTTGCATCGCCTGGATTCTGGAACTTTGGTCTGGTTATTTGGAGTGGTACTTTAGACTACTCTCCTGGACCCCGGACTAGGTTTCTGCCTTCTGGATTGCTTGCATCTCCTGGATTCTGGAACCTTGTCCTGGTTATTAGGAGTGGTACTTTAGACTACTCTCCTGGACTCCGGATTTGGTGTATGCCTTCTGGATTGCTTGCGTCTCCTGGTTTCTGGAACCTTGGCTTAGTTATTAGGAGCAGTACTTTAGATACTCTCCTGGACCTCAGACTTGGTTTCTGCCTTCTGGATTGCTTGCATCTCCTGGATTCTGGAACGTTGGCCTGGTTATTAGGAATGGTACTTTAGATTACTCTCCTGGACCCCAGACTTGGTTTCTGCCTTATGGATTGCTTGCATCTCCTGGATTCTGGAGCCTTGGCCTGGTTATTAGGAGTGGTACTTTAGACTACTCTCCTGGACCCCGGACTAGGTTTCTGCCTTCTGGATTGCTTGCATCTCCTGGATTCTGGAACCTTGTCCTGGTTATTAGGAGTGGTACTTTAGACTACTCTCCTGGACTCCGGATTTGGTGTATGCCTTCTGGATTGCTTGCGTCTCCTGGTTTCTGGAACCTTGGCTTAGTTATTAGGAGCGGTACTTTAGATACTCTCCTGGACCTCAGACTTGGTTTCTGCCTTCTGGATTGCTTGCATCTCCTGGATTCTGGAACGTTGGCCTGGTTATTAGGAATGGTACTTTAGATTACTCTCCTGGACCCCAGACTTGGTTTCTGCCTTATGGATTGCTTGCATCTCCTGGATTCTGGAGCCTTGGCCTGGTTATTAGGAGTGGTTCTTTAGACAACTCTCCTGGACCCGGGACTAGGTATTTGCATCTCCTGGTTTCTGGAACTTTGGCGTGGTTATTAGGAGCGGCACTTTAGACTACTCTCCTGGACTCCGGACTTGGTTTCTGCCTTCTGGATTGCTTGCATCTCCTGGATTCTGGAGCCTTGGTCTGGTTATTAGGAGCGGTACTTTAGACTACTCACCTGGACCCCAGACTTGGTTTCTGCCTTCTGGATTGCTTGGGTCTCCTGGTTTCTGGAACCTTGGCCTGGTTATTAGGAGCTGTACTTTAGACTACTCTCCTGGACCCCAGAGTAGGTTTCTGCCTTCTGGATGGCTTGCATCTCCTGGATTCTGAATCCTTGGCCTCGTTATTAGGAGCAGTATTTTAGACTAGGAGCGGTACTTTAGACTACTCTCCTGGACCCTGGACTTGGTTTCTGCCTTCTGGCTTTCTTGTGTCTCCTGGATTCTGGAGCCTTGGTCTGGTTATTAGGAGCGTTACTTTATACTACTGTCCTGGACCTGGGACTTGTTTTCTGCCTTCTTTGCTTGAGTCTCCTGCATTCTGGAGCCTTGGCCTGGTTATTAGGAGTGGTACTTCAGACTACTCTCCTGGACCGGGACTAGGTTTCTGTCTTCTGGATTGCTTGCATCTCCTTGATTCTGGAACCCTGGCCTCGTTATTAGGAGTGGTACTTTAGACTACTCTCCTGGACCTGGGACTAGGTTTCTGCCTTCGGGATTGCTTGCATCTCCTGGATTCTGGAACCTTGGCATGGTGATTAGGAGCGGTATTTTAGACTACTCATCTGGACCCCAGACTTGGTTTCTGACTTCTGGATTGCTTGCATCTCCTGGATTCTGGAACTTGGGTCTGGTTATTAGGAGTGGTACTTTAGACTACTCTCCTGGACCCGGGACTAGGTTTCTGCCTTCTGGATTGTTTGCATCTCCTGGATTCTGGAACTTTTGTCTGGTTATTAGGAGTGGTACTTTAGACTACTCTCCTGGACCCGGGACTAGGTTTCTGCCTTCTGGATTGCTTGCATCTCCTGGATTCTGGAACCTTGGCCTGGTTATTAGGAGCGGTACTTTAGACTACTCTCCTGGACCCAGGACGTTGTTTCTGGCTTCTGGATTGTTTGCATCACCTGGATTCTGGATCCTTGGCCTGGTTATTAGGAGCGGTACTTTAGACTAGGAGTGGTACTTTAGACTACTCTCCTGGACCCCGGACTTGGTTTCTGCATTCTGGATTGCTTGCGTCTCCTGGATTCTGGAACCTTGACCTGGTTATTAGGAACGGTACTTTAGACTACTCTCCTGGACCTCGGACTTAGTTTCTGACTTCTGGATTGCTTGCGTCTCCTGGTTTCTGGAACCTTGGCTTAGTTATTAGGAGCGGTACTTTAGACTACTCTCCTGGACCCCAGACTTGGTTTCTGACTTCTGGATTGCTTGCATCTCCTGGATTCTGGAACCTTGGCCTGGTTATTAGGAGTGGTACTTTAGATACTCTCCTTGACCCTGGACTAGGTTTCTGGCCTCTGAATTGCTTGCGTCTCCTTGTTTCTGGAACCTTGGCCTGGTTATTAGGAGCGGTACTTTAGACTACTCTCCTGGACCCCAGAGTAGGTTTCTGCCTTCTGGTTTGCTTGCATCTCCTGGATTCTGGAGCCTTGGCCTGGTTATTACGAGCGGTACTTTAGACTAGGAGCGGTACTTTAGACTACTCTCCTGGACCCCGGACTTGGTTTCTGCCTTATGGATTGCTTGCATCTCCTTGATTCTGGAACCCTGGCCTGGTTATTAGGAGTGGTACTTTAGACTACTCTCCTGGAGCTGGGACTAGGTTTCTGCCTTCGGGATTGCTTGCATCTCCTGGATTCTGGAACCTTGGCCTGGTGATTAGGAGCGGTATTTTAGACTACTCACCTGGACCCCAGACTTGGTATCTGACTTCTGGATTGCTTGCATCTCCTGGTTTCTGGAACTTGGGTCTGGTTATTAGGAGCGGTACTTTAGACTACTCTCCTGGACCCCGGAGTAGGTTTCTGCCTTCTGGATGGTTTGCATCTCCTGGATTCTGAATCCTTGGCCTGGTTATTAGGAGCGGTACTTTAGACTAGGAGCGGTACTTAAGACTACTCTCCTGGACCCCGGACTTGGTTTCTGCCTTCTGGATTTCTTGCGTCTCCTGGATTCTGGAGCCTTGGTCTGGTTATTAGGAGAGGTACTTTAGACTACTCCCCTGGACCTGGGACTTTGTTTCTGCCTTCTGGATTGCTTGCGTCTTCTGGATTCTGGAACCTTGGCCTGTGCATTAGGAGCGGTACTTCAGACTACTCTCCTGGACCCGGGACTAGGTTTCTGTCTTCTGGATTGCTTGCATCTCCTTGATTCTGGACCCTTGGCCTGGTTATTAGGAGTGGTACTTTAGACTACTCTCCTGGACCTGGTACTAGGTTTCTGCCTTCGGGATTGCTTGCATCTCCTGGATTCTGGAACATTGGCCTGGTTATTAGGAGCGGTATTTTAGACTACTCACCTGGACCCCAGACTTGGTTTCAGACTTCTGGATTGCTTGCATCTCCTGGATTCTGGAACTTGGGTCTGGTTATTAGGAGTGGTACTTTAAACTACTCTCCTGGACCCGGGACTAGGTTTCTGCCTTCTGGATTGTTTGCATCTCCTGAATTCTGGAACTTTTGTCTGGTTAGTAGGAGTGGTACTTTAGACTACTCTCCTGGACCGGGGACTAGGTTTCTGCCTTCTGGATTGCTTGCATCTCCTGGATTCTGGAACCTTGGCCTGGTTATTAGGAGCGGTACTTTAGACTACTCTCCTGGACCCAGGACGTTGTTTCTGGCTTCTGGATTGTTTGCATCACCTGGATTCTGGATCCTTGGCCTGGTTATTAGGAGCGGTACTTTAGACTAGGAGTTGTACTTTAGACTACTCTCCTGGACCCCGGACTTGGTTTCTGCCTTCTGGATTGCTTGCGTCTCCTGGATTCTGGAGCCTTGGCCTGGTTATTAGGAATGGTACTTTAGACTACTCTCCTGGACTCCGGATTTGGTGTATGCCTTCTGGATTGCTTGTGTCTCCTGGATTCTGGAACCTTGGCCTGGTTATTAGGAACGGTACTTTAGACTACTCTCCTGGACCTCGGACTTGGTTTCTGACTCCTGTATTGCTTGAGTCTCCTGGTTTCTGGAACCTTCGCTTAGTTATAAGGAGCGGTACTTTAGATACTCTCCTGGACTCCAGACTTGGTTTCTGACTTCTGGATTGCTTGCATCTCCTGGATTCTGGAACCTTGGCCTGGTTATTAGGAGCGGTACTTTAGACTACTCTCCTGGACCCCGGAGTAGGTTTCTGCCTTCTGGATGGTTTGCATCTCCTGGATTCCGAATCCTTGGCCTGGTTATTAGGAGCAGTACTTTAGACTAGGAGCGGTACTTTAGACTACTCTCCTGGACCCCGGACTTGGTTTCTGCCTTCTGGATTTCTTGCGTCTCCTGGATTCTGGAGCCTTGGTCTGGTTATTAGGAGAGGTACTTTAGACTACTCCCCTGGACCCGGGACTAGGTTTCAGCCGTCGGGATTGCTTGCATCTCCTGGATTCTGGAACATCGGCCTGGTTATTAGGAGCGGTATTTTAGACTACTCACCTGGACCCCAGACTTGGTTTCAGACTTCTGGATTGCTTGCATCTCCTGGATTATGGAACTTGGGTCTGGTTATTAGGAGTGGTACTTTAGACTACTCTCCTGGACCCGGGACTAGGTTTCAGCCGTCGGGATTGCTTGCATCTCCTGGATTCTGGAACATCGGCCTGGTTATTAGGAGCGGTATTTTAGACTACTCACCTGGACCCCAGACTTGGTTTCAGACTTCTGGATTGCTTGCATCTCCTGGATTATGGAACTTGGGTCTGGTTATTAGGAGTGGTACTTTAGACTACTCTCCTGGACCCGGGACTAGGTTTCTGCCTTCTGGATTGTTTGCATCTCCTGGATTCTGGAACTTTTGTCTGGTTATTAGGAGTGGTACTTTAGACTACTCTCCTGGACCCGGGACTAGGTTTCTGCCTTCTGGATTGCTTGCATCTCCTGGATTCTGGAACCTTGGACTGGTTATTAGGAGCAGTACTTTAGACTACTCTCCTGGACCCAGGACGTTGTTTCTGGCTTCTGGATTGTTTGCATCACCTGGATTCTGGATCCTTGGCCTGGTTATTAGGAGCGGTACTTTAGACTAGGAGTGGTACTTTAGACTACTCTGCTGGACCCCGGACTTGGTTTCTGCCTTCTGGATTGCTTGCGTCTCCTGGATTCTGGAGCCTTGGCCTGGTTATTAGGAATGGTACTTTAGACTACTCTCCTGGACTCCGGATTTGGTGTATGCCTTCTGGATTGCTTGTGTCTCCTGGATTCTGGAACCTTGGCCTGGTTATTAGGAACAGTACTTTAGACTACTCTCCTGGACCTCGGACTTAGTTTCTGACTTCTGGATTGCTTGCGTCTCCTGGTTTCTGGAACCTTGGCTTAGTTATTAGGAGCGTTACTTTAGACTACTCTGCTGGACCCCGGACTAGGTTTCTGCCTTCTGGATTGCTTGTGTCTCCTGGATTCTGGAACCTTGGCCTGGTTATTAGGAGTTGTACATTAGACTACTCTCCTGGACCCCAGACTTGGTTTCTGGCTTCTGGATTGCTTGCGTCTCCTGGTTTCTGGAACCTTGGCTTAGTTATTAGGAGCAGTACTTTAGATACTCTTCTGGACCTCAGACTTGGTTTCTGCCTTCTGGATTGCTTGCGTCTCCTGGATTCTGGAACCTTGGCCTGGTTATTAGGAGTGGTACTTTAGATACTCTCCTGGACCCTGGACTAGGTTTCTGGCCTCTGAATTGCTTGTGTCTCCTGGTTTCTGGAACCTAGGACTGGTTATTAGGAGCGGTACATTAGACTACTCTCCTGGACCCCAGACTTGGTTTCTGACTTCTGGATTGCTTGCATCTCCTGGATTCTGGAACCTTGGCCTGGTTATTAGGAGCTGTACTTTAGACTACTCTCCTGGACCCCAGAGTAGGTTTCTGCCTTCTGGATTGCTTGCATCTCCTGGATTCTGGAGCTTTGGCCTGGTTATTAGGAGTGGTACTTTAGACTAGGAGCGGTACTTTAGACTACTCTCCTGGTCCCCAGACTTGGTTTCTGCCTTCTGGATTTCTTGCGTCTCCTGGATTCTGGAGCCTTGGTCTGGTTATTATGAGCGGTAATTTAGACTACTCCCCTGGACCTTGGACTTTGTTTCTGCCTTCTGGATTGCTTGCATCTCCTGGATTCTGGATCATTGGCCTGGTTATGAGGAGCGGTACTTTAGACTAGGAGCAGTACTTTAGACTACTCTCCTGGACCCCGGACTTTGTTTCTGCCTTATGGATTGCTTGCATCTCCTGGATTCTGGAACCTTGTCCTGGTTATTAGGAGTGGTACTTTAGACTACTCTCCTGGACTCCGGATTTGGTGTATGCCTTCTGGATTGCTTGCGTCTCCTGGTTTCTGGAACCTTGGCTTAGTTATTAGGAGTGGTACTTTAGATACTCTCCTGGTCCCCGGACTTGTTTTCTGCCTTCTGGATTTCTTGCGTCTCCTGGATTCTGGAGCCTTGGTCTGGTTATTATGAGCGGTAATTTAGACTACTCCCCTGGACCTGGGACTTTGTTTCTGCCTTCTGGATTGCTTGCATCTCCTGGATTCTGTATCCTTGGCCTGGTTATGAGGAGCGGTACTTTAGACTAGGAGCGGTATTTTAGACTACTCTCCTGGACCCCGGACTTGGTTTCTGCCTTATGGATTGCTTGCACCTCCTTGATTCTGGAACCCTGGCCTGGTTATTACGAGTGGTACTTTAGACTACTCTCCTGGAGCTGGGACTAGGTTTCTGCCTTCGGGATTGCTTGCATCTCCTGGATTCTGGAACCTTGGCCTGGTGATTAGGAGCGGTATTTTAGACTACTCACCTGGACCCCAGACTTGGTATCTGACTTCTGGATTGCTTGCATCTCCTGGATTCTGGAACTTGGGTCTGGTTATTAGGAGTGGTACTTTAGACTACTCTCCTGGACCCGGGACTAGGTTTCTGCCTTCTGGATTGTTTGCATCTCCTGGATTCTGGAACTTTTGTCTGGTTATTAGGAGTGGTACTTTAGACTACTCTCCTGGACCCGGGACTAGGTTTCTGCCTTCTGGATTGCTTGCATCTCCTGGATTCTGGAACCTTGGCCTGGTTATTAGGAGCGGTACTTTAGACTACTCTCCTGGACCCAGGATGTTGTTTCTGGCTTCTGGATTGTTTGCATCCCCTGGATTCTGGATCCTTGGCCTGGTTATTAGGAGCAGTACTTTAGACTAGGAGTGGTACTTTAGACTACTCTCCTGGACCCCGGACTAGGTTTCTGCCTTCTGGATTGCTTGTGTCTCTTGGATTCTGGAACCTTGGCCTGGTTATTAGGAGTTGTACATTAGACTACTCTCCTGGACCCCAGACTTGGTTTCTGACTTCTGGATTGCTTGCATCTCCTGGATTCTGGAACCTTGGCCTGGTTATTAGGAGTGGTACTTTAGCCTACTCTCCTGGACCTGGGACTTGGTTTCTGACTTCTGGATTGCTTGCGTCTCCTGGTTTCTGGAACCTTGGCTTAGTTATTAGGAGCAGTACTTTAGATACTCTCCTGGACCTCAGACTTGGTTTCTGCCTTCTGGATTGCTTGCGTCTCCTGGATTCTGGAACCTTGGCCTGGTTATTAGGAGTGGTACTTTAGATACTCTCCTGGACCCTGCACTAGGTTTCTGGCCTCTGAATTGCTTGCGTCTCCTTGTTTCTGGAACCTTGGCCTGGTTATTAGGAGCGGTAATTTAGACTACTCCCCTGGACCTGGGACTTTGTTTCTGCCTTCTGGATTGCTTGCATCTCCTGGATTCTGGATCCTTGGCCTGGTTATGAGGAGCAGTACTTTAGAATAGGAGCGGTACTTTAGACTACTCTCCTGGACCCCGGACTTGGTTTCTGCCTTATGGATTGCTTGGGTCTCCTGGATTCTGGAACCTTGTCCTGGTTTTAGGAGTGGTACTTTAGAACACTCTCCTGGACTCCGGATTTGGTGTATGCCTTCTGGATTGCTTGCGTCTCCTGGTTTCTGGAACCTTGGCTTAGTTATTAGGAGTGGTACTTTAGATACTCTCCTGGACCTCAGACTTGGTTTCTGCCTTCTGGATTGCTTGCATCATCTAGATTCTGGAACGTTGGCCTGGTTATTAGGAGTGGTACTTTGGACTGCTCTCCTGGACCCCAGACTTGGTTTCTGCCTTATGGATTGCTTGCGTCTCCTGGATTCTGGAGCCTTGGCCTGGTTATTAGGAGCGGTACTTTAGACTACTCTCCTGGACTCCGGACTTGGTTCATGCCTTCTGGAATGCTTGTGTCTCCTGGATTCTGGAACCTTGGCCTGGTTATTAGGAGCGGTACTTTAAACTACTCACCTGGACCCCAGACTTGGTTTCTGACTTCTGGATTGCTTGCATCTCCTCGATTCTGGAACTTTGGTCTGGTTATTAGGAGTGGGTCTTTAGACTACTCTCCTGGACCCGGGACTAGGTTTCTGCCTTCTGGATTGCTTGCATCTCCTGGATTCTGGAACTTTGGTCTGGTTATTAGGAGTGGTACTTTAGACTACTCTCCTGGACACCGGACTAGGTTTCTGCCTTCTGGATTGCTTGCATCTCCTGGATTCTGGAACCTTGTCCTGGTTATTAGGAGTGGTACTTTAGACTACTCTCCTGGACACCGGACTAGGTTTCTGCCTTCTGGATTGCTTGCATCTCCTGGATTCTGGAACCTTGGCCTGGTTATTAGGAGCGGTACTTTAGACTACTCTCCTGGACCCAGGACGTTGTTTCTGGCTTCTGGATTGTTTGCATCACCTGGATTCTGGATCCTTGGCCTGGTTATTAGGAGCGGTACTTTAGACTAGGAGTGGTACTTTAGACTACTCTCCTGGACCCCGGACTTGGTTTCTGCCTTCTGGATTGCTTGCGTCTCCTGGATTCTGGAGCCTTAGCCTGGTTATTAGGAATGGTACTTTAGACTACTCTCCTGGACTCCGGATTTGGTGTATGCCTTCTGGATTGCTTGTGTCTCCTGGATTCTGGAACCTTGGCCTGGTTATTAGGAACAGTACTTTAGACTACTTTCCTGGACCTCGGACTTAGTTTCTGACTTCTGGATTGCTTGCGTCTCCTGGTTTCTGGAACCTTGGCTTAGTTATTAGGAGCGTTACTTTAGACTACTCTGCTGGACCCCGGACTAGGTTTCTGCCTTCTGGATTGCTTGTGTCTCCTGGATTCTGAAACCTTGGCCTGGTTATTAGGAGTTGTACATTAGACTACTCTCCTGGACCCCAGACTTGGTTTCTGACTTCTGGATTGCTTGCATCTCCTGGATTCTGGAACCTTGGCCTGGTTATTAGGAGTGGTACTTTAGACTACTCTCCTGGTCCTGGGACTTGGTTTCTGGCTTCTGGATTGCTTGCGTCTCCTGGTTTCTGGAACCTTGGCTTAGTTATTAGCAGCAGTACTTTAGATACTCTCCTGGACCTCAGACTTGGTTTCTGCCTTCTGGATTGCTTGCGTCTCCTGGATTCTGGAACCTTGGCCTGGTTATTAGGAGTGGTACTTTAGATACTCTCCTGGACCCTGCACTAGGTTTCTGGCCTCTGAATTGCTTGCGTCTCCTTGTTTCTGGAACCTTGGCCTGGTTATTAGGAGCGGTAATTTAGACTACTCCCCTGGACCTGGGACTTTGTTTCTGCCTTCTGGATTGCTTGCATCTCCTGGATTCTGGATCCTTGGCCTGGTTATGAGGAGCAGTACTTTAGAATAGGAGCGGTACTTTAGACTACTCTCCTGGACCCCGGACTTGGTTTCTGCCTCATGGATTGCTTGGATCTCCTGGATTCTGGAACCTTGTCCTGGTTTTAGGAGTGGTACTTTAGAACACTCTCCTGGACTCCGGATTTGGTGTATGCCTTCTGTATTGCTTGCGTCTCCTGGTTTCTGGAACCTTGGCTTAGTTATTAGGAGTGGTACTTTAGATACTCTCCTGGACCTCAGACTTGGTTTCTGCCTTCTGGATTGCTTGCATCATCTAGATTCTGGAACGTTGGCCTGGTTATTAGGAGTGGTACTTTGGACTGCTCTCCTGGACCCCAGACTTGGTTTCTGCCTTATGGATTGCTTGCGTCTCCTGGATTCTGGAGCCTTGGCCTGGTTATTAGGAGCGGTACTTTAGACTACTCTCCTGGACTCCGGACTTGGTTCATACCTTCTGGAATGCTTGTGTCTCCTGGATTCTGGAACCTTGGCCTGGTTATTAGGAGCGGTACTTTAAACTACTCACCTGGACCCCAGACTTGGTTTCTGACTTCTGGATTGCTTGCATCTCCTCGATTCTGGAACTTTGGTCTGGTTATTAGGAGTGGGTCTTTAGACTACTCTCCTGGACCCGGGACTAGGTTTCTGCCTTCTGGATTGCTTGCATCTCCTGGATTCTGGAACTTTGGTCTGGTTATTAGGAGTGGTACTTTAGACTACTCTCCTGGACACCGGACTAGGTTTCTGCCTTCTGGATTGCTTGCATCTCCTGGATTCTGGAACCTTGTCCTGGTTATTAGGAGTGGTACTTTAGACTACTCTCCTGGACACCGGACTAGGTTTCTGCCTTCTGGATTGCTTGCATCTCCTGGATTCTGGAACATTGGCCTGGTTATTAGGAGCGGTACTTTAGACTACTCTCCTGGACCCAGGACGTTGTTTCTGGCTTCTGGATTGTTTGCATCACCTGGATTCTGGATCCTTGGCCTGGTTATTAGGAGCGGTACTTTAGACTAGGAGTGGTAATTTAGACTACTCTCCTGGACCCCGGACTTGGTTTCTGCCTTCTGGATTGCTTGCGTCTCCTGGATTCTGGAGCCTTGGCCTGGTTATTAGGAATGGTACTTTAGACTACTCTCCTGGACTCCGGATTTGGTGTATGCCTTCTGGATTGCTTGTGTCTCCTGGATTCTGGAACCTTGGCCTGGTTATTAGGAACGGTACTTTAGACTACTTTCCTGGACCTCGGACTTAGTTTCTGACTTCTGGATTGCTTGCGTCTCCTGGTTTCTGGAACCTTGGCTTAGTTATTAGGAGCGTTACTTTAGACTACTTTGCTGGACCCCGGACTAGGTTTCTGCCTTCTGGATTGCTTGTGTCTCCTGGATTCTGAAACCTTGGCCTGGTTATTAGGAGTTGTACATTAGACTACTCTCCTGGACCCCAGACTTGGTTTCTGACTTCTGGATTGCTTGCATCTCCTGGATTCTGGAACCTTGGCCTGGTTATTAGGAGTGGTACTTTAGACTACTCTCCTGGACCTGGGACTTGGTTTCTGCCTTCTGGATTGCTTGCGTCTCCTGGATTCTGGAATCTTGGCCTGGTTATTAGGAGTGGTACTTTAGATACTCTCCTGGACCCTGGACTAGGTTTCTGGCCTCTGAATTGCTTGTGTCTCCTGGTTTCTGGAACCTAGGACTGGTTATTAGGAGCGGTACATTAGACTACTCTCCTGGACCCCAGACTTGGTTTGTGCCTTCTGGATTGCTTGCATCGCCTGGATTCTGGATCATTGGCCTGGTTATGAGGAGCGGTACTTTAGACTAGGAGCAGTACTTTAGACTACTCTCCTGGACCCCGTACTTTGTTTCTGCCTTATGGATTGCTTGCATCTCCTGGATTCTGGAACCTTGGCCTGGTTATTAGGAGATGTACTTTAGACTACTCCCCTGGACCTTGGACTTTGTTTCTGCCTTCTGGATTGCTTGCATCTCCTGGATTCTGGATCATTGGCCTGGTTATGAGGAGCGGTACTTTAGACTAGGAGCAGTACTTTAGACTACTCTCCTGGACCCCGGACTTTGTTTCTGCCTTATGGATTGCTTGCATCTCCTGGATTCTGGAAACTTGGCCTGGTTATTAGGAGTGGTACTTTAGCCTACTCTCCTGGACCTGGGACTTGGTTTCTGACTTCTGGATTTCTTGCGTCTCCTGGTTTCTGGAACCTTGGCTTAGTTATTAGGAGCAGTACTTTAGATACTCTCCTGGACCTCAGACTTGGTTTCTGCCTTCTGGATTGCTTGCGTCTCCTGGATTCTGGAACCTTGGCCTGGTTATTAGGAGTGGTACTTTAGATACTCTCCTGGACCCTGCACTAGGTTTCTGGCCTCTGAATTGCTTGCGTCTCCTTGTTTCTGGAACCTTGGCCTGGTTATTAGGAGCGGTAATTTAGACTACTCCCCTGGACCTGGGACTTTGTTTCTGCCTTCTGGATTGCTTGCATCTCCTGGATTCTGGATCCTTGGCCTGGTTATGAGGAGCAGTACTTTAGAATAGGAGCGGTACTTTAGACTACTCTCCTGGACCCCGGACTTGGTTTCTGCCTTATGGATTGCTTGGATCTCCTGGATTCTGGAACCTTGTCCTGGTTTTAGGAGTGGTACTTTAGAACACTCTCCTGGACTCCGGATTTGGTGTATGCCTTCTGGATTGCTTGCGTCTCCTGGTTTCTGGAACCTTGGCTTAGTTATTAGGAGTGGTACTTTAGATACTCTCCTGGACCTCAGACTTGGTTTCTGCCTTCTGGATTGCTTGCATCATCTAGATTCTGGAACGTTGGCCTGGTTATTAGGAGTGGTACTTTGGACTGCTCTCCTGGACCCCAGACTTGGTTTCTGCCTTATGGATTGCTTGCGTCTCCTGGATTCTGGAGCCTTGGCCTGGTTATTAGGAGCGGTACTTTAGACTACTCTCCTGGACTCCGGACTTGGTTCATGCCTTCTGGAATGCTTGTGTCTCCTGGATTCTGGAACCTTGGCCTGGTTATTAGGAGCGGTACTTTAAACTACTCACCTGGACCCAGGATGTTGTTTCTGGCTTCTGGATTGCTTGCATCTCCTCGATTCTGGAACTTTGGTCTGGTTATTAGGAGTGGGTCTTTAGACTACTCTCCTGGACCCGGGACTAGGTTTCTGCCTTCTGGATTGCTTGCATCTCCTGGATTCTGGAACTTTGGTCTGGTTATTAGGAGTGGTACTTTAGACTACTCTCCTGGACACCGGACTAGGTTTCTGCCTTCTGGATTGCTTGCATCTCCTGGATTCTGGAACCTTGTCCTGGTTATTAGGAGTGGTACTTTAGACTACTCTCCTGGACACCGGACTAGGTTTCTGCCTTCTGGATTGCTTGCATCTCCTGGATTCTGGAACCTTGGCCTGGTTATTAGGAGCGGTACTTTAGACTACTCTCCTGGACCCAGGACGTTGTTTCTGGCTTCTGGATTGTTTGCATCACCTGGATTCTGGATCCTTGGCCTGGTTATTAGGAGCGGTACTTTAGACTAGGAGTGGTAATTTAGACTACTCTCCTGGACCCCGGACTTGGTTTCTGCCTTCTGGATTGCTTGCGTCTCCTGGATTCTGGAGCCTTGGCCTGGTTATTAGGAATGGTACTTTAGACTACTCTCCTGGACTCCGGATTTGGTGTATGCCTTCTGGATTGCTTGTGTCTCCTGGATTCTGGAACCTTGGCCTGGTTATTAGGAACAGTACTTTAGACTACTTTCCTGGACCTCGGACTTAGTTTCTGACTTCTGGATTGCTTGCGTCTCCTGGTTTCTGGAACCTTGGCTTAGTTATTAGGAGCGTTACTTTAGACTACTTTGCTGGACCCCGGACTAGGTTTCTGCCTTCTGGATTTCTTGTGTCTCCTGGATTCTGAAACCTTGGCCTGGTTATTAGGAGTTGTACATTAGACTACTCTCCTGGACCCCAGACTTGGTTTCTGACTTCTGGATTGCTTGCATCTCCTGGATTCTGGAACCTTGGCCTGGTTATTAGGAGTGGTACTTTAGACTACTCTCCTGGTCCTGGGACTTGGTTTCTGGCTTCTGGATTGCTTGCGTCTCCTGGTTTCTGGAACCTTGGCTTAGTTATTAGCAGCAGTACTTTAGATACTCTCCTGGACCTCAGACTTGGTTTCTGCCTTCTGGATTGCTTGCGTCTCCTGGATTCTGGAACCTTGGCCTGGTTATTAGGAGTGGTACTTTAGATACTCTCCTGGACCCTGCACTAGGTTTCTGGCCTCTGAATTGCTTGCGTCTCCTTGTTTCTGGAACCTTGGCCTGGTTATTAGGAGCGGTAATTTAGACTACTCCCCTGGACCTGGGACTTTGTTTCTGCCTTCTGGATTGCTTGCATCTCCTGGATTCTGGATCCTTGGCCTGGTTATGAGGAGCAGTACTTTAGAATAGGAGCGGTACTTTAGACTACTCTCCTGGACCCCGGACTTGGTTTCTGCCTCATGGATTGCTTGGATCTCCTGGATTCTGGAACCTTGTCCTGGTTTTAGGAGTGGTACTTTAGAACACTCTCCTGGACTCCGGATTTGGTGTATGCCTTCTGTATTGCTTGCGTCTCCTGGTTTCTGGAACCTTGGCTTAGTTATTAGGAGTGGTACTTTAGATACTCTCCTGGACCTCAGACTTGGTTTCTGCCTTCTGGATTGCTTGCATCATCTAGATTCTGGAACGTTGGCCTGGTTATTAGGAGTGGTACTTTGGACTGCTCTCCTGGACCCCAGACTTGGTTTCTGCCTTATGGATTGCTTGCGTCTCCTGGATTCTGGAGCCTTGGCCTGGTTATTAGGAGCGGTACTTTAGACTACTCTCCTGGACTCCGGACTTGGTTCATACCTTCTGGAATGCTTGTGTCTCCTGGATTCTGGAACCTTGGCCTGGTTATTAGGAGCGGTACTTTAAACTACTCACCTGGACCCCAGACTTGGTTTCTGACTTCTGGATTGCTTGCATCTCCTCGATTCTGGAACTTTGGTCTGGTTATTAGGAGTGGGTCTTTAGACTACTCTCCTGGACCCGGGACTAGGTTTCTGCCTTCTGGATTGCTTGCATCTCCTGGATTCTGGAACTTTGGTCTGGTTATTAGGAGTGGTACTTTAGACTACTCTCCTGGACACCGGACTAGGTTTCTGCCTTCTGGATTGCTTGCATCTCCTGGATTCTGGAACCTTGTCCTGGTTATTAGGAGTGGTACTTTAGACTACTCTCCTGGACACCGGACTAGGTTTCTGCCTTCTGGATTGCTTGCATCTCCTGGATTCTGGAACATTGGCCTGGTTATTAGGAGCGGTACTTTAGACTACTCTCCTGGACCCAGGACGTTGTTTCTGGCTTCTGGATTGTTTGCATCACCTGGATTCTGGATCCTTGGCCTGGTTATTAGGAGCGGTACTTTAGACTAGGAGTGGTAATTTAGACTACTCTCCTGGACCCCGGACTTGGTTTCTGCCTTCTGGATTGCTTGCGTCTCCTGGATTCTGGAGCCTTGGCCTGGTTATTAGGAATGGTACTTTAGACTACTCTCCTGGACTCCGGATTTGGTGTATGCCTTCTGGATTGCTTGTGTCTCCTGGATTCTGGAACCTTGGCCTGGTTATTAGGAACGGTACTTTAGACTACTTTCCTGGACCTCGGACTTAGTTTCTGACTTCTGGATTGCTTGCGTCTCCTGGTTTCTGGAACCTTGGCTTAGTTATTAGGAGCGTTACTTTAGACTACTTTGCTGGACCCCGGACTAGGTTTCTGCCTTCTGGATTGCTTGTGTCTCCTGGATTCTGAAACCTTGGCCTGGTTATTAGGAGTTGTACATTAGACTACTCTCCTGGACCCCAGACTTGGTTTCTGACTTCTGGATTGCTTGCATCTCCTGGATTCTGGAACCTTGGCCTGGTTATTAGGAGTGGTACTTTAGACTACTCTCCTGGACCTGGGACTTGGTTTCTGCCTTCTGGATTGCTTGCGTCTCCTGGATTCTGGAATCTTGGCCTGGTTATTAGGAGTGGTACTTTAGATACTCTCCTGGACCCTGGACTAGGTTTCTGGTCTCTGAATTGCTTGTGTCTCCTGGTTTCTGGAACCTAGGACTGGTTATTAGGAGCGGTACATTAGACTACTCTCCTGGACCCCAGACTTGGTTTGTGCCTTCTGGATTGCTTGCATCGCCTGGATTCTGGATCATTGGCCTGGTTATGAGGAGCGGTACTTTAGACTAGGAGCAGTACTTTAGACTACTCTCCTGGACCCCGTACTTTGTTTCTGCCTTATGGATTGCTTGCATCTCCTGGATTCTGGAACCTTGGCCTGGTTATTAGGAGATGTACTTTAGACTACTCCCCTGGACCTTGGACTTTGTTTCTGCCTTCTGGATTGCTTGCATCTCCTGGATTCTGGATCATTGGCCTGGTTATGAGGAGCGGTACTTTAGACTAGGAGCAGTACTTTAGACTACTCTCCTGGACCCCGGACTTTGTTTCTGCCTTATGGATTGCTTGCATCTCCTGGATTCTGGAAACTTGGCCTGGTTATTAGGAGTGGTACTTTAGCCTACTCTCCTGGACCTGGGACTTGGTTTCTGACTTCTGGATTTCTTGCGTCTCCTGGTTTCTGGAACCTTGGCTTAGTTATTAGGAGCAGTACTTTAGATACTCTCCTGGACCTCAGACTTGGTTTCTGCCTTCTGGATTGCTTGCGTCTCCTGGATTCTGGAACCTTGGCCTGGTTATTAGGAGTGGTACTTTAGATACTCTCCTGGACCCTGCACTAGGTTTCTGGCCTCTGAATTGCTTGCGTCTCCTTGTTTCTGGAACCTTGGCCTGGTTATTAGGAGCGGTAATTTAGACTACTCCCCTGGACCTGGGACTTTGTTTCTGCCTTCTGGATTGCTTGCATCTCCTGGATTCTGGATCCTTGGCCTGGTTATGAGGAGCAGTACTTTAGAATAGGAGCGGTACTTTAGACTACTCTCCTGGACCCCGGACTTGGTTTCTGCCTTATGGATTGCTTGGATCTCCTGGATTCTGGAACCTTGTCCTGGTTTTAGGAGTGGTACTTTAGGACACTCTCCTGGACTCCGGATTTGGTGTATGCCTTCTGGATTGCTTGCGTCTCCTGGTTTCTGGAACCTTGGCTTAGTTATTAGGAGTGGTACTTTAGATACTCTCCTGGACCTCAGACTTGGTTTCTGCCTTCTGGATTGCTTGCATCATCTAGATTCTGGAACGTTGGCCTGGTTATTAGGAGTGGTACTTTGGACTGCTCTCCTGGACCCCAGACTTGGTTTCTGCCTTATGGATTGCTTGCGTCTCCTGGATTCTGGAGCCTTGGCCTGGTTATTAGGAGCGGTACTTTAGACTACTCTCCTGGACTCCGGACTTGGTTCATGCCTTCTGGAATGCTTGTGTCTCCTGGATTCTGGAACCTTGGCCTGGTTATTAGGAGCGGTACTTTAAACTACTCACCTGGACCCAGGATGTTGTTTCTGGCTTCTGGATTGCTTGCATCTCCTCGATTCTGGAACTTTGGTCTGGTTATTAGGAGTGGGTCTTTAGACTACTCTCCTGGACCCGGGACTAGGTTTCTGCCTTCTGGATTGCTTGCATCTCCTGGATTCTGGAACTTTGGTCTGGTTATTAGGAGTGGTACTTTAGACTACTCTCCTGGACACCGGACTAGGTTTCTGCCTTCTGGATTGCTTGCATCTCCTGGATTCTGGAACCTTGTCCTGGTTATTAGGAGTGGTACTTTAGACTACTCTCCTGGACACCGGACTAGGTTTCTGCCTTCTGGATTGCTTGCATCTCCTGGATTCTGGAACCTTGGCCTGGTTATTAGGAGCGGTACTTTAGACTACTCTCCTGGACCCAGGACGTTGTTTCTGGCTTCTGGATTGTTTGCATCACCTGGATTCTGGATCCTTGGCCTGGTTATTAGGAGCGGTACTTTAGACTAGGAGTGGTAATTTAGACTACTCTCCTGGACCCCGGACTTGGTTTCTGCCTTCTGGATTGCTTGCGTCTCCTGGATTCTGGAGCCTTGGCCTGGTTATTAGGAATGGTACTTTAGACTACTCTCCTGGACTCCGGATTTGGTGTATGCCTTCTGGATTGCTTGTGTCTCCTGGATTCTGGAACCTTGGCCTGGTTATTAGGAACGGTACTTTAGACTACTTTCCTGGACCTCGGACTTAGTTTCTGACTTCTGGATTGCTTGCGTCTCCTGGTTTCTGGAACCTTGGCTTAGTTATTAGGAGCATTACTTTAGACTACTTTGCTGGACCCCGGACTAGGTTTCTGCCTTCTGGATTTCTTGTGTCTCCTGGATTCTGAAACCTTGGCCTGGTTATTAGGAGTTGTACATTAGACTACTCTCCTGGACCCCAGACTTGGTTTCTGACTTCTGGATTGCTTGCATCTCCTGGATTCTGGAACCTTGGCCTGGTTATTAGGAGTGGTACTTTAGACTACTCTCCTGGACCTGGGACTTGGTTTCTGCCTTCTGGATTGCTTGCGTCTCCTGGATTCTGGAATCTTGGCCTGGTTATTAGGAGTGGTACTTTAGATACTCTCCTGGACCCTGGACTAGGTTTCTGGCCTCTGAATTGCTTGTGTCTCCTGGTTTCTGGAACCTAGGACTGGTTATTAGGAGCGGTACATTAGACTACTCTCCTGGACCCCAGACTTGGTTTCTGCCTTCTGGATTGCTTGCATCGCCTGGATTCTGGATCATTGGCCTGGTTATGAGGAGCGGTACTTTAGACTAGGAGCAGTACTTTAGACTACTCTCCTGGACCCCGGACTTTGTTTCTGCCTTATGGATTGCTTGCATCTCCTGGATTCTGGAACCTTGGCCTGGTTATTAGGAGATGTACTTTAGACTACTCCCCTGGACCTTGGACTTTGTTTCTGCCTTCTGGATTGCTTGCATCTCCTGGATTCTGGATCATTGGCCTGGTTATGAGGAGCGGTACTTTAGACTAGGAGCAGTACTTTAGACTACTCTCCTGGACCCCGGACTTTGTTTCTGCCTTATGGATTGCTTGCATCTCCTGGATTCTGGAACCTTGTCCTGGTTATTAGGAGTGGTACTTTAGACTACTCTCCTGGACTCCGGATTTGGTGTATGCCTTCTGGATTGCTTGCGTCTCCTGGTTTCTGGAACCTTGGCTTAGTTATTAGGAGTGGTACTTTAGATACTCTCCTGGACCTCAGACTTGGTTTCTGCCTTCTTGATTGCTTGCATCACCTAGATTCTGGAACGTTGGCCTGGTTATTAGGAGTGGTACTTTGGACTACTCTCCTGGACCACAGACTTGGTTTCTGCCTTATGGATTGCTTGCGTCTCCTGGATTCTGGAGCCTTGGCCTGGTTATTAGGAGCGGTACTTTAGACTACTCTCCTGGACTCCGGACTTGGTTCATGCCTTCTGGATTGCGTGTGTCTCCTGGATTCTGGAACCTTGGCCTGGTTATTAGGAGCGGTACTTTAAACTACTCACCTGGACCCCAGACTTGGTTTCTGACTTCTGGATTGCTTGCATCGCCTGGATTCTGGAACTTTGGTCTGGTTATTTGGAGTGGTACTTTAGACTACTCTCCTGGACCCCGGACTAGGTTTCTGCCTTCTGGATTGCTTGCATCTCCTGGATTCTGGAACCTTGTCCTGGTTATTAGGAGTGGTACTTTAGACTACTCTCCTGGACTCCGGATTTGGTGTATGCCTTCTGGATTGCTTGCGTCTCCTGGTTTCTGGAACCTTGGCTTAGTTATTAGGAGCGGTACTTTAGATACTCTCCTGGACCTCAGACTTGGTTTCTGCCTTCTGGATTGCTTGCATCTCCTGGATTCTGGAACGTTGGCCTGGTTATTAGGAATGGTACTTTAGATTACTCTCCTGGACCCCAGACTTGGTTTCTGCCTTATGGATTGCTTGCATCTCCTGGATTCTGGAGCCTTGGCCTGGTTATTAGGAGTGGTACTTTAGACTACTCTCCTGGACCCCGGACTAGATTTCTGCCTTCTGGATTGCTTGCATCTCCTGGATTCTGGAAACTTGTCCTGGTTATTAGGAGTGGTACTTTAGACTACTCTCCTGGACTCCGGATTTGGTGTATGCCTTCTGGATTGCTTGCGTCTCCTGGTTTCTGGAACCTTGGCTTAGTTATTAGGAGCGGTACTTTAGATACTCTCCTGGACCTCAGACTTGGTTTCTGCCTTCTGGATTGCTTGCATCTCCTGGATTCTGGAACGTTGGCCTGGTTATTAGGAATGGTACTTTAGATTACTCTCCTGGACCCCAGACTTGGTTTCTGCCTTATGGATTGCTTGCATCTCCTGGATTCTGGAGCCTTGGCCTGGTTATTAGGAGTGGTACTTTAGACTACTCTCCTGGACCCCGGACTAGATTTCTGCCTTCTGGATTGCTTGCATCTCCTGGATTCTGGAAACTTGTCCTGGTTATTAGGAGTGGTACTTTAGACTACTCTCCTGGACTCCGGATTTGGTGTATGCCTTCTGGATTGCTTGCGTCTCCTGGTTTCTGGAACCTTGGCTTAGTTATTAGGAGCGGTACTTTAGATACTCTCCTGGACCTCAGACTTGGTTTCTGCCTTCTGGATTGCTTGCATCTCCTGGATTCTGGAACGTTGGCCTGGTTATTAGGAATGGTACTTTAGATTACTCTCCTGGACCCCAGACTTGGTTTCTGCCTTATGGATTGCTTGCATCTCCTGGATTCTGGAGCCTTGGCCTGGTTATTAGGAGTGGTTCTTTAGACAACTCTCCTGGACCCAGGACTAGGTATTTGCATCTCCTGGTTTCTGGAACTTTGGCGTGGTTATTAGGAGCGGCACTTTAGACTACTCTCCTGGACTCCGGACTTGGTTTCTGCCTTCTGGATTGCTTGCATCTCCTGGATTCTGGAGCCTTGGTCTGGTTATTAGGAGCGGTACTTTAGACTACTCACCTGGACCCCAGACTTGGTTTCTGCCTTCTGGATTGCTTGGGTCTCCTGGTTTCTGGAACCTTGGCCTGGTTATTAGGAGCTGTACTTTAGACTACTCTCCTGGACCCCAGAGTAGGTTTCTGCCTTCTGGATGGCTTGCATCTCCTGGATTCTGAATCCTTGGCCTCGTTATTAGGAGCAGTATTTTAGACTAGGAGCGGTACTTTAGACTACTCTCCTGGACCCTGGACTTGGTTTCTGCCTTCTGGCTTTCTTGTGTCTCCTGGATTCTGGAGCCTTGGTCTGGTTATTAGGAGCGTTACTTTATACTACTGTCCTGGACCTGGGACTTGTTTTCTGCCTTCTTTGCTTGAGTCTCCTGCATTCTGGAGCCTTGGCCTGGTTATTAGGAGTGGTACTTCAGACTACTCTCCTGGACCGGGACTAGGTTTCTGTCTTCTGGATTGCTTGCATCTCCTTGATTCTGGAACCCTGGCCTCGTTATTAGGAGTGGTACTTTAGACTACTCTCCTGGACCTGGGACTAGGTTTCTGCCTTCGGGATTGCTTGCATCTCCTGGATTCTGGAACCTTGGCATGGTGATTAGGAGCGGTATTTTAGACTACTCATCTGGACCCCAGACTTGGTTTCTGACTTCTGGATTGCTTGCATCTCCTGGATTCTGGAACTTGGGTCTGGTTATTAGGAGTGGTACTTTAGACTACTCTCCTGGACCCGGGACTAGGTTTCTGCCTTCTGGATTGTTTGCATCTCCTGGATTCTGGAACTTTTGTCTGGTTATTAGGAGTGGTACTTTAGACTACTCTCCTGGACCCGGGACTAGGTTTCTGCCTTCTGGATTGCTTGCATCTCCTGGATTCTGGAACCTTGGCCTGGTTATTCGGAGCGGTACTTTAGACTACTCTCCTGGACCCAGGACGTTGTTTCTGGCTTCTGGATTGTTTGCATCACCTGGATTCTGGATCCTTGGCCTGGTTATTAGGAGCGGTACTTTAGACTAGGAGTGGTACTTTAGACTACTCTCCTGGACCCCGGACTTGGTTTCTGCGTTCTGGATTGCTTGCGTCTCCTGGATTCTGGAACCTTGACCTGGTTATTAGGAACGGTACTTTAGACTACTCTCCTGGACCTCGGACTTAGTTTCTGACTTCTGGATTGCTTGCGTCTCCTGGTTTCTGGAACCTTGGCTTAGTTATTAGGAGCGGTACTTTAGACTACTCTCCTGGACCCCAGACTTGGTTTCTGACTTCTGGATTGCTTGCATCTCCTGGATTCCTGAACCTTGGCCTGTTTATTAGGAGTGGTACTTTAGCCTACTCTCCTGGACCTGGGACTTGGTTTCTGACTTCTGGATTGCTTGCGTCTCCTGGTTTCTGGAACCTTGGCTTAGTTATTAGGAGCAGTACTTTAGATACTCTCCTGGACCTCAGACTTGGTTTCTGCCTTCTGGATTGCTTGCGTCTCCTGGATTCTGGAACCTTGGCCTGGTTATTAGGAGTGGTACTTTAGATACTCTCCTTGACCCTGGACTAGGTTTCTGGCCTCTGAATTGCTTGCGTCTCCTTGTTTCTGGAACCTTGGCCTGGTTATTAGGAGCGGTACTTTAGACTACTCTCCTGGACCCCAGAGTAGGTTTCTGCCTTCTGGTTTGCTTGCATCTCCTGGATTCTGGAGCCTTGGCCTGGTTATTACGAGCGGTACTTTAGACTAGGAGCGGTACATTAGACTACTCTCCTGGTCCCCGGACTTGTTTTCTGCCTTCTGGATTTCTTGCGTCTCCTGGATTCTGGAGCCTTGGTCTGGTTATTATGAGCGGTAATTTAGACTACTCCCCTGGACCTGGGACTTTGTTTCTGCCTTCTGGATTGCTTGCATCTCCTGGATTCTGGATCCTTGGCCTGGTTATGAGGAGCGGTACTTTAGACTAGGAGCGGTACTTTAGACTACTCTCCTGGACCCCGGACTTGGTTTCTGCCTTATGGATTGCTTGCATCTCCTTGATTCTGGAACCCTGGCCTGGTTATTAGGAGTGGTACTTTAGACTACTCTCCTGGAGCTGGGACTAGGTTTCTGCCTTCGGGATTGCTTGCATCTCCTGGATTCTGGAACCTTGGCCTGGTGATTAGGAGCGGTATTTTAGACTACTCACCTGGACCCCAGACTTGGTATCTGACTTCTGGATTGCTTGCATCTCCTGGTTTCTGGAACTTGGGTCTGGTTATTAGGAACGGTACTTTAGACTACTCTCCTGGACCCCGGAGTAGGTTTCTGCCTTCTGGATGGTTTGCATCTCCTGGATTCTGAATCCTTGGCCTGGTTATTAGGAGCGGTACTTTAGACTAGGAGCGGTACTTAAGACTACTCTCCTGGACCCCGGACTTGGTTTCTGCCTTCTGGATTTCTTGCGTCTCCTGGATTCTGGAGCCTTGGTCTGGTTATTAGGAGAGGTACTTTAGACTACTCCCCTGGACCTGGGACTTTGTTTCTGCCTTCTGGATTGCTTGCGTCTTCTGGATTCTGGAACCTTGGCCTGTGCATTAGGAGCGGTACTTCAGACTACTCTCCTGGACCCGGGACTAGGTTTCTGTCTTCTGGATTGCTTGCATCTCCTTGATTCTGGACCCTTGGCCTGGTTATTAGGAGTGGTACTTTAGACTACTCTCCTGGACCTGGTACTAGGTTTCTGCCTTCGGGATTGCTTGCATCTCCTGGATTCTGGAACATTGGCCTGGTTATTAGGAGCGGTATTTTAGACTACTCACCTGGACCCCAGACTTGGTTTCAGACTTCTGGATTGCTTGCATCTCCTGGATTCTGGAACTTGGGTCTGGTTATTAGGAGTGGTACTTTAAACTACTCTCCTGGACCCGGGACTAGGTTTCTGCCTTCTGGATTGTTTGCATCTCCTGAATTCTGGAACTTTTGTCTGGTTAGTAGGAGTGGTACTTTAGACTACTCTCCTGGACCGGGGACTAGGTTTCTGCCTTCTGGATTGCTTGCATCTCCTGGATTCTGGAACCTTGGCCTGGTTATTAGGAGCGGTACTTTAGACTACTCTCCTGGACCCAGGACGTTGTTTCTGGCTTCTGGATTGTTTGCATCACCTGGATTCTGGATCCTTGGCCTGGTTATTAGGAGCGGTACTTTAGACTAGGAGTTGTACTTTAGACTACTCTCCTGGACCCCGGACTTGGTTTCTGCCTTCTGGATTGCTTGCGTCTCCTGGATTCTGGAGCCTTGGCCTGGTTATTAGGAATGGTACTTGAGACTACTCTCCTGGACTCCGGATTTGGTGTATGCCTTCTGGATTGCTTGTGTCTCCTGGATTCTGGAACCTTGGCCTGGTTATTAGGAACGGTACTTTAAACTACTCTCCTGGACCTCGGACTTGGTTTCTGACTCCTGGATTGCTTGAGTCTCCTGGTTTCTGGAACCTTCGCTTAGTTATAAGGAGCGGTACTTTAGATACTCTCCTGGACTCCAGACTTGGTTTCTGACTTCTGGATTGCTTGCATCTCCTGGATTCTGGAACCTTGGCCTGGTTATTAGGAGCGGTACTTTAGACTACTCTCCTGGACCCCGGAGTAGGTTTCTGCCTTCTGGATGGTTTGCATCTCCTGGATTCCGAATCCTTGGCCTGGTTATTAGGAGCAGTACTTTAGACTAGGAGCGGTACTTTAGACTACGCTCCTGGACCCCGGACTTGGTTTCTGCCTTCTGGATTTCTTGCGTCTCCTGGATTCTGGAGCCTTGGTCTGGTTATTAGGAGAGGTACTTTAGACTACTCCCCTGGTCCTGGGACTTTGTTTCTGCCTTCTGGATTGCTTGCGTCTTCTGGATTCTGGAACCTTGGCCTGGGCATTAGGAGCGGTACTTCAGACTACTCTCCTGGACCCAGGACTATATTTCTGTCTTCTGGATTGCTTGCATCTCCTTGATTCTGGAACCTTGGCCTGGTTATTTGGAGTGGTACTTTAGACTACTCTCCTGTACCTGGTACTAGGTTTCAGCCGTCGGGATTGCTTGCATCTCCTGGATTCTGGAACATCGGCCTGGTTATTAGGAGCGGTATTTTAGACTACTCACCTGGACCCCAGACTTGGTTTCAGACTTCTGGATTGCTTGCATCTCCTGGATTATGGAACTTGGGTCTGGTTATTAGGAGTGGTACTTTAGACTACTCTCCTGGACCCGGGACTAGGTTTCTGCCTTCTGGATTGTTTGCATCTCCTGGATTCTGGAACTTTTGTCTGGTTATTAGGAGTGGTACTTTAGACTACTCTCCTGGACCCGGGACTAGGTTTCTGCCTTCTGGATTGCTTGCATCTTCTGGATTCTGGAACCTTGGACTGGTTATTAGGAGCAGTACTTTAGACTACTCTCCTGGACCCAGGACGTTGTTTCTGGCTTCTGGATTGTTTGCATCACCTGGATTCTGGATCCTTGGCCTGGTTATTAGGAGCGGTACTTTAGACTAGGAGTGGTACTTTAGACTACTCTCCTGGACCCCGGACTTGGTTTCTGCCTTCTGGATTGCTTGCGTCTCCTGGATTCTGGAGCCTTGGCCTGGTTATTAGGAATGGTACTTTAGACTACTCTCCTGGACTCCGGATTTGGTGTATGCCTTCTGGATTGCTTGTGTCTCCTGGATTCTGGAACCTTGGCCTGGTTATTAGGAACAGTACTTTAGACTACTCTCCTGGACCTCGGACTTAGTTTCTGACTTCTGGATTGCTTGCGTCTCCTGGTTTCTGGAACCTTGGCTTAGTTATTAGGAGCGTTACTTTAGACTACTCTGCTGGACCCCGGACTAGGTTTCTGCCTTCTGGATTGCTTGTGTCTCCTGGATTCTGGAACCTTGGCCTGGTTATTAGGAGTTGTACATTAGACTACTCTCCTGGACCCCAGACTTGGTTTCTGGCTTCTGGATTGCTTGCGTCTCCTGGTTTCTGGAACCTTGGCTTAGTTATTAGGAGCAGTACTTTAGATACTCTTCTGGACCTCAGACTTGGTTTCTGCCTTCTGGATTGCTTGCGTCTCCTGGATTCTGGAACCTTGGCCTGGTTATTAGGAGTGGTACTTTAGATACTCTCCTGGACCCTGGACTAGGTTTCTGGCCTCTGAATTGCTTGTGTCTCCTGGTTTCTGGAACCTAGGACTGGTTATTAGGAGCGGTACATTAGACTACTCTCCTGGACCCCAGACTTGGTTTCTGACTTCTGGATTGCTTGCATCTCCTGGATTCTGGAACCTTGGCCTGGTTATTAGGAGCTGTACTTTAGACTACTCTCCTGGACCCCAGAGTAGGTTTCTGCCTTCTGGATTGCTTGCATCTCCTGGATTCTGGAGCTTTGGCCTTGTTATTAGGAGTGGTACTTTAGACTAGGAGCGGTACTTTAGACTACTCTCCTGGTCCCCAGACTTGGTTTCTGCCTTCTGGATTTCTTGCGTCTCCTGGATTCTGGAGCCTTGGTCTGGTTATTATGAGCGGTAATTTAGACTACTCCCCTGGACCTTGGACTTTGTTTCTGCCTTCTGGATTGCTTGCATCTCCTGGATTCTGGATCATTGGCCTGGTTATGAGGAGCAGTACTTTAGACTAGGAGCAGTACTTTAGACTACTCTCCTGGACCCCGGACTTTGTTTCTGCCTTATGGATTGCTTGCATCTCCTGGATTCTGGAACCTTGTCCTGGTTATTAGGAGTGGTACTTTAGACTACTCTCCTGGACTCCGGATTTGGTGTATGCCTTCTGGATTGCTTGCGTCTCCTGGTTTCTGGAACCTTGGCTTAGTTATTAGGAGTGGTACTTTAGATACTCTCCTGGTCCCCGGACTTGTTTTCTGCCTTCTGGATTTCTTGCGTCTCCTGGATTCTGGAGCCTTGGTCTGGTTATTATGAGCGGTAATTTAGACTACTCCCCTGGACCTGGGACTTTGTTTCTGCCTTCTGGATTGCTTGCATCTCCTGGATTCTGGATCCTTGGCCTGGTTATGAGGAGCGGTACTTTAGACTAGGAGCGGTATTTTAGACTACTCTCCTGGACCCCGGACTTGGTTTCTGCCTTATGGATTGCTTGCACCTCCTTGATTCTGGAACCCTGGCCTGGTTATTACGAGTGGTACTTTAGACTACTCTCCTGGAGCTGGGACTAGGTTTCTGCCTTCGGGATTGCTTGCATCTCCTGGATTCTGGAACCTTGGCCTGGTGATTAGGAGCGGTATTTTAGACTACTCACCTGGACCCCAGACTTGGTATCTGACTTCTGGATTGCTTGCATCTCCTGGATTCTGGAACTTGGGTCTGGTTATTAGGAGTGGTACTTTAGACTACTCTCCTGGACCCGGGACTAGGTTTCTGCCTTCTGGATTGTTTGCATCTCCTGGATTCTGGAACTTTTGTCTGGTTATTAGGAGTGGTACTTTAGACTACTCTCCTGGACCCGGGACTAGGTTTCTGCCTTCTGGATTGCTTGCATCTCCTGGATTCTGGAACCTTGGCCTGGTTATTAGGAGCGGTACTTTAGACTACTCTCCTGGACCCAGGATGTTGTTTCTGGCTTCTGGATTGTTTGCATCCCCTGGATTCTGGATCCTTGGCCTGGTTATTAGGAGCAGTACTTTAGACTAGGAGTGGTACTTTAGACTACTCTCCTGGACCCCGGACTTGGTTTCTGCCTTCTGGATTGCTTGCGTCTCCTGGATTCTGGAGCCTTGGCCTGGTTATTAGGAGTGTTACTTTAGACTACTCTCCTGGACTCCGGATTTGGTTTATGCCTTCTGGATTGCTTGTGTCTCCTGGATTCTGGAACCTTGGCCTGGTTATTAGGAACGGTACTTTAGACTACTCTCCTGGACCTCGGACTTAGTTTCTGACTTCTGGATTGCTTGCGTCTCCTGGTTTCTGGAACCTTGGCTTAGTTATTAGGAGCGGTACTTTAGACTACTCTGCTGGACCCCGGACTAGGTTTCTGCCTTCTGGATTGCTTGTGTCTCTTGGATTCTGGAACCTTGGCCTGGTTATTAGGAGTTGTACATTAGACTACTCTCCTGGACCCCAGACTTGGTTTCTGACTTCTGGATTGCTTGCATCTCCTGGATTCTGGAACCTTGGCCTGGTTATTAGGAGTGGTACTTTAGCCTACTCTCCTGGACCTGGGACTTGGTTTCTGACTTCTGGATTGCTTGCGTCTCCTGTTTTCTGGAACCTTGGCTTAGTTATTAGGAGCAGTACTTTAGATAATCTCCTGGACCTCAGACTTGGTTTCTGCCTTCTGGATTGCTTGCGTCTCCTGGATTCTGGAACCTTGGCCTGGTTATTAGGAGTGGTACTTTAGATACTCTCCTGGACCCTGCACTAGGTTTCTGGCCTCTGAATTGCTTGCGTCTCCTTGTTTCTGGAACCTTGGCCTGGTTATTAGGAGCGGTAATTTAGACTACTCCCCTGGACCTGGGACTTTGTTTCTGCCTTCTGGATTGCTTGCATCTCCTGGATTCTGGATCCTTGGCCTGGTTATGAGGAGCAGTACTTTAGAATAGGAGCGGTACTTTAGACTACTCTCCTGGACCCCGGACTTGGTTTCTGCCTTATGGATTGCTTGGATCTCCTGGATTCTGGAACCTTGTCCTGGTTTTAGGAGTGGTACTTTAGAACACTCTCCTGGACTCCGGATTTGGTGTATGCCTTCTGGATTGCTTGCTTCTCCTGGTTTCTGGAACCTTGGCTTAGTTATTAGGAGCGGTACTTTAGATACTCTCCTGGACCTCAGACTTGGTTTCTGCCTTCTGGATTGCTTGCATCATCTAGATTCTGGAACGTTGGCCTGGTTATTAGGAGTGGTACTTTGGACTGCTCTCCTGGACCCCAGACTTGGTTTCTGCCTTATGGATTGCTTGCGTCTCCTGGATTCTGGAGCCTTGGCCTGGTTATTAGGAGCGGTACTTTAGACTACTCTCCTGGACTCCGGACTTGGTTCATGCCTTCTGGAATGCTTGTGTCTCCTGGATTCTGGAACCTTGGCCTGGTTATTAGGAGCGGTACTTTAAACTACTCACCTGGACCCCAGACTTGGTTTCTGACTTCTGGATTGCTTGCATCTCCTCGATTCTGGAACTTTGGTCTGGTTATTAGGAGTGGGTCTTTAGACTACTCTCCTGGACCCGGGACTAGGTTTCTGCCTTCTGGATTGCTTGCATCTCCTGGATTCTGGAACTTTGGTCTGGTTATTAGGAGTGGTACTTTAGACTACTCTCCTGGACACCGGACTAGGTTTCTGCCTTCTGGATTGCTTGCATCTCCTGGATTCTGGAACCTTGTCCTGGTTATTAGGAGTGGTACTTTAGACTACTCTCCTGGACACCGGACTAGGTTTCTGCCTTCTGGATTGCTTGCATCTCCTGGATTCTGGAACCTTGGCCTGGTTATTAGGAGCGGTACTTTAGACTACTCTCCTGGACCCAGGACGTTGTTTCTGGCTTCTGGATTGTTTGCATCACCTGGATTCTGGATCCTTGGCCTGGTTATTAGGAGAGGTACTTTAGACTAGGAGTGGTACTTTAGACTACTCTCCTGGACCCCGGACTTGGTTTCTGCCTTCTGGATTGCTTGCATCTCCTGGATTCTGGAGCCTTGGCCTGGTTATTAGGAATGGTACTTTAGACTACTCTCCTGGACTCCGGATTTGGTGTATGCCTTCTGGATTGCTTGTGTCTCCTGGATTCTGGAACCTTGGCCTGGTTATTAGGAACGGTACTTTAGACTACTTTCCTGGACCTCGGACTTAGTTTCTGACTTCTGGATTGCTTGCGTCTCCTGGTTTCTGGAACCTTGGCTTAGTTATTAGGAGCGTTACTTTAGACTACTCTGCTGGACCCCGGACTAGGTTTCTGCCTTCTGGATTGCTTGTGTCTGCTGGATTCTGAAACCTTGGCCTGGTTATTAGGAGTTGTACATTAGACTACTCTCCTGGACCCCAGACTTGGTTTCTGACTTCTGGATTGCTTGCATCTCCTGGATTCTGGAACCCTGGCCTGGTTATTACGAGTGGTACTTTAGACTACTCTCCTGGAGCTGGGACTAGGTTTCTGCCTTCGGGATTGCTTGCATCTCCTGGATTCTGGAACCTTGGCCTGGTGATTAGGAGCGGTATTTTAGACTACTCACCTGGACCCCAGACTTGGTATCTGACTTCTGGATTGCTTGCATCTCCTGGATTCTGGAACTTGGGTCTGGTTATTAGGAGTGGTACTTTAGACTACTCTCCTGGACCCGGGACTAGGTTTCTGCCTTCTGGATTGTTTGCATCTCCTGGATTCTGGAACTTTTGTCTGGTTATTAGGAGTGGTACTTTAGACTACTCTCCTGGACCCGGGACTAGGTTTCTGCCTTCTGGATTGCTTGCATCTCCTGGATTCTGGAACCTTGGCCTGGTTATTAGGAGCGGTACTTTAGACTACTCTCCTGGACCCAGGATGTTGTTTCTGGCTTCTGGATTGTTTGCATCCCCTGGATTCTGGATCCTTGGCCTGGTTATTAGGAGCAGTACTTTAGACTAGGAGTGGTACTTTAGACTACTCTCCTGGACCCCGGACTTGGTTTCTGCCTTCTGGATTGCTTGCGTCTCCTGGATTCTGGAGCCTTGGCCTGGTTATTAGGAGTGTTACTTTAGACTACTCTCCTGGACTCCGGATTTGGTTTATGCCTTCTGGATTGCTTGTGTCTCCTGGATTCTGGAACCTTGTCCTGGTTATTAGGAACAGTACTTTAGACTACTCTCCTGGACCTCGGACTTAGTTTCTGACTTCTGGATTGCTTGCGTCTCCTGGTTTCTGGAACCTTGGCTTAGTTATTAGGAGCGGTACTTTAGACTACTCTGCTGGACCCCGGACTAGGTTTCTGCCTTCTGGATTGCTTGTGTCTCTTGGATTCTGGAACCTTGGCCTGGTTATTAGGAGTTGTACATTAGACTACTCTCCTGGACCCCAGACTTGGTTTCTGACTTCTGGATTGCTTGCATCTCCTGGATTCTGGAACCTTGGCCTGGTTATTAGGAGTGGTACTTTAGCCTACTCTCCTGGACCTGGGACTTGGTTTCTGACTTCTGGATTGCTTGCGTCTCCTGGTTTCTGGAACCTTGGCTTAGTTATTAGGAGAAGTACTTTAGATACTCTCCTGGACCTCAGACTTGGTTTCTGCCTTCTGGATTGCTTGCGTCTCCTGGATTCTGGAACCTTGGCCTGGTTATTAGGAGTGGTACTTTAGATACTCTCCTGGACCCTGCACTAGGTTTCTGGCCTCTGAATTGCTTGCGTCTCCTTGTTTCTGGAACCTTGGCCTGGTTATTAGGAGCGGTAATTTAGACTACTCCCCTGGACCTGGGACTTTGTTTCTGCCTTCTGGATTGCTTGCATCTCCTGGATTCTGGATCCTTGGCCTGGTTATGAGGAGCAGTACTTTAGAATAGGAGCGGTACTTTAGACTACTCTCCTGGACCCCGGAATTGGTTTCTGCCTTATGGATTGCTTGGATCTCCTGGATTCTGGAACCTTGTCCTGGTTTTAGGAGTGGTACTTTAGAACACTCTCCTGGACTCCGGATTTGGTGTATGCCTTCTGGATTGCTTGCGTCTCCTGGTTTCTGGAACCTTGGCTTAGTTATTAGGAGTGGTACTTTAGATACTCTCCTGGACCTCAGACTTGGTTTCTGCCTTCTGGATTGCTTGCATCATCTAGATTCTGGAACGTTGGCCTGGTTATTAGGAGTGGTACTTTGGACTGCTCTCCTGGACCCCAGACTTGGTTTCTGCCTTATGGATTGCTTGCGTCTCCTGGATTCTGGAGCCTTGGCCTGGTTATTAGGAGCGGTACTTTAGACTACTCTCCTGGACTCCGGACTTGGTTCATGCCTTCTGGAATGCTTGTGTCTCCTGGATTCTGGAACCTTGGCCTGGTTATTAGGAGCGGTACTTTAAACTACTCACCTGGACCCCAGACTTGGTTTCTGACTTCTGGATTGCTTGCATCTCCTCGATTCTGGAACTTTGGTCTGGTTATTAGGAGTGGGTCTTTAGACTACTCTCCTGGACCCGGGACTAGGTTTCTGCCTTCTGGATTGCTTGCATCTCCTGGATTCTGGAACTTTGGTCTGGTTATTAGGAGTGGTACTTTAGACTACTCTCCTGGACACCGGACTAGGTTTCTGCCTTCTGGATTGCTTGCATCTCCTGGATTCTGGAACCTTGTCCTGGTTATTAGGAGTGGTACTTTAGACTACTCTCCTGGACACCGGACTAGGTTTCTGCCTTCTGGATTGCTTGCATCTCCTGGATTCTGGAACCTTGGCCTGGTTATTAGGAGCGGTACTTTAGACTACTCTCCTGGACCCAGGACGTTGTTTCTGGCTTCTGGATTGTTTGCATCACCTGGATTCTGGATCCTTGGCCTGGTTATTAGGAGCGGTACTTTAGACTAGGAGTGGTACTTTAGACTACTCTCCTGGACCCCGGACTTGGTTTCTGCCTTCTGGATTGCTTGCATCTCCTGGATTCTGGAGCCTTGGCCTGGTTATTAGGAATGGTACTTTAGACTACTCTCCTGGACTCCGGATTTGGTGTATGCCTTCTGGATTGCTTGTGTCTCCTGGATTCTGGAACCTTGGCCTGGTTATTAGGAACGGTACTTTAGACTACTTTCCTGGACCTCGGACTTAGTTTCTGACTTCTGGATTGCTTGCGTCTCCTGGTTTCTGGAACCTTGGCTTAGTTATTAGGAGCGTTACTTTAGACTACTCTGCTGGACCCCGGACTAGGTTTCTGCCTTCTGGATTGCTTGTGTCTCCTGGATTCTGAAACCTTGGCCTGGTTATTAGGAGTTGTACATTAGACTACTCTCCTGGACCCCAGACTTGGTTTCTGACTTCTGGATTGCTTGCATCTCCTGGATTCTGGAACCTTGGCCTGGTTATTAGGAGTGGTACTTTAGACTACTCTCCTGGACCTGGGACTTGGTTTCTGGCTTCTGGATTGCTTGCGTCTCCTGGTTTCTGGAACCTTGGCTTAGTTATTAGCAGCAGTACTTTAGATACTCTTCTGGACCTCAGACTTGGTTTCTGCCTTCTGGATTGCTTGTGTCTCCTGGATTCTGGAACCTTGGCCTGGTTATTAGGACTGGTACTTTAGATACTCTCCTGGACCCTGGACTAGGTTTCTGGCCTCTGAATTGCTTGTGTCTCCTGGTTTCTGGAACCTAGGACTGGTTATTAGGAGCGGTACATTAGACTACTCTCCTGGACCCCAGACTTGGTTTCTGACTTCTGGATTGCTTGCATCTCCTGGATTCTGGAACCTTGGCCTGGTTATTAGGAGCTGTACTTTAGACTACTCTCCTGGACCCCAGAGTAGGTTTCTGCCTTCTGGATTGCTTGCATCGCCTGGATTCTGGATCATTGGCCTGGTTATGAGGAGCGGTACTTTAGACTAGGAGCAGTACTTTAGACTACTCTCCTGGACCCCGGACTTTGTTTCTGCCTTATGGATTGCTTGCATCTCCTGGATTCTGGAACCTTGTCCTGGTTATTAGGAGTGGTACTTTAGACTACTCTCCTGGACTCCGGATTTGGTGTATGCCTTCTGGATTGCTTGCGTCTCCTGGTTTCTGGAACCTTGGCTTAGTTATTAGGAGTGGTACTTTAGATACTCTCCTGGTCCCCGGACTTGTTTTCTGCCTTCTGGATTTCTTGCGTCTCCTGGATTCTGGATCCTTGGCCTGGTTATGAGGAGCGGTACTTTAGACTAGGAGCGGTATTTTAGACTACTCTCCTGGACCCCGGACTTGGTTTCTGCCTTATGGATTGCTTGCACCTCCTTGATTCTGGAACCCTGGCCTGGTTATTAGGAGTGGTACTTTAGACTACTCTCCTGGAGCTGGGACTAGGTTTCTGCCTTCGGGATTGCTTGCATCTCCTGGATTCTGGAACCTTGGCCTGGTGATTAGGAGCGGTATTTTAGACTACTCACCTGGACCCCAGACTTGGTATCTGACTTCTGGATTGCTTGCATCTCCTGGATTCTGGAACTTGGGTCTGGTTATTAGGAGTGGTACTTTAGACTACTCTCCTGGACCCGGGACTAGGTTTCTGCCTTCTGGATTGTTTGCATCTCCTGGATTCTGGAACTTTTGTCTGGTTATTAGGAGTGGTACTTTAGACTACTCTCCTGGACCCGGGACTAGGTTTCTGCCTTCTGGATTGCTTGCATCTCCTGGATTCTGGAACCTTGGCCTGGTTATTAGGAGAGGTACTTTAGACTACTCTCCTGGACCCAGGATGTTGTTTCTGGCTTCTGGATTGTTTGCATCACCTGGATTCTGGATCCTTGGCCTGGTTATTAGGAGCAGTACTTTAGACTAGGAGTGGTACTTTAGACTACTCTCCTGGACCCCGGACTTGGTTTCTGCCTTCTGGATTGCTTGCATCTCCTGGATTCTGGAGCCTTGGCCTGGTTATTAGGAGTGTTACTTTAGACTACTCTCCTGGACTCCGGATTTGGTTTATGCCTTCTGGATTGCTTGTGTCTCCTGGATTCTGGAACCTTGGCCTGGTTATTAGGAACGGTACTTTAGACTACTCTCCTGGACCTCGGACTTAGTTTCTGACTTCTGGATTGCTTGCGTCTCCTGGTTTCTGGAACCTTGGCTTAGTTATTAGGAGCGGTACTTTAGACTACTCTGCTGGACCCCGGACTAGGTTTCTGCCTTCTGGATTGCTTGTGTCTCTTGGATTCTGGAACCTTGGCCTGGTTATTAGGAGTTGTACATTAGACTACTCTCCTGGACCCCAGACTTGGTTTCTGACTTCTGGATTGCTTGCATCTCCTGGATTCTGGAACCTTGGCCTGGTTATTAGGAGTGGTACTTTAGCCTACTCTCCTGGACCTGGGACTTGGTTTCTGACTTCTGGATTGCTTGCGTCTCCTGGATTCTGGAACCTTGTCCTGGTTATTAGGAGCGGTACATTAGACTACTCTCCTGGACCCCAGACTTGGTTTCTGCCTTCTGGATTGCTTGCATCGCCTGGATTCTGGATCATTGGCCTGGTTATGAGGAGCGGTACTTTAGACTAGGAGCAGTACTTTAGACTACTCTCCTGGACCCCGGACTTTGTTTCTGCCTTATGGATTGCTTGCATCTCCTGGATTCTGGAACCTTGGCCTGGTTATTAGGAGATGTACTTTAGACTACTCCCCTGGACCTTGGACTTTGTTTCTGCCTTCTGGATTGCTTGCATCTCCTGGATTCTGGATCATTGGCCTGGTTATGAGGAGCGGTACTTTAGACTAGGAGCAGTACTTTAGACTACTCTCCTGGACCCCGGACTTTGTTTCTGCCTTATGGATTGCTTGCATCTCCTGGATTCTGGAACCTTGTCCTGGTTATTAGGAGTGGTACTTTAGACTACTCTCCTGGACTCCGGATTTGGTGTATGCCTTCTGGATTGCTTGCGTCTCCTGGTTTCTGGAACCTTGGCTTAGTTATTAGGAGTGGTACTTTAGATACTCTCCTGGACCTCAGACTTGGTTTCTGCCTTCTTGATTGCTTGCATCACCTAGATTCTGGAACGTTGGCCTGGTTATTAGGAGTGGTACTTTGGACTACTCTCCTGGACCACAGACTTGGTTTCTGCCTTATGGATTGCTTGCGTCTCCTGGATTCTGGAGCCTTGGCCTGGTTATTAGGAGCGGTACTTTAGACTACTCTCCTGGACTCCGGACTTGGTTCATGCCTTCTGGATTGCGTGTGTCTCCTGGATTCTGGAACCTTGGCCTGGTTATTAGGAGCGGTACTTTAAACTACTCACCTGGACCCCAGACTTGGTTTCTGACTTCTGGATTGCTTGCATCGCCTGGATTCTGGAACTTTGGTCTGGTTATTTGGAGTGGTACTTTAGACTACTCTCCTGGACCCCGGACTAGGTTTCTGCCTTCTGGATTGCTTGCATCTCCTGGATTCTGGAACCTTGTCCTGGTTATTAGGAGTGGTACTTTAGACTACTCTCCTGGACTCCGGATTTGGTGTATGCCTTCTGGATTGCTTGCGTCTCCTGGTTTCTGGAACCTTGGCTTAGTTATTAGGAGCGGTACTTTAGATACTCTCCTGGACCTCAGACTTGGTTTCTGCCTTCTGGATTGCTTGCATCTCCTGGATTCTGGAACGTTGGCCTGGTTATTAGGAATGGTACTTTAGATTACTCTCCTGGACCCCAGACTTGGTTTCTGCCTTATGGATTGCTTGCATCTCCTGGATTCTGGAGCCTTGGCCTGGTTATTAGGAGTGGTACTTTAGACTACTCTCCTGGACCCCGGACTAGATTTCTGCCTTCTGGATTGCTTGCATCTCCTGGATTCTGGAAACTTGTCCTGGTTATTAGGAGTGGTACTTTAGACTACTCTCCTGGACTCCGGATTTGGTGTATGCCTTCTGGATTGCTTGCGTCTCCTGGTTTCTGGAACCTTGGCTTAGTTATTAGGAGCGGTACTTTAGATACTCTCCTGGACCTCAGACTTGGTTTCTGCCTTCTGGATTGCTTGCATCTCCTGGATTCTGGAACGTTGGCCTGGTTATTAGGAATGGTACTTTAGATTACTCTCCTGGACCCCAGACTTGGTTTCTGCCTTATGGATTGCTTGCATCTCCTGGATTCTGGAGCCTTGGCCTGGTTATTAGGAGTGGTACTTTAGACTACTCTCCTGGACCCCGGACTAGATTTCTGCCTTCTGGATTGCTTGCATCTCCTGGATTCTGGAAACTTGTCCTGGTTATTAGGAGTGGTACTTTAGACTACTCTCCTGGACTCCGGATTTGGTGTATGCCTTCTGGATTGCTTGCGTCTCCTGGTTTCTGGAACCTTGGCTTAGTTATTAGGAGCGGTACTTTAGATACTCTCCTGGACCTCAGACTTGGTTTCTGCCTTCTGGATTGCTTGCATCTCCTGGATTCTGGAACGTTGGCCTGGTTATTAGGAATGGTACTTTAGATTACTCTCCTGGACCCCAGACTTGGTTTCTGCCTTATGGATTGCTTGCATCTCCTGGATTCTGGAGCCTTGGCCTGGTTATTAGGAGTGGTTCTTTAGACAACTCTCCTGGACCCGGGACTAGGTATTTGCATCTCCTGGTTTCTGGAACTTTGGCGTGGTTATTAGGAGCGGCACTTTAGACTACTCTCCTGGACTCCGGACTTGGTTTCTGCCTTCTGGATTGCTTGCATCTCCTGGATTCTGGAGCCTTGGTCTGGTTATTAGGAGCAGTACTTTAGACTACTCACCTGGACCCCAGACTTGGTTTCTGCCTTCTGGATTGCTTGGGTCTCCTGGTTTCTGGAACCTTGGCCTGGTTATTAGGAGCTGTACTTTAGACTACTCTCCTGGACCCCAGAGTAGGTTTCTGCCTTCTGGATGGCTTGCATCTCCTGGATTCTGAATCCTTGGCCTCGTTATTAGGAGCAGTATTTTAGACTAGGAGCGGTACTTTAGACTACTCTCCTGGACCCTGGACTTGGTTTCTGCCTTCTGGCTTTCTTGTGTCTCCTGGATTCTGGAGCCTTGGTCTGGTTATTAGGAGCGTTTCTTTATACTACTGTCCTGGACCTGGGACTTGTTTTCTGCCTTCTTTGCTTGAGTCTCCTGCATTCTGGAGCCTTGGCCTGGTTATTAGGAGTGGTACTTCAGACTACTCTCCTGGACCGGGACTAGGTTTCTGTCTTCTGGATTGCTTGCATCTCCTTGATTCTGGAACCCTGGCCTCGTTATTAGGAGTGGTACTTTAGACTACTCTCCTGGACCTGGGACTAGGTTTCTGCCTTCGGGATTGCTTGCATCTCCTGGATTCTGGAACCTTGGCATGGTGATTAGGAGCGGTATTTTAGACTACTCATCTGGACCCCAGACTTGGTTTCTGACTTCTGGATTGCTTGCATCTCCTGGATTCTGGAACTTGGGTCTGGTTATTAGGAGTGGTACTTTAGACTACTCTCCTGGACCCGGGACTAGGTTTCTGCCTTCTGGATTGTTTGCATCTCCTGGATTCTGGAACTTTTGTCTGGTTATTAGGAGTGGTACTTTAGACTACTCTCCTGGACCTCAGACTTGGTTTCTGCCTTCTTGATTGCTTGCATCACCTAGATTCTGGAACGTTGGCCTGGTTATTAGGAGTGGTACTTTGGACTACTCTCCTGGACCACAGACTTGGTTTCTGCCTTATGGATTGCTTGCGTCTCCTGGATTCTGGAGCCTTGGCCTGGTTATTAGGAGCGGTACTTTAGACTACTCTCCTGGACTCCGGACTTGGTTCATGCCTTCTGGATTGCGTGTGTCTCCTGGATTCTGGAACCTTGGCCTGGTTATTAGGAGCGGTACTTTAAACTACTCACCTGGACCCCAGACTTGGTTTCTGACTTCTGGATTGCTTGCATCGCCTGGATTCTGGAACTTTGGTCTGGTTATTTGGAGTGGTACTTTAGACTACTCTCCTGGACCCCGGACTAGGTTTCTGCCTTCTGGATTGCTTGCATCTCCTGGATTCTGGAACCTTGTCCTGGTTATTAGGAGTGGTACTTTAGACTACTCTCCTGGACTCCGGATTTGGTGTATGCCTTCTGGATTGCTTGCGTCTCCTGGTTTCTGGAACCTTGGCTTAGTTATTAGGAGCGGTACTTTAGATACTCTCCTGGACCTCAGACTTGGTTTCTGCCTTCTGGATTGCTTGCATCTCCTGGATTCTGGAACGTTGGCCTGGTTATTAGGAATGGTACTTTAGATTACTCTCCTGGACCCCAGACTTGGTTTCTGCCTTATGGATTGCTTGCATCTCCTGGATTCTGGAGCCTTGGCCTGGTTATTAGGAGTGGTACTTTAGACTACTCTCCTGGACCCCGGACTAGATTTCTGCCTTCTGGATTGCTTGCATCTCCTGGATTCTGGAAACTTGTCCTGGTTATTAGGAGTGGTACTTTAGACTACTCTCCTGGACTCCGGATTTGGTGTATGCCTTCTGGATTGCTTGCGTCTCCTGGTTTCTGGAACCTTGGCTTAGTTATTAGGAGCGGTACTTTAGATACTCTCCTGGACCTCAGACTTGGTTTCTGCCTTCTGGATTGCTTGCATCTCCTGGATTCTGGAACGTTGGCCTGGTTATTAGGAATGGTACTTTAGATTACTCTCCTGGACCCCAGACTTGGTTTCTGCCTTATGGATTGCTTGCATCTCCTGGATTCTGGAGCCTTGGCCTGGTTATTAGGAGTGGTACTTTAGACTACTCTCCTGGACCCCGGACTAGATTTCTGCCTTCTGGATTGCTTGCATCTCCTGGATTCTGGAAACTTGTCCTGGTTATTAGGAGTGGTACTTTAGACTACTCTCCTGGACTCCGGATTTGGTGTATGCCTTCTGGATTGCTTGCGTCTCCTGGTTTCTGGAACCTTGGCTTAGTTATTAGGAGCGGTACTTTAGATACTCTCCTGGACCTCAGACTTGGTTTCTGCCTTCTGGATTGCTTGCATCTCCTGGATTCTGGAACGTTGGCCTGGTTATTAGGAATGGTACTTTAGATTACTCTCCTGGACCCCAGACTTGGTTTCTGCCTTATGGATTGCTTGCATCTCCTGGATTCTGGAGCCTTGGCCTGGTTATTAGGAGTGGTTCTTTAGACAACTCTCCTGGACCCGGGACTAGGTATTTGCATCTCCTGGTTTCTGGAACTTTGGCGTGGTTATTAGGAGCGGCACTTTAGACTACTCTCCTGGACTCCGGACTTGGTTTCTGCCTTCTGGATTGCTTGCATCTCCTGGATTCTGGAGCCTTGGTCTGGTTATTAGGAGCAGTACTTTAGACTACTCACCTGGACCCCAGACTTGGTTTCTGCCTTCTGGATTGCTTGGGTCTCCTGGTTTCTGGAACCTTGGCCTGGTTATTAGGAGCTGTACTTTAGACTACTCTCCTGGACCCCAGAGTAGGTTTCTGCCTTCTGGATGGCTTGCATCTCCTGGATTCTGAATCCTTGGCCTCGTTATTAGGAGCAGTATTTTAGACTAGGAGCGGTACTTTAGACTACTCTCCTGGACCCTGGACTTGGTTTCTGCCTTCTGGCTTTCTTGTGTCTCCTGGATTCTGGAGCCTTGGTCTGGTTATTAGGAGCGTTTCTTTATACTACTGTCCTGGACCTGAGACTTGTTTTCTGCCTTCTTTGCTTGAGTCTCCTGCATTCTGGAGCCTTGGCCTGGTTATTAGGAGTGGTACTTCAGACTACTCTCCTGGACCGGGACTAGGTTTCTGTCTTCTGGATTGCTTGCATCTCCTTGATTCTGGAACCCTGGCCTCGTTATTAGGAGTGGTACTTTAGACTACTCTCCTGGACCTGGGACTAGGTTTCTGCCTTCGGGATTGCTTGCATCTCCTGGATTCTGGAACCTTGGCATGGTGATTAGGAGCGGTATTTTAGACTACTCATCTGGACCCCAGACTTGGTTTCTGACTTCTGGATTGCTTGCATCTCCTGGATTCTGGAACTTGGGTCTGGTTATTAGGAGTGGTACTTTAGACTACTCTCCTGGACCCGGGACTAGGTTTCTGCCTTCTGGATTGTTTGCATCTCCTGGATTCTGGAACTTTTGTCTGGTTATTAGGAGTGGTACTTTAGACTACTCTCCTGGACCCGGGACTAGGTTTCTGCCTTCTGGATTGCTTGCATCTCCTGGATTCTGGAACCTTGGCCTGGTTATTCGGAGCGGTACTTTAGACTACTCTCCTGGACCCAGGACGTTGTTTCTGGCTTCTGGATTGTTTGCATCACCTGGATTCTGGATCCTTGGCCTGGTTATTAGGAGCGGTACTTTAGACTAGGAGTGGTACTTTAGACTACTCTCCTGGACCCCGGACTTGGTTTCTGCGTTCTGGATTGCTTGCGTCTCCTGGATTCTGGAACCTTGACCTGGTTATTAGGAACGGTACTTTAGACTACTCTCCTGGACCTCGGACTTAGTTTCTGACTTCTGGATTGCTTGCGTCTCCTGGTTTCTGGAACCTTGGCTTAGTTATTAGGAGCGGTACTTTAGACTACTCTCCTGGACCCCAGACTTGGTTTCTGACTTCTGGATTGCTTGCATCTCCTGGATTCCTGAACCTTGGCCTGTTTATTAGGAGTGGTACTTTAGCCTACTCTCCTGGACCTGGGACTTGGTTTCTGACTTCTGGATTGCTTGCGTCTCCTGGTTTCTGGAACCTTGGCTTAGTTATTAGGAGCAGTACTTTAGATACTCTCCTGGACCTCAGACTTGGTTTCTGCCTTCTGGATTGCTTGCGTCTCCTGGATTCTGGAACCTTGGCCTGGTTATTAGGAGTGGTACTTTAGATACTCTCCTTGACCCTGGACTAGGTTTCTGGCCTCTGAATTGCTTGCGTCTCCTTGTTTCTGGAACCTTGGCCTGGTTATTAGGAGCGGTACTTTAGACTACTCTCCTGGACCCCAGAGTAGGTTTCTGCCTTCTGGTTTGCTTGCATCTCCTGGATTCTGGAGCCTTGGCCTGGTTATTACGAGCGGTACTTTAGACTAGGAGCGGTACATTAGACTACTCTCCTGGTCCCCGGACTTGTTTTCTGCCTTCTGGATTTCTTGCGTCTCCTGGATTCTGGAGCCTTGGTCTGGTTATTATGAGCGGTAATTTAGACTACTCCCCTGGACCTGGGACTTTGTTTCTGCCTTCTGGATTGCTTGCATCTCCTGGATTCTGGATCCTTGGCCTGGTTATGAGGAGCGGTACTTTAGACTAGGAGCGGTACTTTAGACTACTCTCCTGGACCCCGGACTTGGTTTCTGCCTTATGGATTGCTTGCATCTCCTTGATTCTGGAACCCTGGCCTGGTTATTAGGAGTGGTACTTTAGACTACTCTCCTGGAGATGGGACTAGGTTTCTGCCTTCGGGATTGCTTGCATCTCCTGGATTCTGGAACCTTGGCCTGGTGATTAGGAGCGGTATTTTAGACTACTCACCTGGACCCCAGACTTGGTATCTGACTTCTGTATTGCTTGCATCTCCTGGTTTCTGGAACTTGGGTCTGGTTATTAGGAGCGGTACTTTAGACTACTCTCCTGGACCCCGGAGTAGGTTTCTGCCTTCTGGATGGTTTGCATCTCCTGGATTCTGAATCCTTGGCCTGGTTATTAGGAGCGGTACTTTAGACTAGGAGCGGTACTTAAGACTACTCTCCTGGACCCCGGACTTGGTTTCTGGCTTCTGGATTTCTTGCGTCTCCTGGATTCTGGAGCCTTGGTCTGGTTATTAGGAGAGGTACTTTAGACTACTCCCCTGGACCTGGGACTTTGTTTCTGCCTTCTGGATTGCTTGCGTCTTCTGGATTCTGGAACCTTGGCCTGTGCATTAGGAGCGGTACTTCAGACTACTCTCCTGGACCCGGGACTAGGTTTCTGTCTTCTGGATTGCTTGCATCTCCTTGATTCTGGACCCTTGGCCTGGTTATTAGGAGTGGTACTTTAGACTACTCTCCTGGACCTGGTACTAGGTTTCTGCCTTCAGGATTGCTTGCATCTCCTGGATTCTGGAACATTGGCCTGGTTATTAGGAGCGGTATTTTAGACTACTCACCTGGACCCCAGACTTGGTTTCAGACTTCTGGATTGCTTGCATCTCCTGGATTCTGGAACTTGGGTCTGGTTATTAGGAGTGGTACTTTAAACTACTCTCCTGGACCCGGGACTAGGTTTCTGCCTTCTGGATTGTTTGCATCTCCTGAATTCTGGAACTTTTGTCTGGTTAGTAGGAGTGGTACTTTAGACTACTCTCCTGGACCGGGGACTAGGTTTCTGCCTTCTGGATTGCTTGCATCTCCTGGATTCTGGAACCTTGGCCCGGTTATTAGGATCGGTACTTTAGACTACTCTCCTGGACCCAGGACGTTGTTTCTGGCTTCTGGATTGTTTGCATCACCTGGATTCTGGATCCTTGGCCTGGTTATTAGGAGCGGTACTTTAGACTAGGAGTTGTACTTTAGACTACTCTCCTGGACCCCGGACTTGGTTTCTGCCTTCTGGATTGCTTGCGTCTCCTGGATTCTGGAGCCTTGGCCTGGTTATTAGGAATGGTACTTTAGACTACTCTCCTGGACTCCGGATTTGGTGTATGCCTTCTGGATTGCTTGTGTCTCCTGGATTCTGGAACCTTGGCCTGGTTATTAGGAACGGTACTTTAGACTACTCTCCTGGACCTCGGACTTGGTTTCTGACTCCTGGATTGCTTGAGTCTCCTGGTTTCTGGAACCTTCGCTTAGTTATAAGGAGCGGTACTTTAGATACTCTCCTGGACTCCAGACTTGGTTTCTGACTTCTGGATTGCTTGCATCTCCTGGATTCTGGAACCTTGGCCTGGTTATTAGGAGCGGTACTTTAGACTACTCTCCTGGACCCCGGAGTAGGTTTCTGCCTTCTGGATGGTTTGCATCTCCTGGATTCCGAATCCTTGGCCTGGTTATTAGGAGCAGTACTTTAGACTAGGAGCGGTACTTTAGACTACTCTCCTGGACCCCGGACTTGGTTTCTGCCTTCTGGATTTCTTGCGTCTCCTGGATTCTGGAGCCTTGGTCTGGTTATTAGGAGAGGTACTTTAGACTACTCCCCTGGTCCTGGGACTTTGTTTCTGCCTTCTGGATTGCTTGCGTCTTCTGGATTCTGGAACCTTGGCCTGGGCATTAGGAGCGGTACTTCAGACTACTCTCCTGGACCCAGGACTATATTTCTGTCTTCTGGATTGCTTGCATCTCCTTGATTCTGGAACCTTGGCCTGGTTATTTGGAGTGGTACTTTAGACTACTCTCCTGTACCTGGTACTAGGTTTCAGCCGTCGGGATTGCTTGCATCTCCTGGATTCTGGAACATCGGCCTGGTTATTAGGAGCGGTATTTTAGACTACTCACCTGGACCCCAGACTTGGTTTCAGACTTCTGGATTGCTTGCATCTCCTGGATTATGGAACTTGGGTCTGGTTATTAGGAGTGGTACTTTAGACTACTCTCCTGGACCCGGGACTAGGTTTCTGCCTTCTGGATTGTTTGCATCTCCTGGATTCTGGAACTTTTGTCTGGTTATTAGGAGTGGTACTTTAGACTACTCTCCTGGACCCGGGACTAGGTTTCTGCCTTCTGGATTGCTTGCATCTCCTGGATTCTGGAACCTTGGACTGGTTATTAGGAGCAGTACTTTAGACTACTCTCCTGGACCCAGGACGTTGTTTCTGGCTTCTGGATTGTTTGCATCACCTGGATTCTGGATCCTTGGCCTGGTTATTAGGAGCGGTACTTTAGACTAGGAGTGGTACTTTAGACTACTCTCCTGGACCCCGGACTTGGTTTCTGCCTTCTGGATTGCTTGCGTCTCCTGGATTCTGGAGCCTTGGCCTGGTTATTAGGAATGGTACTTTAGACTACTCTCCTGGATCCCGGATTTGGTGTATGCCTTCTGGATTGCTTGTGTCTCCTGGATTCTGGAACCTTGGCCTGGTTATTAGGAACAGTACTTTAGACTACTCTCCTGGACCTCGGACTTAGTTTCTGACTTCTGGATTGCTTGCGTCTCCTGGTTTCTGGAACCTTGGCTTAGTTATTAGGAGCGTTACTTTAGACTACTCTGCTGGACCCCGGACTAGGTTTCTGCCTTCTGGATTGCTTGTGTCTCCTGGATTCTGGAACCTTGGCCTGGTTATTAGGAGTTGTACATTAGACTACTCTCCTGGACCCCAGACTTGGTTTCTGGCTTCTGGATTGCTTGCGTCTCCTGGTTTCTGGAACCTTGGCTTAGTTATTAGGAGCAGTACTTTAGATACTCTTCTGGACCTCAGACTTGGTTTCTGCCTTCTGGATTGCTTGCGTCTCCTGGATTCTGGAACCTTGGCCTGGTTATTAGGAGTGGTACTTTAGATACTCTCCTGGACCCTGGACTAGGTTTCTGGCCTCTGAATTGCTTGTGTCTCCTGGTTTCTGGAACCTAGGACTGGTTATTAGGAGCGGTACATTAGACTACTCTCCTGGACCCCAGACTTGGTTTCTGACTTCTGGATTGCTTGCATCTCCTGGATTCTGGAACCTTGGCCTGGTTATTAGGAGCTGTACTTTAGACTACTCTCCTGGACCCCAGAGTAGGTTTCTGCCTTCTGGATTGCTTGCATCTCCTGGATTCTGGAGCTTTGGCCTGGTTATTAGGAGTGGTACTTTAGACTAGGAGCGGTACTTTAGACTACTCTCCTGGTCCCCAGACTTGGTTTCTGCCTTCTGGATTTCTTGCGTCTCCTGGATTCTGGAGCCTTGGTCTGGTTATTATGAGCGGTAATTTAGACTACTCCCCTGGACCTTGGACTTTGTTTCTGCCTTCTGGATTGCTTGCATCTCCTGGATTCTGGATCATTGGCCTGGTTATGAGGAGCAGTACTTTAGACTAGGAGCAGTACTTTAGACTACTCTCCTGGACCCCGGACTTTGTTTCTGCCTTATGGATTGCTTGCATCTCCTGGATTCTGGAACCTTGTCCTGGTTATTAGGAGTGGTACTTTAGACTACTCTCCTGGACTCCGGATTTGGTGTATGCCTTCTGGATTGCTTGCGTCTCCTGGTTTCTGGAACCTTGGCTTAGTTATTAGGAGTGGTACTTTAGATACTCTCCTGGTCCCCGGACTTGTTTTCTGCCTTCTGGATTTCTTGCGTCTCCTGGATTCTGGAGCCTTGGTCTGGTTATTATGAGCGGTAATTTAGACTACTCCCCTGGACCTGGGACTTTGTTTCTGCCTTCTGGATTGCTTGCATCTCCTGGATTCTGGATCCTTGGCCTGGTTATGAGGAGCGGTACTTTAGACTAGGAGCGGTATTTTAGACTACTCTCCTGGACCCCGGACTTGGTTTCTGCCTTATGGATTGCTTGCACCTCCTTGATTCTGGAACCCTGGCCTGGTTATTACGAGTGGTACTTTAGACTACTCTCCTGGAGCTGGGACTAGGTTTCTGCCTTCGGGATTGCTTGCATCTCCTGGATTCTGGAACCTTGGCCTGGTGATTAGGAGCGGTATTTTAGACTACTCACCTGGACCCCAGACTTGGTATCTGACTTCTGGATTGCTTGCATCTCCTGGATTCTGGAACTTGGGTCTGGTTATTAGGAGTGGTACTTTAGACTACTCTCCTGGACCCGGGACTAGGTTTCTGCCTTCTGGATTGTTTGCATCTCCTGGATTCTGGAACTTTTGTCTGGTTATTAGGAGTGGTACTTTAGACTACTCTCCTGGACCCGGGACTAGGTTTCTGCCTTCTGGATTGCTTGCATCTCCTGGATTCTGGAACCTTGGCCTGGTTATTAGGAGCGGTACTTTAGACTACTCTCCTGGACCCAGGATGTTGTTTCTGGCTTCTGGATTGTTTGCATCCCCTGGATTCTGGATCCTTGGCCTGGTTATTAGGAGCAGTACTTTAGACTAGGAGTGGTACTTTAGACTACTCTCCTGGACCCCGGACTTGGTTTCTGCCTTCTGGATTGCTTGCGTCTCCTGGATTCTGGAGCCTTGGCCTGGTTATTAGGAGTGTTACTTTAGACTACTCTCCTGGACTCCAGATTTGGTTTATGCCTTCTGGATTGCTTGTGTCTCCTGGATTCTGGAACCTTGGCCTGGTTATTAGGAACGGTACTTTAGACTACTCTCCTGGACCTCGGACTTAGTTTCTGACTTCTGGATTGCTTGCGTCTCCTGGTTTCTGGAACCTTGGCTTAGTTATTAGGAGCGGTACTTTAGACTACTCTGCTGGACCCCGGACTAGGTTTCTGCCTTCTGGATTGCTTGTGTCTCTTGGATTCTGGAACCTTGGCCTGGTTATTAGGAGTTGTACATTAGACTACTCTCCTGGACCCCAGACTTGGTTTCTGACTTCTGGATTGCTTGCATCTCCTGGATTCTGGAACCTTGGCCTGGTTATTAGGAGTGGTACTTTAGCCTACTCTCCTGGACCTGGGACTTGGTTTCTGACTTCTGGATTGCTTGCGTCTCCTGGTTTCTGGAACCTTGGCTTAGTTATTAGGAGCAGTACTTTAGATACTCTCCTGGACCTCAGACTTGGTTTCTGCCTTCTGGATTGCTTGCGTCTCCTGGATTCTGGAACCTTGGCCTGGTTATTAGGAGTGGTACTTTAGATACTCTCCTGGACCCTGCACTAGGTTTCTGGCCTCTGAATTGCTTGCGTCTCCTTGTTTCTGGAACCTTGGCCTGGTTATTAGGAGCGGTAATTTAGACTACTCCCCTGGACCTGGGACTTTGTTTCTGCCTTCTGGATTGCTTGCATGTCCTGGATTCTGGATCCTTGGCCTGGTTATGAGGAGCAGTACTTTAGACTACTCTCCTGGACCCCGGACTTGGTTTCTGCCTTATGGATTGCTTGGATCTCCTGGATTCTGGAACCTTGTCCTGGTTTTAGAAGTGGTACTTTAGAACACTCTCCTGGACTCCGGATTTGGTGTATGCCTTCTGGATTGCTTGCTTCTCCTGGTTTCTGGAACCTTGGCTTAGTTAATAGGAGCGGTACTTTAGATACTCTCCTGGACCTCAGACTTGGTTTCTGCCTTCTGGATTGCTTGCATCATCTAGATTCTGGAACGTTGGCCTGGTTATTAGGAGTGGTACTTTGGACTGCTCTCCTGGACCCCAGACTTGGTTTCTGCCTTATGGATTGCTTGCGTCTCCTGGATTCTGGAGCCTTGGCCTGGTTATTAGGAGCGGTACTTTAGACTACTCTCCTGGACTCCGGACTTGGTTCATGCCTTCTGGAATGCTTGTGTCTCCTGGATTCTGGAACCTTGGCCTGGTTATTAGGAGCGGTACTTTAAACTACTCACCTGGACCCCAGACTTGGTTTCTGACTTCTGGATTGCTTGCATCTCCTCGATTCTGGAACTTTGGTCTGGTTATTAGGAGTGGGTCTTTAGACTACTCTCCTGGACCCGGGACTAGGTTTCTGCCTTCTGGATTGCTTGCATCTCCTGGATTCTGGAACTTTGGTCTGGTTATTAGGAGTGGTACTTTAGACTACTCTCCTGGACACCGGACTAGGTTTCTGCCTTCTGGATTGCTTGCATCTCCTGGATTCTGGAACCTTGTCCTGGTTATTAGGAGTGGTACTTTAGACTACTCTCCTGGACACCGGACTAGGTTTCTGCCTTCTGGATTGCTTGCATCTCCTGGATTCTGGAACCTTGGCCTGGTTATTAGGAGCGGTACTTTAGACTACTCTCCTGGACCCAGGACGTTGTTTCTGGCTTCTGGATTGTTTGCATCACCTGGATTCTGGATCCTTGGCCTGGTTATTAGGAGAGGTACTTTAGACTAGGAGTGGTACTTTAGACTACTCTCCTGGACCCCGGACTTGGTTTCTGCCTTCTGGATTGCTTGCATCTCCTGGATTCTGGAGCCTTGGCCTGGTTATTAGGAATGGTACTTTAGACTACTCTCCTGGACTCCGGATTTGGTGTATGCCTTCTGGATTGCTTGTGTCTCCTGGATTCTGGAACCTTGGCCTGGTTATTAGGAACGGTACTTTAGACTACTTTCCTGGACCTCAGACTTAGTTTCTGACTTCTGGATTGCTTGCGTCTCCTGGTTTCTGGAACCTTGGCTTAGTTATTAGGAGCGTTACTTTAGACTACTCTGCTGGACCCCGGACTAGGTTTCTGCCTTCTGGATTGCTTGTGTCTGCTGGATTCTGAAACCTTGGCCTGGTTATTAGGAGTTGTACATTAGACTACTCTCCTGGACCCCAGACTTGGTTTCTGACTTCTGGATTGCTTGCATCTCCTGGATTCTGGAACCCTGGCCTGGTTATTACGAGTGGTACTTTAGACTACTCTCCTGGAGCTGGGACTAGGTTTCTGCCTTCGGGATTGCTTGCATCTCCTGGATTCTGGAACCTTGGCCTGGTGATTAGGAGCGGTATTTTAGACTACTCACCTGGACCCCAGACTTGGTATCTGACTTCTGGATTGCTTGCATCTCCTGGATTCTGGAACTTGGGTCTGGTTATTAGGAGTGGTACTTTAGACTACTCTCCTGGACCCGGGACTAGGTTTCTGCCTTCTGGATTGTTTGCATCTCCTGGATTCTGGAAATTTTGTCTGGTTATTAGGAGTGGTACTTTAGACTACTCTCCTGGACCCGGGACTAGGTTTCTGCCTTCTGGATTGCTTGCATCTCCTGGATTCTGGAACCTTGGCCTGGTTATTAGGAGCGGTACTTTAGACTACTCTCCTGGACCCAGGATGTTGTTTCTGGCTTCTGGATTGTTTGCATCCCCTGGATTCTGGATCCTTGGCCTGGTTATTAGGAGCAGTACTTTAGACTAGGAGTGGTACTTTAGACTACTCTCCTGGACCCCGGACTTGGTTTCTGCCTTCTGGATTGCTTGCGTCTCCTGGATTCTGGAGCCTTGGCCTGGTTATTAGGAGTGTTACTTTAGACTACTCTCCTGGACTCCGGATTTGGTTTATCCCTTCTGGATTGCTTGTGTCTCCTGGATTCTGGAACCTTGTCCTGGTTATTAGGAACAGTACTTTAGACTACTCTCCTGGACCTCGGACTTAGTTTCTGACTTCTGGATTGCTTGCGTCTCCTGGTTTCTGGAACCTTGGCTTAGTTATTAGGAGCGGTACTTTAGACTACTCTGCTGGACCCCGGACTAGGTTTCTGCCTTCTGGATTGCTTGTGTCTCTTGGATTCTGGAACCTTGGCCTGGTTATTAGGAGTTGTACATTAGACTACTCTCCTGGACCCCAGACTTGGTTTCTGACTTCTGGATTGCTTGCATCTCCTGGATTCTGGAACCTTGGCCTGGTTATTAGGAGTGGTACTTTAGCCTACTCTCCTGGACCTGGGACTTGGTTTCTGACTTCTGGATTGCTTGCGTCTCCTGGTTTCTGGAACCTTGGCTTAGTTATTAGGAGAAGTACTTTAGATACTCTCCTGGACCTCAGACTTGGTTTCTGCCTTCTGGATTGCTTGCGTCTCCTGGATTCTGGAACCTTGGCCTGGTTATTAGGAGTGGTACTTTAGATACTCTCCTGGACCCTGCACTAGGTTTCTGGCCTCTGAATTGCTTGCGTCTCCTTGTTTCTGGAACCTTGGCCTGGTTATTAGGAGCGGTAATTTAGACTACTCCCCTGGACCTGGGACTTTGTTTCTGCCTTCTGGATTGCTTGCATCTCCTGGATTCTGGATCCTTGGCCTGGTTATGAGGAGCAGTACTTTAGAATAGGAGCGGTACTTTAGACTACTCTCCTGGACCCCGGACTTGGTTTCTGCCTTATGGATTGCTTGGATCTCCTGGATTCTGGAACCTTGTCCTAGTTTTAGGAGTGGTACTTTAGAACACTCTCCTGGACTCCGGATTTGGTGTATGCCTTCTGGATTGCTTGCGTCTCCTGGTTTCTGGAACCTTGGCTTAGTTATTAGGAGTGGTACTTTAGATACTCTCCTGGACCTCAGACTTGGTTTCTGCCTTCTGGATTGCTTGCATCATCTAGATTCTGGAACGTTGGCCTGGTTATTAGGAGTGGTACTTTGGACTGCTCTCCTGGACCCCAGACTTGGTTTCTGCCTTATGGATTGCTTGCGTCTCCTGGATTCTGGAGCCTTGGCCTGGTTATTAGGAGCGGTACTTTAGACTACTCTCCTGGACTCCGGACTTGGTTCATGCCTTCTGGAATGCTTGTGTCTCCTGGATTCTGGAACCTTGGCCTGGTTATTAGGAGCGGTACTTTAAACTACTCACCTGGACCCCAGACTTGGTTTCTGACTTCTGGATTGCTTGCATCTCCTCGATTCTGGAACTTTGGTCTGGTTATTAGGAGTGGGTCTTTAGACTACTCTCCTGGACCCGGGACTAGGTTTCTGCCTTCTGGATTGCTTGCATCTCCTGGATTCTGGAACTTTGGTCTGGTTATTAGGAGTGGTACTTTAGACTACTCTCCTGGACACCGGACTAGGTTTCTGCCTTCTGGATTGCTTGCATCTCCTGGATTCTGGAACCTTGTCCTGGTTATTAGGAGTGGTACTTTAGACTACTCTCCTGGACACCGGACTAGGTTTCTGCCTTCTGGATTGCTTGCATCTCCTGGATTCTGGAACCTTGGCCTGGTTATTAGGAGCGGTACTTTAGACTACTCTCCTGGACCCAGGACGTTGTTTCTGGCTTCTGGATTGTTTGCATCACCTGGATTCTGGATCCTTGGCCTGGTTATTAGGAGCGGTACTTTAGACTAGGAGTGGTACTTTAGACTACTCTCCTGGACCCCGGACTTGGTTTCTGCCTTCTGGATTGCTTGCATCTCCTGGATTCTGGAGCCTTGGCCTGGTTATTAGGAATGGTACTTTAGACTACTCTCCTGGACTCCGGATTTGGTGTATGCCTTCTGGATTGCTTGTGTCTCCTGGATTCTGGAACCTTGGCCTGGTTATTAGGAACGGTACTTTAGACTACTTTCCTGGACCTCGGACTTAGTTTCTGACTTCTGGATTGCTTGCGTCTCCTGGTTTCTGGAACCTTGGCTTAGTTATTAGGAGCGTTACTTTAGACTACTCTGCTGGACCCCGGACTAGGTTTCTGCCTTCTGGATTGCTTGTGTCTCCTGGATTCTGAAACCTTGGCCTGGTTATTAGGAGTTGTACATTAGACTACTCTCCTGGACCCCAGACTTGGTTTCTGACTTCTGGATTGCTTGCATCTCCTGGATTCTGGAACCTTGGCCTGGTTATTAGGAGTGGTACTTTAGACTACTCTCCTGGACCTGGGACTTGGTTTCTGGCTTCTGGATTGCTTGCGTCCCCTGGTTTCTGGAACCTTGGCTTAGTTATTAGCAGCAGTACTTTAGATACTCTTCTGGACCTCAGACTTGGTTTCTGCCTTCTGGATTGCTTGTGTCTCCTGGATTCTGGAACCTTGGCCTGGTTATTAGGACTGGTACTTTAGATACTCTCCTGGACCCTGGACTAGGTTTCTGGCCTCTGAATTGCTTGTGTCTCCTGGTTTCTGGAACCTAGGACTGGTTATTAGGAGCGGTACATTAGACTACTCTCCTGGACCCCAGACTTGGTTTCTGACTTCTGGATTGCTTGCATCTCCTGGATTCTGGAACCTTGGCCTGGTTATTAGGAGCTGTACTTTAGACTACTCTCCTGGACCCCAGAGTAGGTTTCTGCCTTCTGGATTGCTTGCATCGCCTGGATTCTGGATCATTGGCCTGGTTATGAGGAGCGGTACTTTAGACTAGGAGCAGTACTTTAGACTACTCTCCTGGACCCCGGACTTTGTTTCTGCCTTATGGATTGCTTGCATCTCCTGGATTCTGGAACCTTGTCCTGGTTATTAGGAGTGGTACTTTAGACTACTCTCCTGGACTCCGGATTTGGTGTATGCCTTCTGGATTGCTTGCGTCTCCTGGTTTCTGGAACCTTGGCTTAGTTATTAGGAGTGGTACTTTAGATACTCTCCTGGTCCCCGGACTTTGTTTCTGCCTTATGGATTGCTTGCATCTCCTGGATTCTGGAACCTTGTCCTGGTTATTAGGAGTGGTACTTTAGACTACTCTCCTGGACTCCGGATTTGGTGTATGCCTTCTGGATTGCTTGCATCTCCTGGATTCTGGATCCTTGGCCTGGTTATGAGGAGCGGTACTTTAGACTAGGAGCGGTATTTTAGACTACTCTCCTGGACCCCGGACTTGGTTTCTGCCTTATGGATTGCTTGCACCTCCTTGATTCTGGAACCCTGGCCTGGTTATTAGGAGTGGTACTTTAGACTACTCTCCTGGAGCTGGGACTAGGTTTCTGCCTTCGGGATTGCTTGCATCTCCTGGATTCTGGAACCTTGGCCTGGTGATTAGGAGCGGTATTTTAGACTACTCACCTGGACCCCAGACTTGGTATCTGACTTCTGGATTGCTTGCATCTCCTGGATTCTGGAACTTGGGTCTGGTTATTAGGAGTGGTACTTTAGACTACTCTCCTGGACCCGGGACTAGGTTTCTGCCTTCTGGATTGTTTGCATCTCCTGGATTCTGGAACTTTTGTCTGGTTATTAGGAGTGGTACTTTAGACTACTCTCCTGGACCCGGGACTAGGTTTCTGCCTTCTGGATTGCTTGCATCTCCTGGATTCTGGAACCTTGGCCTGGTTATTAGGAGAGGTACTTTAGACTACTCTCCTGGACCCAGGATGTTGTTTCTGGCTTCTGGATTGTTTGCATCACCTGGATTCTGGATCCTTGGCCTGGTTATTAGGAGCAGTACTTTAGACTAGGAGTGGTACTTTAGACTACTCTCCTGGACCCCGGACTTGGTTTCTGCCTTCTGGATTGCTTGCGTCTCCTGGATTCTGGAGCCTTGGCCTGGTTATTAGGAGTGTTACTTTAGACTACTCTCCTGGACTCCGGATTTGGTTTATGCCTTCTGGATTGCTTGTGTCTCCTGGATTCTGGAACCTTGGCCTGGTTATTAGGAACGGTACTTTAGACTACTCTCCTGGACCTCGGACTTAGTTTCTGACTTCTGGATTGCTTGCGTCTCCTGGTTTCTGGAACCTTGGCTTAGTTATTAGGAGCGGTACTTTAGACTACTCTGCTGGACCCCGGACTAGGTTTCTGCCTTCTGGATTGCTTGTGTCTCTTGGATTCTGGAACCTTGGCCTGGTTATTAGGAGTTGTACATTAGACTACTCTCCTGGACCCCAGACTTGGTTTCTGACTTCTGGATTGCTTGCATCTCCTGGATTCTGGAACCTTGGCCTGGTTATTAGGAGTGGTACTTTAGCCTACTCTCCTGGACCTGGGACTTGGTTTCTGACTTCTGGATTGCTTGCGTCTCCTGGATTCTGGAACCTTGTCCTGGTTATTAGGAGTGGTACTTTAGACTACTCTCCTGGACTCCGGATTTGGTGTATGCCTTCTGGATTGCTTGCGTCTCCTGGTTTCTGGAACCTTGGCTTAGTTATTAGGAGTGGTACTTTAGATACTCTCCTGGACCTCAGACTTGGTTTCTGCCTTCTTGATTGCTTGCATCACCTAGATTCTGGAACGTTGGCCTGGTTATTAGGAGTGGTGCTTTGGACTACTCTCCTGGACCACAGACTTGGTTTCTGCCTTATGGATTGCTTGCGTCTCCTGGATTCTGGAGCCTTGGCCTGGTTATTAGGAGTGGTACTTTAGACTACTCTCCTGGACTCCGGATTTGGTTCATGCCTTCTGGATTGCGTGTGTCTCCTGGATTCTGGAACCTTGGCCTGGTTATTAGGAGCGGTACTTTAAACTACTCACCTGGACCCCAGACTTGGTTTCTGACTTCTGGATTGCTTGCATCGCCTGGATTCTGGAACTTTGTTCTGGTTATTTGGAGTGGTACTTTAGACTACTCTCCTGGACCCCGGACTAGGTTTCTGCCTTCTGGATTGCTTGCATCTCCTGGATTCTGGAACCTTGTCCTGGTTATTAGGAGTGGTACTTTAGACTACTCTCCTGGACTCCGGATTTGGTGTATGCCTTCTGGATTGCTTGCGTCTCCTGGATTCTGGAACCTTGGCTTAGTTATTAGGAGCGGTACTTTAGATACTCTCCTGGACCTCAGACTTGGTTTCTGCCTTCTGGATTGCTTGCATCTCCTGGATTCTGGAACTTTGGCCTGGTTATTAGGAATGGTACTTTAGATTACTCTCCTGGACCCCAGACTTGGTTTCTGCCTTATGGATTGCTTGCATCTCCTGGATTCTGGAGCCTTGGCCTGGTTATTAGGAGTGGTACTTTAGACTACTCTCCTGGACCCCGGACTAGGTTTCTGCCTTCTGGATTGCTTGCATCTCCTGGATTCTGGAACCTTGTCCTGGTTATTAGGAGTGGTACTTTAGACTACTCTCCTGGACTCCGGATTTGGTGTATGCCTTCTGGATTGCTTGCGTCTCCTGGTTTCTGGAACCTTGGCTTAGTTATTAGGAGCGGTACTTTAGATACTCTCCTGGACCTCAGACTTGGTTTCTGCCTTCTGGATTGCTTGCATCTCCTGGATTCTGGAACGTTGGCCTGGTTATTAGGAATGGTACTTTAGATTACTCTCCTGGACCCCAGACTTGGTTTCTGCCTTATGGATTGCTTGCATCTCCTGGATTCTGGAGCCTTGGCCTGGTTATTAGGAGTGGTTCTTTAGACAACTCTCCTGGACCCGGGACTAGGTATTTGCATCTCCTGGTTTCTGGAACTTTGGCGTGGTTATTAGGAGCGGCACTTTAGACTACTCTCCTGGACTCCGGACTTGGTTTCTGCCTTCTGGATTGCTTGCATCTCCTGGATTCTGGAGCCTTGGTCTGGTTATTAGGAGCGGTACTTTAGACTACTCACCTGGACCCCAGACTTGGTTTCTGCCTTCTGGATTGCTTGGGTCTCCTGGTTTCTGGAACCTTGGCCTGGTTATTAGGAGCTGTACTTTAGACTACTCTCCTGGACCCCAGAGTAGGTTTCTGCCTTCTGGATGGCTTGCATCTCCTGGATTCTGAATCCTTGGCCTCGTTATTAGGAACGGTATTTTAGACTAGGAGCGGTACTTTAGACTACTCTCCTGGACCCTGGACTTGGTTTCTGCCTTCTGGCTTTCTTGCGTCTCCTGGATTCTGAAGCCTTGGTCTGGTTATTAGGAGCGTTACTTTATACTACTGTCCTGGACCTGGGACTTGTTTTCTGCCTTCTTTGCTTGAGTCTCCTGCATTCTGGAGCCTTGGCCTGGTTATTAGGAGTGGTACTTCAGACTACTCTCCTGGACCGGGACTAGGTTTCTGTCTTCTGGATTGCTTGCGATTCTGGAACCCTGGCCTCGTTATTAGGAGTGGTACTTTAGACTACTCTCCTGGACCTGGGACTAGGTTTCTGCCTTCGGGATTGCTTGCATCTCCTGGATTCTGGAACCTTGGCCTGGTGATTAGGAGCGGTATTTTAGACTACTCATCTGGACCCCAGATTTGGTTTCTGACTTCTGGATTGCTTGCATCTCCTGGATTCTGGAACTTGGGTCTATTTATTAGGAGTGGTACTTTAGACTACTCTCCTGGACCCGGGACTAGGTTTCTGCCTTCTGGATTGTTTGCATCTCCTGGATTCTGGAACTTTTGTCTGGTTATTAGGAGTGGTACTTTAGACTACTCTCCTGGACCCGGGACTAGGTTTCTGCCTTCTGGATTGCTTGCATCTCCTGGATTCTGGAACCTTGGCCTGGTTATTAGGAGCGGTACTTTAGACTACTCTCCTGGACCCAGGACGTTGTTTCTGGCTTCTGGATTGTTTGCATCACCTGGATTCTGGATCCTTGGCCTGGTTATTAGGAGCGGTACTTTAGACTAGGAGTGGTACTTTAGACTACTCTCCTGGACCCCGGACTTGGTTTCTGCGTTCTGGATTGCTTGCGTCTCCTGGATTCTGGAACCTTGACCTGGTTATTAGGAACGGTACTTTAGACTACTCTCCTGGACCTCGGACTTAGTTTCTGCCTTATGGATTGCTTGCATCTCCTGGATTCTGGAACCTTGTCCTGGTTATTAGGAGTGGTACTTTAGACTACTCTCCTGGACTCCGGATTTGGTGTATGCCTTCTGGATTGCTTGCATCTCCTGGATTCTGGATCCTTGGCCTGGTTATGAGGAGCGGTACTTTAGACTAGGAGCGGTATTTTAGACTACTCTCCTGGACCCCGGACTTGGTTTCTGCCTTATGGATTGCTTGCACCTCCTTGATTCTGGAACCCTGGCCTGGTTATTAGGAGTGGTACTTTAGACTACTCTCCTGGAGCTGGGACTAGGTTTCTGCCTTCGGGATTGCTTGCATCTCCTGGATTCTGGAACCTTGGCCTGGTGATTAGGAGCGGTATTTTAGACTACTCACCTGGACCCCAGACTTGGTATCTGACTTCTGGATTGCTTGCATCTCCTGGATTCTGGAACTTGGGTCTGGTTATTAGGAGTGGTACTTTAGACTACTCTCCTGGACCCGGGACTAGGTTTCTGCCTTCTGGATTGTTTGCATCTCCTGGATTCTGGAACTTTTGTCTGGTTATTAGGAGTGGTACTTTAGACTACTCTCCTGGACCCGGGACTAGGTTTCTGCCTTCTGGATTGCTTGCATCTCCTGGATTCTGGAACCTTGGCCTGGTTATTAGGAGAGGTACTTTAGACTACTCTCCTGGACCCAGGATGTTGTTTCTGGCTTCTGGATTGTTTGCATCACCTGGATTCTGGATCCTTGGCCTGGTTATTAGGAGCAGTACTTTAGACTAGGAGTGGTACTTTAGACTACTCTCCTGGACCCCGGACTTGGTTTCTGCCTTCTGGATTGCTTGCGTCTCCTGGATTCTGGAGCCTTGGCCTGGTTATTAGGAGTGTTACTTTAGACTACTCTCCTGGACTCCGGATTTGGTTTATGCCTTCTGGATTGCTTGTGTCTCCTGGATTCTGGAACCTTGGCCTGGTTATTAGGAACGGTACTTTAGACTACTCTCCTGGACCTCGGACTTAGTTTCTGACTTCTGGATTGCTTGCGTCTCCTGGTTTCTGGAACCTTGGCTTAGTTATTAGGAGCGGTACTTTAGACTACTCTGCTGGACCCCGGACTAGGTTTCTGCCTTCTGGATTGCTTGTGTCTCTTGGATTCTGGAACCTTGGCCTGGTTATTAGGAGTTGTACATTAGACTACTCTCCTGGACCCCAGACTTGGTTTCTGACTTCTGGATTGCTTGCATCTCCTGGATTCTGGAACCTTGGCCTGGTTATTAGGAGTGGTACTTTAGCCTACTCTCCTGGACCTGGGACTTGGTTTCTGACTTCTGGATTGCTTGCGTCTCCTGGATTCTGGAACCTTGTCCTGGTTATTAGGAGTGGTACTTTAGACTACTCTCCTGGACTCCGGATTTGGTGTATGCCTTCTGGATTGCTTGCGTCTCCTGGTTTCTGGAACCTTGGCTTAGTTATTAGGAGTGGTACTTTAGATACTCTCCTGGACCTCAGACTTGGTTTCTGCCTTCTTGATTGCTTGCATCACCTAGATTCTGGAACGTTGGCCTGGTTATTAGGAGTGGTGCTTTGGACTACTCTCCTGGACCACAGACTTGGTTTCTGCCTTATGGATTGCTTGCGTCTCCTGGATTCTGGAGCCTTGGCCTGGTTATTAGGAGTGGTACTTTAGACTACTCTCCTGGACTCCGGATTTGGTTCATGCCTTCTGGATTGCGTGTGTCTCCTGGATTCTGGAACCTTGGCCTGGTTATTAGGAGCGGTACTTTAAACTACTCACCTGGACCCCAGACTTGGTTTCTGACTTCTGGATTGCTTGCATCGCCTGGATTCTGGAACTTTGTTCTGGTTATTTGGAGTGGTACTTTAGACTACTCTCCTGGACCCCGGACTAGGTTTCTGCCTTCTGGATTGCTTGCATCTCCTGGATTCTGGAACCTTGTCCTGGTTATTAGGAGTGGTACTTTAGACTACTCTCCTGGACTCCGGATTTGGTGTATGCCTTCTGGATTGCTTGCGTCTCCTGGATTCTGGAACCTTGGCTTAGTTATTAGGAGCGGTACTTTAGATACTCTCCTGGACCTCAGACTTGGTTTCTGCCTTCTGGATTGCTTGCATCTCCTGGATTCTGGAACTTTGGCCTGGTTATTAGGAATGGTACTTTAGATTACTCTCCTGGACCCCAGACTTGGTTTCTGCCTTATGGATTGCTTGCATCTCCTGGATTCTGGAGCCTTGGCCTGGTTATTAGGAGTGGTACTTTAGACTACTCTCCTGGACCCCGGACTAGGTTTCTGCCTTCTGGATTGCTTGCATCTCCTGGATTCTGGAACCTTGTCCTGGTTATTAGGAGTGGTACTTTAGACTACTCTCCTGGACTCCGGATTTGGTGTATGCCTTCTGGATTGCTTGCGTCTCCTGGTTTCTGGAACCTTGGCTTAGTTATTAGGAGCGGTACTTTAGATACTCTCCTGGACCTCAGACTTGGTTTCTGCCTTCTGGATTGCTTGCATCTCCTGGATTCTGGAACGTTGGCCTGGTTATTAGGAATGGTACTTTAGATTACTCTCCTGGACCCCAGACTTGGTTTCTGCCTTATGGATTGCTTGCATCTCCTGGATTCTGGAGCCTTGGCCTGGTTATTAGGAGTGGTTCTTTAGACAACTCTCCTGGACCCGGGACTAGGTATTTGCATCTCCTGGTTTCTGGAACTTTGGCGTGGTTATTAGGAGCGGCACTTTAGACTACTCTCCTGGACTCCGGACTTGGTTTCTGCCTTCTGGATTGCTTGCATCTCCTGGATTCTGGAGCCTTGGTCTGGTTATTAGGAGCGGTACTTTAGACTACTCACCTGGACCCCAGACTTGGTTTCTGCCTTCTGGATTGCTTGGGTCTCCTGGTTTCTGGAACCTTGGCCTGGTTATTAGGAGCTGTACTTTAGACTACTCTCCTGGACCCCAGAGTAGGTTTCTGCCTTCTGGATGGCTTGCATCTCCTGGATTCTGAATCCTTGGCCTCGTTATTAGGAACGGTATTTTAGACTAGGAGCGGTACTTTAGACTACTCTCCTGGACCCTGGACTTGGTTTCTGCCTTCTGGCTTTCTTGCGTCTCCTGGATTCTGAAGCCTTGGTCTGGTTATTAGGAGCGTTACTTTATACTACTGTCCTGGACCTGGGACTTGTTTTCTGCCTTCTTTGCTTGAGTCTCCTGCATTCTGGAGCCTTGGCCTGGTTATTAGGAGTGGTACTTCAGACTACTCTCCTGGACCGGGACTAGGTTTCTGTCTTCTGGATTGCTTGCGATTCTGGAACCCTGGCCTCGTTATTAGGAGTGGTACTTTAGACTACTCTCCTGGACCTGGGACTAGGTTTCTGCCTTCGGGATTGCTTGCATCTCCTGGATTCTGGAACCTTGGCCTGGTGATTAGGAGCGGTATTTTAGACTACTCATCTGGACCCCAGATTTGGTTTCTGACTTCTGGATTGCTTGCATCTCCTGGATTCTGGAACTTGGGTCTATTTATTAGGAGTGGTACTTTAGACTACTCTCCTGGACCCGGGACTAGGTTTCTGCCTTCTGGATTGTTTGCATCTCCTGGATTCTGGAACTTTTGTCTGGTTATTAGGAGTGGTACTTTAGACTACTCTCCTGGACCCGGGACTAGGTTTCTGCCTTCTGGATTGCTTGCATCTCCTGGATTCTGGAACCTTGGCCTGGTTATTAGGAGCGGTACTTTAGACTACTCTCCTGGACCCAGGACGTTGTTTCTGGCTTCTGGATTGTTTGCATCACCTGGATTCTGGATCCTTGGCCTGGTTATTAGGAGCGGTACTTTAGACTAGGAGTGGTACTTTAGACTACTCTCCTGGACCCCGGACTTGGTTTCTGCGTTCTGGATTGCTTGCGTCTCCTGGATTCTGGAACCTTGACCTGGTTATTAGGAACGGTACTTTAGACTACTCTCCTGGACCTCGGACTTAGTTTCTGACTTCTGGATTGCTTGCGTCTCCTGGTTTCTGGAACCTTGGCTTAGATATTAGGAGCGGTACTTTAGACTACTCTGCTGGACCCCGGACTAGGTTTCTGCCTTCTGGATTGCTTGTGTCTCTTGGATTCTGGAACCCTGGCCTGGTTATTAGGAGTTGTACATTAGACTACTCTCCTGGACCCCAGACTTGGTTTCTGACTTCTGGATTGCTTGCAACTCCTGGATTCTGGAACCTTGGCCTGGTTATTAGGAGTGGTACTTTAGCCTACTCTCCTGGACCTGGGACTTGGTTTCTGACTTCTGGATTGCTTGCGTCTCCTGGTTTCTGGAACCTTGGCTTAGTTATTAGGAGCAGTACTTTAGATACTCTCCTGGACCTCAGACTTGGTTTCTGCCTTCTGGATTGCTTGCGTCTCCTGGATTCTGGAACCTTGGCCTGGTTATTAGGAGTGGTACTTTAGATACTCTCCTGGACCCTGGACTAGGTTTCTGGCCTCTGAATTGCTTGCGTCTCCTTGTTTCTGGAACCTTGGCCTGGTTATTAGGAGCGGTACTTTAGACTACTCTCCTGGACCCCAGAGTAGGTTTCTGCCTTCTGGTTTGCTTGCATCTCCTGGATTCTGGAGCCTTGGCCTGGTTATTGCGAGCGGTACTTTAGACTAGGAGCGGTACTTTAGACTACTCTCTTGGTCCCCGGACTTGTTTTCTGCCTTCTGGATTTCTTGCATCTCCTGGATTCTGGAGCCTTGGTCTGGTTATTATGAGCGGTAATTTAGACTACTCCCCTGGACCTGGGACTTTGTTTCTGCCTTCTGGATTGCTTGCATCTCCTGGATTCTGGATCCTTGGCCTGGTTATGAGGAGCGGTACTTTAGACTAGGAGCGGTACTTTAGACTACTCTCCTGGACCCCGGACTTGGTTTCTGCCTTATGGATTGCTTGCATCTCCTTGATTCTGGAACCCTGGCCTGGTTATTAGGAGTGGTACTTTAGACTACTCTCCTGGAGCTGGGACTAGGTTTCTGCCTTCGGGATTGCTTGCATCTCCTGGATTCTGGAACCTTGGCCTGGTGATTAGGAGCGGTATTTTAGACTACTCACCTGGACCCCAGACTTGGTATCTGACTTCTGGATTGCTTGCATCTCCTGGATTCTGGAACTTGGGTCTGGTTATTAGGAGCGGTACTTTAGACTACTCTCCTGGACCCCGGAGTAGGTTTCTGCCTTCTGGATGGTTTGCATCTCCTGGATTCTGAATCCTTGGCCTGGTTATTAGGAGAGGTACTTTAGACTAGGAGCGGTACTTAAGACTACTCTCCTGGACCCCGGACTTGGTTTCTGCCTTCTGGATTTCTTGCGTCTCCTGGATTCTGGAGCCTTGGTCTGGTTATTAGGAGAGGTACTTTAAACTACTCCCCTGGACCTGGGACTTTGTTTCTGCCTTCTGGATTGCTTGCGTCTTCTGGATTCTGGAACCTTGGCCTGGGCATTAGGAGCGGTACTTCAGACTACTCTCCTGGACCCGGGACTAGGTTTCTGTCTTCTGGATTGCTTGCATCTCCTTGATTCTGGACCCTTGGCCTGGTTATTAGGAGTGGTACTTTAGACTACTCTCCTGGACCTGGTACTAGGTTTCTGCCTTCGGGATTGCTTGCATCTCCTGGATTCTGGAACATTGGCCTGGTTATTAGGAGTGGTACTTTAGACTACTCTCCTGGACCCGGGACTAGGTTTCTGCCTTCTGGATTGTTTGCATCTCCTGAATTCTGGAACTTTTGTCTGGTTATTAGGAGTGGTACTTTAGACTACTCTCCTGGACCGGGGACTAGGTTTCTGCCTTCTGGATTGCTTGCATCTCCTGGATTCTGGAACCTTGGCCTGGTTATTAGGAGCGGTACTTTAGACTACTCTCCTGGACCCCGGAATAGGTTTCTGCCTTCTGGATGGTTTGCATCTCCTGGATTCCGAATCCTTGGCCTGGTTATTAGGAGCAGTACTTTAGACTAGGAGCGGTACTTTAGACTACTCTCCTGGACCCCGGACTTGGTTTCTGCCTTCTGGATTTCTTGCGTCTCCTGGATTCTGGAGCCTTGGTCTGGTTATTAGGAGAGGTACTTTAGACTACTCCCCTGGACCTGGGACTTTGTTTCTGCCTTCTGGATTGCTTGCGTCTTCTGGATTCTGGAACCTTGGCCTGGGCATTAGGAGCGGTACTTCAGACTACTCTCCTGGACCCGGGACTATATTTCTGTCTTCTGGATTGCTTGCATCTCCTTGATTCTGGAACCTTGGCCTGGTTATTTGGAGTGGTACTTTAGACTACTCTCCTGTACCTGGTACTAGGTTTCAGCCGTCGGGATTGCTTGCATCTTCTGGATTCTGGAACATCGGCCTGGTTATTAGGAGCGGTATTTTAGACTACTCACCTGGACCCCAGACTTGGTTTCAGACTTCTGGATTGCTTGCATCTCCTGGATTATGGAACTTGGGTCTGGTTATTAGGAGTGGTACTTTAGACTACTCTCCTGGACCCGGGACTAGGTTTCTGCCTTCTGGATTGTTTGCATCTCCTGGATTCTGGAACTTTTGTCTGGTTATTAGGAGTGGTACTTTAGACTACTCTCCTGGACCCGGGACTAGGTTTCTGCCTTCTGGATTGCTTGCATCTCCTGGATTCTGGAACCTTGGACTGGTTATTAGGAGCAGTACTTTAGACTACTCTCCTGGACCCAGGACGTTGTTTCTGGCTTCTGGATTGTTTGCATCACCTGGATTCTGGATCCTTGGCCTGGTTATTAGGAGCAGTACTTTAGACTAGGAGTGGTACTTTAGACTACTCTCCTGGACCCCGGACTTGGTTTCTGCCTTCTGGATTGCTTGCGTCTATTGGATTCTGGAGCCTTGGCCTGGTTATTAGGAATGGTACTTTAGACTACTCTCCTGGACTCCGGATTTGGTGTATGCCTTCTGGATTGCTTGTGTCTCCTGGATTCTGGAACCTTGGCCTGGTTATTAGGAACAGTACTTTAGACTACTCTCCTGGACCTCGGACTTAGTTTCTGACTTCTGGATTGCTTGCGTCTCCTGGTTTCTGGAACCTTGGCTTAGTTATTAGGAGCGTTACTTTAGACTACTCTGCTGGACCCCGGACTAGGTTTCTGCCTTCTGGATTGCTTGTGTCTCCTGGATTCTGGAACCTTGGCCTGGTTATTAGGAGTTGTACATTAGACTACTCTCCTGGACCCCAGACTTGGTTTCTGGCTTCTGGATTGCTTGCGTCTCCTGGTTTCTGGAACCTTGGCTTAGTTATTAGGAGCAGTACTTTAGATACTCTTCTGGACCTCAGACTTGGTTTCTGCCTTCTGGATTGCTTGCGTCTCCTGGATTCTGGAACCTTGGCCTGGTTATTAGGAGTGGTACTTTAGATACTCTCCTGGACCCTGGACTAGGTTTCTGGCCTCTGAATTGCTTGTGTCTCCTGGTTTCTGGAACCTAGGACTGGTTATTAGGAGCGGTACATTAGACTACTCTCCTGGACCCCAGACTTGGTTTCTGACTTCTGGATTGCTTGCATCTCCTGGATTCTGGAACTTTGGCCTGGTTATTAGGAGCTGTACTTTAGACTACTCTCCTGGACCCCAGAGTAGGTTTCTGCCTTCTGGATTGCTTGCATCTCCTGGATTCTGGAGCTTTGGCCTGGTTAATAGGAGTGGTACTTTAGACTAGGAGCAGTACTTTAGACTACTCTCCTGGTCCCCAGACTTGGTTTCTGCCTTCTGGATTTCTTGCGTCTCCTGGATTCTGGAGCCTTGGTCTGGTTATTATGAGCGGTAATTTAGACTACTCCCCTGGACCTTGGACTTTGTTTCTGCCTTCTGGATTGCTTGCATCTCCTGGATTCTGGATCATTGGCCTGGTTATGAGGAGCGGTACTTTAGACTAGGAGCAGTACTTTAGACTACTCTCCTGGACCCCGGACTTTGTTTCTGCCTTATGGATTGCTTGCATCTCCTGGATTCTGGAACCTTGTCCTGGTTATTAGGAGTGGTACTTTAGACTACTCTCCTGAACTCCGGATTTGGTGTATGCCTTCTGGATTGCTTGCGTCTCCTGGTTTCTGGAACCTTGGCTTAGTTATTAGGAGTGGTACTTTAGATACTCTCCTGGACCTCAGACTTGGTTTCTGCCTTCTTGATTGCTTGCATCACCTAGATTCTGGAACGTTGGCCTGGTTATTAGGAGTGGTACTTTGGACTACTCTCCTGGACCACAGACTTGGTTTCTGCCTTATGGATTGCTTGTGTCTCCTGGATTCTGGAGCCTTGGCCTGGTTATTAGGAGCGGTACTTTAGACTATTCTCCTGAACTCCGGACTTGGTTCATGCCTTCTGGATTGCGTGTGTCTCCTGGATTCTGGAACCTTGGCCTGGTTATTAGGAGCGGTACTTTAAACTACTCACCTGGACCCCAGACTTGGTTTCTGACTTCTGGATTGCTTGCATCGCCTGGATTCTGGAACTTTGGTCTGGTTATTTGGAGTGGTACTTTAGACTACTCTCCTGGACCCCGGACTAGGTTTCTGCCTTCTGGATTGCTTGCATCTCCTGGATTCTGGAACCTTGTCCTGGTTATTAGAAGTGGTACTTTAGACTACTCTCCTGGACTCCGGATTTGGTGTATGCCTTCGGGATTGCTTGCGTCTCCTGGTTTCTGGAACCTTGGCTTAGTTATTAGGAGCGGTACTTTAGATACACTCCTGGACCTCAGACTTGGTTTCTGCCTTCTGGATTGCTTGCATCTCCTGGATTCTGGAACGTTGGCCTGGTTATTAGGAATGGTACTTTAGATTACTCTCCTGGACCCCAGACTTGGTTTCTGCCTTATGGATTGCTTGCATCTCCTGGATTCTGGAGCCTTGGCCTGGTTATTAGGAGTGGTACTTTAGACTACTCTCCTGGACCCCGGACTAGGTTTCTGCCTTCTGGATTGCTTGCATCTCCTGGATTCTGGAACCTTGTCCTGGTTATTAGGAGTGGTACTTTAGACTACTCTCCTGGACTCCGGATTTGGTGTATGCCTTCTGGATTGCTTGCGTCTCCTGGTTTCTGGAACCTTGTCTTAGTTATTAGGAGTGGTACTTTAGATACTCTCCTGGACCTCAGACTTGGTTTCTGCCTTCTGGATTGCTTGCATCTCCTGGATTCTGGAACGTTGGCCTGGTTATTAGGAATGGTACTTTAGATTACTCTCCTGGACCCCAGACTTGATTTCTGCCTTATGGATTGCTTGCATCTCCTGGATTCTGGAGCCTTGGCCTGGTTATTAGGAGTGGTACTTTAGACAACTCTCCTGGACCCGGGATTAGGTATTTGCATCTCCTGGTTTCTGGAACTTTGGCGTGGTTATTAGGAGCGGCACTTTAGACTACTCTCCTGGACTCCGGACTTGGTTTCTGCCTTCTGGATTGCTTGCGTCTCCTGGATTCTGGAGCCTTGGTCTGGTTATTATGAGCGGTAATTTAGACTACTCCCCTGGACCTTGGACTTTGTTTCTGCCTTCTGGATTGCTTGCATCTCCTGGATTCTGGATCATTGGCCTGGTTATGAGGAGCGGTACTTTAGACTAGGAGCAGTACTTTAGACTACTCTCCTGGACCCCGGACTTTGTTTCTGCCTTATGGATTGCTTGCATCTCCTGGATTCTGGAACCTTGTCCTGGTTATTAGGAGTGGTACTTTAGACTACTCTCCTGAACTCCGGATTTGGTGTATGCCTTCTGGATTGCTTGCGTCTCCTGGTTTCTGGAACCTTGGCTTAGTTATTAGGAGTGGTACTTTAGATACTCTCCTGGACCTCAGACTTGGTTTCTGCCTTCTTGATTGCTTGCATCACCTAGATTCTGGAACGTTGGCCTGGTTATTAGGAGTGGTACTTTGGACTACTCTCCTGGACCACAGACTTGGTTTCTGCCTTATGGATTGCTTGTGTCTCCTGGATTCTGGAGCCTTGGCCTGGTTATTAGGAGCGGTACTTTAGACTATTCTCCTGAACTCCGGACTTGGTTCATGCCTTCTGGATTGCGTGTGTCTCCTGGATTCTGGAACCTTGGCCTGGTTATTAGGAGCGGTACTTTAAACTACTCACCTGGACCCCAGACTTGGTTTCTGACTTCTGGATTGCTTGCATCGCCTGGATTCTGGAACTTTGGTCTGGTTATTTGGAGTGGTACTTTAGACTACTCTCCTGGACCCCGGACTAGGTTTCTGCCTTCTGGATTGCTTGCATCTCCTGGATTCTGGAACCTTGTCCTGGTTATTAGAAGTGGTACTTTAGACTACTCTCCTGGACTCCGGATTTGGTGTATGCCTTCTGGATTGCTTGCGTCTCCTGGTTTCTGGAACCTTGGCTTAGTTATTAGGAGCGGTACTTTAGATACACTCCTGGACCTCAGACTTGGTTTCTGCCTTCTGGATTGCTTGCATCTCCTGGATTCTGGAACGTTGGCCTGGTTATTAGGAATGGTACTTTAGATTACTCTCCTGGACCCCAGACTTGGTTTCTGCCTTATGGATTGCTTGCATCTCCTGGATTCTGGAGCCTTGGCCTGGTTATTAGGAGTGGTACTTTAGACTACTCTCCTGGACCCCGGACTAGGTTTCTGCCTTCTGGATTGCTTGCATCTCCTGGATTCTGGAACCTTGTCCTGGTTATTAGGAGTGGTACTTTAGACTACTCTCCTGGACTCCGGATTTGGTGTATGCCTTCTGGATTGCTTGCGTCTCCTGGTTTCTGGAACCTTGTCTTAGTTATTAGGAGTGGTACTTTAGATACTCTCCTGGAACTCAGACTTGGTTTCTGCCTTCTGGATTGCTTGCATCTCCTGGATTCTGGAACGTTGGCCTGGTTATTAGGAATGGTACTTTAGATTACTCTCCTGGACCCCAGACTTGATTTCTGCCTTATGGATTGCTTGCATCTCCTGGATTCTGGAGCCTTGGCCTGGTTATTAGGAGTGGTACTTTAGACAACTCTCCTGGACCCGGGATTAGGTATTTGCATCTCCTGGTTTCTGGAACTTTGGCGTGGTTATTAGGAGCGGCACTTTAGACTACTCTCCTGGACTCCGGACTTGGTTTCTGCCTTCTGGATTGCTTGCGTCTCCTGGATTCTGGAGCCTTGGTCTGGTTATTAGGAGCGGTACTTTAGACTACTCACCTGGACCCCAGACTTGGTTTCTGCCTTCTGGATTGCTTGGGTCTCCAGGTTTCTGGAACCTTGGCCTGGTTATTAGGAGCTGTACTTTAGACTAGGAGCAGTACTTTAGACTACTCTCCTGGACCCCGGACTTTGTTTCTGCCTTATGGATTGCTTGCATCTCCTGGATTCTGGAACCTTGTCCTGGTTATTAGGAGTGGTACTTTAGACTACTCTCCTGGACTCCGGATTTGGTGTATGCCTTCTGGATTGCTTGCGTCTCCTGGTTTCTGGAACCTTGGCTTAGTTATTAGGAGTGGTACTTTAGATACTCTCCTGGACCTCAGACTTGGTTTCTGCCTTCTTGATTGCTTGCATCACCTAGATTCTGGAACGTTGGCCTGGTTATTAGGAGTGGTACTTTGGACTACTCTCCTGGACCACAGACTTGGTTTCTGCCTTATGGATTGCTTGTGTCTCCTGGATTCTGGAGCCTTGGCCTGGTTATTAGGAGCGGTACTTTAGACTATTCTCCTGAACTCCGGACTTGGTTCATGCCTTCTGGATTGCGTGTGTCTCCTGGATTCTGGAACCTTGGCCTGGTTATTAGGAGCGGTACTTTAAACTACTCACCTGTACCCCAGACTTGGTTTCTGACTTCTGGATTGCTTGCATCGCCTGGATTCTGGAACTTTGGTCTGGTTATTTGGAGTGGTACTTTAGACTACTCTCCTGGACCCCGGACTAGGTTTCTGCCTTCTGGATTGCTTGCATCTCCTGGATTCTGGAACCTTGTCCTGGTTATTAGGAGTGGTACTTTAGACTACTCTCCTGGACTCCGGATTTGGTGTATGCCTTCTGGATTGCTTGCGTCTCCTGGTTTCTGGAACCTTGTCTTAGTTATTAGGAGTGGTACTTTAGATACTCTCCTGGACCTCAGACTTGGTTTCTGCCTTCTGGATTGCTTGCATCTCCTGGATTCTGGAACGTTGGCCTGGTTATTAGGAATGGTACTTTAGATTACTCTCCTGGACCCCAGACTTGATTTCTGCCTTATGGATTGCTTGCATCTCCTGGATTCTGGAGCCTTGGCCTGGTTATTAGGAGTGGTACTTTAGACAACTCTCCTGGACCCGGGATTAGGTATTTGCATCTCCTGGTTTCTGGAACTTTGGCGTGGCTATTAGGAGCGGCACTTTAGACTACTCTCCTGGACTCCGGACTTGGTTTCTGCCTTCTGGATTGCTTGCGTCTCCTGGATTCTGGAGCCTTGGTCTGGTTATTAGGAGCGGTACTTTAGACTACTCACCTGGACCCCAGACTTGGTTTCTGCCTTCTGGATTGCTTGGGTCTCCAGGTTTCTGGAACCTTGGCCTGGTTATTAGGAGCTGTACTTTAGACTAGTCTCCTGGACCCCGGAGTAGGTTTCTGCCTTCTGGATGGCTTGCATCTCCTGGATTCTGAATCCTTGGCCTGGTTATTAGGAGCGGTACTTTAGACTAGGAGCGGTACTTTAGACTACTCTCCTGGACCCCGGACTTGGTTTCTGCCTTCTGGCTTTCTTGCGTCTCCTGGATTCTGGAGCCTTGGTCTGGTTATTAGAAGCGTTACTTTATACTACTCTCCTGGACCTGGGACTTGTTTTCTGCCTTCTTTGCTTGAGTCTCCTGCATTCTGGAGCCTTGGCCTGGTTATTAGGAGTGGTACTTCAGACTACTCTCCTGGACCGGGACTAGGTTTCTGTCTTCTGGATTGCTTGCATCTCCTTGATTCTGGAACCCTGGCCTGGTTATTAGGAGTGGTACTTTAGACTACTCTCCTGGACCTGGGACTAGGTTTCTGCCTTCGGGATTGCTTGCATCTCCTGGATTCTGGAACCTTGGCCTGGTGATTAGGAGCGGTATTTTAGACTACTCATCTGGACCCCAGACTCGGTTTCTGACTTCTGGATTGCTTGCATCTCCTGGATTCTGGAACTTGGGTCTGGTTATTAGGAGTGGTACTTTAGACTACTCTCCTGGACCCGGGACTAGGTTTCTGTCTTCTGGATTGTTTGCATCTCCTGGATTCTGGAACTTTTGTCTGGTTATTAGGAGTGGTACTTTAGACTACTCTCCTGGACCCGGGACTAGGTTTCTGCCTTCTGGATTGCTTGCATCTCCTGGATTCTGGAACCTTGGCCTGGTTATTAGGAGCGGTACTTTAGACTACTCTCCTGGACCCAGGACGTTGTTTCTGGCTTCTGGATTGTTTGCATCACCTGGATTCTGGATCCTTGGCCTGGTTATTAGGAGCGGTACTTTAGACTAGGAGTGGTACTTTAGACTACTCTGCTGGACCCCGGACTTGGTTTCTGCCTTCTGGATTGCTTGCGTCTCCTGGATTCTGGAACCTTGACCTGGTTATTAGGAACGGTACTTTAGACTACTCTCCTGGACCTCGGACTTAGTTTCTGACTTCTGGATTGCTTGCGTCTCCTGGTTTCTGGAACCTTGGCTTAGTTATTAGGAGCGGTACTTTAGACTACTCTGCTGGACCCCGGACTAGGTTTCTGCCTTCTGGATTGCTTGTGTCTCTTGGATTCTGGAACCTTGGCCTGGTTATTAGGAGTTGTACATTAGACTACTCTCCTGGACCCCAGACTTGGTTTCTGACTTCTGGATTGCTTGCATCTCCTGGATTCTGGAACCTTGGCCTGGTTATTAGGAGTGGTACTTTAGCCTACTCTCCTGGACCTGGGACTTGGTTTCTGACTTCTGGATTGCTTGCGTCTCCTGGTTTCTGGAACCTTGGCTTAGTTTTTAGGAGCAGTACTTTAGATACTCTCCTGGACCTCAGACTTGGTTTCTGCCTTCTGGATTGCTTGCGTCTCCTGGATTCTGGAACCTTGGCCTGGTTATTAGGAGTGGTACTTTAGATACTCTCCTGGACCCTCGACTAGGTTTCTGGCCTCTGAATTGCTTGCGTCTCCTTGTTTCTGGAACCTTGGCCTGGTTATTAGGAGCGGTACTTTAGACTACTCTCCTGGACCCCAGAGTAGGTTTCTGCCTTCTGGATTGCTTGCATCTCCTGGATTCTGGAGCCTTGGACTGGTTATTACGAGCGGTACTTTAGACTAGGAGCGGTACTTTAGACTACTCTCCTGGACCCCGGACTTGGTTTCTGCCTTCTGGCTTTCTTGCGTCTCCTGGATTCTGGAGCCTTGGTCTGGTTATTAGAAGCGTTACTTTATACTACTCTCCTGGACCTGGGACTTGTTTTCTGCCTTCTTTGCTTGAGTCTCCTGCATTCTGGAGCCTTGGCCTGGTTATTAGGAGTGGTACTTCAGACTACTCTCCTGGACCGGGACTAGGTTTCTGTCTTCTGGATTGCTTGCATCTCCTTGATTCTGGAACCCTGGCCTGGTTATTAGGAGTGGTACTTTAGACTACTCTCCTGGACCTGGGACTAGGTTTCTGCCTTCGGGATTGCTTGCATCTCCTGGATTCTGGAACCTTGGCCTGGTGATTAGGAGCGGTATTTTAGACTACTCATCTGGACCCCAGACTCGGTTTCTGACTTCTGGATTGCTTGCATCTCCTGGATTCTGGAACTTGGGTCTGGTTATTAGGAGTGGTACTTTAGACTACTCTCCTGGACCCGGGACTAGGTTTCTGTCTTCTGGATTGTTTGCATCTCCTGGATTCTGGAACTTTTGTCTGGTTATTAGGAGTGGTACTTTAGACTACTCTCCTGGACCCGGGACTAGGTTTCTGCCTTCTGGATTGCTTGCATCTCCTGGATTCTGGAACCTTGGCCTGGTTATTAGGAGCGGTACTTTAGACTACTCTCCTGGACCCAGGACGTTGTTTCTGGCTTCTGGATTGTTTGCATCACCTGGATTCTGGATCCTTGGCCTGGTTATTAGGAGCGGTACTTTAGACTAGGAGTGGTACTTTAGACTACTCTGCTGGACCCCGGACTTGGTTTCTGCCTTCTGGATTGCTTGCGTCTCCTGGATTCTGGAACCTTGACCTGGTTATTAGGAACGGTACTTTAGACTACTCTCCTGGACCTCGGACTTAGTTTCTGACTTCTGGATTGCTTGCGTCTCCTGGTTTCTGGAACCTTGGCTTAGTTATTAGGAGCGGTACTTTAGACTACTCTGCTGGACCCCGGACTAGGTTTCTGCCTTCTGGATTGCTTGTGTCTCTTGGATTCTGGAACCTTGGCCTGGTTATTAGGAGTTGTACATTAGACTACTCTCCTGGACCCCAGACTTGGTTTCTGACTTCTGGATTGCTTGCATCTCCTGGATTCTGGAACCTTGGCCTGGTTATTAGGAGTGGTACTTTAGCCTACTCTCCTGGACCTGGGACTTGGTTTCTGACTTCTGGATTGCTTGCGTCTCCTGGTTTCTGGAACCTTGGCTTAGTTTTTAGGAGCAGTACTTTAGATACTCTCCTGGACCTCAGACTTGGTTTCTGCCTTCTGGATTGCTTGCGTCTCCTGGATTCTGGAACCTTGGCCTGGTTATTAGGAGTGGTACTTTAGATACTCTCCTGGACCCTCGACTAGGTTTCTGGCCTCTGAATTGCTTGCGTCTCCTTGTTTCTGGAACCTTGGCCTGGTTATTAGGAGCGGTACTTTAGACTACTCTCCTGGACCCCAGAGTAGGTTTCTGCCTTCTGGATTGCTTGCATCTCCTGGATTCTGGAGCCTTGGACTGGTTATTACGAGCGGTACTTTAGACTAGGAGCGGTACTTTAGACTACTCTCCTGGTCCCCGGACTTGTTTTCTGCCTTCTGGATTTCTTGCGTCTCCTGGATTCTGGAGCCTTGGTCTGGTTATTATGAGCGGTAATTTAGACTACTCCCCTGGACCTGGGACTTTGTTTCTGCCTTCTGGATTGCTTGCATCTCCTGGATTCTGGATCCTTGGCCTGGTTATGAGGAGCGGTACTTTAGACTAGGAGCGGTATTTTAGACTACTCTCCTGGACCCCGGACTTGGTTTCTGCCTTATGGATTGCTTGCACCTCCTTGATTCTGGAACCCTGGCCTGGTTATTAGGAGTGGTACTTTAGACTACTCTCCTGGAGCTGGGACTAGGTTTCTGCCTTCGGGATTGCTTGCATCTCCTGGATTCTGGAACCTTGGCCTGGTGATTAGGAGCGGTATTTTAGACTACTCACCTGGACCCCAGACTTGGTATCTGACTTCTGGATTGCTTGCATCTCCTGGATTCTGGAACTTGGGTCTGGTTATTAGGAGTGGTACTTTAGACTACTCTCCTGGACCCGGGACTAGGTTTCTGCCTTCTGGATTGTTTGCATCTCCTGGATTCTGGAACTTTTGTCTGGTTATTAGGAGTGGTACTTTAGACTACTCTCCTGGACCCGGGACTAGGTTTCTGCCTTCTGGATTGCTTGCATCTCCTGGATTCTGTAACCTTGGCCTGGTTATTAGGAGCGGTACTTTAGACTACTCTCCTGGACCCAGGACGTTGTTTCTGGCTTCTGGATTGTTTGCATCACCTGGATTCTGGATCCTTGGCCTGGTTATTAGGAGCAGTACTTTAGACTAGGAGTGGTACTTTAGACTACTCTCCTGGACCCCGGACTTGGTTTCTGCCTTCTGGATTGCTTGCGTCTCCTGGATTCTGGAGCCTTGGCCTGGTTATTAGGAGTGTTACTTTAGACTACTCTCCTGGACTCTGGATTTGGTCGATGCCTTCTGGATTGCTTGTGTCTCCTGGATTCTGGAACCTTGGCCTGGTTATTAGGAACGGTACTTTAGACTACTCTCCTGGACCTCGGACTTAGTTTCTGACTTCTGGATTGCTTGCGTCTCCTGGTTTCTGGAACCTTGGCTTAGTTATTAGGAGCGGTACTTTAGACTACTCTGCTGGACCCCGGACTAGGTTTCTGCCTTCTGGATTGCTTGTGTCTCTTGGATTCTGGAACCTTGGCCTGGTTATTAGGAGTTGTACATTAGACTACTCTCCTGGACCCCAGACTTGGTTTCTGACTTCTGGATTGCTTGCATCTCCTGGATTCTGGAACCTTGGCCTGGTTATTAGGAGTGGTACTTTAGCCTACTCTCCTGGACCTGGTACTTGGTTTCTGACTTCTGGATTGCTTGCGTCTCCTGGTTTCTGGAACCTTGGCTTAGTTATTAGGAGCAGTACTTTAGATACTCTCCTGGACCTCAGACTTGGTTTCTGCCTTCTGGATTGCTTGCGTCTCCTGGATTCTGGAACCTTGGCCTGGTTTTAGGAGTGGTACTTTAGATACTCTCCTGGACCCTGGACTAGGTTTCTGGCCTCTGAATTGCTTGCGTCTCCTTGTTTCTGGAACCTTGGCCTGGTTATTAGGAGCGGTAATTTAGACTACTCCCCTGGACCTGGGACTTTGTTTCTGCCTTCTGGATTGCTTGCATCTCCTGGATTCTGGATCCTTGGCCTGGTTATGAGGAGCGGTACTTTAGACTAGGAGCGGTATTTTAGACTACTCTCCTGGACCCCGGACTTGGTTTCTGCCTTATGGATTGCTTGCACCTCCTTGATTCTGGAACCCTGGCCTGGTTATTAGGAGTGGTACTTTAGACTACTCTCCTGGAGCTGGGACTAGGTTTCTGCCTTCGGGATTGCTTGCATCTCCTGGATTCTGGAACCTTGGCCTGGTGATTAGGAGCGGTATTTTAGACTACTCACCTGGACCCCAGACTTGGTATCTGACTTCTGGATTGCTTGCATCTCCTGGATTCTGGAACTTGGGTCTGGTTATTAGGAGTGGTACTTTAGACTACTCTCCTGGACCCGGGACTAGGTTTCTGCCTTCTTGATTGTTTGCATCTCCTGGATTCTGGAACTTTTGTCTGGTTATTAGGAGTGGTACTTTAGACTACTCTCCTGGACCCGGGACTAGGTTTCTGCCTTCTGGATTGCTTGCATCTCCTGGATTCTGTAACCTTGGCCTGGTTATTAGGAGCGGTACTTTAGACTACTCTCCTGGACCCAGGACGTTGTTTCTGGCTTCTGGATTGTTTGCATCACCTGGATTCTGGATCCTTGGCCTGGTTATTAGGAGCAGTACTTTAGACTAGGAGTGGTACTTTAGACTACTCTCCTGGACCCCGGACTTGGTTTCTGCCTTCTGGATTGCTTGCGTCTCCTGGATTCTGGAGCCTTGGCCTGGTTATTAGGAGTGTTACTTTAGACTACTCTCCTGGACTCTGGATTTGGTTGATGCCTTCTGGATTGCTTGTGTCTCCTGGATTCTGGAACCTTGGCCTGGTTATTAGGAACGGTACTTTAGACTACTCTCCTGGACCTCGGACTTAGTTTCTGACTTCTGGATTGCTTGCGTCTCCTGGTTTCTGGAACCTTGGCTTAGTTATTAGGAGCGGTACTTTAGACTACTCTGCTGGACCCCGGACTAGGTTTCTGCCTTCTGGATTGCTTGTGTCTCTTGGATTCTGGAACCTTGGCCTGGTTATTAGGAGTTGTACATTAGACTATTCTCCTGGACCCCAGACTTGGTTTCTGACTTCTGGATTGCTTGCATCTCCTGGATTCTGGAACCTTGGCCTGGTTATTAGGAGTGGTACTTTAGCCTACTCTCCTGGACCTGGGACTTGGTTTCTGACTTCTGGATTGCTTGCGTCTCCTGGTTTCTGGAACCTTGGCTTAGTTATTAGGAGCAGTACTTTAGATACTCTCCTGGACCTCAGACTTGGTTTCTGCCTTCTGGATTGCTTGCGTCTCCTGGATTCTGGAACCTTGGCCTGGTTTTAGGAGTGGTACTTTAGATACTCTCCTGGACCCTGGACTAGGTTTCTGGCCTCTGAATTGCTTGCGTCTCTTGGATTCTGGAACCTTGGCCTGGTTATTAGGAGTTGTACATTAGACTACTCTCCTGGACCCCAGACTTGGTTTCTGACTTCTGGATTGCTTGCATCTCCTGGATTCTGGAACCTTGGCCTGGTTATTAGGAGCGGTAATTTAGACTACTCCCCTGGACCTGGGACTTTGTTTCTGCCTTCTGGATTGCTTGCATCTCCTGGATTCTGGATCCTTGGCCTGGTTATGAGGAGCAGTACTTTAGACTAGGAGCGGTACTTTAGACTACTCTCCTGGACCCTGGACTTGGTTTCTGCCTTATGGATTGCTTGGATCTCCTGGATTCTGGAACCTTGTCCTGGTTATTAGGAGTGGTACTTTAGACTACTCTCCTGGACTCCGGATTTGGTGTATGCCTTCTGGATTGCTTGCATCTCCTGGTTTCTGGAACCTTGGCTTAGTTATTAGGAGTGGTACTTTAGATACTCTCCTGGACCTCAGACTTGGTTTCTGCCTTCTGGATTGATTACATCATCTAGATTCTGGAACGTTGGCCTGGTTATTAGGAGTGGTACTTTGGACTGCTCTCCTGGACCCCAGACTTGGTTTCTGCCTTATGGATTGCTTGCGTCTCCTGGATTCTGGAGCCTTGGCCTGGTTATTAGGAGCGGTACTTTAGACTACTCTCCTGGACTCCGGACTTGGTTCATGCCTTCTGGAATGCTTGTGTCTCCTGGATTCTGGAACCTTGGCCTGGTTATTAGGAGCGGTACTTTAAACTACTCACCTGGACCCCAGACTTGGTTTCTGACTTCTGGATTGCTTGCATCTCCTCGATTCTGGAACTTTGGTCTGGTTATTAGGAGTGGGTCTTTAGACTACTCTCCTGGACCCGGGACTAGGTTTCTGCCTTCTGGATTGCTTGCATCTCCTGGATTCTGGAACTTTGGTCTGGTTATTAGGAGTGGTACTTTAGACTACTCTCCTGGACACCGGACTAGGTTTCTGCCTTCTGGATTACTTGCATCTCCTGGATTCTGGAACCTTGTCCTGGTTATTAGGAGTGGTACTTTAGACTACTCTCCTGGACCCCGGACTAGGTTTCTGCCTTCTGGATTGCTTGCATCTCCTGGATTCTGGAACCTTGTCCTGGTTATTAGGAGTGGTACTTTAGACTACTCTCCTGGACCCCGGACTAGGTTTCTGCCTTCTGGATTGCTTGCATCTCCTGGATTCTGGAACCTTGTCCTGGTTATTAGGAGTGGTACTTTAGACTACTCTCCTGGACTCCGGATTTGGTGTATGCCTTCTGGATTGCTTGCGTCTCCTGGTTTCTGGGATCTTGGCTTAGTTATTAGGAGCGGTACTTTAGATACTCTCCTGGACCTCAGACTTGGTTTCTGCCTTCTGGATTGCTTGCATCTCCTGGATTCTGGAACGTTGGCCTGGTTATTAGGAATGGTACTTTAGATTACTCTCCTGGACCCCAGACTTGGTTTCTGCCTTATGGATTGCTTGCATCTCCTGGATTCCGGAGCCTTGGCCTGGTTATTAGGAGTGGTACTTTAGACTACTCTCCTGGACCCCGGACTAGGTTTCTGCCTTCTGGATTGCTTGCATCTCCTGGATTCTGGAACCTTGTCCTGGTTATTAGGAGTGGTACTTTAGACTACTCTCCTGGACTCCGGATTTGGTGTATGCCTTCTGGATTGCTTGCGTCTCCTGGTTTCTGGAACCTTGTCTTAGTTATTAGGAGCGGTACTTTAGATACTCTCCTGGACCTCAGACTTGGTTTCTGCCTTCTGGATTGCTTGCATCTCCTGGATTCTGGAACGTTGGCCTGGTTATTAGGAATGGTACTTTAGATTACTCTCCTGGACCTCAGACTTGGTTTCTGCCTTCTGGATTGCTTGCGTCTCCTGGATTCTGGAACCTTGGCCTGGTTTTAGGAGTGGTACTTTAGATACTCTCCTGGACCCTGGACTAGGTTTCTGGCCTCTGAATTGCTTGCGTCTCCTTGTTTCTGGAACCTTGGCCTGGTTATTAGGAGCGGTAATTTAGACTACTCCCCTGGACCTGGGACTTTGTTTCTGCCTTCTGGATTGCTTGCATCTCCTGGATTCTGGATCCTTGGCCTGGTTATGAGGAGCAGTACTTTAGACTAGGAGCGGTACTTTAGACTACTCTCCTGGACCCTGGACTTGGTTTCTGCCTTATGGATTGCTTGGATCTCCTGGATTCTGGAACCTTGTCCTGGTTATTAGGAGTGGTACTTTAGACTACTCTCCTGGACTCCGGATTTGGTGTATGCCTTCTGGATTGCTTGCATCTCCTGGTTTCTGGAACCTTGGCTTAGTTATTAGGAGTGGTACTTTAGATACTCTCCTGGACCTCAGACTTGGTTTCTGCCTTCTGGATTGATTACATCATCTAGATTCTGGAACGTTGGCCTGGTTATTAGGAGTGGTACTTTGGACTGCTCTCCTGGACCCCAGACTTGGTTTCTGCCTTATGGATTGCTTGCGTCTCCTGGATTCTGGAGCCTTGGCCTGGTTATTAGGAGCGGTACTTTAGACTACTCTCCTGGACTCCGGACTTGGTTCATGCCTTCTGGAATGCTTGTGTCTCCTGGATTCTGGAACCTTGGCCTGGTTATTAGGAGCGGTACTTTAAACTACTCACCTGGACCCCAGACTTGGTTTCTGACTTCTGGATTGCTTGCATCTCCTCGATTCTGGAACTTTGGTCTGGTTATTAGGAGTGGGTCTTTAGACTACTCTCCTGGACCCGGGACTAGGTTTCTGCCTTCTGGATTGCTTGCATCTCCTGGATTCTGGAACTTTGGTCTGGTTATTAGGAGTGGTACTTTAGACTACTCTCCTGGACACCGGACTAGGTTTCTGCCTTCTGGATTAATTGCATCTCCTGGATTCTGGAACCTTGTCCTGGTTATTAGGAGTGGTACTTTAGACTACTCTCCTGGACCCCGGACTAGGTTTCTGCCTTCTGGATTGCTTGCATCTCCTGGATTCTGGAACCTTGTCCTGGTTATTAGGAGTGGTACTTTAGACTACTCTCCTGGACCCCGGACTAGGTTTCTGCCTTCTGGATTGCTTGCATCTCCTGGATTCTGGAACCTTGTCCTGGTTATTAGGAGTGGTACTTTAGACTACTCTCCTGGACTCCGGATTTGGTGTATGCCTTCTGGATTGCTTGCGTCTCCTGGTTTCTGGAACCTTGGCTTAGTTATTAGGAGCGGTACTTTAGATACTCTCCTGGACCTCAGACTTGGTTTCTGCCTTCTGGATTGCTTGCATCTCCTGGATTCTGGAACGTTGGCCTGGTTATTAGGAATGGTACTTTAGATTACTCTCCTGGACCCCAGACTTGGTTTCTGCCTTATGGATTGCTTGCATCTCCTGGATTCTGGAGCCTTGGCCTGGTTATTAGGAGTGGTACTTTAGACTACTCTCCTGGACCCCGGACTAGGTTTCTGCCTTCTGGATTGCTTGCATCTCCTGGGTTCTGGAACCTTGTCCTGGTTATTAGGAGTGGTACTTTAGACTACTCTCCTGGACTCCGGATTTGGTGTATGCCTTCTGGATTGCTTGCGTCTCCTGGTTTCTGGAACCTTGTCTTAGTTATTAGGAGCGGTACTTTAGATACTCTCCTGGACCTCAGACTTGGTTTCTGCCTTCTGGATTGCTTGCATCTCCTGGATTCTGGAACGTTGGCCTGGTTATTAGGAATGGTACTTTAGATTACTCTCCTGGACCCCAGACTTGATTTCTGCCTTATGGATTGCTTGCATCTCCTGGATTCTGGAGCCTTGGCCTGGTTATTAGGAGTGGTACTTTAGACAACTCTCCTGGACCCGGGGCTAGGTATTTGCTTCTCCTGGTTTCTGGAACTTTGGCGTGGTTATTAGGAGCGGCACTTTAGACTACTCTCCTGGACTCCGGACTTGGTTTCTGCCTTCTGGATTGCTTGCGTCTCCTGGATTCTGGAGCCTTGGCCTGGTTATTAGGAGCTGTACTTTAGACTACTCTCCTGGACCCCGGAGTAGGTTTCTGCCTTCTGGATTGTTTGCATCACCTGGATTCTGGATCCTTGGCCTGGTTATTAGGAGCAGTACTTTAGACTAGGAGTGGTACTTTAGACTACTCTCCTGGACCCCGGACTTGGTTTCTGCCTTCTGGATTGCTTGCGTCTCCTGGATTCTGGAGCCTTGGCCTGCTTATTAGGAGTGTTACTTTAGACTACTCTCCTGGACTCCGGATTTGGTTTATGCCTTCTGGATTGCTTGTGTCTCCTGGATTCTGGAACCTTGGCCTGGTTATTAGGAACGGTACTTTAGACTACTCTCCTGGACCTCGGACTTAGTTTCTGACTTCTGGATTGTTTGCGTCTCCTGGTTTCTGGAACCTTGGCTTAGTTATTAGGAGCGGTACTTTAGACTACTCTGCTGGACCCCGGACTAGGTTTCTGCCTTCTGGATTGCTTGTGTCTCTTGGATTCTGGAACCTTGGCCTGGTTATTAGGAGTTGTACATTAGACTACTCTCCTGGACCCCAGACTTGGTTTCTGACTTCTGGATTGCTTGCATCTCCTGGATTCTGGAACCTTGGCCTGGTTATTAGGAGTGGTACTTTAGCCTACTCTCCTGGACCTGGGACTTGGTTTCTGACTTCTGGATTGCTTGCGTCTCCTGGTTTCTGGAACCTTGGCTTAGTTATTAGGAGCAGTACTTTAGATACTCTCCTGGACCTCAGACTTGGTTTCTGCCTTCTGGATTGCTTGCGTCTCCTGGATTCTGGAACCTTGGCCTGGTTATTAGGAGTGGTACTTTAGATACTCTCCTGGACCCTGGATTAGGTTTCTGGCCTCTGAATTGCTTGCATCTCCTTGTTTCTGGAACCTTGGCCTGGTTATTAGGAGCGGTAATTTAGACTACTCCCCTGGACCTGGGACTTTGTTTCTGCCTTCTGGATTGCTTGCGTCTCCTGGATTCTGGATCCTTGGCCTGGTTATGAGGAGCAGTACTTTAGACTACTCTCCTGGACTCCGGATTTGGTGTATGCCTTCTGGATTGCTTGCGTCTCCTGGTTTCTGGAACCTTGGCTTAGTTATTAGGAGTGGTACTTTAGATACTCTCCTGGACCTCAGACTTGGTTTCTGCCTTCTGGATTGATTACATCATCTAGATTCTGGAACGTTGGCCTGGTTATTAGGAGTGGTACTTTGGACTGCTCTCCTGGACCCCAGACTTGGTTTCTGCCTTATGGATTGCTTGCGTCTCCTGGATTCGGGAGCCTTGGCCTGGTTATTAGGAGCGGTATTTTAGACTACTCTCCTGGACTCCGGACTTGGTTCATGCCTTCTGGAATGCTTGTGTCTCCTGGATTCTGGAACCTTGGCCTGGTTATTAGGAGCGGTACTTTAAACTACTCACCTGGACCCCAGACTTGGTTTCTGACTTCTGGATTGCTTGCATCTCCTCGATTCTGGAACTTTGGTCTGGTTATTAGGAGTGGGTCTTTAGACTACTCTCCTGGACCCGGGACTAGGTTTCTGCCTTCTGGATTGCTTGCATCTCCTGGATTCTGGAACTTTGGTCTGGTTATTAGGAGTGGTACTTTAGACTACTCTCCTGGACACCGGACTAGGTTTCTGCCTTCTGGATTGCTTGCATCTCCTGGATTCTGGAACCTTGTCCTGGTTATTAGGAGTGGTACTTTAGACTACTCTCCTGGACACCGGACTAGGTTTCTGCCTTCTGGATTGCTTACATCTCCTGGATTCTGGAACCTTGGCCTGGTTATTAGGAGCGGTACTTTAGACTACTCTCCTGGACCCAGGACGTTGTTTCTGGCTTCTGGATTGTTTGCATCACCTGGATTCTGGATCCTTGGCCTGGTTATTAGGAGCGGTACTTTAGACTAGGAGTGGTACTTTAGACTACTCTCCTGGACCCCGGACTTGGTTTCTGCCTTCTGGATTGCTTGCGTCTCCTGGATTCTGGAGCCTTGGCCTGGTTATTAGGAATGGTACTTTAGACTACTCTCCTGGACTCCGGATTTGGTGTATGCCTTCTGGATTGCTTGTGTCTCCTGGATTCTGGAACCTTGGCCTGGTTATTAGGAACGGTACTTTAGACTACTTTCCTGGACCTCGGACTTAGTTTCTGACTTCTGGATTGCTTGCGTCTCCTGGTTTCTGGAACCTTGGCTTAGTTATTAGGAGCGTTACTTTAGACTACTCTGCTGGACCCCGGACTAGGTTTCTGCCTTCTGGATTGCTTGTGTCTCCTGGATTCTGGAAATTTGGCCTGGTTATTAGGAGTTGTACATTAGACTACTCTCCTGGACCCCAGACTTGGTTTCTGACTTCTGGATTGCTTGCATCTCCTGGATTCTGGAACCTTGGCCTGGTTATTAGGAGTGGTACTTTAGACTACTCTCCTGGACCTGGGACTTGGTTTCTGGCTTCTGGATTGCTTGCGTCTCCTGGTTTCTGGAACCTTGGCTTAGTTATTAGGAGCAGTACTTTAGATCCTCTTCTGGACCTCAGACTTGGTTTCTGCCTTCTGGATTGCTTGCGTCTCCTGGATTCTGGAACCTTGGCCTGGTTATTAGGAGTGGTACTTTAGATACTCTCCTGGACCCTGGACTAGGTTTCTGGCCTCTGAATTGCTTGTGTCTCCTGGTTTCTGGAACCTAGGACTGGTTATTAGGAGCGGTACATTAGACTACTCTCCTGGACCCCAGACTTGGTTTCTGACTTCTGGATTGCTTGCATCTCCTGGATTCTGGAACCTTGGCCTGATTATTAGGAGCTGTACTTTAGACTACTCTCCTGGACCCCAGAGTAGGTTTCTGCCTTCTGGATTGCTTGCATCTCCTGGATTCTGGAGCTTTGGCCTGGTTATTAGGAGCGGTACTTTAGACTAGGAGCGGTACTTTAGACTACTCTCCTGGTCCCCAGACTTGGTTTCTGCCTTCTGGATTTCTTGCGTCTCCTGGATTCTGGAGCCTTGGTCTGGTTATTATGAGCGGTAATTTAGACTACTCCCCTGGACCTTGGACTTTGTTTCTGCCTTCTGGATTGCTTGCATCTCCTGGATTCTGGATCATTGGCCTGGTTATGAGGAGCGTTACTTTAGACTACTCTGCTGGACCCCGGACTAGGTTTCTGCCTTCTGGATTGCTTGTGTCTCCTGGATTCTGGAAATTTGGCCTGGTTATTAGGAGTTGTACATTAGACTACTCTCCTGGACCCCAGACTTGGTTTCTGACTTCTGGATTGCTTGCATCTCCTGGATTCTGGAACCTTGGCCTGGTTATTAGGAGTGGTACTTTAGACTACTCTCCTGGACCTGGGACTTGGTTTCTGGCTTCTGGATTGCTTGCGTCTCCTGGTTTCTGGAACCTTGGCTTAGTTATTAGGAGCAGTACTTTAGATCCTCTTCTGGACCTCAGACTTGGTTTCTGCCTTCTGGATTGCTTGCGTCTCCTGGATTCTGGAACCTTGGCCTGGTTATTAGGAGTGGTACTTTAGATACTCTCCTGGACCCTGGACTAGGTTTCTGGCCTCTGAATTGCTTGTGTCTCCTGGTTTCTGGAACCTAGGACTGGTTATTAGGAGCGGTACATTAGACTACTCTCCTGGACCCCAGACTTGGTTTCTGACTTCTGGATTGCTTGCATCTCCTGGATTCTGGAACCTTGGCCTGATTATTAGGAGCTGTACTTTAGACTACTCTCCTGGACCCCAGAGTAGGTTTCTGCCTTCTGGATTGCTTGCATCTCCTGGATTCTGGAGCTTTGGCCTGGTTATTAGGAGCGGTACTTTAGACTAGGAGCGGTACTTTAGACTACTCTCCTGGTCCCCAGACTTGGTTTCTGCCTTCTGGATTTCTTGCGTCTCCTGGATTCTGGAGCCTTGGTCTGGTTATTATGAGCGGTAATTTAGACTACTCCCCTGGACCTTGGACTTTGTTTCTGCCTTCTGGATTGCTTGCATCTCCTGGATTCTGGATCATTGGCCTGGTTATGAGGAGCGGTACTTTAGACTAGGAGCAGTACTTTAGACTACTCTCCTGGACCCCGGACTTTGTTTCTGCCTTATGGATTGCTTGCATCTCCTGGATTCTGGAACCTTGTCCTGGTTATTAGGAGTGGTACTTTAGACTACTCTCCTGGACTCCGGATTTGGTGTATGCCTTCTGGATTGCTTGCGTCTCCTGGTTTCTGGAACCTTGGCTTAGTTATTAGGAGTGGTACTTTAGATACTCTCCTGGACCTCAGACTTGGTTTCTGCCTTCTTGATTGCTTGCATCACCTAGATTCTGGAACGTTGGCCTGGTTATTAGGAGTGGTACTTTGGACTACTCTCCTGGACCACAGACTTGGTTTCTGCCTTATGGATTGCTTGCGTCTCCTGGATTCTGGAGCATTGGCCTGGTTATTAGGAGCGGTACTTAAGACTACTCTCCTGGACTCCGGACTTGGTTCATGCCTTTTGGATTGCGTGTGTCTCCTGGATTCTGGAACCTTGGCCTGGTTATTAGGAGCGGTACTTTAAACTACTCACCTGGACCCCAGACTTGGTTTCTGACTTCTGGATTGCTTGCATCGCCTGGATTCTGGAACTTTGGTCTGGTTATTTGGAGTGGTACTTTAGACTACTCTCCTGGACCCCGGACTAGGTTTCTGCCTTCTGGATTGCTTGCATCTCCTGGATTCTGGAACCTTGTCCTGGTTATTAGGAGTGGTACTTTAGACTACTCTCCTGGACTCCGGATTTGGTGTATGCCTTCTGGATTGCTTGCGTCTCCTGGTTTCTGGAACCTTGGCTTAGTTATTAGGAGCGGTACTTTAGATACTCTCCTGGACCTCAGACTTGGTTTCTGCCTTCTGGATTGCTTGCATCTCTTGGATTCTGGAACGTTGGCCTGGTTATTAGGAATGGTACTTTAGATTACTCTCCTGGACCCCAGACTTCGTTTCTGCCTTATGGATTGCTTGCATCTCCTGGATTCTGGAGCCTTGGCCTGGTTATTAGGAGTAGTACTTTAGACTACTCTCCTGGACCCCGGACTAGGTTTCTGCCTTCTGGATTGCTTGCATCTCCTGGATTCTGGAACCTTGTCCTGGTTATTAGGAGTGGTACTTTAGACTACTCTCCTGGACTCCGGATTTGGTGTATGCCTTCTGGATTGCTTGCGTTTCTTGGTTTCTGGAACCTTGGCTTAGTTATTAGCAGCGGTACTTTAGATACTCTCCTGGACCTCAGACTTGGTTTCTGCCTTCTGGATTGCTTGCATCTCCTGGATTCTGGAACGTTGGCCTGGTTATTAGGAATGGTACTTTAGATTACTCTCCTGGACCCCAGACTTGGTTTCTGCCTTATGGATTGCTTGCATCTCCTGGATTCTGGAGCCTTGGCCTGGTTATTAGGAGCGGCACTTTAGGCTACTCTCCTGGACTCCGGACTTGGTTTCTGCCTTCTGGATTGCTTGCGTCTCCTGGATTCTGGAGCCTTGGTCTGGTTATTAGGAGCGGTACTTTAGACTACTCACCTGGACCCCAGACTTGGTTTCTGCCTTCTGGATTGCTTGGGTCTCCTGGTTTCTGGAACCTTGGCCTGGTTATTAGGAGCTGTACTTTAGACTACTCTCCTGGACCCCGGAGTAGGTTTCTGCCTTCTGGATGGCTTGCATCTCCTGGATTCTGAATCCTTGGCCTCGTTATTAGGAGCGGTACTTTAGACTAGGAGCGGTACTTTAGACTACTCTCCTGGACCCCGGACTTAGTTTCTGACTTCTGGATTGCTTGCGTCTCCTGGTTTCTGGAACCTTGGCTTAGTTATTAGGAGTCTTACTTTAGACTACTCTGCTGGACCCCGGACTAGGTTTCTGCCTTCTGGATTGCTTGTGTCTCCTGGATTCTGGAAATTTGGCCTGGTTATTAGGAGTTGTACATTAGACTACTCTCCTGGACCCCAGACTTGGTTTCTGACTTCTGGATTGCTTGCATCTCCTGGATTCTGGAACCTTGGCCTGGTTATTAGGAGTGGTACTTTAGACTACTCTCCTGGACCTGGGACTTGGTTTCTGGCTTCTGGATTGCTTGCGTCTCCTGGTTTCTGGAACCTTGGCTTAGTTATTAGGAGCAGTACTTTAGATCCTCTTCTGGACCTCAGACTTGGTTTCTGCCTTCTGGATTGCTTGCGTCTCCTGGATTCTGGAACCTTGGCCTGGTTATTAGGAGTGGTACTTTAGATACTCTCCTGGACCCTGGACTAGGTTTCTGGCCTCTGAATTGCTTGTGTCTCCTGGTTTCTGGAACCTAGGACTGGTTATTAGGAGTGGTACATTAGACTACTCTCCTGGACCCCAGACTTGGTTTCTGACTTCTGGATTGCTTGCATCTCCTGGATTCTGGAACCTTGGCCTGGTTATTAGGAGCTGTACTTTAGACTACTCTCCTGGACCCCAGAGTAGGTTTCTGCCTTCTGGATTGCTTGCATCTCCTGGATTCTGGAGCTTTGGCCTGGTTATTAGGAGCGGTACTTTAGACTAGGAGCGGTACTTTAGACTACTCTCCTGGTCCCCAGACTTGGTTTCTGCCTTCTGGATTTCTTGCGTCTCCTGGATTCTGGAGCCTTGGTCTGGTTATTATGAGCGGTAATTTAGACTACTCCCCTGGACCTTGGACTTTGTTTCTGCCTTCTGGATTGCTTGCATCTCCTGGATTCTGGATCTTTGGCCTGGTTATGAGGAGCGGTACTTTAGACTAGGAGCAGTACTTTAGACTACTCTCCTGGACCCCGGACTTGGTTCATGCCTTCTGGAATGCTTGTGTCTCCTGGATTCTGGAACCTTGGCCTGGTTATTAGGAGCGGTACTTTAAACTACTCACCTGGACCCCAGACTTGGTTTCTGCCTTATGGATTGCTTGCATCTCCTGGATTCTGGAGCCTTGGCCTGGTTATTAGGAGTGGTACTTTAGACAACTCTCCTGGACCCGGGACTAGGTATTTGCATCTCCTGGTTTCTGGAACTTTGGTGTGGTTATTAGGAGCGGCACTTTAGACTACTCTCCTGGACTCCGGACTTGGTTTCTGCCTTCTGGATTGCTTGCGTCTCCTGGATTCTGGAGCCTTGGTCTGGTTATTAGGAGCGGTACTTTAGACTACTCACCTGGACCCCAGACTTGGTTTCTGCCTTCTGGATTGCTTGGGTCTCCTGGTTTCTGGAACCTTGGCCTGGTTATTAGGAGCTGTACTTTAGACTACTCTCCTGGACCCCGGAGTAGGTTTCTGCCTTCTGGATGGCTTGCATCTCCTGGATTCTGAATCCTTGGCCTCGTTATTAGGAGCGGTACTTTAGACTAGGAGCGGTACTTTAGACTACTCTCCTGGACCCCGGACTTGGTTTCTGCCTTCTGGCTTTCTTGCGTCTCCTGGATTTTGGAGCCTTGGTCTGGTTATTAGGAGCGTTACTTTATACTACTCTCCTGGACCTGGGACTTGTTTTCTGCCTTCTTTGCTTGAGTCTCCTGCATTCTGGAGCCTTGGCCTGGTTATTAGGAGTGGTACTTCAGACTACTCTCCTGGACCGGGACTAGGTTTCTGTCTTCTGGATTGCTTGCATCTCCTTGATTATGGAACCCTGGCCTGGATATTAGGAGTGGTACTTTAGACTACTCTCCTGGACCTGGGACTAGGTTTCTGCCTTCGGGATTGCTTGCATCTCCTGGATTCTGGAACCTTGGCCTGGTGATTAGGAGCGGTATTTTAGACTACTCATCTGGACCCCAGACTTGGTTTCTGACTTCTGGATTGCTTGCATCTCCTGGATTCTGGAACTTGGGTCTGGTTATTAGGAGTGGTACTTTAGACTACTCTCCTGGACCCGGGACTAGGTTTCTGCCTTCTGGATTGTTTGCATCTCCTGGATTCTGGAACTTTTGTCTGGTTATTAGGAGTGGTACTTTAGACTACTCTCCTGGACCCGGGACTAGGTTTCTGCCTTCTGGATTGCTTGCATCTCCTGGATTCTGGAACCTTGGCCTGGTTATTAGGAGCGGTACTTTAGACTACTCTCCTGGACCCAGGACGTTGTTTCTGGCTTCTGGATTGTTTGCATCACCTGGATTCTGAATTCTTGGCCTGGTTATTAGGAGCGGTACTTTAGACTAGGAGTGGTACTTTAGACTACTCTCCTGGACCCCGGACTTGGTTTCTGCCTTCTGGATTGCTTGCGTCTCCTGGATTCTGGAACCTTGACCTGGTTATTAGGAACGGTACTTTAGACTACTCTCCTGGACCTCAGACTTAGTTTCTGGCTTCTGGATTGCTTGCGTCTCCTGGTTTCTGGAACCTTGGCTTAGTTATTAGGAGCGGTACTTTAGACTACTCTGCTGGACCCCGGACTAGGTTTCTGCCTTCTGGAATGCTTGTGTCTCTTGGATTCTGGAACCTTGGCCTGGTTATTAGGAGTTGTACATTAGACTACTCTCCTGGACCCCAGACTTGGTTTCTGACTTCTGGATTGCTTGCATCTCCTGGATTCTGGAACCTTGGCCTGGTTATTAGGAGTGGTACTTTAGCCTACTCTCCTGGAACTGGGACTTGGTTTCTGACTTCTGGATTGCTTGCGTCTCCTGGTTTCTGGAACCTTGGCTTAGTTATTAGGAGCAGTACTTTAGATACTCTCCTGGACCTCAGACTTGGTTTCTGCCTTCTGGATTGCTTGCGTCTCCTGGATTCTGGAACCTTGGCCTGGTTATTAGGAGTGGTACTTTAGATACTCTCCTGGACCCTGGACTAGGTTTCTGGCCTCTGAATTGCTTGCGTCTCCTTGTTTCTGGAACCTTGGCCTGGTTATTAGGAGCGGTACTTTAGACTACTCTCCTGGACCCCATAGTAGGTTTCTGCCTTCTGGATTGCTTGCATCTCCTGGATTCTGGAGCCTTGGCCTGGTTATTACGAGCGGTACTTTAGACTAGGAGCGGTACTTTAGACTACTCTCCTGGTCCCCGGACTTGTTTTCTGCCTTCTGGATTTCTTGCGTCTCCTGGATTCTGGAGCCTTGGTCTGGTTATTATGAGCGGTAATTTAGACTACTCCCCTGGACCTGGGACTTTGTTTCTGCCTTCTGGATTGCTTGCATCTCCTGGATTCTGGATCCTTGGCCTGGTTATGAGGAGCGGTACTTTAGACTAGGAGCGGTACTTTAGACTACTCTCCTGGACCCCGGACTTGGTTTGTGCCTTATGGATTGCTTGCATCTCCTTGATTCTGGAACCCTGGCCTGGTTATTAGGACTGGTACTTTAGACTACTCTCCTGGAGTTGGGACTAGGTTTCTGCCTTCGGGATTGCTTGCATCTCCTGGATTCTGGAACCTTGGCCTGGTGATTAGGAGCGGTATTTTAGACTACTCACCTGGACCCCAGACTTGGTATCTGACTTCTGGATTGCTTGGATCTCCTGGATTCTGGAACTTGGGTCTCGTTATTAGGAGTGGTACTTTAGACTACTCTCCTGGACCCGGGACTAGGTTTCTGCCTTCTGGATTGTTTGCATCTCCTGGATTCTGGAACTTTTGTCTGGTTATTAGGAGTTGTACTTTAGACTACTCTCCTGGACCCGGGACTAGGTTTCTGCCTTCTGGATTGCTTGCATCTCCTGGATTCTGGAACCTTGGCCTGGTTATTAGGAGCGGTACTTTAGACTACTCTCCTGGACCCAGGACGTTGTTTCTGGCTTCTGGATTGTTTGCATCACCTGGATTCTGGATCCTTGGCCTGGTTATTAGGAGCAGTACTTTAGACTAGGAGTGGTACTTTAGACTACTCTCCTGGACCCTGGACTTGGTTTCTGCCTTCTGGATTGCTTGCGTCTCCTGGATTCTGGAGCCTTGGCCTGGTTATTAGGAGTGTTACTTTAGACTACTCTCCTGGTCTCCGGATTTGGTTTATGCCTTCTGGATTGCTTGTGTCTCCTGGATTCTGGAACCTTGGCCTGGTTATTAGGAACGGTACTTTAGACTACTCTCCTGGACCTCGGACTTAGTTTCTGACTTCTGGATTGCTTGCGTCTCCTGGTTTCTTGAACCTTGGCTTAGTTATTAGGAGCGGTACTTTAGACTACTCTGCTGGACCCCGGACTAGGTTTCTGCCTTCTGGATTGCTTGTGTCTCTTGGATTCTGGAACCTTGGCCTGGTTATTAGGAGTTGTACATTAGACTACTCTCCTGGACCCCAGACTTGGTTTCTGACTTCTGGATTGCTTGCATCTCCTGGATTCTGGAACCTTGGCCTGGTTATTAGGAGTGGTACTTTAGCCTACTCTCCTGGACCTGGGACTTGGTTTCTGACTTCTGGATTGCTTGCGTCTCCTGGTTTCTGGAACCTTGGCTTAGTTATTAGGAGCAGTACTTTAGATACTCTCCTGGACCTCAGACTTGGTTTCTGCCTTCTGGATTGCTTGCGTCTCCTGGATTCTGGAACCTTGGCCTGGTTATTAGGAGTGGTACTTTAGATACTCTCCTGGAAACTGGACTAGGTTTATGGCTTCTGAATTGCTTGCGTCTCCTTGTTTCTGGAACCTTGGCCTGGTTATTAGGAGCGGTAATTTAGACTACTCCCCTGGACCTGGGACTTTGTTTCTGCCTTCTGGATTGCTTGCATCTCCTGGATTCTGGATCCTTGGCCTGGTTATGAGGAGCAGTACTTTAGACTAGGAGCGGTACTTTAGACTACTCTCCTGGACCCCGGAATTCGTTTATGCCTTATGGATTGCTTGCATCTCCTGCATTCTGGAACATTGTCCTGGTTATTAGGAGTGGTACTTTAGACTACTCTCCTGGACTCCGGATTTGGTGTATGCCTTCTGGATTGCTTGCGTCTCCTGGTTTCTGGAACCTTGGCTTAGTTATTAGGAGTGGTACTTTAGAAACTCTCCTGGACCTCAGACTTGGTTTCTGCCTTCTGGATTGCTTGCATCACCTAGATTCTGGAACGTTGGCCTGGTTATTAGGAGTGGTACTTTGGACTACTCTCCTGGACCCCAGACTTGGTTTCTGCCTTATGGATTGCTTGCGTCTCCTGGATTCTGCAGCCTTGGCCTGGTTATTAGGAGCGGTACTTTAGACTACTCTCCTGGACTCCGGACTTGGTTCATGCCTTCTGGAATGCTTGTGTCTCCTGGATTCTGGAACCTTGGCCTGTTTATTAGGAGCGGTACTTTAAACTACTCACCTGGACCCCAGACTTGGTTTCTGACTTCTGGATTGCTTGCATCTCCTCGATTCTGGAACTTTGGTCTGGTTATTAGGATTGGGTCTTTAGACTACTCTCCTGGACCCGGGACTAGGTTTCTGCCTTCTGGATTGCTTGCATCTCCTGGATTCTGGAACTTTGGCCTGGTTATTAGGAGTTGTACATTAGACTACTCTCCTGGACCCCAGACTTGGTTTTTGACTTCTGGATTGCTTGCATCTCCTGGATTCTGGAACCTTGGCCTGGTTATTAGGAGTGGTACTTTAGCCTACTCTCCTGGACCTGGGACTTGGTTTCTGACTTCTGGATTGCTTGCGTCTCCTGGTTTCTGGAACCTTGGCTTAGTTATTAGGAGCAGTACTTTAGATACTCTCCTGGACCTCAGACTTGGTTTCTGCCTTCTGGATTGCTTGCGTCTCCTGGATTCTGGAACCTTGGCCTGGTTATTAGGAGTGGTACTTTAGATACTCTCCTGGACCCTGGACTAGGTTTCTGGCCTCTGAATTGCTTGCGTCTCCTTGTTTCTGGAACCTTGGCCTGGTTATTAGGAGCGGTAATTTAGACTACTCCCCTGGACCTGGGACTTTGTTTCTGCCTTCTGGATTGCTTGCATCTCCTGGATTCTGGATCCTTGGCCTGGTTATGAGGAGCAGTACTTTAGACTAGGAGCGGTACTTTAGACTACTCTCCTGGACCCCGGACTTGGTTTCTGCCTTATGGATTGCTTGCATCTCCTGGATTCTGGAACCTTGTCCTGGTTATTAGGAGTGGTACTTTAGACTACTCTCCTGGACTCCGGATTTGGTGTATGCCTTCTGGATTGCTTGCGTCTCCTGGTTTCTGGAACCTTGGCTTAGTTATTAGGAGTGGTACTTTAGATACTCTCATAGGACCTCAGACTTGGTTTCTGCCTTCTGGATTGCTTGCATCACCTAGATTCTGGAACGTTGACCTGGTTATTAGGAGTGTTACTTTGGACTACTCTCCTGGACCCCAGACTTGGTTTCTGCCTTATGGATTGCTTGCGTCTCCTGGATTCTGGAGCCTTGGCCTGGTATTAGGAGCGGTACTTTAGACTACTCTCCTGGACTCCGGACTTGGTTCATGCCTTCTGGAATGCTTGTGTCTCCTGGATTCTGGAACCTTGGCCTGGTTATTAGGAGCGGTACTTTAAACTACTCACCTGGACCCCAGACTTGGTTTCTGACTTCTGGATTGCTTGCATCTCCTCGATTCTGGAACTTTGGTCTGGTTATTAGGAGTGGGTCTTTAGACTACTCTCCTGGACCCGGGACTAGGTTTCTGCCTTCTGGATTGCTTGCATCTCCTGGATTCTGGAACTTTGGTCTGGTTATTAGGAGTGGTACTTTAGACTACTCTCCTGGACACCGGACTAGGTTTCTGCCTTCTGGATTGCTTGCATCTCCTGGATTCTGGAACCTTGTCCTGGTTATTAGGAGTGGTACTTTAGCCTACTCTCCTGGACCTGGGACTTGGTTTCTGACTTCTGGATTGCTTGCGTCTCCTGGTTTCTGGAACCTTGGCTTAGTTATTAGGAGCAGTACTTTAGATACTCTCCTGGACCTCAGACTTGGTTTCTGCCTTCTGGATTGCTTGCGTCTCCTGGATTCTGGAACCTTGGCCTGGTTATTAGGAGTGGTACTTTAGATACTCTCCTGGACCCTGGACTAGGTTTCTGGCCTCTGAATTGCTTGCGTCTCCTTGTTTCTGGAACCTTGGCCTGATTATTAGGAGCGGTACTTTAGACTACTCTCCTGGACCCCAGAGTAGGTTTCTGCCTTCTGGATTGCTTGCATCTCCTGGATTCTGGAGCCTTGGCCTGGTTATTACGAGCGGTACTTTAGACTAGGAGCGGTACTTTAGACTACTCTCCTGGTCCCCGGACTTGTTTTCTGCCTTCTGGATTTCTTGCGTCTCCTGGATTCTGGAGCCTTGGTCTGGTTATTATGAGCGGTAATTTAGACTACTCCCCTGGACCTGGGACTTTGTTTCTGCCTTCTGGATTGCTTGCATCTCCTGGATTCTGGATCCTTGGCCTGGTTATGAGGAGCGGTACTTTAGACTAGGAGCGGTATTTTAGACGACTCTCCTGGACCCCGGACTTGGTTTCTGCCTTATGGATTGCTTGCATCTCCTTGATTCTGGAACCCTGGCCTGGTTATTAGGAGTGGTACTTTAGACTACTCTCCTGGAGCTGGGACTAGGTTTCTGCCTTCGGGATTGCTTGCATCTCCTGGATTCTGGAACCTTGGCCTGGTGATCAGGAGCGGTATTTTAGACTACTCACCTGGACCCCAGACTTGGTATCTGACTTCTGGATTGCTTGCATCTCCTGGATTCTGGAACTTGGGTCTGGTTATTAGGAGTGGTACTTTAGACTACTCTCCTGGACCCGGGACTAGGTTTCTGCCTTCTGGATTGTTTGCATCTCCTGGATTCTGGAACTTTTGTCTGGTTATTAGGAGTGGTACTTTAGACTACTCTCCTGGACCCGGGACTAGGTTTCTGCCTTCTGGATTGCTAGCATCTCCTGGATTCTGGAACCTTGGCCTGGTTATTAGGAGCGGTACTTTAGACTACTCTTCTGGACCCAGGACGTTGTTTCTGGCTTCTGGATTGTTTGCATCACCTGGATTCTGGATCCTTGGCCTGGTTATTAGGAGCAGTACTTTAGACTAGGAGTGGTACTTTAGACTACTCTCCTGGACCCCGGACTTGGTTTCTGCCTTCTGGATTGCTTGCGTCTCCTGGATTCTGGAGCCTTGGCCTGGTTATTAGGAGTGTTACTTTAGACTACTCTCCTGGACTCCGGATTTGGTTTATGCCTTCTGGATTGCTTGTGTCTCCTGGATTCTGGAACCTTGGCCTGGTTATTAGGAACGTTACTTTAGACTACTCTCCTGGACTTCAGACTTAGTTTCTGACTTCTGGATTGCTTGCGTCTCCTGGTTTCTGGAACCTTGGCTTAGTTATTAGGAGTGGTACTTTAGACTACTCTGCTGGACCCCGGACTAGGTTTCTGCCTTCTGGATTGCTTGTGTCTCTTGGATTCTGGAACCTTGGCCTGGTTATTAGGAGTTGTACATTAAACTACTCTCCTGGACTCCGGATTTGGTGTATGCCTTCTGGATTGCTTGTGTCTCCTGGATTCTGGAACCTTGGCCTGGTTATTAGGAGTGGTACTTTAGCCTACTCTCCTGGACCTGTGACTTGGTTTCTGACTTCTGGATTGCTTGCGTCTCCTGGTTTCTGGAACCTTGGCTTAGTTATTAGGAGCAGTACTTTAGATACTCTCCTGGACCTCAGACTTGGTTTCTGCCTTCTGGATTGCTTGCGTCTCCTGGATTCTGGAACCTTGGCCTGGGTATTAGGAGTGGTACTTTAGATACTCTCCTGGACCCTGGACTAGGTTTCTGGCCTCTGAATTGCTTGCGTCTCCTTGTTTCTAGGACCTTGGCCTGGTTATTAGGAGCGGTAATTTAGACTACTCCCCTGGACCTGGGACTTTGTTTCTGCCTTCTGGATTGCTTGCATCTCCTGGATTCTGGATCCTTGGCCTGGTTATGAGGAGCAGTACTTTAGACTAGGAGCGGTACTTTAGACTACTCTCCTGGACCCCGGACTTGGTTTCTGCCTTATGGATTGCTTGGATCTCCTGGATTCTGGAACCTTGTCCTGGTTATTAGGAGTGGTAATTTAGACTACTCTCCGGGACTCCGGATTTGGTGTATGCCTTCAGGATTGCTTCCGTCTCCTGGTTTCTGGAACCTTGGCTTAGTTATTAGGAGTGGTACTTTAGATACTCTTCTGGACCTCAGACTTGGTTTCTGCCTTATGGATTGCTTGCATCACCTAGATTCTGGAACTTTGGCCTGGTTATTAGGAGTGGTACTTTGGATTACTCTCCTGGACCCCAGACTTGGTTTCTGCCTTATGGATTGCTTGCGTCTCCTGGATTCTGGAGCCTTGGCCTGGTTATTAGGAGCGGTACTTTAGACTACTCTCCTGGACTCCAGACTTGGTTTCTGACTTCTGGATTGCTTGCATCTCCTCGATTCTGGAACTTTGGTCTGGTTATTAGGAGTGGGTCTTTAGACTACTCTCCTGGACCCGGGACTAGGTTTCTGCCTTCTGGATTGCTTGCATCTCCTGGATTCTGGAACTTTGGTCTGTTTATTAGGAGTGGTACTTTAGACTACTCTCCTGGACACCGGACTAGGTTTCTGCCTTCTGGATTGCTTGCATCTCCTGGATTCTGGAACCTTGTCCTGGTTATTAGGAGTGGTACTTTAGACTACTCTCCTGGACACCGGACTAGGTTTCTGCCTTCTGGATTGCTTGCATCTCCTGGATTCTGGAACCTTGGCCTGGTTATTAGGAGCGGTACTTTAGACTACTCTCCTGGACCCAGGACGTTGTTTCTGGCTTCTGGATTGTTTGCATCACCTGGATTCTGGATCCTTGGCCTGGTTATTAGGAGCCGTACTTTAGACTAGGAGTGGTACTTTAGACTACTCTCCTGGACCCCGGACTTGGTTTCTGCCTTCTGGATTGCTTGCGTCTCCTGGATTCTGGAGCCTTGGCCTGGTTATTAGGGATGGTACTTTAGACTACTCTCCTGGACTCCGGATTTGGTGTATGCCTTCTGGATTGCTTGTGTCTCCTGGATTCTGGAACCTTGGCCTGGTTATTAGGAACGGTACTTTAGACTACTCTCCTGGACCTCGGACTTAGTTTCTGACTTCTGGATTGCTTGCGTCTCCTGGATTCTGGAGCCTTGGCCTGGTTATTAGGGATGGTACTTTAGACTACTCTCCTGGACTCCGGATTTGGTGTATGCCTTCTGGATTGCTTGTGTCTCCTGGATTCTGGAACCTTGGCCTGGTTATTAGGAACGGTACTTTAGACTACTCTCCTGGACTCCGGACTAGGTTTCTGCCTTCTGGATTGCTTGTGTCTCCTGGATTCTGGAACCTTGGCCTGGTTATTAGGAGTTGTACATTAGACTACTCTCCTGGACCCCAGACTTGGTTTCTGACTTCTGGATTGCTTGCATCTCCTGGATTCTGGAACCTTGGCCTGGTTATTAGGAGTGGTACTTTAGACTACTCTCCTGGACCTGGGACTTGGTTTCTGGCTTCTGGATTGCTTGCGTCTCCTGGATTCTGGAGCCTTGGCCTGGTTATTAGGAGTGGTACTTTAGATACTCTCCTGGACCCTGGACTAGGTTTCTGGCCTCTGAATTGCTTGTGTCTCCTGGTTTCTGGAACCTAGGACTGGTTATTAGGAGCGGTACATTAGACTACTCTCCTGGACCCCAGACTTGGTTTCTGACTTCTGGATTGCTTGCATCTCCTGGATTCTGGAACCTTGGCCTGGTTATTAGGAGCTGTACTTTAGACTACTCTCCTGGACCCCAGAGTAGGTTTCTGCCTTCTGGATTGCTTGCATCTCCTGGATTCTGGAGCTTTGGCCTGGTTATTAGGAGCAGTACTTTAGACTAGGAGCGGTACTTTAGACTACTCTCCTGGTCCCCAGACTTGGTTTCTGCCTTCTGGATTTCTTGCGTCTCCTGGATTCTGGAACCTTGTCCTGGTTATTAGGAGTGGTACTTTAGACTACTCTCCTGGACTCCGGATTTGGTGTATGCCTTCTGGATTGCTTGCGTCTCCTGGTTTCTGGAACCTTGGCTTAGTTATTAGGAGTGGTACTTTAGATACTCTCCTGGACCTCAGACTTGGTTTCTGCCTTCTTGATTGCTTGCATCACCTAGATTCTGGAACGTTGGCCTGGTTATTAGGAGTGGTACTTTGGACTACTCTCCTGGACCACAGACTTGGTTTCTGCCTTATGGATTGCTTGCGTCTCCTGGATTCTGGAGCCTTGGCCTGGTTATTAGGAGCGGTACTTTAGACTACTCTCCTGGACTCCGGACTTGGTTCATGCCTTCTGGATTGCCTGTGTCTCCTGGATTCTGGAACCTTGGCCTGGTTATTAGGAGCGGTACTTTAAACTACTCACCTGGACCCCAGACTTGGTTTCTGACTTCTGGATTGCTTGCATCGCCTGGATTCTGGAACTTTGGTCTGGTTATTTGGAGTGGTACTTTAGACTACTCTCCTGGACCCCGGACTAGGTTTCTGCCTTCTGGATTGCTTGCATCTCCTGGATTCTGGAACCTTGTCCTGGTTATTAGGAGTGGTACTTTAGACTACTCTCCTGGACTCCGGATTTGGTGTATGCCTTCTGGATTGCTTGCGTCTCCTGGTTTCTGGAACCTTGGCTTAGTTATTAGGAGCGGTACTTTAGATACTCTCCTGGACCTCAGACTTGGTTTCTGCCTTCTGGATTGCTTGCATCTCCTGGATTCTGGAACGTTGGCCTGGTTATTAGGAATGGTACTTTAGATTACTCTCCTGGACCCCAGACTTGGTTTCTGCCTTATGGATTGCTTGCATCTCCTGGATTCTGGAGCCTTGGCCTGGTTATTAGGAGTGGTACTTTAGACTACTCTCCTGGACCCCGGACTAGGTTTCTGCCTTCTGGATTGCTTGCATCTCCTGGATTCTGGAACCTTGTCCTGGTTATTAGGAGTGGTACTTTAGACTACTCTCCTGGACTCCGGATTTGGTGTATGCCTTCTGGATTGCTTGCGTCTCCTGGTTTCTGGAACCTTGGCTTAGTTATTAGGAGTGGTACTTTAGATACTCTCCTGGACCTCAGACTTGGTTTCTGCCTTCTGGATTGCTTGCATCTCCTGGATTCTGGAACGTTGGCCTGGTTATTACGAATGGTACTTTAGATTACTCTCCTGGACCCCAGACTTGGTTTCTGCCTTATGGATTGCTTGCATCTCCTGGATTCTGGAGCCTTGGCCTGGTTATTAGGAGTGGTACTTTAGACAACTCTCCTGGACCCAGGACTAGGTATTTGCATCTCCTGGTTTCTGGAACTTTGGCGTGGTTATTAGGAGCGGCACTTTAGACTACTCTCCTGGACTCCGGACTTGGTTTCTGCCTTCTGGATTGCTTGCGTCTCCTGGATTCTGGAGCCTTGGTCTGGTTATTAGGAGCGGTACTTTAGACTACTCACCTGGACCCCAGACTTGGTTTCTGCCTTCTGGATTGCTTGGGTCTCCTGGTTTCTGGAACCTTGGCCTGGTTATTAGGAGCTGTACTTTAGACTACTCTCCTGGACCCCGGAGTAGGTTTCTGCCTTCTGGATGGCTTGCATCTCTTGGATTCTGAATCCTTGGCCTCGTTATTAGGAGCGGTACTTTAGACTAGGAGCGGTACTTTAGACTACTCTCCTGGACCCCGGACTTGGTTTCTGCCTTCTGGCTTTCTTGCGTCTCCTGGATTCTGGAGCCTTGGTCTGGTTATTAGGAGCGTTACTTTATACTACTCTCCTGGACCTGGGACTTGTTTTCTGCCTTCTTTGCTTGAGTCTCCTGCATTCTGGAGCCTTGGCCTGGTTATTAGGAGTGGTACTTCAGACTACTCTCCTGGACCGGGACTAGGTTTCTGTCTTCTGGATTGCTTGCATCTCCTTGATTCTGGAATCCTGGCCTGGTTATTAGGAGTGGTACTTTAGACTACTCTCCTGGACCTGGGACTAGGTTTCTGCCTTCGGGATTGCTTGCATCTCCTGGATTCTGGAACCTTGGCCTGGTGATTAGGAGCGGTATTTTAGACTACTCATCTGGACCCCAGACTTGGTTTCTGACTTCTGGATTGCTTGCATCTCCTGGATTCTGGAACTTGGGTCTGGTTATTAGGAGTGGCACTTTAGACTACTCTGCTGGACCCGAAACTAGGTTTCTGCCTTCTGGATTGTTTGCATCTCCTGGATTCTGGAACTTTTGTCTGGTTATTAGGAGTGGTACTTTAGACTACTCTCCTGGACCCGGGACTAGGTTTCTGCCTTCTGGATTGCTTGCATCTCCTGGATTCTGGAACCTTGGCCTGGTTATTAGGAGCGGTACTTTAGACTACTCTCCTGGACCCAGGACGTTGTTTCTGGCTTCTGGATTGTTTGCATCACCTGGATTCTGGATCCTTGGCCTGGTTATTAGGAGCAGTACTTTAGACTAGGAGTGGTACTTTAGACTACTCTCCTGGACCCCGGACTTGGTTTCTGCCTTCTGGATTGCTTTCGTCTCCTGGATTCTGGAACCTTGACCTGGTTATTAGGAACGGTACTTTAGACTACTCTCCTGGACCTCGGACTTAGTTTCTGACTTCTGGGTTGCTTGCGTCTCCTGGTTTCTGGAACCTTGGCTTAGTTATTAGGAGCGGTACTTTAGACTACTCTGCTGGACCCCGGACTAGGTTTCTGCCTTCTGGATTGCTTGTGTCTCTTGGATTCTGGAACCTTGGCCTGGTTATTAGGAGTTGTACATTAGACTACTCTCCTGGACCCCAGACTTGGTTTCTGACTTCTGGATTGCTTGCATCTCCTGGATTCTGGAACCTTGGCCTGGTTATTAGGAGTGGTACGTTAGCCTACTCTCCTGGACCTGGGACTTGGTTTCTGACTTCTGGATTGCTTGCGTCTCCTGGTTTCTGGAACCTTGGCTTAGTTATTAGGAGCAGTACTTTAGATACTCTCCTGGACCTCAGACTTGGTTTCTGCCTTCTGGATTGCTTGCGTCTCCTGGATTCTGGAACCTTGGCCTGGTTATTAGGAGTGGTACTTTAGATACTCTCCTGGACCCTGGACTAGGTTTCTGGCCTCTGAATTGCTTGCGTCTCCTTGTTTCTGGAACCTTGGCCTGGTTATTAGGAGCGGTACTTTAGACTACTCTCCTGGACCCCAGAGTAGGTTTCTGCCTTCTGGATTGCTTGCATCTCCTGGATTCTGGAGCCTTGGCCTGGTTATTACGAGCGGTACTTTAGACTAGGAGCGGTACTTTAGACTACTCTCCTGGTCCCCGGACTTGTTTTCTGCCTTCTGGATTTCTTGCGTCTCCTGGATTCTGGAGCCTTGGTCTGGTTATTATTAGCGGTAATTTAGACTACTCCCCTGGACCTGGGACTTTGTTTCTGCCTTCTGGATTGCTTGCATCTCCTGGATTCTGGATCCTTGGCCTGGTTATGAGGAGCGGTACTTTAGACTAGGAGCGGTACTTTAGACTACTCTCCTGGACCCCGGACTTGGTTTTTCTGCCTTATGGATTGCTTGCATCTCCTTGATTCTGGAACCCTGGCCTGGTTATTAGGAGTGGTACTTTAGACTACTCTCCTGGAGCTGGGACTAGGTTTCTGCCTTCGGGATTGCTTGCATCTCCTGGATTCTGGAACCTTGGCCTGGTGATTAGGAGCGGTATTTTAGACTACTCACCTGGACGCCAGACTTGGTATCTGACTTCTGGATTGCTTGCATCTCCTGGATTCTGGAACTTGGGTCTGGTTATTAGGAGTGGTACTTTAGACTACTCTCCTGGACCCGGGACTAGGTTTCTGCCTTCTGGATTGCTTGCATCTCCTGGATTCTGGAACCTTGGCCTGGTTATTAGGAGCGGTACTTTAGACTACTCTCCTGGACCCGGGACTAGGTTTCTGCCTTCTGGATTGTTTGCATCTCCTGGATTCTGGAACTTTTGTCTGGTTATTAGGAGTGGTACTTTAGACTACTCTCCTGGACCCGGGACTAGGTTTCTGCCTTCTGGATTGCTTGCATCTCCTGGATTCTGGAACCTTGGCCTGGTTATTAGGAGCGGTACTTTAGACTACTCTCCTGGACCCAGGACGTTGTTTCTGGCTTCTGGATTGTTTGCATCACCTGGATTCTGGATCCTTGGCCTGGTTATTAGGAGCAGTACTTTAGACTAGGAGTGGTACTTTAGACTACTCTTCTGGACCCCGGACTTGGTTTCTGCCTTCTGGATTGCTTGAGTCTCCTGGATTCTGGAGCCTTGGCCTGGTTATTAGGAGTGTTACTTTAGACTACTCTCCTGGACTCCGGATTTGGTTTATGCCTTCTGGATTGCTTGTGTCTCCTGGATTCTGGAACCTTGGCCTGGTTATTAGGAACGGTACTTTAGACTACTCTCCTGGACCTCGGACTTAGTTTCTGACTTCTGGATTGCTTGCGTCTCCTGGTTTCTGGAACCTTGGCTTAGTTATTAGGAGCGGTACTTTGGACTACTCTGCTGGACCCCGGACTAGGTTTCTCCCTTCTGGGTTGCTTGTGTCTCTTGGATTCTGGAACCTTGGCCTGGTTATTAGGAGTTGTACATTAGACTACTCTCCTGGACCCCAGACTTGGTTTCTGACTTCTGGATTGCTTGCATCTCCTGGATTCTGGAACCTTGGCCTGGTTATTAGGAGTGGTACTTTGCCTACTCTCCTGGACCTGGGACTTGGTTTCTGACTTCTGGATTGCTTGAGTCTCCGGATTTCTGGAACCTTGGCTTAGTTATTAGGAGCAGTACTTTAGAAACTCTCCTGGACCTCAGACTTGGTTTCTGCCTTCTGGATTGCTTGCGTCTCCTGGATTCTGAAACCTTGGCCTGGTTATTAGGAGTGGTACTTTAGATACTCTCCTGGACCCTGGACTAGGTTTCTGGCCTCTGAATTGCTTGCGTCTCCTTGTTTCTGGAACCTTGGCCTGGTTATTAGGAGCGGTAATTTAGACTTCTCCCCTGGACCTGGGACTTTGTTTCTGCCTTCTGGATTGCTTGCATCTCCTGGATTCTGGATCCTTGGCCTGGTTATGAGGAGCAGTACTTTAGACTAGGAGCGGTACTTTAGACTACTCTCCTGGACCCCGGACTTGGTTTCTGCCTTATGGATTGCTTGCATCTCCTGGATTCTGGAACCTTGTCCTGGTTATTAGGAGTGGTACTTTAGACTACTCTCCTGGACTCCGGATTTGGTGTATGCCTTCTGGATTGCTTGCGTCTCCTGGTTTCTGGAAGCTTGGCTTAGTTATTAGGAGTGGTACTTTAGATACTCTTCTGGACCTCAGACTTGGTTTCTGCCTTCTGGATTGCTTGCATCACCTAGATTCTGGAACGTTGGCCTGGTTATTAGGAGTGGTACTTTGGACTACTCTCCTGGACCCCAGACTTGGTTTCTGCCTTATGGATTGCTTGCGTCTCCTGGATTCTGGAGCCTTGGCCTGGTTATTAGGAGCGGTACTTTAGACTACTCTCCTGGACTCCGGACTTGGTTTATGCCTTCTGGATTGCTTGTGTCTCCTGGATTCTGGAACCTTGGCCTGGTTATTAGGAGCGGTACTTTAAACTACTCACCTGGACCCCAGACTTGGTTTCTGACTTCTGGATTGCTTGCATCTCCTCGATTCTGGAACTTTGGTCTGGTTATTAGGAGTGGGTCTTTAGACTACTCTCCTGGACCCGGGACTAGGTTTCTGCCTTCTGGATTGCTTGCATCTCCTGGATTCTGGAACTTTGGCCTGGTTATTAGGAGTTGTACATTAGACTACTCTCCTGGACCCCAGACTTGGTTTCTGACTTCTGGATTGCTTGCATCTCCTGGATTCTGGAACCTTGGCCTGGTTATTAGGAGTGGTACTTTAGCCTACTCTCCTGGACCTGGGACTTGGTTTCTGACTTCTGGATTGCTTGCGTCTCCTGGTTTCTGGAACCTTGGCTTAGTTATTAGGAGCAGTACTTTAGATACTCTCCTGGACCTCAGACTTGGTTTCTGCCTTCTGGATTGCTTGCGTCTCCTGGATTCTGGAACCTTGGCCTGGTTATTAGGAGTGGTACTTTAGATACTCTCATGGACCCTGGACTAGGTTTCTGGCCTCTGAATTGCTTGCGTCTCCTTGTTTCTGGAACCTTGGCCTGGTTATTAGGAGCGGTAATTTAGACTACTCCCCTGGACCTGGGACTTTGTTTCTGCCTTCTGGATTGCTTGCATCTCCTGGATTCTGGATCCTTGGCCTGGTTATGAGGAGCAGTACTTTAGACTAGGAGCAGTACTTTAGACTACTCTCCTGGACCCCGGACTTGGTTTCTGCCTTATGGATTGCTTGCATCTCCTGGATTCTGGAACCTTGTCCTGGTTATTAGGAGTGGTACTTTAGACTACTCACCTGGACCTCGGACTTAGTTTCTGACTTCTGGGTTGCTTGCGTCTCCTGGTTTCTGGAACCTTGGCTTAGTTATTAGGAGCGGTACTTTAGACTACTCTGCTGGACCCCGGACTAGGTTTCTGCCTTCTGGATTGCTTGTGTCTCTTGGATTCTGGAACCTTGGCCTGGTTATTAGGAGTTGTACATTAGACTACTCTCCTGGACCCCAGACTTGGTTTCTGACTTCTGGATTGCTTGCATCTCCTGGATTCTGGAACCTTGGCCTGGTTATTAGGAGTGGTACGTTAGCCTACTCTCCTGGACCTGGGACTTGGTTTCTGACTTCTGGATTGCTTGCGTCTCCTGGTTTCTGGAACCTTGGCTTAGTTATTAGGAGCAGTACTTTAGATACTCTCCTGGACCTCAGACTTGGTTTCTGCCTTCTGGATTGCTTGCGTCTCCTGGATTCTGGAACCTTGGCCTGGTTATTAGGAGTGGTACTTTAGATACTCTCCTGGACCCTGGACTAGGTTTCTGGCCTCTGAATTGCTTGCGTCTCCTTGTTTCTGGAACCTTGGCCTGGTTATTAGGAGCGGTACTTTAGACTACTCTCCTGGACCCCAGAGTAGGTTTCTGCCTTCTGGATTGCTTGCATCTCCTGGATTCTGGAGCCTTGGCCTGGTTATTACGAGCGGTACTTTAGACTAGGAGCGGTACTTTAGACTACTCTCCTGGTCCCCGGACTTGTTTTCTGCCTTCTGGATTTCTTGCGTCTCCTGGATTCTGGAGCCTTGGTCTGGTTATTATTAGCGGTAATTTAGACTACTCCCCTGGACCTGGGACTTTGTTTCTGCCTTCTGGATTGCTTGCATCTCCTGGATTCTGGATCCTTGGCCTGGTTATGAGGAGCGGTACTTTAGACTAGGAGCGGTACTTTAGACTACTCTCCTGGACCCCGGACTTGGTTTCTGCCTTATGGATTGCTTGCATCTCCTTGATTCTGGAACCCTGGCCTGGTTATTAGGAGTGGTACTTTAGACTACTCTCCTGGAGCTGGGACTAGGTTTCTGCCTTCGGGATTGCTTGCATCTCCTGGATTCTGGAACCTTGGCCTGGTGATTAGGAGCGGTATTTTAGACTACTCACCTGGACGCCAGACTTGGTATCTGACTTCTGGATTGCTTGCATCTCCTGGATTCTGGAACTTGGGTCTGGTTATTAGGAGTGGTACTTTAGACTACTCTCCTGGACCCGGGACTAGGTTTCTGCCTTCTGGATTGCTTGCATCTCCTGGATTCTGGAACCTTGGCCTGGTTATTAGGAGCGGTACTTTAGACTACTCTCCTGGACCCGGGACTAGGTTTCTGCCTTCTGGATTGTTTGCATCTCCTGGATTCTGGAACTTTTGTCTGGTTATTAGGAGTGGTACTTTAGACTACTCTCCTGGACCCGGGACTAGGTTTCTGCCTTCTGGATTGCTTGCATCTCCTGGATTCTGGAACCTTGGCCTGGTTATTAGGAGCGGTACTTTAGACTACTCTCCTGGACCCAGGACGTTGTTTCTGGCTTCTGGATTGTTTGCATCACCTGGATTCTGGATCCTTGGCCTGGTTATTAGGAGCAGTACTTTAGACTAGGAGTGGTACTTTAGACTACTCTTCTGGACCCCGGACTTGGTTTCTGCCTTCTGGATTGCTTGAGTCTCCTGGATTCTGGAGCCTTGGCCTGGTTATTAGGAGTGTTACTTTAGACTACTCTCCTGGACTCCGGATTTGGTTTATGCCTTCTGGATTGCTTGTGTCTCCTGGATTCTGGAACCTTGGCCTGGTTATTAGGAACGGTACTTTAGACTACTCTCCTGGACCTCGGACTTAGTTTCTGACTTCTGGATTGCTTGCGTCTCCTGGTTTCTGGAACCTTGGCTTAGTTATTAGGAGCGGTACTTTGGACTACTCTGCTGGACCCCGGACTAGGTTTCTCCCTTCTGGGTTGCTTGTGTCTCTTGGATTCTGGAACCTTGGCCTGGTTATTAGGAGTTGTACATTAGACTACTCTCCTGGACCCCAGACTTGGTTTCTGACTTCTGGATTGCTTGCATCTCCTGGATTCTGGAACCTTGGCCTGGTTATTAGGAGTGGTACTTTGCCTACTCTCCTGGACCTGGGACTTGGTTTCTGACTTCTGGATTGCTTGAGTCTCCGGATTTCTGGAACCTTGGCTTAGTTATTAGGAGCAGTACTTTAGAAACTCTCCTGGACCTCAGACTTGGTTTCTGCCTTCTGGATTGCTTGCGTCTCCTGGATTCTGAAACCTTGGCCTGGTTATTAGGAGTGGTACTTTAGATACTCTCCTGGACCCTGGACTAGGTTTCTGGCCTCTGAATTGCTTGCGTCTCCTTGTTTCTGGAACCTTGGCCTGGTTATTAGGAGCGGTAATTTAGACTTCTCCCCTGGACCTGGGACTTTGTTTCTGCCTTCTGGATTGCTTGCATCTCCTGGATTCTGGATCCTTGGCCTGGTTATGAGGAGCAGTACTTTAGACTAGGAGCGGTACTTTAGACTACTCTCCTGGACCCCGGACTTGGTTTCTGCCTTATGGATTGCTTGCATCTCCTGGATTCTGGAACCTTGTCCTGGTTATTAGGAGTGGTACTTTAGACTACTCTCCTGGACTCCGGATTTGGTGTATGCCTTCTGGATTGCTTGCGTCTCCTGGTTTCTGGAAGCTTGGCTTAGTTATTAGGAGTGGTACTTTAGATACTCTTCTGGACCTCAGACTTGGTTTCTGCCTTCTGGATTGCTTGCATCACCTAGATTCTGGAACGTTGGCCTGGTTATTAGGAGTGGTACTTTGGACTACTCTCCTGGACCCCAGACTTGGTTTCTGCCTTATGGATTGCTTGCGTCTCCTGGATTCTGGAGCCTTGGCCTGGTTATTAGGAGCGGTACTTTAGACTACTCTCCTGGACTCCGGACTTGGTTTATGCCTTCTGGATTGCTTGTGTCTCCTGGATTCTGGAACCTTGGCCTGGTTATTAGGAGCGGTACTTTAAACTACTCACCTGGACCCCAGACTTGGTTTCTGACTTCTGGATTGCTTGCATCTCCTCGATTCTGGAACTTTGGTCTGGTTATTAGGAGTGGGTCTTTAGACTACTCTCCTGGACCCGGGACTAGGTTTCTGCCTTCTGGATTGCTTGCATCTCCTGGATTCTGGAACTTTGGCCTGGTTATTAGGAGTTGTACATTAGACTACTCTCCTGGACCCCAGACTTGGTTTCTGACTTCTGGATTGCTTGCATCTCCTGGATTCTGGAACCTTGGCCTGGTTATTAGGAGTGGTACTTTAGCCTACTCTCCTGGACCTGGGACTTGGTTTCTGACTTCTGGATTGCTTGCGTCTCCTGGTTTCTGGAACCTTGGCTTAGTTATTAGGAGCAGTACTTTAGATACTCTCCTGGACCTCAGACTTGGTTTCTGCCTTCTGGATTGCTTGCGTCTCCTGGATTCTGGAACCTTGGCCTGGTTATTAGGAGTGGTACTTTAGATACTCTCATGGACCCTGGACTAGGTTTCTGGCCTCTGAATTGCTTGCGTCTCCTTGTTTCTGGAACCTTGGCCTGGTTATTAGGAGCGGTAATTTAGACTACTCCCCTGGACCTGGGACTTTGTTTCTGCCTTCTGGATTGCTTGCATCTCCTGGATTCTGGATCCTTGGCCTGGTTATGAGGAGCAGTACTTTAGACTAGGAGCAGTACTTTAGACTACTCTCCTGGACCCCGGACTTGGTTTCTGCCTTATGGATTGCTTGCATCTCCTGGATTCTGGAACCTTGTCCTGGTTATTAGGAGTGGTACTTTAGACTACTCACCTGGACTCCGGATTTGGTGTATGCCTTCTGGATTGCTTGCGTCTCCTGGTTTCTGGAACCTTGGCTTAGTTATTAGGAGTGGTACTTTAGATACTCTCCTGGACCTCAGACTTGGTTTCTGCCTTCTGGATTGCTTGCATCACCTAGATTCTGGAACGTTGGCCTGGTTATTAGGAGTGGTACTTTGGACTACTCTCCTGGACCCCAGACTTGGTTTCTGCCTTATGGATTGCTTGCGTCTCCTGGATTCTGGAGCCTTGGCCTGGTTATTAGGAGCGGTACTTTAGACTACTCTCCTGGACTCCGGACTTGGTTCATGCCTTCTGGAATGCTTGTGTCTCCTGGATTCTGGAACCTTGGCCTGGTTATTAGGAGCGGTACTTTAAACTACTCACCTGGACCCCAGACTTGGTTTCTGACTTCTGGATTGCTTGCATCTCCTCGATTCTGGAACTTTGGTCTGTTTATTAGGAGTGGGTCTTTAGACTACTCTCCTGGACCCGGGACTAGGTTTCTGCCTTCTGGATTGCTTGCCTCTCCTGGATTCTGGAACTTTGGTCTGGTTATTAGGAGTGGTACTTTAGACTACTCTCCTGGACACCGGACTAGGTTTCTGCCTTCTGGATTGCTTGCATCTCCTGGATTCTGGAACCTTGTCCTGGTTATTAGGAGTGGTACTTTAGACTACTCTCCTGGACTCCGGATTTGGTGTATGCCTTCTGGATTCCTTGCGTCTCCTGGTTTCTGGAACCTTGGCTTAGTTATTAGGAGCGGTACTTTAGATACTCTCCTGGACCTCAGACTTGGTTTCTGCCTTCTGGATTGCTTGCATCTCCTGGATTCTGGAACGTTGGCCTGGTTATTAGGAATGGTACTTTAGATTACTCTCCTGGACCCCAGACTTGGTTTCTGCCTTATGGATTGCTTGCATCTCCTGGATTCTGGAGCCTTGGCCTGGTTATTAGGAGTGGTACTTTAGACAACTCTCCTGGACCCGGGACTAGGTATTTGCATCTCCTGGTTTCTGGAACTTTGGCGTGGTTATTAGGAGCGGCACTTTAGACTACTCTCCTGGACTCCGGACTTGGTTTCTGCCTTCTGGATTGCTTGCGTCTCCTGGATTCTGGAGCCTTGGTCTGGTTATTAGGAGCGGTACTTTAGACTACTCACCTGGACCCCAGACTTGGTTTCTGCCTTCTGGATTGCTTGGGTCTCCTGGTTTCTGGAAACTTGGCCTGGTTATTTGGAGCTGTACTTTAGACTACTCTCCTGGACCCCGGAGTAGGTTTCTGCCTTCTGGATGGCTTGCATCTCCTGGATTCTGAATCCTTGGCCTGGTTATTAGGAGCGGTACTTTAGACTAGGAGCGGTACTTTAGACTACTCTCCTGGACCCCGGACTTGGTTTCTGCCTTCTGGCTTTCTTGCGTCTCCTGGATTCTGGAGCCTTGGTCTGGTTATTAGGAGCATTACTTTATACCACTCTCCTGGACCTGGGACTTGTTTTCTGCCTTCTTTGCTTGAGTCTCCTGCATTCTGGAGCCTTGGCCTGGTTATTAGGAGTGGTACTTCAGACTACTCTCCTGGACCGGGACTAGGTTTCTGTCTTCTGGATTGCTTGCATCTCCTTGATTCTGGAACCCTGGCCTGGTTATTAGGAGTGGTACTTGAGACTACTCTCCTGGACCTGGGACTAGGTTTCTGCCTTCGGGATTGCTTGCATCTCCTGGATTCTGGATCCTTGGCCTGGTGATTAGGAGCGGTATTTTAGACTACTCATCTGGACCCCAGACTTGGTTTCTGACTTCTGGATTGCTTGCATCTCCTGGATTCTGGAACTTGGGTCTGGTTATTAGGAGTGGTACTTTAGACTACTCTCCTGGACCCGGGACTAGGTTTCTGCCTTCTGGATTGTTTGCATCTCCTGGATTCTGGAACTTTTGTCTGGTTATTAGGAGTGGTACTTTAGACTACTCTCCTGGACCCGGGACTAGGTTTCTGCCTTCTGGATTGCTAGCATCTCCTGGATTCTGGAACCTTGGCCTGGTTATTAGGAGCGGTACTTTAGACTACTCTCCTGGACCCAGGACGTTGTTTCTGGCTTCTGGATTGTTTGCATCACCTGGATTCTGGATCCTTGGCCTGGTTATTAGGAGCGGTACTTTAGACTAGGAGTGGTACTTCAGACTACTCTCCTGGACCCCGGACTTGGTTTCTGCCTTCTGGATTGCTTCCGTCTCCTGGATTCTGGAACCTTGACCTGGTTATTAGGAACGGTACTTTAGACTACTCTCCTGGACCTCGGACTTAGTTTCTGACTTCTGGATTGCTTGCGTCTCCTGGTTTCTGGAACCTTGGCTTAGTTATTAGGAGCGGTACTTTAGACTACTCTGCTGGACCCCGGACTAGGTTTCTGCCTTCTGGATTGCTTGTGTCTCTTGGATTCTGGAACCTTGGCCTGGTTATTAGGAGTTGTACATTAGACTACTCTCCTGGACCCCAGACTTGGTTTGTGCTGACTTCTGGATTGCTTGCATCTCCTGGATTCTGGAACCTTGGCCTGGTTATTAGGAGTGGTACTTTAGCCTACTCTCCTGGACCTGGGACTTGGTTTCTGACTTCTGGATTGCTTGCGTCTCCTGGTTTCTGGAACCTTGGCTTAGTTATTAGGAGCAGTACTTTAGATACTCTCCTGGACCTCAGACTTGGTTTCTGCCTTCTGGATTGCTTGCGTCTCCTGGATTCTGGAACCTTGGCCTGGTTATTAGGAGTGGTACTTTAGATACTCTCCTGGACCCTGGACTAGGTTTCTGGCCTCTGAATTGCTTGCATCTCCTTGTTTCTGGAACCTTGGCCTGGTTATTAGGAGCGGTACTTTAGACTACTCTCCTGGACCCCAGAGTAGGTTTCTGCCTTCTGGATTGCTTGCATCTCCTGGATTCTGGATCCTTGGCCTGGTTATGAGGAGCGGTACTTTAGACTAGGAGCGGTACTTTAGACTACTCTCCTGGACCTCAGACTTGGTTTCTGCCTTCTGGATTGCTTGCGTCTCCTGGATTCTGGAACCTTGGCCTGGTTATTAGGAGTGGTACTTTAGATACTCTCCTGGACCCTGGACTAGGTTTCTGGCCTCTGAATTGCTTGCATCTCCTTGTTTCTGGAACCTTGGCCTGGTTATTAGGAGTGGTACTTTAGACTACTCTCCTGGACCTGGGACTAGGTTTCTGCCTTCGGGATTGCTTGCAACTCCTGGATTCTGGAACCTTGGCCTGGTGATTAGGAGCAGTATTTTAGACTACTCACCTGGACCCCAGACTTGGTATCTGACTTCTGGATTGCTTGCATCTCCTGGATTCTGGAACTTGGGTCTGGTTATTAGGAGTGGTACTTTAGACTACTCTCCTGGACCCGGGACTAGGTTTCTGCCTTCTGGATTGTTTGCATCTCCTGGATTCTGGAACTTTTGTCTGGTTATTAGGAGTGGTACTTTAGACTACTCTCCTGGACCCGGGACTAGGTTTCTGCCTTCTGGATTGCTTGCATCTCCTGGATTCTGGAACCTTGGCCTGGTTATTAGGAGCGGTACTTTAGACTACTCTCCTGGACCCAGGACGTTGTTTCTGGCTTCTGGATTGTTTGCATCACATGGATTCTGGATCCTTGGCCTGGTTATTAGGAGCAGTACTTTAGACTAGGAGTGGTACTTTAAACTACTCTCCTGGACCCCGGACTTGGTTTCTGCCTTCTGGATTGCTTGCGTCTCCTGGATTCTGGAGCCTTGGCCTGGTTATTAGGAGTGTTACTTTAGACTACTCTCCTGGACTCCGGATTTGGTTTATGCCTTCTGGATTGCTTGTGTCTCCTGGATTCTGGAACCTTGGCCTGGTTATTAGGAGTGGTACTTTAGCCTACTCTCCTGGACCTGGGACTTGGTTTCTGACTTCTGGATTGCTTGCGTCTCCTGGTTTCTGGAACCTTGGCTTAGTTATTAGGAGCAGTACTTTAGATACTTTCCTGGACCTCAGACTTGGTTTCTGCCTTCTGGATTGCTTGCGTCTCCTGGATTCTGGAACCTTGGCCTGGTTATTAGGAGTGGTACTTTAGATACTCTCCTGGACCCTGGACTAGGTTTCTGGCCTCTGAATTGCTTGCGTCTCCTTGTTTCTGGAACCTTGGCCTGGTTATTAGGAGCGGTAATTTAGACTACTCCCCTGGACCTGGGACTTTGTTTCTGCCTTCTGGATTGCTTGCATCTCCTGGATTCTGGATCCTTGGCCTGGTTATGAGGAGCAGTACTTAAGACTAGGAGCGGTACTTTAGACTACTCTCCTGGACCCCGGACTTGGTTTCTGCCTTATGGATTGCTTGCATCTCCTGGATTCTGGAACCTTGTCCTGGTTATTAGGAGTGGTACTTTAGACTACTCTCCTGGACTCCGGATTTGGTGTATGCCTTCTGGATTGCTTGCGTCTCCTGGTTTCTGGAACCTTGGCTTAGTTATTAGGAGTGGTACTTTAGATACTCTCCTGGACCTCAGACTTGGTTTCTGCCTTCTGGATTGCTTGCATCACCTAGATTCTGGAACGTTGACCTGGTTATTAGGAGTGTTACTTTGGACTACTCTCCTGGACCCCAGACTTGGTTTCTGCCTTATGGATTGCTTGCGTCTCCTGGATTCTGGAGCCTTGGCCTGGTATTAGGAGCGGTACTTTAGACTACTCTCCTGGACTCCGGACTTGGTTCATGCCTTCTGGAATGCTTGTGTCTCCTGGATTCTGGAACCTTGGCCTGGTTATTAGGAGCGGTACTTTAAACTACTCACCTGGACCCCAGACTTGGTTTCTGACTTCTGGATTGCTTGCATCTCCTCGATTCTGGAACTTTGGTCTGGTTATTAGGAGTGGGTCTTTAGACTACTCTCCTGGACCCGGGACTAGGTTTCTGCCTTCTGGATTGCTTGCATCTCCTGGATTCTGGAACTTTGGTCTGGTTATTAGGAGTGGTACTTTAGACTACTCTCCTGGACACCGGACTAGGTTTCTGCCTTCTGGATTGCTTGCATCTCCTGGATTCTGGAACCTTGTCCTGGTTATTAGGAGTGGTACTTTAGCCTACTCTCCTGGACCTGGGACTTGGTTTCTGACTTCTGGATTGCTTGCGTCTCCTGGTTTCTGGAACCTTGGCTTAGTTATTAGGAGCAGTACTTTAGATACTCTCCTGGACCTCAGACTTGGTTTCTGCCTTCTGGATTGCTTGCGTCTCCTGGATTCTGGAACCTTGGCCTGGTTATTAGGAGTGGTACTTTAGATACTCTCCTGGACCCTGGACTAGGTTTCTGGCCTCTGAATTGCTTGCGTCTCCTTGTTTCTGGAACCTTGGCCTGATTATTAGGAGCGGTACTTTAGACTACTCTCCTGGACCCCAGAGTAGGTTTCTGCCTTCTGGATTGCTTGCATCTCCTGGATTCTGGAGCCTTGGCCTGGTTATTACGAGCAGTACTTTAGACTAGGAGCGGTACTTTAGACTACTCTCCTGGTCCCCGGACTTGTTTTCTGCCTTCTGGATTTCTTGCGTCTCCTGGATTCTGGAGCCTTGGTCTGGTTATTATGAGCGGTAATTTAGACTACTCCCCTGGACCTGGGACTTTGTTTCTGCCTTCTGGATTGCTTGCATCTCCTGGATTCTGGATCCTTGGCCTGGTTATGAGGAGCGGTACTTTAGACTAGGAGCGGTATTTTAGACGACTCTCCTGGACCCCGGACTTGGTTTCTGCCTTATGGATTGCTTGCATCTCCTTGATTCTGGAACCCTGGCCTGGTTATTAGGAGTGGTACTTTAGACTACTCTCCTGGAGCTGGGACTAGGTTTCTGCCTTCGGGATTGCTTGCATCTCCTGGATTCTGGAACCTTGGCCTGGTGATTAGGAGCGGTATTTTAGACTACTCACCTGGACCCCAGACTTGGTATCTGACTTCTGGATTGCTTGCATCTCCTGGATTCTGGAACTTGGGTCTGGTTATTAGGAGTGGTACTTTAGACTACTCTCCTGGACCCGGGACTAGGTTTCTGCCTTCTGGATTGTTTGCATCTCCTGGATTCTGGAACTTTTGTCTGGTTATTAGGAGTGGTACTTTAGACTACTCTCCTGGACCCGGGACTAGGTTTCTGCCTTCTGGATTGCTAGCATCTCCTGGATTCTGGAACCTTGGCCTGGTTATTAGGAGCGGTACTTTAGACTACTCTCCTGGACCCAGGACGTTGTTTCTGGCTTCTGGATTGTTTGCATCACCTGGATTCTGGATCCTTGGCCTGGTTATTAGGAGCAGTACTTTAGACTAGGAGTGGTACTTTAGACTACTCTCCTGGACCCCGGACTTGGTTTCTGCCTTCTGGATTGCTTGCGTCTCCTGGATTCTGGAGCCTTGGCCTGGTTATTAGGAGTGTTACTTTAGACTACTCTCCTGGACTCCGGATTTGGTTTATGCCTTCTGGATTGCTTGTGTCTCCTGGATTCTGGAACCTTGGCCTGGTTATTAGGAACGTTACTTTAGACTACTCTCCTGGACTTCAGACTTAGTTTCTGACTTCTGGATTGCTTGCGTCTCCTGGTTTCTGGAACCTTGGCTTAGTTATTAGGAGTGGTACTTTAGACTACTCTGCTGGACCCCGGACTAGGTTTCTGCCTTCTGGATTGCTTGTGTCTCTTGGATTCTGGAACCTTGGCCTGGTTATTAGGAGTTGTACATTAAACTACTCTCCTGGACTCCGGATTTGGTGTATGCCTTCTGGATTGCTTGTGTCTCCTGGATTCTGGAACCTTGGTCTGGTTATTAGGAGTGGTACTTTAGCCTACTCTCCTGGACCTGTGACTTGGTTTCTGACTTCTGCATTGCTTGCGTCTCCTGGTTTCTGGAACCTTGGCTTAGTTATTAGGAGCAGTACTTTAGATACTCTCCTGGACCTCAGACTTGGTTTCTGCCTTCTGGATTGCTTGCGTCTCCTGGATTCTGGAACCTTGGCCTGGGTATTAGGAGTGGTACTTTAGATACTCTCCTGGACCCTGGACTAGGTTTCTGGCCTCTGAATTTCTTGCGTCTCCTTGTTTCTAGGACCTTGGCCTGGTTATTAGGAGCGGTAATTTAGACTACTCCCCTGGACCTGGGACTTTGTTTCTGCCTTCTGTATTGCTTGCATCTCCTGGATTCTGGATCCTTGGCCTGGTTATGAGGAGCAGTACTTTAGACTAGGAGCGGTACTTTAGACTTCTCTCCTGGACCCCGGACTTGGTTTCTGCCTTATGGATTGCTTGGATCTCCTGGATTCTGGAACCTTGTCCTGGTTATTAGGAGTGGTAATTTAGACTACTCTCCGGGACTCCGGATTTGGTGTATGCCTTCAGGATTGCTTCCGTCTCCTGGTTTCTGGAACCTTGGCTTAGTTATTAGGAGTGGTACTTTAGATACTCTTCTGGACCTCAGACTTGGTTTCTGCCTTATGGATTGCTTGCATCACCTAGATTCTGGAACGTTGGCCTGGTTATTAGGAGTGGTACTTTGGATTACTCTCCTGGACCCCAGACTTGGTTTCTGCCTTATGGATTGCTTGCGTCTCCTGGATTCTGGAGCCTTGGCCTGGTTATTAGGAGCGGTACTTTAGACTACTCTCCTGGACTCCGGACTTGGTTCATGCCTTCTGGAATGCTTGTGTCTCCTGGATTCTGGAACGTTGGCCTGGTTATTAGGAGCGGTACTTTAAACTACTCACCTGGACCCCAGACTTGGTTTCTGACTTCTGGATTGCTTGCATCTCCTCGATTCTGGAACTTTGGTCTGGTTATTAGGAGTGGGTCTTTAGACTACTCTCCTGGACCCGGGACTAGGTTTCTGCCTTCTGGATTGCTTGCATCTCCTGGATTCTGGAACTTTGGTCTGGTTATTAGGAGTGGTACTTTAGACTACTCTCCTGGACACCGGACTAGGTTTCTGCCTTCTGGATTGCTTGCATCTCCTGGATTCTGGAACCTTGTCCTGGTTATTAGGAGTGGTACTTTAGACTACTCTCCTGGACACCGGACTAGGTTTCTGCCTTCTGGATTGCTTGCATCTCCTGGATTCTGGAACCTTGGCCTGGTTATTAGGAGCGGTACTTTAGACTACTCTCCTGGACCCAGGACGTTGTTTCTGGCTTCTGGATTGTTTGCATCACCTGGATTCTGGATCCTTGGCCTGGTTATTAGGAGCCGTACTTTAGACTAGGAGTGGTACTTTAGACTACTCTCCTGGACCCCGGACTTGGTTTCTGCCTTCTGGATTGCTTGCGTCTCCTGGATTCTAGAGCCTTGGCCTGGTTATTAGGGATGGTACTTTAGACTACTCTCCTGGACTCCGGATTTGGTGTATGCCTTCTGGATTGCTTGTGTCTCCTGGATTCTGGAACCTTGGCCTGGTTATTAGGAACGGTACTTTAGACTACTCTCCTGGACCTCGGACTTAGTTTCTGACTTCTGGATTGCTTGCGTCTCCTGGATTCTGGAGCCTTGGCCTGGTTATTAGGGATGGTACTTTAGACTACTCTCCTGGACTCCGGATTTGGTGTATGCCTTCTGGATTGCTTGTGTCTCCTGGATTCTGGAACCTTGGCCTGGTTATTAGGAACGGTACTTTAGACTACTCTCCTGGACCCCGGACTAGGTTTCTGCCTTCTGGATTGCTTGTGTCTCCTGGATTCTGGAACCTTGGCCTGGTTATTAGGAGTTGTACATTAGACTACTCTCCTGGACCCCAGACTTGGTTTCTGACTTCTGGATTGCTTGCATCTCCTGGATTCTGGAACCTTGGCCTGGTTATTAGGAGTGGTACTTTAGACTACTCTCCTGGACCTGGGACTTGGTTTCTGGCTTCTGGATTGCTTGCGTCTCCTGGATTCTGGAGCCTTGGCCTGGTTATTAGGAGTGGTACTTTAGATACTCTCCTGGACCCTGGACTAGGTTTCTGGCCTCTGAATTGCTTGTGTCTCCTGGTTTCTGGAACCTTGGCCTGGTTATTAGGAGTGGTACTTTAGATACTCTCCTGGACCCTGGACTAGGTTTCTGGCCTCTGAATTGCTTGCGTCTCCTTGTTTCTGGAACCTTGGCCTGGTTATTAGGAGCGGTAATTTAGACTACTCCCCTGGACCTGGGACTTTGTTTCTGCCTTCTGGATTGCTTGCATCTCCTGGATTCTGGATCCTTGGCCTGGTTATGAGGAGCAGTACTTAAGACTAGGAGCGGTACTTTAGACTACTCTCCTGGACCCCGGACTTGGTTTCTGCCTTATGGATTGCTTGCATCTCCTGGATTCTGGAACCTTGTCCTGGTTATTAGGAGTGGTACTTTAGACTACTCTCCTGGACTCCGGATTTGGTGTATGCCTTCTGGATTGCTTGCGTCTCCTGGTTTCTGGAACCTTGGCTTAGTTATTAGGAGTGGTACTTTAGATACTCTCCTGGACCTCAGACTTGGTTTCTGCCTTCTGGATTGCTTGCATCACCTAGATTCTGGAACGTTGACCTGGTTATTAGGAGTGTTACTTTGGACTACTCTCCTGGACCCCAGACTTGGTTTCTGCCTTATGGATTGCTTGCGTCTCCTGGATTCTGGAGCCTTGGCCTGGTATTTGGAGCGGTACTTTAGACTACTCTCCTGGACTCCGGACTTGGTTCATGCCTTCTGGAATGCTTGTGTCTCCTGGATTCTGGAACCTTGGCCTGGTTATTAGGAGCGGTACTTTAAACTACTCACCTGGACCCCAGACTTGGTTTCTGACTTCTGGATTGCTTGCATCTCCTCGATTCTGGAACTTTGGTCTGGTTATTAGGAGTGGGTCTTTAGACTACTCTCCTGGACCCGGGACTAGGTTTCTGCCTTCTGGATTGCTTGCATCTCCTGGATTCTGGAACTTTGGTCTGGTTATTAGGAGTGGTACTTTAGACTACTCTCCTGGACACCGGACTAGGTTTCTGCCTTCTGGATTGCTTGCATCTCCTGGATTCTGGAACCTTGTCCTGGTTATTAGGAGTGGTACTTTAGCCTACTCTCCTGGACCTGGGACTTGGTTTCTGACTTCTGGATTGCTTGCATCTCCTGGTTTCTGGAACCTTGGCTTAGTTATTAGGAGCAGTACTTTAGATACTCTCCTGGACCTCAGACTTGGTTTCTGCCTTCTGGATTGCTTGCGTCTCCTGGATTCTGGAACCTTGGCCTGGTTATTAGGAGTGGTACTTTAGATACTCTCCTGGACCCTGGACTAGGTTTCTGGCCTCTGAATTGCTTGCGTCTCCTTGTTCCTGGAACCTTGGCCTGATTATTAGGAGCGGTACTTTAGACTACTCTCCTGGACCCCAGAGTAGGTTTCTGCCTTCTGGATTGCTTGCATCTCCTGGATTCTGGAGCCTTGGCCTGGTTATTACGAGCAGTACTTTAGACTAGGAGCGGTACTTTAGACTACTCTCCTGGTCCCCGGACTTGTTTTCTGCCTTCTGGATTTCTTGCGTCTCCTGGATTCTGGAGCCTTGGTCTGGTTATTATGAGCGGTAATTTAGACTACTCCCCTGGACCTGGGACTTTGTTTCTGCCTTCTGGATTGCTTGCATCTCCTGGATTCTGGATCCTTGGCCTGGTTATGAGGAGCGGTACTTTAGACTAGGAGCGGTATTTTAGACGACTCTCCTGGACCCCGGACTTGGTTTCTGCCTTATGGATTGCTTGCATCTCCTTGATTCTGGAACCCTGGCCTGGTTATTAGGAGTGGTACTTTAGACTACTCTCCTGGAGCTGGGACTAGGTTTCTGCCTTCGGGATTGCTTGCATCTCCTGGATTCTGGAACCTTGGCCTGGTGATTAGGAGCGGTATTTTAGACTACTCACCTGGACCCCAGACTTGGTATCTGACTTCTGGATTGCTTGCATCTCCTGGATTCTGGAACTTGGGTCTGGTTATTAGGAGTGGTACTTGTTAGGCAGAAACCTGTGCAGTTCCCTTGGGGAACACTGCAAAAGATTTAAGACTACAGGTAGAGCAGTAAACCCCTTTGGTAGCAGTCTGTACCACCCAGATTTACCTGGTAGCTGTGGCTGAGCAGTCAGACTTCTCTCAAGAAGAGTTAGGCAGTATGTAAAGTATACACAATATGTACCAAAACACAATAGCACAAGCAAACACTGACCAGAGCTTGGTTTCAAAAGTATATAGTTATTTATTTAAAATACACATAAGTTAAAAACACTCTAGCAAAAATATAGTAAAAGCACTTCAACACAGTTATACTGAAAGTAAATTCAATCCTTTCTCCTATCTAGACAACTCTAGGTTAACACCACTTAATTAAAACAGAGGTGAGTGCTTAACGTTAGATGACACTCCAGTAGTTTCCAAGAAAGGGAGAGAAAAAGCAGAAATAGGTTAGACACACCACTCTAAGGTCCAGAACACTTGCAATAGGCTTAACGAAGAATAAAGTCACAGGTGAGCAAAAGTCACTAGGCAGGGCCCACTCTTAGAGTAGCCGGAGCGAAAATGTGCCCAAGATCACACTGTTAGTTAGAGATTCAAAGTCTTGCAAAGAGTCAAAAAGAGGTTAGAGTGGCTCAGAAAGTTTAGCCAAAGTGTCCCAGGCACTCCCAGGTTCGAAAGCCGGGGACTAAATCTACCCCGTACAGTCGGTAGCAAGGGAAGCCAGGCAGAACACGGTACCTTAAGCGGAAAGGATCCTCCAGCGGTGGCAGTTGTTCCAGGCAGTGGCAGCAGGGCTCGACGTCGGTCAGGGGAGAAGAAGTTCTCGCTGAAGAGCAGAAGAAGAGGGTCGTTGCACTGCCCGGGAAGAAACCAGCCGCGGAGTCCTCCGGTTAAAGGGTTGGTGCCGACTTTCGCGGTATGGGGGTAAAGTGTGGTATTCCGGTTGCCGGGGTGCTTGGCACAGGCAAGGCGGCCACGAGATACCTCAAAGAACGGAAAGAAGGCGAAAACTGGTTGTCCCCACCAGTCAAGGGAAGGAGCCACTCCGTTAAGAGTTCTCCTCGGTCGTCGGGAAAAAGTGGTGAGACGGTTCAGCAGGGCTCCACCGGGTGGTGTCGTCGAAGCAGGTCGGCTCAGCTCTTCCCTCGTCGGATTCTTGGTCCTGTGGCGACTTCTGAAGTCCCAGTCCCCAAAGCCCTGCTTTTATGCAGCAAACCCCCATTCACCCAGCCTAGCTGTCACTCAAACATGCTAAGTGGTGAGCCGGGCGGCTCACCACTTGGGCCAATCAGGACGGAGTGCGACTTGAGTTACCAAGGTAACTCAGTCCAGGGTGCCTAAATCCCCCTCCACCCCTCCTAAGTACCCCAGACAGAGTGGCACCACTTTGGAGGGCTTCTGTGGAGAAGCCCGCCAAAAGTGGAACAAAGGGCTCCACTTTGGGTCAGAGTTACAGAGGCGAACACCAACGCCATTTTAGAATCAAGTTTTGGCAAAAAGTCCCAACCGGAGTTATAAAAATAAATATATAAACCGGCGGTATGTTTAAGGCTACCGTAAATAAATAATTAAATGTGTTAGCCTAAAACAATGGGAAATCCCATAGGGAAATATTCGCGGTCGAATATAAAAAGTAGTTTCCACTGCCACCAGCCAAAACTCGATCAGGGGGGACGGAGACGTGCCCCCTCGACTAACAGACCCTGGGGCAATCGAATTGCCCCAGCCAGTACGTCCACAATATGATGGTTTGTACTGGTTCTGTTCAGGATTCAAGACTAGCAAAGTCTTTGGTGACTTTACATGCCCTGGGAGACAGTAGTCAGTCCCAGGGTATGGAGTCTATGTTGGGGAGTCCCTAGGACACCCCTGGGTCACGGCACAGAGGGTGCTGTGTGACCCACATCACAAAAATACATGAGGCCCTATGGAGTAAAAGACCCCATAGCCCATTCAACACAAGGTTTAACCAAGAAAACACACTTCAACATGTCCAAGAGTGAGGGTAAAAGAGTCTCACTCTTGGCAGGAGAAAAAAATTAAACCCCAGAAATCCAGCAAAGCTGCTGGGGGACTCACTAGGTAGGGAAATTCAGCCTAACCAGAGAATTCTCCCTAACACTCGCCCCCCCCAGACTAAGGGACAGGAGGATTTAATCCACTCCTGGATGAACCTCATACCTCTAGTCGATGATATACATCCTAGAGAGTCCATCAGCATTTTGATGGTGACACCTTGACCTATGTTCAATGGAGAACTCAAAGGTTTTCTTTTGCAAGCTAACGGACCTACAGACCCTTTGAGGAACATCAGTCTTTTTGTTATAGGGGATCTGGTTGACCAGTCCCTCAGAAGTTGGTACAACTTCTGAACCTATGTTAGGCTTTTTGAAGGGGTCCTTATAAAGGATTCCCTTAGATCTAGAGGGGCCTCCAAGGTTCCTCACCACCTCTCTTGTGGGAGCAGGTTGGGTCTTAGGCCTCTTGGTTGGAGGGGTTGGGGTTAGGCAATGTACCTGCTTCCCCTTCCTCTTAGATCTACCTTTACCTATTTTAGGAGTTTCCCCCCTAATATTAGGATTGGAGTTGGGGTCTTCAGTAGAAGGTCCAACAGTCCGAAGGTTTTTGGCCTTAGACTTTTCTTTTCTGGTTTTCCACCAGCACTGAGAATTACCAGTTCTCTCAGGTCCAGATAGGGGCCTAGTTGGTCTATCCACCTCTTCCTCAGAAGCAGGGGGGGTCAGAGACTCGGAAACTAGGGGAACAAGGGTGGAGCTTGGTTGGGGCTCCCATGTTCCTAGCATACTATCCTGAAATGTGCCTGGGTTAGAGGTCAACTTACTAACACCAGGGCTTGTAGTGGGGTTCTCAGTAGAGGGTCCCACAGGCTTAGAAGGGTCCTTCAAGGTAGCCTGTCTAGCCAATTTGGTTAAGTTCTGCTTCTCCATACTGGGAGGCCTGGGGGTATGTGACACTACTCCTAGAGTTCTTAGGTCATTCCCCAACAGGACCTTCCCAGGTACCTCAGTCTGAACACTGACAGGGATCCTCACTGTCATGTTGTTACACTGAATGAGGGCTGGTAGAATAGGAACCATTTGGACAGGGCCTCCAGACATTTTAGTGGGACCTTTGGGTGCTTTGGCCACATCCTCAGGTTGAAAGAAGCTTTCATCCACTACTGTTCTGCTGGCCCCAGTGTCTCTCCTGGCAGGAGTATCCTGGCCATTGACAAGAACACTGTCCACATAATACACCTTAGAGTTAACAGGTAGGGAGTTATACACAACCCTATTCTGGGGACTAACCAGACCCATAGGCTCTAAGTTTACAGTTGCTTGAAGACCCAAGGGTTCTTCAGCAAAGAGTTCAAAGTGGGCACTAGCCATCTGTACTTCATCCTCAGGAGTGAAGGCTAAGGAGACTGTGCTGATCCCTGCAGGTTTACCCTTGCACTTGGGATCTCCTTTGATATGGTCAGTACCCTGACAGACATAGCATTGTCCAAATGCTCTCTGGAAGGGTGGCTTGTTCTGACCTCCTTCTGGCTTGTGGCCAGAAGGTACAGTAGCCTGACTAGGTTTCCCATGGGGCTTACCCTGGTTATTTTGTGGTTTGGGGCCCTCTTTGGGATAGGAATTATTAGAATTCTCTTTGGAGTCTTTTTTAGGCTGTTTCTCCCCATCCTTCTTCTGAGTTACCCCAGAATCCTTGTGAGTGGCCCTGTTGGCAACCCACAAGTCAGCAGCCTTAGCTAGTTTCCGGGAATCTAATTCCCTGGAATCAGCCAAGTGTTGTCTGAGCTCAGGAGAGCAGGCATCATAAATAGTCTCCAACATAAACAAATTCTTCATACCTTCATAAGTGTTCACCTTGTAACCCTTAATCCATCCCTCTAAGTTTTTCAAACATTCACTCACCCAGGTAGCCCAAGGGGTACCATCATGCTTTTTGAGGCTCCTAAACCTCTTAAGATACTGGGAAGGGGTCTTCCCAAACCTAGCTATCAAAGCTAGTTTCACACATTCATAGTCCTTCCTATCCTCCTCCCCCATCTCCATTACCACATCAGTTGCAACAGGGGGAAGCCTAGAGAACAACCAGGTGAGTAAGTCATTTCCTGTGATGTTCTGGAGCCCATGATTATATTCAAACAGAGACAACCAATCCAACACATCCAACTTAGGCTCATACATACCAACCAATTCTTTAGGCATCCGGGGTCTTTTAGGACTGGAACTTCTAGAGGAGCCAGAGAGAGAAACATTCTCAACAGATAATTTCTTCATTTCTAAGTCATACTTGAGCTCCATTTCCCTTAGCCTTAGTTCTTTGTCAGTTTGAGCATTAAGTTTCTTATACTCCAATTCTAGCTTCATTTTCTCCAGTTCAAAGTACTGAGGACTAAATGTGGGACCTGGTAAAGGTCCAGTAGGCACAGCAGGTAGAGCAGGCAGAGGCCTAGGGGGGACAGTTACAACAGCCTCACCCTCCTCTTCTGACTCTTCCTCAGAAACATCAACATTTTGCTCCATGTTAACTTCAATACTGTCATCTACAGTTGCTGGAGTGGTAGGCTCCTCTGAACCATCACCCAGACTTTGGTTAGCTAACAATCTTTCAATCAGCTCCATTTTCTTGCCCTTAGTCAGGAGATCCTTATGTTTACAGAGCACTCTTAAACAATCAGCAGTTTTGGCTGCAAGGGACTCTTGACTATAGCTTTCTATAACTGACATGTTAGAGGTTTTACTTTTTCAGTGCTAAGCTTTGTGGTTAGTTGCACTAAGGTATCTAAAGCACAATAAAATGTATACTCAATACAAATCCCACCGCTGTACACCAGTGTTAGGCAGAAACCTGTGCAGTTCCCTTGGGGAACACTGCAAAAGATTTAAGACTACAGGTAGAGCAGTAAACCCCTTTGGTAGCAGTCTGTACCACCCAGATTTACCTGGTAGCTGTGGCTGAGCAGTCAGACTTCTCTCAAGAAGAGTTAGGCAGTATGTAAAGTATACACAATATGTACCAAAACACAATAGCACAAGCAAACACTGACCAGAGCTTGGTTTCAAAAGTATATAGTTATTTATTTAAAATACACATAAGTTAAAAACACTCTAGCAAAAATATAGTAAAAGCACTTCAACACAGTTATACTGAAAGTAAATTCAATCCTTTCTCCTATCTAGACAACTCTAGGTTAACACCACTTAATTAAAACAGAGGTGAGTGCTTAACGTTAGATGACACTCCAGTAGTTTCCAAGAAAGGGAGAGAAAAAGCAGAAATAGGTTAGACACACCACTCTAAGGTCCAGAACACTTGCAATAGGCTTAACGAAGAATAAAGTCACAGGTGAGCAAAAGTCACTAGGCAGGGCCCACTCTTAGAGTAGCCGGAGCGAAAATGTGCCCAAGATCACACTGTTAGTTAGAGATTCAAAGTCTTGCAAAGAGTCAAAAAGAGGTTAGAGTGGCTCAGAAAGTTTAGCCAAAGTGTCCCAGGCACTCCCAGGTTCGAAAGCCGGGGACTAAATCTACCCCGTACAGTCGGTAGCAAGGGAAGCCAGGCAGAACACGGTACCTTAAGCGGAAAGGATCCTCCAGCGGTGGCAGTTGTTCCAGGCAGTGGCAGCAGGGCTCGACGTCGGTCAGGGGAGAAGAAGTTCTCGCTGAAGAGCAGAAGAAGAGGGTCGTTGCACTGCCCGGGAAGAAACCAGCCGCGGAGTCCTCCGGTTAAAGGGTTGGTGCCGACTTTCGCGGTATGGGGGTAAAGTGTGGTATTCCGGTTGCCGGGGTGCTTGGCACAGGCAAGGCGGCCACGAGATACCTCAAAGAACGGAAAGAAGGCGAAAACTGGTTGTCCCCACCAGTCAAGGGAAGGAGCCACTCCGTTAAGAGTTCTCCTCGGTCGTCGGGAAAAAGTGGTGAGACGGTTCAGCAGGGCTCCACCGGGTGGTGTCGTCGAAGCAGGTCGGCTCAGCTCTTCCCTCGTCGGATTCTTGGTCCTGTGGCGACTTCTGAAGTCCCAGTCCCCAAAGCCCTGCTTTTATGCAGCAAACCCCCATTCACCCAGCCTAGCTGTCACTCAAACATGCTAAGTGGTGAGCCGGGCGGCTCACCACTTGGGCCAATCAGGACGGAGTGCGACTTGAGTTACCAAGGTAACTCAGTCCAGGGTGCCTAAATCCCCCTCCACCCCTCCTAAGTACCCCAGACAGAGTGGCACCACTTTGGAGGGCTTCTGTGGAGAAGCCCGCCAAAAGTGGAACAAAGGGCTCCACTTTGGGTCAGAGTTACAGAGGCGAACACCAACGCCATTTTAGAATCAAGTTTTGGCAAAAAGTCCCAACCGGAGTTATAAAAATAAATATATAAACCGGCGGTATGTTTAAGGCTACCGTAAATAAATAATTAAATGTGTTAGCCTAAAACAATGGGAAATCCCATAGGGAAATATTCGCGGTCGAATATAAAAAGTAGTTTCCACTGCCACCAGCCAAAACTCGATCAGGGGGGACGGAGACGTGCCCCCTCGACTAACAGACCCTGGGGCAATCGAATTGCCCCAGCCAGTACGTCCACAATATGATGGTTTGTACTGGTTCTGTTCAGGATTCAAGACTAGCAAAGTCTTTGGTGACTTTACATGCCCTGGGAGACAGTAGTCAGTCCCAGGGTATGGAGTCTATGTTGGGGAGTCCCTAGGACACCCCTGGGTCACGGCACAGAGGGTGCTGTGTGACCCACATCACAAAAATACATGAGGCCCTATGGAGTAAAAGACCCCATAGCCCATTCAACACAAGGTTTAACCAAGAAAACACACTTCAACATGTCCAAGAGTGAGGGTAAAAGAGTCTCACTCTTGGCAGGAGAAAAAAATTAAACCCCAGAAATCCAGCAAAGCTGCTGGGGGACTCACTAGGTAGGGAAATTCAGCCTAACCAGAGAATTCTCCCTAACAGTACTTTAGACTACTCTCCTGGACCCGGGACTAGGTTTCTGCCTTCTGGATTGTTTGCATCTCCTGGATTCTGGAACTTTTGTCTGGTTATTAGGAGTGGTACTTTAGACTACTCTCCTGGACCCGGGACTAGGTTTCTGCCTTCTGGATTGCTAGCATCTCCTGGATTCTGGAACCTTGGCCTGGTTATTAGGAGCGGTACTTTAGACTACTCTCCTGGACCCAGGACGTTGTTTCTGGCTTCTGGATTGTTTGCATCACCTGGATTCTGGATCCTTGGCCTGGTTATTAGGAGCAGTACTTTAGACTAGGAGTGGTACTTTAGACTACTCTCCTGGACCCCGGACTTGGTTTCTGCCTTCTGGATTGCTTGCGTCTCCTGGATTCTGGAGCCTTGGCCTGGTTATTAGGAGTGTTACTTTAGACTACTCTCCTGGACTCCGGATTTGGTTTATGCCTTCTGGATTGCTTGTGTCTCCTGGATTCTGGAACCTTGGCCTGGTTATTAGGAACGTTACTTTAGACTACTCTCCTGGACTTCAGACTTAGTTTCTGACTTCTGGATTGCTTGCGTCTCCTGGTTTCTGGAACCTTGGCTTAGTTATTAGGAGTGGTACTTTAGACTACTCTGCTGGACCCCGGACTAGGTTTCTGCCTTCTGGATTGCTTGTGTCTCTTGGATTCTGGAACCTTGGCCTGGTTATTAGGAGTTGTACATTAAACTACTCTCCTGGACTCCGGATTTGGTGTATGCCTTCTGGATTGCTTGTGTCTCCTGGATTCTGGAACCTTGGCCTGGTTATTAGGAGTGGTACTTTAGCCTACTCTCCTGGACCTGTGACTTGGTTTCTGACTTCTGGATTGCTTGCGTCTCCTGGTTTCTGGAACCTTGGCTTAGTTATTAGGAGCAGTACTTTAGATACTCTCCTGGACCTCAGACTTGGTTTCTGCCTTCTGGATTGCTTGCGTCTCCTGGATTCTGGAACCTTGGCCTGGGTATTAGGAGTGGTACTTTAGATACTCTCCTGGACCCTGGACTAGGTTTCTGGCCTCTGAATTGCTTGCGTCTCCTTGTTTCTAGGACCTTGGCCTGGTTATTAGGAGCGGTAATTTAGACTACTCCCCTGGACCTGGGACTTTGTTTCTGCCTTCTGTATTGCTTGCATCTCCTGGATTCTGGATCCTTGGCCTGGTTATGAGGAGCAGTACTTTAGACTAGGAGCGGTACTTTAGACTACTCTCCTGGACCCCGGACTTGGTTTCTGCCTTATGGATTGCTTGGATCTCCTGGATTCTGGAACCTTGTCCTGGTTATTAGGAGTGGTAATTTAGACTACTCTCCGGGACTCCGGATTTGGTGTATGCCTTCAGGATTGCTTCCGTCTCCTGGTTTCTGGAACCTTGGCTTAGTTATTAGGAGTGGTACTTTAGATACTCTTCTGGACCTCAGACTTGGTTTCTGCCTTATGGATTGCTTGCATCACCTAGATTCTGGAACGTTGGCCTGGTTATTAGGAGTGGTACTTTGGATTACTCTCCTGGACCCCAGACTTGGTTTCTGCCTTATGGATTGCTTGCGTCTCCTGGATTCTGGAGCCTTGGCCTGGTTATTAGGAGCGGTACTTTAGACTACTCTCCTGGACTCCGGACTTGGTTCATGCCTTCTGGAATGCTTGTGTCTCCTGGATTCTGGAACCTTGGCCTGGTTATTAGGAGCGGTACTTTAAACTACTCACCTGGACCCCAGACTTGGTTTCTGACTTCTGGATTGCTTGCATCTCCTCGATTCTGGAACTTTGGTCTGGTTATTAGGAGTGGGTCTTTAGACTACTCTCCTGGACCCGGGACTAGGTTTCTGCCTTCTGGATTGCTTGCATCTCCTGGATTCTGGAACTTTGGTCTGGTTATTAGGAGTGGTACTTTAGACTACTCTCCTGGACACCGGACTAGGTTTCTGCCTTCTGGATTGCTTGCATCTCCTGGATTCTGGAACCTTGTCCTGGTTATTAGGAGTGGTACTTTAGACTACTCTCCTGGACACCGGACTAGGTTTCTGCCTTCTGGATTGCTTGCATCTCCTGGATTCTGGAACCTTGGCCTGGTTATTAGGAGCGGTACTTTAGACTACTCTCCTGGACCCAGGACGTTGTTTCTGGCTTCTGGATTGTTTGCATCACCTGGATTCTGGATCCTTGGCCTGGTTATTAGGAGCCGTACTTTAGACTAGGAGTGGTACTTTAGACTACTCTCCTGGACCCCGGACTTGGTTTCTGCCTTCTGGATTGCTTGCGTCTCCTGGATTCTGGAGCCTTGGCCTGGTTATTAGGGATGGTACTTTAGACTACTCTCCTGGACTCCGGATTTGGTGTATGCCTTCTGGATTGCTTGTGTCTCCTGGATTCTGGAACCTTGGCCTGGTTATTAGGAACGGTACTTTAGACTACTCTCCTGGACCTCGGACTTAGTTTCTGACTTCTGGATTGCTTGCGTCTCCTGGATTCTGGAGCCTTGGCCTGGTTATTAGGGATGGTACTTTAGACTACTCTCCTGGACTCCGGATTTGGTGTATGCCTTCTGGATTGCTTGTGTCTCCTGGATTCTGGAACCTTGGCCTGGTTATTAGGAACGGTACTTTAGACTACTCTCCTGGACCCCGGACTAGGTTTCTGCCTTCTGGATTGCTTGTGTCTCCTGGATTCTGGAACCTTGGCCTGGTTATTAGGAGTTGTACATTAGACTACTCTCCTGGACCCCAGACTTGGTTTCTGACTTCTGGATTGCTTGCATCTCCTGGATTCTGGAACCTTGGCCTGGTTATTAGGAGTGGTACTTTAGACTACTCTCCTGGACCTGGGACTTGGTTTCTGGCTTCTGGATTGCTTGCGTCTCCTGGATTCTGGAGCCTTGGCCTGGTTATTAGGAGTGGTACTTTAGATACTCTCCTGGACCCTGGACTAGGTTTCTGGCCTCTGAATTGCTTGTGTCTCCTGGTTTCTGGAACCTAGGACTGGTTATTAGGAGCGGTACATTAGACTACTCTCCTGGACCCCAGACTTGGTTTCTGACTTCTGGATTGCTTGCATCTCCTGGATTCTGGAACCTTGGCCTGGTTATTAGGAGCTGTACTTTAGACTACTCTCCTGGACCCCAGAGTAGGTTTCTGCCTTCTGGATTGCTTGCATCTCCTGGATTCTGGAGCTTTGGCCTGGTTATTAGGAGCAGTACTTTAGACTAGGAGCGGTACTTTAGACTACTCTCCTGGTCCCCAGACTTGGTTTCTGCCTTCTGGATTTCTTGCGTCTCCTGGATTCTGGAACCTTGTCCTGGTTATTAGGAGTGGTACTTTAGACTACTCTCCTGGACTCCGGATTTGGTGTATGCCTTCTGGATTGCTTGCGTCTCCTGGTTTCTGGAACCTTGGCTTAGTTATTAGGAGTGGTACTTTAGATACTCTCCTGGACCTCAGACTTGGTTTCTGCCTTCTTGATTGCTTGCATCACCTAGATTCTGGAACGTTGCCCTGGTTATTAGGAGTGGTACTTTGGACTACTCTCCTGGACCACAGACTTGGTTTCTGCCTTATGGATTGCTTGCGTCTCCTGGATTCTGGAGCCTTGGCCTGGTTATTAGGAGCGGTACTTTAGACTACTCTCCTGGACTCCGGACTTGGTTCATGCCTTCTGGATTGCCTGTGTCTCCTGGATTCTGGAACCTTGGCCTGGTTATTAGGAGCGGTACTTTAAACTACTCACCTGGACCCCAGACTTGGTTTCTGACTTCTGGATTGCTTGCATCGCCTGGATTCTGGAACTTTGGTCTGGTTATTTGGAGTGGTACTTTAGACTACTCTCCTGGACCCCGGACTAGGTTTCTGCCTTCTGGATTGCTTGCATCTCCTGGATTCTGGAACCTTGTCCTGGTTATTAGGAGTGGTACTTTAGACTACTCTCCTGGACTCCGGATTTGGTGTATGCCTTCTGGATTGCTTGCGTCTCCTGGTTTCTGGAACCTTGGCTTAGTTATTAGGAGCGGTACTTTAGATACTCTCCTGGACCTCAGACTTGGTTTCTGCCTTCTGGATTGCTTGCATCTCCTGGATTCTGGAACGTTGGCCTGGTTATTAGGAATGGTACTTTAGATTACTCTCCTGGACCCCAGACTTGGTTTCTGCCTTATGGATTGCTTGCATCTCCTGGATTCTGGAGCCTTGGCCTGGTTATTAGGAGTGGTACTTTAGACTACTCTCCTGGACCCCGGACTAGGTTTCTGCCTTCTGGATTGCTTGCATCTCCTGGATTCTGGAACCTTGTCCTGGTTATTAGGAGTGGTACTTTAGACTACTCTCCTGGACTCCGGATTTGGTGTATGCCTTCTGGATTGCTTGCGTGTTCTGGTTTCTGGAACCTTGGCTTAGTTATTAGGAGTGGTACTTTAGATACTCTCCTGGACCTCAGACTTGGTTTCTGCCTTCTGGATTGCTTGCATCTCCTGGATTCTGGAACGTTGGCCTGGTTATTAGGAATGGTACTTTAGATTACTCTCCTGGACCCCAGACTTGGTTTCTGCCTTATGGATTGCTTGCATCTCCTGGATTCTGGAGCCTTGGCCTGGTTATTAGGAGTGGTACTTTAGACAACTCTCCTGGACCCAGGACTAGGTATTTGCATCTCCTGGTTTCTGGAACTTTGGCGTGGTTATTAGGAGCGGCACTTTAGACTACTCTCCTGGACTCCGGACTTGGTTTCTGCCTTCTGGATTGCTTGCGTCTCCTGGATTCTGGAGCCTTGGTCTGGTTATTAGGAGCGGTACTTTAGACTACTCACCTGGACCCCAGACTTGGTTTCTGCCTTCTGGATTGCTTGGGTCTCCTGGTTTCTGGAACCTTGGCCTGGTTATTAGGAGCTGTACTTTAGACTACTCTCCTGGACCCCGGAGTAGGTTTCTGTCTTCTGGATGGCTTGCATCTCCTGGATTCTGAATCCTTGGCCTCGTTATTAGGAGCGGTACTTTAGACTAGGAGCGGTACTTTAGACTACTCTCCTGGACCCCGGACTTGGTTTCTGCCTTCTGGCTTTCTTGCGTCTCCTGGATTCTGGAGCCTTGGTCTGGTTATTAGGAGCGTTACTTTATACTACTCTCCTGGACCTGGGACTTGTTTTCTGCCTTCTTTGCTTGAGTCTCCTGCATTCTGGAGCCTTGGCCTGGTTATTAGGAGTGGTACTTCAGACTACTCTCCTGGACCGGGACTAGGTTTCTGTCTTCTGGATTGCTTGCATCTCCTTGATTCTGGAATCCTGGCCTGGTTATTAGGAGTGGTACTTTAGACTACTCTCCTGGACCTGGGACTAGGTTTCTGCCTTCGGGATTGCTTGCATCTCCTGGATTCTGGAACCTTGGCCTGGTGATTAGGAGCGGTATTTTAGACTACTCATCTGGACCCCAGACTTGGTTTCTGACTTCTGGATTGCTTGCATCTCCTGGATTCTGGAACTTGGGTCTGGTTATTAGGAGTGGCACTTTAGACTACTCTCCTGGACCCGGAACTAGGTTTCTGCCTTCTGGATTGTTTGCATCTCCTGGATTCTGGAACTTTTGTCTGGTTATTAGGAGTGGTACTTTAGACTACTCTCCTGGACCCGGGACTAGGTTTCTGCCTTCTGGATTGCTTGCATCTCCTGGATTCTGGAACCTTGGCCTGGTTATTAGGAGCGGTACTTTAGACTATTCTCCTGGACCCAGGACGTTGTTTCTGGCTTCTGGATTGTTTGCATCACCTGGATTCTGGATCCTTGGCCTGGTTATTAGGAGCGGTACTTTAGACTAGGAGTGGTACTTTAGACTACTCTCCTGGACCCCGGACTTGGTTTCTGCCTTCTGGATTGCTTGCGTCTCCTGGATTCTGGAACCTTGACCTGGTTATTAGGAACGGTACTTTAGACTACTCTCCTGGACCTCGGACTTAGTTTCTGACTTCTGGGTTGCTTGCGTCTCCTGGTTTCTGGAACCTTGGCTTAGTTATTAGGAGCGGTACTTTAGACTACTCTGCTGGACCCCGGACTAGGTTTCTGCCTTCTGGATTGCTTGTGTCTCTTGGATTCTGGAACCTTGGCCTGGTTATTAGGAGTTGTACATTAGACTACTCTCCTGGACCCCAGACTTGGTTTCTGACTTCTGGATTGCTTGCATCTCCTGGATTCTGGAACCTTGGCCTGGTTATTAGGAGTGGTACGTTAGCCTACTCTCCTGGACCTGGGACTTGGTTTCTGACTTCGGGATTGCTTGCGTCTCCTGGTTTCTGGAACCTTGGCTTAGTTATTAGGAGCAGTACTTTAGATACTCTCCTGGACCTCAGACTTGGTTTCTGCCTTCTGGATTGCTTGCGTCTCCTGGATTCTGGAACCTTGGCCTGGTTAATAGGAGTGGTACTTTAGATACTCTCCTGGACCCTGGACTAGGTTTCTGGCCTCTGAATTGCTTGCGTCTCCTTGTTTCTGGAACCTTGGCCTGGTTATTAGGAGCGGTACTTTAGACTACTCTCCTGGACCCCAGAGTAGGTTTCTGCCTTCTGGATTGCTTGCATCTCCTGGATTCTGGAGCCTTGGCCTGGTTATTACGAGCGGTACTTTAGACTAGGAGCGGTACTTTAGACTACTCTCCTGGTCCCCGGACTTGTTTTCTGCCTTCTGGATTTCTTGCGTCTCCTGGATTCTGGAGCCTTGGTCTGGTTATTAGGAGCGTTACTTTATACTACTCTCCTGGACCTGGGACTTGTTTTCTGCCTTCTTTGCTTGAGTCTCCTGCATTCTGGAGCCTTGGCCTGGTTATTAGGAGTGGTACTTCAGACTACTCTCCTGGACCGGGACTAGGTTTCTGTCTTCTGGATTGCTTGCATCTCCTTGATTCTGGAATCCTGGCCTGGTTATTAGGAGTGGTACTTTAGACTACTCTCCTGGACCTGGGACTAGGTTTCTGCCTTCGGGATTGCTTGCATCTCCTGGATTCTGGAACCTTGGCCTGGTGATTAGGAGCGGTATTTTAGACTACTCATCTGGACCCCAGACTTGGTTTCTGACTTCTGGATTGCTTGCATCTCCTGGATTCTGGAACTTGGGTCTGGTTATTAGGAGTGGCACTTTAGACTACTCTCCTGGACCCGGAACTAGGTTTCTGCCTTCTGGATTGTTTGCATCTCCTGGATTCTGGAACTTTTGTCTGGTTATTAGGAGTGGTACTTTAGACTACTCTCCTGGACCCGGGACTAGGTTTCTGCCTTCTGGATTGCTTGCATCTCCTGGATTCTGGAACCTTGGCCTGGTTATTAGGAGCGGTACTTTAGACTATTCTCCTGGACCCAGGACGTTGTTTCTGGCTTCTGGATTGTTTGCATCACCTGGATTCTGGATCCTTGGCCTGGTTATTAGGAGCGGTACTTTAGACTAGGAGTGGTACTTTAGACTACTCTCCTGGACCCCGGACTTGGTTTCTGCCTTCTGGATTGCTTGCGTCTCCTGGATTCTGGAACCTTGACCTGGTTATTAGGAACGGTACTTTAGACTACTCTCCTGGACCTCGGACTTAGTTTCTGACTTCTGGGTTGCTTGCGTCTCCTGGTTTCTGGAACCTTGGCTTAGTTATTAGGAGCGGTACTTTAGACTACTCTGCTGGACCCCGGACTAGGTTTCTGCCTTCTGGATTGCTTGTGTCTCTTGGATTCTGGAACCTTGGCCTGGTTATTAGGAGTTGTACATTAGACTACTCTCCTGGACCCCAGACTTGGTTTCTGACTTCTGGATTGCTTGCATCTCCTGGATTCTGGAACCTTGGCCTGGTTATTAGGAGTGGTACGTTAGCCTACTCTCCTGGACCTGGGACTTGGTTTCTGACTTCTGGATTGCTTGCGTCTCCTGGTTTCTGGAACCTTGGCTTAGTTATTAGGAGCAGTACTTTAGATACTCTCCTGGACCTCAGACTTGGTTTCTGCCTTCTGGATTGCTTGCGTCTCCTGGATTCTGGAACCTTGGCCTGGTTAATAGGAGTGGTACTTTAGATACTCTCCTGGACCCTGGACTAGGTTTCTGGCCTCTGAATTGCTTGCGTCTCCTTGTTTCTGGAACCTTGGCCTGGTTATTAGGAGCGGTACTTTAGACTACTCTCCTGGACCCCAGAGTAGGTTTCTGCCTTCTGGATTGCTTGCATCTCCTGGATTCTGGAGCCTTGGCCTGGTTATTACGAGCGGTACTTTAGACTAGGAGCGGTACTTTAGACTACTCTCCTGGTCCCCGGACTTGTTTTCTGCCTTCTGGATTTCTTGCGTCTCCTGGATTCTGGAGCCTTGGTCTGGTTATGAGGAGCGGTACTTTAGACTAGGAGCGGTACTTTAGACTACTCTCCTGGACCCCGGACTTGGTTTCTGCCTTATGGATTGCTTGCATCTCCTTGATTCTGGAACCCTGGCCTGGTTATTAGGAGTGGTACTTTAGACTACTCTCCTGGAGCTGGGACTAGGTTTCTGCCTTCGGGATTGCTTGCATCTCCTGGATTCTGGAACCTTGGCCTGGTGATTAGGAGCGGTATTTTAGACTACTCACCTGGACCCCAGACTTGGTATCTGACTTCTGGATTGCTTGCATCTCCTGGATTCTGGAACTTGGGTCTGGTTATTAGGAGTGGTACTTTAGACTACTCTCCTGGACCCGGGACTAGGTTTCTGCCTTCTGGATTGCTTGCATCTCCTGGATTCTGGAACCTTGGCCTGGTTATTAGGAGCGGTACTTTAGACTACTCTCCTGGACCCGGGACTAGGTTTCTGCCTTCTGGATTGTTTGCATCTCCTGGATTCTGGAACTTTTGTCTGGTTATTAGGAGTGGTACTTTAGACTACTCTCCTGGACCCAGGACGTTGTTTCTGGCTTCTGGATTGTTTGCATCACCTGGATTCTGGATCCTTGGCCTGGTTATTAGGACCAGTACTTTAGACTAGGAGTGGTACTTTAGACTACTCTCCTGGACCCCGGACTTGGTTTCTGCCTTCTGGATTGCTTGCGTCTCCTGGATTCTGGAGCCTTGGCCTGGTTATTAGGAGTGTTACTTTAGACTACTCTCCTGGACTCCGGATTTGGTTTATGCCTTCTGGATTGCTTGTGTCTCCTGGATTCTGGAACCTTGGCCTGGTTATTAGGAACGTTACTTTAGACTACTCTCCTGGACTTCAGACTTAGTTTCTGACTTCTGGATTGCTTGCGTCTCCTGGTTTCTGGAACCTTGGCTTAGTTATTAGGAGTGGTACTTTAGACTACTCTGCTGGACCCCGGACTAGGTTTCTGCCTTCTGGATTGCTTGTGTCTCTTGGATTCTGGAACCTTGGCCTGGTTATTAGGAGTTGTACATTAAACTACTCTCCTGGACTCCGGATTTGGTGTATGCCTTCTGGATTGCTTGTGTCTCCTGGATTCTGGAACCTTGGCCTGGTTATTAGGAGTGGTACTTTAGCCTACTCTCCTGGACCTGTGACTTGGTTTCTGACTTCTGGATTGCTTGCGTCTCCTGGTTTCTGGAACCTTGGCTTAGTTATTAGGAGCAGTACTTTAGATACTCTCCTGGACCTCAGACTTGGTTTCTGCCTTCTGGATTGCTTGCGTCTCCTGGATTCTGGAACCTTGGCCTGGGTATTAGGAGTGGTACTTTCGATACTCTCCTGGACCCTGGACTAGGTTTTCTGGCCTCTGAATTGCTTGCGTCTCCTTGTTTCTAGGACCTTGGCCTGGTTATTAGGAGCGGTAATTTAGACTACTCCCCTGGACCTGGGACTTTGTTTCTGCCTTCTGGATTGCTTGCATCTCCTGGATTCTGGATCCTTGGCCTGGTTATGAGGAGCAGTACTTTAGACTAGGAGCGGTACTTTAGACTACTCTCCTGGACCCCGGACTTGGTTTCTGCCTTATGGATTGCTTGGATCTCCTGGATTCTGGAACCTTGTCCTGGTTATTAGGAGTGGTAATTTAGACTACTCTCCGGGACTCCGGATTTGGTGTATGCCTTCAGGATTGCTTCCGTCTCCTGGTTTCTGGAACCTTGGATTAGTTATTAGGAGTGGTACTTTAGATACTCTTCTGGACCTCAGACTTGGTTTCTGCCTTATGGATTGCTTGCATCACCTAGATTCTGGAACGTTGGCCTGGTTATTAGGAGTGGTACTTTGGATTACTCTCCTGGACCCCAGACTTGGTTTCTGCCTTATGGATTGCTTGCGTCTCCTGGATTCTGGAGCCTTGGCCTGGTTATTAGGAGCGGTACTTTAGACTACTCTCCTGGACTCCGGACTTGGTTCATGCCTTCTGGAATGCTTGTGTCTCCTGGATTCTGGAACCTTGGCCTGGTTATTAGGAGCGGTACTTTAAACTACTCACCTGGACCCCAGACTTGGTTTCTGACTTCTGGATTGCTTGCATCTCCTCGATTCTGGAACTTTGGTCTGGTTATTAGGAGTGGGTCTTTAGACTACTCTCCTGGACCCGGGACTAGGTTTCTGCCTTCTGGATTGCTTGCATCTCCTGGATTCTGGAACTTTGGTCTGGTTATTAGGAGTGGTACTTTAGACTACTCTCCTGGACACCGGACTAGGTTTCTGCCTTCTGGATTGCTTGCATCTCCTGGATTCTGGAACCTTGTCCTGGTTATTAGGAGTGGTACTTTAGACTACTCTCCTGGACACCGGACTAGGTTTCTGCCTTCTGGATTGCTTGCATCTCCTGGATTCTGGAACCTTGGCCTGGTTATTAGGAGCGGTACTTTAGACTACTCTCCTGGACACCGGACTAGGTTTCTGCCTTCTGGATTGCTTGCATCTCCTGGATTCTGGAACCTTGGCCTGGTTATTAGGAGCGGTACTTTAGACTACTCTCCTGGACCCCGGACTTGGTTTCTGCCTTCTGGATTGCTTGCGTCTCCTGGATTCTGGAGCCTTGGCCTGGTTATTAGGGATGGTACTTTAGACTACTCTCCTGGACTCCGGATTTGGTGTATGCCTTCTGGATTGCTTGTGTCTCCTGGATTCTGGAACCTTGGCCTGGTTATTAGGAACGGTACTTTAGACTACTCTCCTGGACCTCGGACTTAGTTTCTGACTTCTGGATTGCTTGCGTCTCCTGGATTCTGGAGCCTTGGCCTGGTTATTAGGGATGGTACTTTAGACTACTCTCCTGGACTCCGGATTTGGTGTATGCCTTCTGGATTGCTTGTGTCTCCTGGATTCTGGAACCTTGGCCTGGTTATTAGGAACGGTACTTTAGACTACTCTCCTGGACCCCGGACTAGGTTTCTGCCTTCTGGATTGCTTGTGTCTCCTGGATTCTGGAACCTTGGCCTGGTTATTAGGAGTTGTACATTAGACTACTCTCCTGGACCCCAGACTTGGTTTCTGACTTCTGGATTGCTTGCATCTCCTGGATTCTGGAACCTTGGCCTGGTTATTAGGAGTGGTACTTTAGACTACTCTCCTGGACCTGGGACTTGGTTTCTGGCTTCTGGATTGCTTGCGTCTCCTGGATTCTGGAGCCTTGGCCTGGTTATTAGGAGTGGTACTTTAGATACTCTCCTGGACCCTGGACTAGGTTTCTGGCCTCTGAATTGCTTGTGTCTCCTGGTTTCTGGAACCTAGGACTGGTTATTAGGAGCGGTACATTAGACTACTCTCCTGGACCCCAGACTTGGTTTCTGACTTCTGGATTGCTTGCATCTCCTGGATTCTGGAACCTTGGCCTGGTTATTAGGAGCTGTACTTTAGACTACTCTCCTGGACCCCAGAGTAGGTTTCTGCCTTCTGGATTGCTTGCATCTCCTGGATTCTGGAGCTTTGGCCTGGTTATTAGGAGCAGTACTTTAGACTAGGAGCGGTACTTTAGACTACTCTCCTGGTCCCCAGACTTGGTTTCTGCCTTCTGGATTTCTTGCGTCTCCTGGATTCTGGAACCTTGTCCTGGTTATTAGGAGTGGTACTTTAGACTACTCTCCTGGACTCCGGATTTGGTGTATGCCTTCTGGATTGCTTGCGTCTCCTGGTTTCTGGAACCTTGGCTTAGTTATTAGGAGTGGTACTTTAGATACTCTCCTGGACCTCAGACTTGGTTTCTGCCTTCTTGATTGCTTGCATCACCTAGATTCTGGAACGTTGGCCTGGTTATTAGGAGTGGTACTTTGGACTACTCTCCTGGACCACAGACTTGGTTTCTGCCTTATGGATTGCTTGCGTCTCCTGGATTCTGGAGCCTTGGCCTGGTTATTAGGAGCGGTACTTTAGACTACTCTCCTGGACTCCGGACTTGGTTCATGCCTTCTGGATTGCCTGTGTCTCCTGGATTCTGGAACCTTGGCCTGGTTATTAGGAGCGGTACTTTAAACTACTCACCTGGACCCCAGACTTGGTTTCTGACTTCTGGATTGCTTGCATCGCCTGGATTCTGGAACTTTGGTCTGGTTATTTGGAGTGGTACTTTAGACTACTCTCCTGGACCCCGGACTAGGTTTCTGCCTTCTGGATTGCTTGCATCTCCTGGATTCTGGAACCTTGTCCTGGTTATTAGGAGTGGTACTTTAGACTACTCTCCTGGACTCCGGATTTGGTGTATGCCTTCTGGATTGCTTGCGTCTCCTGGTTTCTGGAACCTTGGCTTAGTTATTAGGAGCGGTACTTTAGATACTCTCCTGGACCTCAGACTTGGTTTCTGCCTTCTGGATTGCTTGCATCTCCTGGATTCTGGAACGTTGGCCTGGTTATTAGGAATGGTACTTTAGATTACTCTCCTGGACCCCAGACTTGGTTTCTGCCTTATGGATTGCTTGCATCTCCTGGATTCTGGAGCCTTGGCCTGGTTATTAGGAGTGGTACTTTAGACTACTCTCCTGGACCCCGGACTAGGTTTCTGCCTTCTGGATTGCTTGCATCTCCTGGATTCTGGAACCTTGTCCTGGTTATTAGGAGTGGTACTTTAGACTACTCTCCTGGACTCCGGATTTGGTGTATGCCTTCTGGATTGCTTGCGTCTCCTGGTTTCTGGAACCTTGGCTTAGTTATTAGGAGTGGTACTTTAGATACTCTCCTGGACCTCAGACTTGGTTTCTGCCGTCTGGATTGCTTGCATCTCCTGGATTCTGGAACGTTGGCCTGGTTATTAGGAATGGTACTTTAGATTACTCTCCTGGACCCCAGACTTGGTTTCTGCCTTATGGATTGCTTGCATCTCCTGGATTCTGGAGCCTTGGCCTGGTTATTAGGAGTGGTACTTTAGACAACTCTCCTGGACCCAGGACTAGGTATTTGCATCTCCTGGTTTCTGGAACTTTGGCGTGGTTATTAGGAGCGGCACTTTAGACTACTCTCCTGGACTCCGGACTTGGTTTCTGCCTTCTGGATTGCTTGCGTCTCCTGGATTCTGGAGCCTTGGTCTGGTTATTAGGAGCGGTACTTTAGACTACTCACCTGGACCCCAGACTTGGTTTCTGCCTTCTGGATTGCTTGGGTCTCCTGGTTTCTGGAACCTTGGCCTGGTTATTAGGAGCTGTACTTTAGACTACTCTCCTGGACCCCGGAGTAGGTTTCTGCCTTCTGGATGGCTTGCATCTCCTGGATTCTGAATCCTTGGCCTCGTTATTAGGAGCGGTACTTTAGACTAGGAGCGGTACTTTAGACTACTCTCCTGGACCCCGGACTTGGTTTCTGCCTTCTGGCTTTCTTGCGTCTCCTGGATTCTGGAGCCTTGGTCTGGTTATTAGGAGCGTTACTTTATACTACTCTCCTGGACCTGGGACTTGTTTTCTGCCTTCTTTGCTTGAGTCTCCTGCATTCTGGAGCCTTGGCCTGGTTATTAGGAGTGGTACTTCAGACTACTCTCCTGGACCGGGACTAGGTTTCTGTCTTCTGGATTGCTTGCATCTCCTTGATTCTGGAATCCTGGCCTGGTTATTAGGAGTGGTACTTTAGACTACTCTCCTGGACCTGGGACTAGGTTTCTGCCTTCGGGATTGCTTGCATCTCCTGGATTCTGGAACCTTGGCCTGGTGATTAGGAGCGGTATTTTAGACTACTCATCTGGACCCCAGACTTGGTTTCTGACTTCTGGATTGCTTGCATCTCCTGGATTCTAGAACTTGGGTCTGGTTATTAGGAGTGGCACTTTAGACTACTCTCCTGGACCCGGAACTAGGTTTCTGCCTTCTGGATTGTTTGCATCTCCTGGATTCTGGAACTTTTGTCTGGTTATTAGGAGTGGTACTTTAGACTACTCTCCTGGACCCGGGACTAGGTTTCTGCCTTCTGGATTGCTTGCATCTCCTGGATTCTGGAACCTTGGCCTGGTTATTAGGAGCGGTACTTTAGACTACTCTCCTGGACCCAGGACGTTGTTTCTGGCTTCTGGATTGTTTGCATCACCTGGATTCTGGATCCTTGGCCTGGTTATTAGGAGCGGTACTTTAGACTAGGAGTGGTACTTTAGACTACTCTCCTGGACCCCGGACTTGGTTTCTGCCTTCTGGATTGCTTGCGTCTCCTGGATTCTGGAACCTTGACCTGGTTATTAGGAACGGTACTTTAGACTACTCTCCTGGACCTCGGACTTAGTTTCTGACTTCTGGGTTGCTTGCGTCTCCTGGTTTCTGGAACCTTGGCTTAGTTATTAGGAGCGGTACTTTAGACTACTCTGCTGGACCCCGGACTAGGTTTCTGCCTTCTGGATTGCTTGTGTCTCTTGGATTCTGGAACCTTGGCCTGGTTATTAGGAGTTGTACATTAGACTACTCTCCTGGACCCCAGACTTGGTTTCTGACTTCTGGATTGCTTGCATCTCCTGGATTCTGGAACCTTGGCCTGGTTATTAGGAGTGGTACGTTAGCCTACTCTCCTGGACCTGGGACTTGGTTTCTGACTTCTGGATTGCTTGCGTCTCCTGGTTTCTGGAACCTTGGCTTAGTTATTAGGAGCAGTACTTTAGATACTCTCCTGGACCTCAGACTTGGTTTCTGCCTTCTGGATTGCTTGCGTCTCCTGGATTCTGGAACCTTGGCCTGGTTATTAGGAGTGGTACTTTAGATACTCTCCTGGACCCTGGACTAGGTTTCTGGCCTCTGAATTGCTTGCGTCTCCTTGTTTCTGGAACCTTGGCCTGGTTATTAGGAGCGGTACTTTAGACTACTCTCCTGGACCCCAGAGTAGGTTTCTGCCTTCTGGATTGCTTGCATCTCCTGGATTCTGGAGCCTTGGCCTGGTTATTACGAGCGGTACTTTAGACTAGGAGCGGTACTTTAGACTACTCTCCTGGTCCCCGGACTTGTTTTCTGCCTTCTGGATTTCTTGCGTCTCCTGGATTCTGGAGCCTTGGTCTGGTTATTATTAGCGGTAATTTAGACTACTCCCCTGGACCTGGGACTTTGTTTCTGCCTTCTGGATTGCTTGCATCTCCTGGATTCTGGATCCTTGGCCTGGTTATGTGGAGCGGTACTTTAGACTAGGAGCGGTACTTTAGACTACTCTCCTGGACCCCGGACTTGGTTTCTGCCTTATGGATTGCTTGCATCTCCTTGATTCTGGAACCCTGGCCTGGTTATTAGGAGTGGTACTTTAGACTACTCTCCTGGAGCTGGGACTAGGTTTCTGCCTTCGGGATTGCTTGCATCTCCTGGATTCTGGAACCTTGGCCTGGTGATTAGGAGCGGTATTTTAGACTACTCACCTGGACCCCAGACTTGGTATCTGACTTCTGGATTGCTTGCATCTCCTGGATTCTGGAACTTGGGTCTGGTTATTAGGAGTGGTACTTTAGACTACTCTCCTGGACCCGGGACTAGGTTTCTGCCTTCTGGATTGCTTGCATCTCCTGGATTCTGGAACCTTGGCCTGGTTATTAGGAGCGGTACTTTAGACTACTCTCCTGGACCCGGGACTAGGTTTCTGCCTTCTGGATTGTTTGCATCTCCTGGATTCTGGAACTTTTGTCTGGTTATTAGGAGTGGTACTTTAGACTACTCTCCTGGACCCGGGACTAGGTTTCTGCCTTCTGGATTGCTTGCATCTCCTGGATTCTGGAACCTTGGCCTGGTTATTAGGAGCGGTACTTTAGACTACTCTCCTGGACCCAGGACGTTGTTTCTGGCTTCTGGATTGTTTGCATCACCTGGATTCTGGATCCTTGGCCTGGTTATTAGGAGCAGTACTTTAGACTAGGAGTGGTACTTTAGACTACTCTTCTGGACCCCGGACTTGGTTTCTGCCTTCTGGATTGCTTGAGTCTCCTGGATTCTGGAGCCTTGGCCTGGTTATTAGGAGTGTTACTTTAGACTACTCTCCTGGACTCCGGATTTGGTTTATGCCTTCTGGATTGCTTGTGTCTCCTGGATTCTGGAACCTTGGCCTGGTTATTAGGAACGGTACTTTAGACTACTCTCCTGGACCTCGGACTTAGTTTCTGACTTCTGGATTGCTTGCGTCTCCTGGTTTCTGGAACCTTGGCTTAGTTATTAGGAGCGGTACTTTGGACTACTCTGCTGGACCCCGGACTAGGTTTCTCCCTTCTGGGTTGCTTGTGTCTCTTGGATTCTGGAACCTTGGCCTGGTTATTAGGAGTTGTACATTAGACTACTCTCCTGGACCCCAGACTTGGTTTCTGACTTCTGGATTGCTTGCATCTCCTGGATTCTGGAACCTTGGCCTGGTTATTAGGAGTGGTACTTTAGCCTACCCTCCTGGACCTGGGACTTGGTTTCTGACTTCTGGATTGCTTGAGTCTCCGGATTTCTGGAACCTTGGCTTAGTTATTAGGAGCAGTACTTTAGAAACTCTCCTGGACCTCAGACTTGGTTTCTGCCTTCTGGATTGCTTGCGTCTCCTGGATTCTGAAACCTTGGCCTGGTTATTAGGAGTGGTACTTTAGATACTCTCCTGGACCCTGGACTAGGTTTCTGGCCTCTGAATTGCTTGCGTCTCCTTGTTTCTGGAACCTTGGCCTGGTTATTAGGAGCGGTAATTTAGACTACTCCCCTGGACCTGGGACTTTGTTTCTGCCTTCTGGATTGCTTGCATCTCCTGGATTCTGGATCCTTGGCCTGGTTATGAGGAGCAGTACTTTAGACTAGGAGCGGTACTTTAGACTACTCTCCTGGACCCCGGACTTGGTTTCTGCCTTATGGATTGCTTGCATCTCCTGGATTCTGGAACCTTGTCCTGGTTATTAGGAGTGGTACTTTAGACTACTCTCCTGGACTCCGGATTTGGTGTATGCCTTCTGGATTGCTTGCGTCTCCTGGTTTCTGGAACCTTGGCTTAGTTATTAGGAGTGGTACTTTAGATACTCTCCTGGACCTCAGACTTGGTTTCTGCCTTCTTGATTGCTTGCATCACCTAGATTCTGGAACGTTGCCCTGGTTATTAGGAGTGGTACTTTGGACTACTCTCCTGGACCACAGACTTGGTTTCTGCCTTATGGATTGCTTGCGTCTCCTGGATTCTGGAGCCTTGGCCTGGTTATTAGGAGCGGTACTTTAGACTACTCTCCTGGACTCCGGACTTGGTTCATGCCTTCTGGATTGCCTGTGTCTCCTGGATTCTGGAACCTTGGCCTGGTTATTAGGAGCGGTACTTTAAACTACTCACCTGGACCCCAGACTTGGTTTCTGACTTCTGGATTGCTTGCATCGCCTGGATTCTGGAACTTTGGTCTGGTTATTTGGAGTGGTACTTTAGACTACTCTCCTGGACCCCGGACTAGGTTTCTGCCTTCTGGATTGCTTGCATCTCCTGGATTCTGGAACCTTGTCCTGGTTATTAGGAGTGGTACTTTAGACTACTCTCCTGGACTCCGGATTTGGTGTATGCCTTCTGGATTGCTTGCGTCTCCTGGTTTCTGGAACCTTGGCCTGGTTATTAGGAGTGGTACTTTAGCCTACTCTCCTGGACCTGGGACTTGGTTTCTGACTTCTGGATTGCTTGCGTCTCCTGGTTTCTGGAACCTTGGCTTAGTTATTAGGATCAGTACTTTAGATACTCTCCTGGACCTCAGACTTGGTTTCTGCCTTCTGGATTGCTTGCGTCTCCTGGATTCTGGAACCTTGGCCTGGTTATTAGGAGTGGTACTTTAGATACTCTCATGGACCCTGGACTAGGTTTCTGGCCTCTGAATTGCTTGCGTCTCCTTGTTTCTGGAACCTTGGCCTGGTTATTAGGAGCGGTAATTTAGACTACTCCCCTGGACCTGGGACTTTGTTTCTGCCTTCTGGATTGCTTGCATCTCCTGGATTCTGGATCCTTGGCCTGGTTATGAGGAGCAGTACTTTAGACTAGGAGCAGTACTTTAGACTACTCTCCTGGACCCCGGACTTGGTTTCTGCCTTATGGATTGCTTGCATCTCCTGGATTCTGGAACCTTGTCCTGGTTATTAGGAGTGGTACTTTAGACTACTCACCTGGACTCCGGATTTGGTGTATGCCTTCTGGATTGCTTGCGTCTCCTGGTTTCTGGAACCTTGGCTTAGTTATTAGGAGTGGTACTTTAGATACTCTCCTGGACCTCAGACTTGGTTTCTGCCTTCTGGATTGCTTGCATCACCTAGATTCTGGAACGTTGGCCTGGTTATTAGGAGTGGTACTTTGGACTACTCTCCTGGACCCCAGACTTGGTTTCTGCCTTATGGATTGCTTGCGTCTCCTGGATTCTGGAGCCTTGGCCTGGTTATTAGGAGCGGTACTTTAGACTACTCTCCTGGACTCCGGACTTGGTTCATGCCTTCTGGAATGCTTGTGTCTCCTGGATTCTGGAACCTTGGCCTGGTTATTAGGAGCGGTACTTTAAACTACTCACCTGGACCCCAGACTTGGTTTCTGACTTCTGGATTGCTTGCATCTCCTCGATTCTGGAACTTTGGTCTGTTTATTAGGAGTGGGTCTTTAGACTACTCTCCTGGACCCAGGACTAGGTTTCTGCCTTCTGGATTGCTTGCCTCTCCTGGATTCTGGAACTTTGGTCTGGTTATTAGGAGTGGTACTTTAGACTACTCTCCTGGACACCGGACTAGGTTTCTGCCTTCTGGATTGCTTGCATCTCCTGGATTCTGGAACCTTGTCCTGGTTATTAGGAGTGGTACTTTAGACTACTCTCCTGGACTCCGGATTTGGTGTATGCCTTCTGGATTCCTTGCGTCTCCTGGTTTCTGGAACCTTGGCTTAGTTATTAGGAGCGGTACTTTAGATACTCTCCTGGACCTCAGACTTGGTTTCTGCCTTCTGGATTGCTTGCATCTCCTGGATTCTGGAACGTTGGCCTGGTTATTAGGAATGGTACTTTAGATTACTCTCCTGGACCCCAGACTTGGTTTCTGCCTTATGGATTGCTTGCATCTCCTGGATTCTGGAGCCTTGGCCTGGTTATTAGGAGTGGTACTTTAGACAACTCTCCTGGACCCGGGACTAGGTATTTGCATCTCCTGGTTTCTGGAACTTTGGCGTGGTTATTAGGAGCGGCACTTTAGACTACTCTCCTGGACTCCGGACTTGGTTTCTGCCTTCTGGATTGCTTGCGTCTCCTGGATTCTGGAGCCTTGGTCTGGTTATTAGGAGCGGTACTTTAGACTACTCACCTGGACCCCAGACTTGGTTTCTGCCTTCTGGATTGCTTGGGTCTCCTGGTTTCTGGAAACTTGGCCTGGTTATTTGGAGCTGTACTTTAGACTACTCTCCTGGACCCCGGAGTAGGTTTCTGCCTTCTGGATGGCTTGCATCTCCTGGATTCTGAATCCTTGGCCTGGTTATTAGGAGCGGTACTTTAGACTAGGAGCGGTACTTTAGACTACTCTCCTGGACCCCGGACTTGGTTTCTGCCTTCTGGCTTTCTTGCGTCTCCTGGATTCTGGAGCCTTGGTCTGGTTATTAGGAGCATTACTTTATACCACTCTCCTGGACCTGGGACTTGTTTTCTGCCTTCTTTGCTTGAGTCTCCTGCATTCTGGAGCCTTGGCCTGGTTATTAGGAGTGGTACTTCAGACTACTCTCCTGGACCGGGACTAGGTTTCTGTCTTCTGGATTGCTTGCATCTCCTTGATTCTGGAACCCTGGCCTGGTTATTAGGAGTGGTACTTGAGACTACTCTCCTGGACCTGGGACTAGGTTTCTGCCTTCGGGATTGCTTGCATCTCCTGGATTCTGGATCCTTGGCCTGGTGATTAGGAGCGGTATTTTAGACTACTCATCTGGACCCCAGACTTGGTTTCTGACTTCTGGATTGCTTGCATCTCCTGGATTCTGGAACTTGGGTCTGGTTATTAGGAGTGGTACTTTAGACTACTCTCCTGGACCCGGGACTAGGTTTCTGCCTTCTGGATTGTTTGCATCTCCTGGATTCTGGAACTTTTGTCTGGTTATTAGGAGTGGTACTTTAGACTACTCTCCTGGACCCGGGACTAGGTTTCTGCCTTCTGGATTGCTAGCATCTCCTGGATTCTGGAACCTTGGCCTGGTTATTAGGAGCGGTACTTTAGACTACTCTCCTGGACCCAGGACGTTGTTTCTGGCTTCTGGATTGTTTGCATCACCTGGATTCTGGATCCTTGGCCTGGTTATTAGGAGCGGTACTTTAGACTAGGAGTGGTACTTCAGACTACTCTCCTGGACCCCGGACTTGGTTTCTGCCTTCTGGATTGCTTCCGTCTCCTGGATTCTGGAACCTTGACCTGGTTATTAGGAACGGTACTTTAGACTACTCTCCTGGACCTCGGACTTAGTTTCTGACTTCTGGATTGCTTGCGTCTCCTGGTTTCTGGAACCTTGGCTTAGTTATTAGGAGCGGTACTTTAGACTACTCTGCTGGACCCCGGACTAGGTTTCTGCCTTCTGGATTGCTTGTGTCTCTTGGATTCTGGAACCTTGGCCTGGTTATTAGGAGTTGTACATTAGACTACTCTCCTGGACCCCAGACTTGGTTTGTGCTGACTTCTGGATTGCTTGCATCTCCTGGATTCTGGAACCTTGGCCTGGTTATTAGGAGTGGTACTTTAGCCTACTCTCCTGGACCTTGGACTTGGTTTCTGACTTCTGGATTGCTTGCGTCTCCTGGTTTCTGGAACCTTGGCTTAGTTATTAGGAGCAGTACTTTAGATACTCTCCTGGACCTCAGACTTGGTTTCTGCCTTCTGGATTGCTTGCGTCTCCTGGATTCTGGAACCTTGGCCTGGTTATTAGGAGTGGTACTTTAGATACTCTCCTGGACCCTGGACTAGGTTTCTGGCCTCTGAATTGCTTGCATCTCCTTGTTTCTGGAACCTTGGCCTGGTTATTAGGAGCGGTACTTTAGACTACTCTCCTGGACCCCAGAGTAGGTTTCTGCCTTCTGGATTTCTTGCATCTCCTGGATAATGGATCCTTGGCCTGGTTATGAGGAGCGGTACTTTAGACTAGGAGCGGTACTTTAGACTACTCTCCTGGACCCCAGACTTGGTTTCTGCCTTATGGATTGCTTGCATCTCCTTGATTCTGGAACCCTGGCCTGGTTATTAGGAGTGGTACTTTAGACTACTCTCCTGGACCTGGGACTAGGTTTCTGCCTTCGGGATTGCTTGCAACTCCTGGATTCTGGAACCTTGGCCTGGTGATTAGGAGCAGTATTTTAGACTACTCACCTGGACCCCAGACTTGGTATCTAACTTCTGGATTGCTTGCATCTCCTGGATTCTGGAACTTGGGTCTGGTTATTAGGAGTGGTACTTTAGACTACTCTCCTGGACCCGGGACTAGGTTTCTGCCTTCTGGATTGTTTGCATCTCCTGGATTCTGGAACTTTTGTCTGGTTATTAGGAGTGGTACTTTAGACTACTCTCCTGGACCCGGGACTAGGTTTCTGCCTTCTGGATTGCTTGCATCTCCTGGATTCTGGAACCTTGGCCTGGTTATTAGGAGCGGTACTTTAGACTACTCTCCTGGACCCAGGACGTTGTTTCTGGCTTCTGGATTGTTTGCATCACATGGATTCTGGATCCTTGGCCTGGTTATTAGGAGCAGTACTTTAGACTAGGAGTGGTACTTTAAACTACTCTCCTGGACCCCGGACTTGGTTTCTGCCTTCTGGATTGCTTGCGTCTCCTGGATTCTGGAGCCTTGGCCTGGTTATTAGGAGTGTTACTTTAGACTACTCTCCTGGACTCCGGATTTGGTTTATGCCTTCTGGATTGCTTGTGTCTCCTGGATTCTGGAACCTTGGCCTGGTTATTAGGAGTGGTACTTTAGACTAGGAGTGGTACTTTAAACTACTCTCCTGGACCTCGGACTTGGTTTCTGCCTTCTGGATTGCTTGCGTCTCCTGGATTCTGGAGCCTTGGCCTGGTTATTAGGAGTGTTACTTTAGACTACTCTCCTGGACTCCGGATTTGGTTTATGCCTTCTGGATTGCTTGTGTCTCCTGGATTCTGGAACCTTGGCCTGGTTATTAGGAACGGTACTTTAGACTTCTCTCCTAGACCTCGGACTTAGTTTCTGACTTCTGGATTGCTTGCGTCTCCTGGTTTCTGGAACCTTGGCCTGGTTATTAGGAGTGGTACTTTAGACTACTCTCCTGGACCCGGGACTAGGTTTCTGCCTTCTGGATTGTTTGCATCTCCTGGATTCTGGAACTTTTGTCTGGTTATTAGGAGTGGTACTTTAGACTACTCTCCTGGACCCGGGACTAGGTTTCTGCCTTCTGGATTGCTAGCATCTCCTGGATTCTGGAACCTTGGCCTGGTTATTAGGAGCGGTACTTTAGACTACTCTCCTGGACCCAGGACGTTGTTTCTGGCTTCTGGATTGTTTGCATCACCTGGATTCTGGATCCTTGGCCTGGTTATTAGGAGCGGTACTTTAGACTAGGAGTGGTACTTCAGACTACTCTCCTGGACCCCGGACTTGGTTTCTGCCTTCTGGATTGCTTCCGTCTCCTGGATTCTGGAACCTTGACCTGGTTATTAGGAACAGTACTTTAGACTACTCTCCTGGACCTCGGACTTAGTTTCTGACTTCTGGATTGCTTGCGTCTCCTGGTTTCTGGAACCTTGGCTTAGTTATTAGGAGCGGTACTTTAGACTACTCTGCTGGACCCCGGACTAGGTTTCTGCCTTCTGGATTGCTTGTGTCTCTTGGATTCTGGAACCTTGGCCTGGTTATTAGAAGTTGTACATTAGACTACTCTCCTGGACCCCAGACTTGGTTTGTGCTGACTTCTGGATTGCTTGCATCTCCTGGATTCTGGAACCTTGGCCTGGTTATTAGGAGTGGTACTTTAGCCTACTCTCCTGGACCTGGGACTTGGTTTCTGACTTCTGGATTGCTTGCGTCTCCTGGTTTCTGGAACCTTGGCTTAGTTATTAGGAGCAGTACTTTAGATACTCTCCTGGACCTCAGACTTGGTTTCTGCCTTCTGGATTGCTTGCGTCTCCTGGATTCTGGAACCTTGGCCTGGTTATTAGGAGTGGTACTTTAGATACTCTCCTGGACCCTGGACTAGGTTTCTGGCCTCTGAATTGCTTGCATCTCCTTGTTTCTGGAACCTTGGCCTGGTTATTAGGAGCGGTACTTTAGACTACTCTCCTGGACCCCAGAGTAGGTTTGTGCTGACTTCTGGATTGCTTGCATCTCCTGGATTCTGGAACCTTGGCCTGGTTATTAGGAGTGGTACTTTAGCCTACTCTCCTGGACCTGGGACTTGGTTTCTGACTTCTGGATTGCTTGCGTCTCCTGGTTTCTGGAACCTTGGCTTAGTTATTAGGAGCAGTACTTTAGATACTCTCCTGGACCTCAGACTTGGTTTCTGCCTTCTGGATTGCTTGCGTCTCCTGGATTCTGGAACCTTGGCCTGGTTATTAGGAGTGGTACTTTAGATACTCTCCTGGACCCTGGACTAGGTTTCTGGCCTCTGAATTGCTTGCATCTCCTTGTTTCTGGAACCTTGGCCTGGTTATTAGGAGCGGTACTTTAGACTACTCTCCTGGACCCCAGAGTAGGTTTCTGCCTTCTGGATTGCTTGCATCTCCTGGATTCTGGATCCTTGGCCTGGTTATGAGGAGCGGTACTTTAGACTAGGAGCGGTACTTTAGACTACTCTCCTGGACCCCAGACTTGGTTTCTGCCTTATGGATTGCTTGCATCTCCTTGATTCTGGAACCCTGGCCTGGTTATTAGGAGTGGTACTTTAGACTACTCTCCTGGACCTGGGACTAGGTTTCTGCCTTCGGGATTGCTTGCAACTCCTGGATTCTGGAACCTTGGCCTGGTGATTAGGAGCAGTATTTTAGACTACTCACCTGGACCCCAGACTTGGTATCTGACTTCTGGATTGCTTGCATCTCCTGGATTCTGGAACTTGGGTCTGGTTATTAGGAGTGGTACTTTAGACTACTCTCCTGGACCCGGGACTAGGTTTCTGCCTTCTGGATTGTTTGCATCTCCTGGATTCTGGAACTTTTGTCTGGTTATTAGGAGTGGTACTTTAGACTACTCTCCTGGACCCGGGACTAGGTTTCTGCCTTCTGGATTGCTTGCATCTCCTGGATTCTGGAACCTTGGCCTGGTTATTAGGAGCGGTACTTTAGACTACTCTCCTGGACCCAGGACGTTGTTTCTGGCTTCTGGATTGTTTGCATCACCTGGATTCTGGATCCTTGGCCTGGTTATTAGGAGCGGTACTTTAGACTAGGAGTGGTACTTTAGACTACTCTCCTGGACCCCGGACTTGGTTTCTGCCTTCTGGATTGCTTGCGTCTCCTGGATTCTGGAGCCTTGGCCTGGTTATTAGGAGTGTTACTTTAGACTACTCTCCTGGACTCCGGATTTGGTTTATGCCTTCTGGATTGCTTGTGTCTCCTGGATTCTGGAACCTTGGCCTGGTTATTAGGAACGGTACTTTAGACTTCTCTCCTAGACCTCGGACTTAGTTTCTGACTTCTGGATTGCTTGCGTCTCCTGGTTTCTGGAACCTTGGCCTCGTTATTAGGAGTGGTACTTTAGCCTACTCTTCTGGACTTGGGACTTGGTTTCTGACTTCTGGATTGCTTGCGTCTCCTGGTTTCTGGAACCTTGGCTTAGTTATTAGGAGCAGTACTTTAGATACTCTCCTGGACCTCAGACTTGGTTTCTGCCTTCTGGATTGCTTGCGTCTCCTGGATTCTGGAACCTTGGCCTGGTTATTAGGAGTGGTACTTTAGATACTCTCCTGGACCCTGGACTAGGTTTCCGGCCTCTGAATTGCTTGCGTCTCCTTGTTTCTGGAACCTTGGCCTGGTTATTAGGAGCGGTAATTTAGACTACTCCCCTGGACCTGGGACTTTGTTTCTGCCTTCTGGATTGCTTGCATCTCCTGGATTCTGGATCCTTGGCCTGGTTATGAGGAGCGGTACTTTAGACTAGGAGCGGTACTTTAGACTACTCTACTGGACCCCGGACTTGGTTTCTGCCTTATGGATTGCTTGCATCTCCTGGATTCTGGAACCTTGTCCTGGTTATTAGGAGTGGTACTTTAGACTACTCTCCTGGACTCCGGATTTGGTGCATGCCTTCTGGATTGCTTGCGTCTCCTGGTTTCTGGAACCTTGGCTTAGTTATTAGGAGTGGTACTTTAGATACTCTCCTGGACCTCAGACTTGGTTTCTGCCTTCTGGATTGCTTGCATCACCTAGATTCTGGAACGTTGGCCTGGTTATTAGGAGTGGTACTTTGGACTAATCTCCTGGACCCCAGGCTTGGTTTCTGCCTTATGGATTGCTTGCGTCTCCTGGATTCTGGAGCCTTAGCCTGGTTATTAGGAGCGGTACTTTAGACTACTCTCCTGGACTCCGGACTTGGTTCATGCCTTCTGGATTGCTTGTGTCTCCTGGATTCTGGAACCTTGGCCTGGTTATTAGGAGCGGTACTTTAAACTACTCACCTGGACCCCAGACTTGGTTTCTGACTTCTGGATTGCTTGCATCTCCTCGATTCTGGAACTTTGGTCTGGTTATTAGGAGTGGGTCTTTAGACTACTCTCCTGGACCCCAGACTTGGTTTCTGACTTCTGCATTGCTTGCATCTCCTCGATTCTGGAACTTTGGTCTGGTTATTAGGAGTGGGTCTTTAGACTACTCTCCTGGACCCGGGACTAGGTTTCTGCCTTCTGGATTGCTTGCATCTCCTGGATTCTGGAACTTTGGTCTGGTTATTAGGAGTGGTACTTTAGACTACTCTCCTGGACACCGGACTAGGTTTCTGCCTTCTGGATTGCTTGCATCTCCTGGATTCTGGAACCTTGTCCTGGTTATTAGGACTGGTACTTTAGACTACTCTCCTGGACTCCGGATTTGGTGTATGCCTTCTGGATTGCTTGCGTCTCCTGGTTTCTGGAACCTTGGCTTAGTTATTAGGAGCGGTACTTTAGATACTCTCCTGGACCTCAGACTTGGTTTCTGCCTTCTGGATTGCTTGCATCTCCTGGATTCTGGAACGTTGGCCTGGTTATTAGGAATGGTACTTTAGATTACTCTCCTGGACCCCAGACTTGGTTTCTGCCTTATGGATTGCTTGCGTCTCCTGGATTCTGGAGCCTTGGCCTGGTTATTAGGAGTGGTACTTTAGACTACTCTCCTGGACCTGGGACTAGGTTTCTGCCTTCGGGATTGCTTGCATCTCCAGGATTCTGGAACCTTGGCCTGGTGATTAGGAGCGGTATTTTAGACTACTCATCTGGACCCCAGACTTGGTTTCTGACTTCTGGATTGCTTGCATCTCCTGGATTCTGGAACTTGGGTCTGGTTATTAGGAGTGGTACTTTAGACTACTCTACTGGACCCGGGACTAGGTTTCTGCCTTCTGGATTGTTTGCATCTCCTGGATTCTGGAACTTTTGTCTGGTTATTAGGAGTGGTACTTTAGACTACTCTCCTGGACCCGGGAGTAGGTTTCTGCCTTCTGGATTGCTTGCATCTCCTGGATTCTGGAACCTTGGCCTGGTTATTAGGAGCAGTACTTTAGACTACTCTCCTGGACCCAGGACGTTGTTTCTGGCTTCTGGATTGTTTGCATCACCTGGATTCTGGATCCTTGGCCTGGTTATTAGGAGCGGTACTTTAGACTAGGAGTGGTACTTTAGACTACTCTCCTGGACCCCGGACTTGGTTTCTGCCTTCTGGATTGCGTGCGTCTCCTGGATTCTGGAACCTTGACCTGGTTATTAGGAACGGTACTTTAGACTACTCTCCTGGACCTCGGAATTAGTTTCTGACTTCTGGATTGCTTGCGTCTCCTGGTTTCTGGAACCTTGGCTTAGTTATTAGGAGCGGTACTTTAGACTACTCTGCTGGACCCCGGACTAGGTTTCTGACTTCTGGATTTCTTGCGTCTCCTGGTTTCTGGAACCTTGGCTTAGTTATTAGGAGCAGTGCTTTAGATACTCTCCTGGACCTCAGACTTGGTTTCTGCCTTCTGGATTGCTTGCGTCTCCTGGATTCTGGAACCTTGGCCTGGTTATTAGGAGTGGTACTTTAGATACTCTCCTGGACCCTGGGCTAGGTTTGTGGCCTCTGAATTGCTTGCGTCTCCTTGTTTCTGGAACCTTGGCCTGGTTATTAGGAGCGGTACTTTAGACTACTCTCCTGGACCCCAGAGTAGGTTTCTGCCTTCTGGATTGCTTGCATCTCCTGGATTCTGGACCTTGGGCTGGTTATTACGAGCGGTACTTTAGACTAGGAGCGGTACTTTAGACTACTCTCCTGGTCCCCGGACTTGTTTTCTGCCTTCTGGATTTCTTGCGTCTTCTGGATTCTGGAGCCTTGGTCTGGTTATTATGAGCGGTAATTTAGACTACTCCCCTGGACCTGGGACTTTGTTTCTGCCTTCTGGATTGCTTGCATCTCCTGGATTCTGGATCCTTGGCCTGGTTATGAGGAGCGGTACTTTAGACTAGGAGCGGTACTTTAGAATACTCTCCTGGACCCCGGACTTGGTTTCTGCCTTATGGATTGCTTGCATCTCCTTGATTCTGGAACCCTGGCCAGGTTATTAGGAGTGGTACTTTAGACTACTCTCCTGGAGCTGGGACTAGGTTTCTGCCTTCGGGATTGCTTGCATCTCCTGGATTCTGGAACCTTGGCCTGGTGATTAGGAGTGGTATTTTAGACTACTCACCTGGACCCCAGACTTGGTATCTGACTTCTGGATTGCTTGCATCTCCTGGATTCTGGAACTTGGGTCTGGTTATTAGGAGTGGTACTTTAGACTACTCTCCTGGACCCGGGACTAGGTTTCTGCCTTCTGGATTGTTTGCATCTCCTGGATTCTGGAACTTTTGTCTGGTTCTTAGGAGTGGTACTTTAGACTACTCTCCTGGACCCGGGACTAGGTTTCTGCCTTCTGGATTGCTTGCATCTCCTGGATTCTGGAACCTTGGCCTGGTTATTAGGAGCGGTACTTTAGACTACTCTCCTGGACCCAGGACGTTGTTTCTGGCTTCTGGATTGTTTGCATCACCTGGATTCTGGATCCTTGGCCTGGTTATTAGGAGCAGTACTTTAGACTAGGAGTGGTACTTTAGACTACTCTCCTGGACCCCGGACTTGGTTTCTGCCTTCTGGATTGCTTGCGTCTCCTGGATTCTGGAGCCTTGGCCTGGTTATTAGGAGTGTTACTTTAGACTACTCTCCTGGACTCCGGATTTGGTTTATGCCTTCTGGATTGCTTGTGTCTCCTGGATTCTGGAACCTTGGCCTGGTTATTAGGAACGGTACTTTAGACTACTCTCCTGGACCTCGGACTTAGTTTCTGACTTCTGGATTGCTTGCGTCTCCTGGTTTCTGGAACCTTGGCTTAGTTATTAGGAGCGGTACATTAGACTACTCTGCTGGACCCCGGACTAGGTTTCTGCCTTCTGGATTGCTTGTGTCTCTTGTATTCTGGAACCTTGGCCTGGTTATTAGGAGTTGTACATTAGACTACTCTCCTGGACACCAGACTTGGTTTCTGACTTCTGGATTGCTTGCATCTCCTGGATTCTGGAACCTTGGCCTGGTTATTAGGAGTGGTACTTTAGCCTACTCTCCTGGACCTGGGACTTGGTTTCTGACTTCTGGATTGCTTGCGTCTCCTGGTTTCTGGAACCTTGGCTTAGTTATTAGGAGCAGTACTTTAGATACTCTCCTGGACCTCAGACTTGGTTTCTGCCTTCTGGATTGCTTGCGTCTCCTGGATTCTGGAACCTTGGCCTGGTTATTAGGAGTGGTACTTTAGATACTCTCCTGGACCCTGGACTAGGTTTCTGGCCTCTGAATTGCTTGCGTCTCCTTGTTTCTGGAACCTTGGCCTGGTTATTAGGAGCGGTAATTTAGACTACTACCCTGGACCTGGGACTTTGTTTCTGCCTTCTGGATTGCTTGCATCTCCTGGATTCTGGATCCTTGGCCTGGTTATGAGGAGCAGTACTTTAGACTAGGAGCGGTACTTTAGACTACTCTCCTGGACCCCGGACTTCGTTTCTGCCTTATGGATTGCTTGCATCTCCTGGATTCTGGAACCTTGTCCTGGTTATTAGGAGTGGTACTTTAGACTACTCTCCTGGACTCCGGATTTGGTGTATGCCTTCTGGATTGCTTGCGTCTCCTGGTTTCTGGAACCTTGGCTTAGTTATTAGGAGTGGTACTTTAGATACTCTCCTGGACCTCAGACTTGGTTTCTGCCTTCTGGATTGCTTGCATCACCTAGATTCTGGAACGTTGGCCTGGTTATTAGGAGTGGTACTTTGGACTACTCTCCTGGACCCCAGACTTGGTTTCTGCCTTATGGATTGCTTGCGTCTCCTGGATTCTGGAGCCTTGGCCTGGTTATTAGGAGCGGTACTTTAGACTACTCTCCTGGACTCCGGACTTGGTTCATGCCTTCTGGAATGCTTGTGTCTCCTGGATTCTGGAACCTTGGCCTGGTTATTAGGAGCGGTACTTTAAACTACTCACCTGGACCCCAGACTTGGTTTCTGACTTCTGGATTGCTTGCATCTCCTGGATTCTGGAACTTTGGTCTGGTTATTAGGAGTGGTACTACTCTCCTGGACACCGGACTAGGTTTCTGCCTTCTGGATTGCTTGCATCTCCTGGATTCTGGAGCCTTGGCCTGGTTATTAGGAGTGGTACTTTAGACAACTCTCCTGGACCCGGGACTAGGTATTTGCATCTCCTGGTTTCTGGAACTTTGGCGTGGTTATTAGGAGCGGCACTTTAGACTACTCTCCTGGACTCCGGACTTGGTTTCTGCCTTCTGGATTGCTTGCGTCTCCTGGATTCTGGAGCCTTGGTCTGGTTATTAGGAGCGGTACTTTAGACTACTCACCTGGACCCCAGACTTGGTTTCTGCCTTCTGGATTGCTTGGGTCTCCTGGTTTCTGGAACCTTGGCTTGGTTATTTGGAGCTGTACTTTAGACTACTCTCCTGGACCCCGGAGTAGGTTTCTGCCTTCTGGATGGCTTGCATCTCCTGGATTCTGAATCCTTGTCCTGGTTATTAGGAGCGGTACTTTAGACTAGGAGCGGTACTTCAGACTACTCTCCTGGACCCCGGACTTGGTTTCTGCCTTCTGGCTTTCTTGCGTCTCCTGGATTCTGGAGCCTTGGTCTGGTTATTAGGAGCGTTACTTTATACTACTCTCCTGGACCTGGGACTTGTTTTCTGCCTTCTTTGCTTGAGTCTCCTGCATTCTGGAGCCTTGGCCTGGTTATTAGGAGTGGTACTTCAGACTACTCTCCTGGACCGGGACTAGGTTTCTGTCTTCTGGATTGCTTGCATCTCCTTGATTCTGGAACCCTGGCCTGGTTATTAGGAGTGGTACTGTAGACTACTCTCCTGGACCTGGGACTAGGTTTCTGCCTTCGGGATTGCTTGCATCTCCTGGATTCTGGAACCTTGGCCTGGTGATTAGGAGCGGTATTTTAGACTACTCATCTGGACCCCAGACTTGGTTTCTGACTTCTGGATTGCTTGCATCTCCTGGATTCTGGAACTTGGGTCTGGTTATTAGGAGTGGTACTTTAGACTACTCTCCTGGACCCGGGACTAGGTTTCTGCCTTCTGGATTGTTTGCATCTCCTGGATTCTGGAACTTTTGTCTGGTTATTAGGAGTGGTACTTTAGACTACTCTCCTGGACCCGGGACTAGGTTTCTGCCTTCTGGATTGCTTGCATCTCCTGGATTCTGGAACCTTGGCCTGGTTATTAGGAGTGGTACTTTAGACTACTTTCCTGGACCCAGGACGTTGTTTCTGGCTTCTGGATTGTTTGCATCGCCTGGATTCTGGATCCTTGGCCTGGTTATTAGGAGCGGTACTTTAGACTAGGAGTGGTACTTTAGACTACTCTCCTGGACCCCGGACTTGGTTTCTGCCTTCTGGATTGCTTGCGTCTCCTGGATTCTGGAACCTTGACCTGGTTATTAGGAACGGTACTTTAGACTACTCTCCTGGACCTCGGACTTAGTTTCTGACTTCTGGATTGCTTGCGTCTCCTGGTTTCTGGAACCTTGGCTTAGTTATTAGGAGCGGTACTTTAGACTACTCTGCTGGACCCCGGACTAGGTTTCTGCCTTCTGGATTGCTTGTGTCTCTTGGATTCTGGAACCTTGGCCTGGTTATTAGGAGTTGTACATTAGACTACTCTCCTGGACCCCAGACTTGGTTTCTGACTTCTGGATTGCTTGCATATCCTGGATTCTGGAACCTTGGCCTGGTTATTAGGAGTGGTACTTTAGCCTACTCTCCTGGACCTAGGACTTGGTTGCTGACTTCTGGATTGCTTGCGTCTCCTGGTTTCTGGAACCTTGGCTTAGTTATTAGGAGCAGTACTTTAGATACTCTCCTGGACCTCAGACTTGGTTTCTGCCTTCTGGATTGCTTGCGTCTCCTGGATTCTGGAACCTTGGCCTGGTTATTAGGAGTGGTACTTTAGATACTCTCCTGGACCCTGGACTAGGTTTCTGGCCTCTGAATTGCTTGCGTCTCCTTGTTTCTGGAACCTTGGCCTGGTTATTAGGAGTGGTACTTTAGACTACTCTCCTGGACCCCAGAGTAGGTTTCTGCCTTCTGGATTGCTTGCATCTCCTGGATTCTGGAGCCTTGGCCTGGTTATTACGAGCGGTACTTTAGACTAGGAGCAGTACTTTAGACTACTCTCCTGGTCCCCGGACTTGTTTTCTGCCTTCTGGATTTCTTGCGTCTCCTGGAGCCTTGGTCTGGTTATTATGAGCGGTAATTTAGACTACTCCCCTGGACCTGGGACTTTGTTTCTGCCTTCTGGATTGCTTGCATCTCCTGGATTCTGGATCCTTGGCCTGGTTATGAGGAGCGGTACTTAAGACTAGGAGCGGTACTTTAGACTACTCTCCTGGACCCCAGACTTGGTTTCTGCCTCATGGATTACTTGCATCTCCTTGATTCTGGAACCCTGGCCTGGTTATTAGGAGTGGTACTTTAGACTACTCTCCTGGAGCTGGGACTAGGTTTCTGCCTTCGGGATTGCTTGCATCTCCTGGATTCTGGAACCTTGGCCTGGTGATTAGGAGCGGTATTTTAGACTACTCATCTGGACCCCAGACTTGGTTTCTGACTTCTGGATTGCTTGCATCTCCTGGATTCTGGAACTTGGGTCTGGTTATTAGGAGTGGTACTTTAGACTACTCTCCTGGACCCGGGACTAGGTTTCTGCCTTCTGGATTGTTTGCATCTCCTGGATTCTGGAACTTTTGTCTGGTTATTAGGAGTGGTACTTTAGACTACTCTCCTGGACCCGGGACTAGGTTTCTGCCTTCTGGATTGCTTGCATCTCCTGGATTCTGTAACCTTGGCCTGGTTATTAGGAGCGGTACTTTAGACTAGGAGTGGTACTTTAGACTACTCTCCTGGACCCCGGACTTGGTTTCTGCCTTCTGGATTGCTTGCGTCTCCTGGATTCTGGAACCTTGACCTGGTTATTAGGAACGGTACTTTAGACTACTCTCCTGGACCTCGGACTTAGTTTCTGACTTCTGGATTGCTTGCGTCTCCTGGTTTCTGGAACCTTGGCTTAGTTATTAGGAGCGGTACTTTAGACTACTCTGCTGGACCCCGGACTAGGTTTCTGCCTTCTGGATTGCTTGTGTCTCTTGGATTCTGGAACCTTGGCCTGGTTATTAGGAGTTGTACATTAGACTACTCTCCTGGACCCCAGACTTGGTTTCTGACTTCTGGATTGCTTGCATCTCCTGGATTCTGGAACCTTGGCCTGGTTATTAGGAGTGGTACTTTAGCCTACTCTCCTGGACCTGGGACTTGGTTGCTGACTTCTGGATTGCTTGCGTCTCCTGGTTTCTGGAACCTTGGCTTAGTTATTAGGAGCAGTACTTTAGATACTCTCCTGGACCTCAGACTTGGTTTCTGCCTTCTGGATTGCTTGCGTCTCCTGGATTCTGGAACCTTGGCCTGGTTATTAGGAGTGGTACTTTAGATACTCTCCTGGACCCTGGACTAGGTTTCTGGCCTCTGAATTGCTTGCGTCTCCTTGTTTCTGGAACCTTGGCCTGGTTATTAGGAGTGGTACTTTAGACTACTCTCCTGGACCCCAGAGTAGGTTTCTGCCTTCTGGATTGCTTGCATCTCCTGGATTCTGGAGCCTTGGCCTGGTTATTACGAGCGGTACTTTAGACTAGGAGCGGTACTTTAGACTACTCTCCTGGTCCGCGGACTTGTTTTCTGCCTTCTGGATTTCTTGCGTCTCCTGGAGCCTTGGTCTGGTTATTATGAGCGGTAATTTAGACTACTCCCCTGGACCTGGGACTTTGTTTCTGCCTTCTGGATTGCTTGCATCTCCTGGATTCTGGATCCTTGGCCTGGTTATGAGGAGCGGTACTTAAGACTAGGAGCGGTACTTTAGACTACTCTCCTGGACCCCAGACTTGGTTTCTGCCTCATGGATTACTTGCATCTCCTTGATTCTGGAACCCTGGCCTGGTTATTAGGAGTGGTACTTTAGACTACTCTCCTGGAGCTGGGACTAGGTTTCTGCCTTCGGGATTGCTTGCATCTCCTGGATTCTGGAACCTTGGCCTGGTGATTAGGAGCGGTATTTTAGACTACTCACCTGGACCCCAGACTTGGTATCTGACTTCTGGATTGCTTGCATCTCCTGGATTCTGGAACTTGGGTCTGGTTATTAGGAGTGGTACTTTAGACTACTCTCCTGGACCCGGGACTAGGTTTCTGCCTTCTGGATTGTTTGCATCTCCTGGATTCTGGAACTTTTGTCTGGTTATTAGGAGTGGTACTTTAGACTACTCTCCTGGACCCGGGACTAGGTTTCTGCCTTCTGGATTGCTTGCATGTCCTGGATTCTGGAACCTTGGCCTGGTTATTAGGAGCGGTACTTTAGACTACTCTCCTGGACCCAGGACGTTGTTTCTGGCTTCTGGATTGTTTGCATCACCTGGATTCTGGATCCTTGGCCTGGTTATTAGGAGTGGTACTTTGGACTAATCTCCTGGACCCCAGACTTGGTTTCTGCCTTATGGATTGCTTGCGTCTCCTGGATTCTGGAGCCTTGGCCTGGTTATTAGGAGTGTTACTTTAGACTACTCTCCTGGACTCCGGATTTGGTTTATGCCTTCTGGATTGCTCGTGTCTCCTGGATTCTGGAACCTTGGCCTGGTTATTAGGAACGGTACTTTAGACTACTCTCCTGGACCTCGGACTTAGTTTCTGACTTCTGGATTGCTTGCGTCTCCTGGTTTCTGGAACCTTGGCTTAGTTATTAGGAGCGGTACTTTAGACTACTCTGCTGGACCCCGGACTAGGTTTCTGCCTTCTGGATTGCTTGTGTCTCTTGGATTCTGGAACCTTGGCCTGGTTATTAGGAGTTGTACATTAGACTACTCTCCTGGACCCCAGACTTGGTTTCTGACTTCTGGATTGCTTGCATCTCCTGGATTCTGGAACCTTGGCCTGGTTATTAGGAGTGGTACTTTAGCCTACTCTCCTGGACCTGGGACTTGGTTTCTGACTTCTGGATTGCTTGCGTCTCCTGGTTTCTGGAACCTTGGCTTAGTTATTAGGAGCAGTACTTTAGATACTCTCCTGGACTTCAGACTTGGTTTCTGCCTTCTGGATTGCTTGCGTCTCCTGGATTCTGGAACCTTGGCCTGGTTATTAGGAGTGGTACTTTAGATACTCTCCTGGACCCTGGACTAGGTTTCCGGCCTCTGAATTGCTTGCGTCTCCTTGTTTCTGGAACCTTGGCCTGGTTATTAGGAGCGGTAATTTAGACTACTCCCCTGGACCTGGGACTTTGTTTCTGCCTTCTGGATTGCTTGCATCTCCTGGATTCTGGATCCTTGGCCTGGTTATGAGGAGCGGAACTTCAGACTAGGAGCGGTACTTTAGACTACTCTCCTGGACCCCGGACTTGGTTTCTGCCTTATGGATTGCTTGCATCTCCTGGATTTTGGAACCTTGTCCTGGTTATTAGGAGTGGTACTTTAGACTAGTCTCCTGGACTCCGGATTTGGTGTATGCCTTCTGGATTACTTGCGTCTCCTGGTTTCTGGAACCTTGGCTTAGTTATTAGGAGTGGTACTTTAGATACTCTCCTGGACCTCAGACTTGGTTTCTGCCTTCTGGATTGCTTGCGTCTCCTGGATTCTGGAGCCTTAGCCTGGTTATTAGGAGCGGTACTTTACACTACTCTCCTGGACTCCGGACTTGGTTCATGCCTTCTGGATTGCTTGTGTCTCCTGGATTCTGGAACCTTGGCCTGGTTATTAGGAGCGGTACTTTAAACTACTCACCTGGACCCCAGACTTGGTTTCTGACTTCTGGATTGCTTGCATCTCCTCGATTCTGGAACTTTGGTCTGGTTATTAGGAGTGGGTCTTTAGACTACTCTCCTGGACCCGGGACTAGGTTTCTGCCTTCTGGATTGCTTGCATCTCCTGGATTCTGGAACTTTGGTCTGGTTATTAGGAGTGGTACTTTAGACTACTCTCCTGGACACCGGACTAGGTGTCTGCCTTCTGGATTGCTTGCATCTCCTGGATTCTGGAACCTTGTCCTGGTTATTAGGAGTGGTACTTTAGACTACTCTCCTGGACTCCGGATTTGGTGTATGCCTTCTGGATTGCTTGCATCTCCTGGTTTCTGGAACCTTGGCTTAGTTATTAGGAGCGGTACTTTAGATACTCTCCTGGACCTCAGACTTGGTTTCTGCCTTCTGGATTGCTTGCAGCTCCTGGATTCTGGAACGTTGGCCTGGTTATTAGGAATGGTACTTTAGATTACTCTCCTGGACCCCAGACTTGGTTTCTGCCTTATGGATTGCTTGCGTCTCCTGGATTCTGGAGCCTTGGCCTGGTTATTAGGAGTGGTACTTTAGACTACTCTCCTGGACTCTGGACTTGGTTTATGCCTTCTGGATTGCTTGCATCTGCTGGATTCTCGAACTTTGGTCTGGTTATTAGGAGTGGTACTTTAGACTACTCTCCTGGACCCGGGACTAGGTTTTTGCATCTCCTGGATTCTGGAACTTTGGCGTGGTTATTAGGAGCGGCACTTTAGACTACTCTCCTGGACTCCGGACTTGGTTTCTGCCTTCTGGATTGCTTGCGTCTCCTGGATTCTGGAGCCTTGGTCTGGTTATTAGGAGCGGTACTTTAGACTACTCACCTGGACCTCAGACTTGGTTTCTGCCTTCTGGATTGCTTGGGTCTCCTGGTTTCTGGAATCTTGGCCTGGTTATTAGGAGCGGTACTTTAGACTAGGAGAGGTACTTTAGACTACTCTCTTGGTCCCCGGATTTGGTTTCTTCCTTCTGGATTTCTTGCGTCTCCTGGATTCTGGAGCCTTGGTCTGGTTATTATGAGCGGTAATTTAGACTACTCCCCTGGACCTGGGACTTTGTTTCTGCCTTCTGGATTGCTTGCATCTCCTGGATTCTGGATCCTTGGCCTGGTTATGAGGAGCGGTACTTTCGACTAGGAGCGGTACTTTAGACTACTCTCCTGGACCCCGGACTTGGTTTCTGCCTTATGGATTGCTTGCATCTCCTGGATTCTGGAACCTTGTCCTGGTTATTAGGAGTGGTACTTTAGACTACTCTCCTGGACTCCGGATTTGGTGTATGCCTTCTGGATTGCTTGCGTCTCCTGGTTTCTGGAACCTTGTCTTAGTTATTAGGAGTGGTACTTTAGATACTCTCCTGGACCTCAGACTTGGTTGCTGCCTTCTGGATTGCTTGCGTCTCCTGGATTCTGGAGCCTTGACCTGGTTATTAGGAGTGGTACTTTGGACTAATCTCCTGGACCCCAGACTTGGTTTCTGCCTTATGGATTGCTTGCGTCTCCTGGATTCTGGAGCCTTGGCCTGGTTATTAGGAGCGGTACTTTAGACTACTCTCCTGGACTCCGGACTTGGTTCATGCCTTCTGGATTGCTTGTGTCTTCTGGATTCTGGAACCTTGACCTGGTTATTAGGAGCGGTACTTTAAACTACTCACCTGGACCCTAGACTTGGTTTCTGACTTCTGGATTGCTTGCATCTCCTGGATTCTGGAACTTTGGTCTGGTTATTAGGAGTGGGTCTTTAGACTACTCTCCTGGACCCGGGACTAGGTTTCTGCCTTCTGGATTGCTTGCATCTCCTGGATTCTCGATCTTTGGTCTGGTTATTAGGAGTGGTACTTTAGACTACTCTCCTGGACCCCGGACTAGGTTTCTGCCTTTTGGATTGCTTGCATCTCCTGGATTCTGGAACCTTGTCCTGGTTATTAGGAGTGGTACTTTAGACTACTCTCCTGGACTCCGGATTTGGTGTATGCCTTCTGGATTGCTTGCGTCTCCTGGTTTCTGGAACCTTGGCTTAGTTATTAGGAGCGGTACTTTAGATACTCTCCTGGACCTCAGACTTGGTTTCTGCCTTCTGGATTACTTGCATCTCCTGGATTCTGGAACGGTGGCCTGGTTATTAGGAATGGCACTTTAGATTACTCTCCTGGACCCCAGACTTGGTTTCTGCCTTATGGATTGCTTGCGTCTCCTGGATTCTGGAGCCTTGGCCTGGTTATTAGGAGTGGTACTTTAGACTACTCTCCTGGACTCCGGACTTGGTTTATGCCTTCTGGATTGCTTGCGTCTCCTGGATTCTGGAACCTTGGTCTGGTTATTAGGAGCAGTACTTTAGACTACTCACCTGGACCCCAGACTTGGTTTCTGACTTCTGGATTGCTTGCATCTGCTGGATTCTCGAACTTTGGTCTGGTTATTAGGAGTGGTACTTTAGACTACTCTCCTGGACCCGGGACTAGGTTTTTGCATCTCCTGGATTCTGGAACTTTGGCGTGGTTATTAGGAGCGGCACTTTAGACTACTCTCCTGGACTTCGGACTTGGTTTCTGCCTTCTGGATTGCTTGCGTCTCCTGGATTCTGGAGCCTTGGTCTGGTTATTAGGAGCGGTACTTTAGACTACTAACCTGGACCTCAGACTTGGTTTCTGCCTTCTGGATTGCTTGGGTCTCCTGGTTTCTGGAACCTTGGCCTGGTTATTAGGAGTGGTACGGACCCCGGTCTAGGTTTCTGCCTTCTGGATTGCTTGCATCTCCTGGATTCTGGATCCTTGGTCTGGTTATTAGGAGCGGTGCTTTAGACTACTCACCTGGACCCGGGACTAGGTTTCTGCCTTCTGGATTGCTTGCATCTCCTGGATTCTGGAACCTTGGCCTGGTTATTAGGAGTGGTACTTTAGACTACTCTCCTGGACCCGGGACTAGGTTTCTGCCTTCTGGATTGCTTACATCTCCTGGATTCTGGAACTTTGGTCTGGTTATTAGGAGTGGTACTTTAGACTACTCTCCTGGACCCGGGACTAGGTTTCTGCCTTCTGGATTGCTTGCATCTCCTGGATTCTGGAGCCTTGGTCTGGTTATTAGGAGCAGTACTTTAGACTACTCTCCTGGACCCCAGACTTGGCTTCTGCCTTCTGGATTGCTTGGGTCTCCTGGTTTCTGGAACCTTGGCCTGGTTATTAGGAGTGGTACTTTAGACTACTCTCCTGGACCCAGGACTAGGTTTCTGCCTTCTGATTGCTTTGTTGGAACTCTGCTCTGCGCCCCATCTCATGAGTGACTTGTACCCTTTTGCCACTCGGGAACAGGCCCTTCATTCAGATTGTATTATATTTTCGTACTTGGTGTTTTTCCCTGGTGTACATCTGTCCAGCTTTGGACGGGTTGCCCCTCTACTTTTCCATCTCCCTTCATCCTGTAGCTTGTACTCAGGATGCAGGTTCAAACCACTGTAGGGTCCTGCGAAAACCTAAGGTGTTCTTCTACCACCTTCCAGGAGCGCTGAAAGGAAAGGAGAGAGCAATGCTGCATACCCTTTAGTTCCCGCCCACTTTGACCACTGGCTGAACTAACTGGTGCCAGCGCAGGTACGTAGCCCTTTTAGGGGCTGGGCATGTGGACACCTGCGGAGCAACGCTCAGCCCTTTAGCCTGGCATCCCTGTCCCCCTATCATTCAGTGCGCAGCAATGTGGCCCGCGTCCCGCCTCATTATCCGCTATTGCTATGCAGCAATAGGGCAGATTTCATTAAGTTTCTCATATCTCTAAAATATTATTCACAGGGCCTGATTCATGGAATTTTCTGCACCGTTCAAAGTGACTTTGCACCGCCTACACAAACCCTGATTCATGGAACTGTGCAAAGTGTATTTTTGCTGTGCAAAGTACGTGCAAAGTCATTTTGTGCTGCAAAAATGACTATGCACTGACTTTGCACGGACTTTGCACTGCAAAGTCACTTTTCAGTAGTGCAAAGTCGCCTTGAAACGTGCAAAAAAATTCCTGAATCGGGCCCACAGTGTTTTCTTCCTTGCATGTGTGGAGAATAAAGTCAAATGAATTGTCTAAGCAGCTTCTGGCCCCCGCTACTCTCTACCTCATTATCATCTTTACTCCTTCCTCTCCGCCACCTTAGTCTCCCCTAAACCGCCTCTACCCTCCCCGTCACAGACACATACACTAGTGCCCTTCAACAAAGGGCCGATCCCACTGCTGCTCCCCGTCATCACTCACTCACTTCTTCCCAACCTTTTGTCTCTAACTGGGTGGACTGACCTACAGGGAACTCTGGAGATTTCCCGGTAGGCCTTTGCGCCCTGGGCAGAGGTGGACTGGCCTATATGAAACTCTGGAGATTTCCCGGTAGGCCTCTGTACCCTGGGTAGGGGTGGACTGGCCTATAGGGAACTCTGGAGATTTCCCGGTAGGCCTCTGCAGCCTGGGCACAGGTGGACTGGCCTTTAGGGAACTCTGGAGAGTTCCCTATAGGCCTCTGCACCCTGGGTAGGAGTGGACTGGCCTATAGGGAGCTCTAGAGATTACCTGGTTGGCCTGTGCACCCTGGGTAGGGGTGGACTGCCTGCAGGCCATCCCTCGGAACGCCTGCTTTTTCGCATGTTCTTCCACATTTTTGGTGTTCCGCCCCCTTCCCAGCCCTCTGTGCAAGCCACGCCCACCATCTGCATGGAGTCTCGCGCAAGGCCCTTGACGTCCAGGAAAAGTACAGCACATTTGATTCTATGACACCAGGCCCCCACTCATGTCCCCCTGCACCCCCACCCCCAGCATCCAGGGGCACCCTCCACCAGGCCCCCACTCATGTCCCCCTGCACCCCCACCCCCAGCACTGTGGGGCTCCCTCCACCAGGCCCCCACTCATGTCCCCCTGCACCCCCACCCCCCAGCACTGTGGGGCACCCTCCACCAGGGCCCCACTCATGTCTCCCACCCCCCCACCCCCCAGCAGTGCGATTTGCCTGGGTACGTGTATTTCCGGGGTGCACGGGTAGTCTTACACGCGATTTCATCAGGGTACGTGTATTATGAGTCCGCGTGAACTTCCACACGCGATATCAGCAGGGTACGTGTATTATGGGGTTCGCGGGAAGTTCCACACGCGATTGCCCTGGGTACGTGTATTTCGGGGTGCGCGGGAAGTTTCACATGTGAATTTTCAGGGTACGTGTATTTCGGTGTGCGGGTGAAGTTCCACACGCGACTGGGCCTGTGAGAGTGGGGTGCATGTATTCCAGGGGTGGGCGGGAATATTTACTCGCGACTGGGCCTGGGAGAGCGTGTTACGTGTATTCCTGGGGTGGGCGGGAAGATTTACACGGTCGCCTACAACGCGCCAAAAAAAAGAAGAAAAAGGTCCAATCCGGAAACACGTACGCCAGCATTAAGCAGGCGCACGTCCCACGCAGCATAAAAGAGTGCGCAAACAACAAACAAGCTCAGACGCCAGGATGAATATACCGTTCCTAGCAGCAGTGGCCGTGGGATACCGCAGGAGGAGGAGAAGGATAGTCAGGGCCAGAATCTTCACACCCAGAACCAGCCTATTTGGTATGCCTGATGACCAGGTGTATGGGAGATACAGGTTTCCACCACACATAATACTCAACCTGGTCAGTGAGTGGGAGGATGACTTCACATCACCCACCCTGTGCTCCCAAGCACTCAGCCCCCTGGAGAAGGTCCTCAATGTACTGCACTTCTTGGCTACCGGATCATTATATATATATTTATTTATTTATTTATTTATTCATTCAATAATTAAATAAATAAAAAGAGTATCATTTACTATGGGGGGGTCCTCCCCAATCCCCCCTCACCCAACACCCCCCTGCCACCACCCCACACCCCCCACCACCCCTCATACTCAACACATCTAAGTTATATATATTTATTTATTTATTCATACAATAAACAATCAAAATTTCGAAAAAATATCGAAAAAATGTCGACATTATTGTTTGTCGACATTATTTTTTTCGACATTTATTTTTCGAAATTTTGACTGTCGACATTTTTACTGTCGACATTATGACTGTCCACCCATCCACGGCATGCACAAGTCACAGACACGCAGGTCAGGCAAACAGACATGGCTACCATATATGTACCTGGCATCAGCACCCATCCCTCACCCCCACCCATGTCCAGGAACAGAGACTGGCATGCTCTCATGTTTAAAATCTGCATAGGGCTCCCCATGTGGCATTTAAACACATGCAACAACCATGTGGTTCACACATCACTGGTCGCACATGCATTACCATGATGTCCCTGCACACATACATGCATACATGGCCTATGTCACACATACAGGCAAGTATCAGAGAACCAGCACACCGCAACATGCCCTGTCTCACACAGCAATGCTTGGACACTTACCGCTCAACTCCAGACGGGTCTCCCTCTCAAGGATCTGGGCGTGGAGCGCTGGGCGTACGCGTTCCAGGACCCTCATCTGGATGGAACTCATGCGGCCCCGGCCCCCCTCCACGAGGCGCCGGGCCTTCACGAGGGTCCTGGACCTCAAGTCCTCCCAGCGCTTCTTGATCTTCTGGACGTTGCGGGTTGCCACCCCCTCCGCGTTGATGGCAACCACACAGTCGGCCCAGATCCTCTCCCGTCCTTCCTTGCTGGCGCGGGACGATCCAAAAAAGGCATCATACTGCCCCAGGACATGCTCCACCAGGACACCAACTTCGGTGGCAGTGAAGCTGGTGCCCCTCTGCCCCTCTGGCCTGGGGTTGCCACTGGTGCCAGATGTGGAAGTGCCCGACATGGAAACCCCAGAGGCAGGTGTGGGTGGGCAACTGGGTCCTGGGGCTGGGCTGTGGAGCGATGTAATCCCAGTCGGGAGTCTTCAGTTCCAGCAGGGGTAGACACAGCAACTGGACCCCTGCAGATGGCTGATGTGCAGGCACCAAATGGCAGGGCACGGTGGCAGCAGGCAGGCAGGCAGGCAGCAGCAGATGGCACGTGGGAGGCTGCTCGGGGCACTGGGGGGCAGTAATTCGGCCTTCTGGGCAGGAGCGTGGTCTTCCGTGTGTTTTCGCGTGGCCAGCTTGATACGGAGTGATTTGGCACGTGAAAATCCTGCACGTCAGCGTGAAATTCGAGGAAAGGCCCTTAGTGCGTAAGCGCGTCAGCACGCATACGCGATTCTATTGGACCAAAGGCCCTCAGCGCGTAAGTGCGTCTGTGACGTGACCCGCACGGGTGTTTCCCACACAGCACGTGATGACGGAGCACACGTGGAAAGACTGCACGTCAGAGTGTCATCGCGTGTAATTGGACAAAAGTGCGCGTACACGCGATTGGCCTATGTATGTGTATTTCAGGGGTGCGCGGGCACTTACACACGCAAGTACGTCAGCGCACCTGTATCCCGGGGTGCGCGGGAATTTCCACACGCTATTGGACTGGGTACTGGATTTCAGGGGTGCGCGGGTCACACGCTCACCTACAACACGCGCAACGCATACATTTGCGCGCTAACTAAATAACAAGCTCAGACCCAGGATGAACATACCGTTCCTAGCAGCAGTGGGCGTGGGCTACCAAAGGAGGAGGAGGAGGATAGTCAGGGCCAGAATATTCACACCCAGAACCAGCCTTTTCGGGATGCCTGATGACCAGGTGTATGGGAGGTACAGGTTTCCACCACACATAATACTGGACCTGGTGAGTGAGTGGGAGGATGACCTCACATCACCCACCCTGTGCTCCCAAGCACTCAGCCCCCTGGAGAAGGTCCTCAATGTACTGCACTTCTTAGCCACTGGATCATTTCAGCGGACAAGTGCCATAGTGGGTGGGGTATCACAGGCCAACCAGTCACGCTGCCTACACCAGGTCTTGAACATCATCACTGCACGCCCATCAGTCCGCAGGCACATATACCTGCCCAGAACACCTGCAGAAAGGCATGCTGCCGCCCTGGATTTTTACGGTGTGGCACGATTCCCCAAAGTGCTAGGTGCCATCAACTGCACCCATGTGGCTCTACGTCCCCCCAGGGCATCAGAGCACATCTATAGGAACCGCAAGCACTGGCATTCCATCAACGTGCAGGTAGTATGTAATGCCAAGGGAATCATCACCTCAGTATATGCCAACTATCCTGGGTCCACCCACGACAGCTTCATTTACCGAATGTCCACCCTAAGCCGGGACCTAGAAGCTGGGCGGCATGGCGATACACGGCTACTTGGTGAGTATGAATGCCACTGCACATGCATGCATGTCAGATACTGAGCAAGGTCACAACCCCACCAATGATACCAATCACCACCTCCACAGGGGACAGTGCCTACCCTCTCAGCCCCCACATGATGACGCCAATTCGGAACCCCACCACGCCACCCCAGGTAAGATATAACACAGCCCACATTACAACCCGGGGCATAGTGGAGTGCACATTCGGAGTACTAAAGTCACGCTTTCGCTCCCTTGACCGTTCTGGCGGGCAGCTGTTGTACGCTCCCCCAGTAGTGTGCAGGATCATAGTGGCAGCATGTGTCCTGCACAACGTTGCAACACGCCGGGGCCTGGCCGTGGACATGGTGGTGGGCCCACATCCCCAACCACATGCACAGCCGCTGCGCATGGGAGGGGAAAGGGCACGGGGGGAGGCAGCCCGTACACAGCTAGTGGCTAATTACTTCACATAGAAATCACACCCCTGTGGAGTGCACACTGCCCTGGCACATTCCATCTGACAATCAATGATGACTCAACCTGACACTGATCCTGAATGTCTGGAGAATCAACCGTGAAAACCATATCAGCCTGAGATTATTCACCTGGAAGTGTTACAATGTGTGCATCCCTACCCACACAGACACCACCAATGCAGTTTTGTGAAGAAACACATTCAAGCAGCTAAAATGAATACCCACTTGCAAAATGCAACAAGAGGACAGTGCCATGTCAGCCAACCCATCCCCAGCACCGCCACACGACACACCGTGCCATGTCATGCTATTTGCAGGTAAACAAAGTAATCCCCACAACATGACACGTGTCACAATGTACAGTGTACCTAATTGAAACTTGCAACACCTGACATGCTCACAGTAATGCAGGACCAACAACAAACTTGAGCAGGTACTACCATTAACATGACATCACAAATGTAATAAATTAGTAGTCTCACCACCTGGAAATGCCTGCACTCCCACCACTTCCAACTGTGCAGTGTTGGCGCCATGTAGAGTTGTAGGTGCACTGCTGCCAACATGGACCCCATCTCCAAACTAGAGGGCCTTGTGTAGACATGAGGAAGGGACCTGCAAATTGGGAGGTAGACACAGATGATGAGTTACACATCAATGCAACATGCAGTGTACAACACAACAGCAATATGCACTAGGAATGTATACACAGTATTGACTAGACTACCCACACATGTAGTGGGAGTCCAATGTCACCATGTACGTCAATGTCACTTGGGCACACCCTTTGCAAGCCCATGGAAACGGGAAGCAGGAGGGGTGTGTGTGACTCAAACCCAAGCATCTGAACCAAATACAAGCCTGCATGTGCCCAGCCACAATGCAGCGTATGCCCACAGGAACCACGGAAGGCAACAAATTGTCCCAAAAAAATTGGGAAAAATAAAAATAAAAATAAAAATAAAAAAAAATAAAAAAAGGCCATTGATGGGCCCGGGGGGGTTGGGGAGGCCACCCAGGAGGTCCGAGGACAGGGTGCACACCAAAACCCACCTGTGTGGATCCTGGGAAAAAAAAACACCTCCATGGGCTCAGGGCCCACACGGCTACCCTATTGTGGGAGTATCACTGCTGTCGCTATTATCACCCTGTGCAGCTGCATCCGGAGGTGGTTGCACTATGGGAGGCAGCCCACGCAAGGCCCTAGTCTGCTCCTCCATGGCTGCAAGCATGCGGGTGTGGTAGGTCTCGTTCTGGAGGATGAGTGTGCGGAGGTCCCCATGCAACAACTCACGGGATGCCCGGACCTCCGCCCTCGTTGCCTGCATCTCAGCTGAGAGCGTACGGGTGAGACGCTCCAGCTGCTGTTCTGTCCTTTGGTGTGTTGAAGCCTCAAGCTCAACTAGAGTCGTCCTGAGGTGAAGGAGCTCCTGCCTCAGGGCTTCCCTGTGGCCCTGGGACTCTATGGAGATGGCCTCCTGCAGAGTCGCCAGTGCCGCCCGCCTGTCCCTGTTGGACGCCAACATGTCCTCCCTGTGTGACTGGCAGATGGAGTCGGTTGCCTGCTGTAGTCGCTCCATCAGCCTTTCAGGGGGGACAATGGAAGTGGCCACCCTATCCATGGCCTGAGCCATCATCTCGGATGATGCTGCCTGTTGGGTTGCCATACCGTAAATGGATTGCTCCCATGCGGTATTGCCAGGTGGCGTACGGCCACCAGTCGGCGGGCACCACACCTGTCTGGGGCAAGGCGAACTGCGCCTTGCTGTGCCGGCACTGCCTGAGGCTGCAGGACTGCATTCCCCCTCTGATCTGCTGGCCCAGGAACAGGATCAGATGTCGCGGAGTGTGACCCTGCATCCGTAACCACCAAAGGCGTAGCTGCCAACACTGACATCCCCATTGAGGGTTCTGACCCTGGTGCAGGTGGGTGGGACAGAACAGAATCCCTCCCTGGAACACTCACCTGCGACGGCACGTAGGTCTCATCATCCGAATCAACACCTGAGTACAGCTCGGGGGAGGTGCAGCCAGAGACACCCCTTGAGAGCACGACCTGCAGCACTTGTGGGTTCTCACCCACCACCACACCACGTCCCTCACTGGTGGTTGGTCGGCCCTCGGACCCCTCCTGGGTCTGCACCATCTCCACAACCCCAGCAGTATCAGGTGCGTCTTCCCCAGCAAAGACATAAAAACAAAGAAATGGAAACAGGCATTAGCACCATGGCACACAATGAGGGCTGAGAAGCAAGAGAACCAGTACTTGATTTACACATGTCCCACATGACTAAAACCCTCCCATGCATGCACCCTCACTGCATATGAAGGGCAGGCAAATGGCACACACTGATGACATCAAGATGGAAGATGAACACATTTTCTGCATGCTGCCTGGCAGTGGCATCACACATTGGCCTGTGATTGCCAGGTGAAACACACATGCCATCACACAGATGGCATGTACCATTGCTATTGAGTGAAGATGGAGAGGAGGGCAGCACCTATTCATTCAGTCCAGTTCCCGCATGTAATAGCTTTTCTAATTCAAACAGGTCAGATTTTTCACCTGGAGCTGCCAGTCCAAAATGGTCCAATTGCACAGGGACATGTGTGAACAAATGATATCCAGGTAACAAAGTCACTCCACTTTACCATAGCCATGTCAGACATGTGTATAGAGGACTGAGAAATGCCTAGTAAAAGTGGTGGAATGCAAACAATCTGCCAGAATGAACAGAGAAAAATAAGCAACAATGTTGTGGCAAGGTGACACTTCAAGGGCAACTGGCGTGCTGTTGGGCTAGATGTCTACTGTTGGCAGAAGGGATACTTCTATGGCCAAATGCAGCTGCGCAGGATGTATTGCATGAAGCACATGGCTGACCCATACGACTCAGGCGCACACACTCTCACCTGGCACACAAACAGAAGCCCTCACACACACAACATGCACATGGATGACACACACATGCATGTGCACTCACCGGACAATGCCTCGTAATCAGGCAGATCTCCCACGCCTTGGATCTGTTCCTCCGTGACGTAGGTCCCAGCGACTGACTCATGTGGAGTGAGTTCCATGTCTACTACTGGAGACCCACCTCCAGTCACTAGAGTTGCGGCATGACTTGAGGCCAGCTTACTCTTTGCCCTGCGCTTTAGGTCATTCCAGCGCTTATAGCAATCATTGGCTGTGCGCCTCACGATTCCAAGGGCACTTACGATGTCCGCAACGGTCTGCCAGTGTGCCTGGCGTTGTGCAGGTGTGGTCTTGGATCCTGCAACAATGACCATCTCGTTATCATGTCCGGACACATACTCGACAAGTGCATTCAGTTCGTCATCCGTGAAGCTGGGCTTCCTCGACGGGCCGGACTGTGTAGCCGTGTCTGGGGCATCAGCCTGTGCCGGACGAGCACTCTTCCTCTTCCGCTTGGAAGGTGGTGGTGATCCTGAGTGTCCTGCGCCGCTCTGGACACTAGGGGCAGGAGCCCTGGTGGACTCTGTATCAGGAGTGTGGGAATGCACACTCAGCATGGGAGTAGGTGCAGGCATTGGCTCAAGTGTAATGGTGTCAGGGGGAATGTCAGCAGGATGGACTAGGACCGACACTGTCCTGGCTGGGTGTGTGAGAGCTGGGGTGGATGGAGCCGCAGCTGCCCCTGCAGCCTCTCCGCCCTGCCTACTTGGGGCAGCAGATTACCTTGCTGCCCCAGATGCACGTGGCATGATGACATCAACGTGCACCAGCGCACGTGTCATAGGCCTGCTGACCTGGAAGTCAGCCATGGAGTCAGCCAGGTCTGGTGCCACAATGGGCTGGTCCAACAAGGGCTGAGCATGGATGGTGTCAGCCACATCAGCCTCAACGGGAGGGGGGAGGGGGTGGGGGGATTATGGGTGCCCTTGACTGGTCCTCCACACATGGGGGGACAGGCTCACCCTGCAAGTAACGACCACGTCCCCACCGGATCACCACCACTTGTGGCTCTTCCACCTTTGCCACCCTTACGGAATCCTCGCCTCCCAGCCATGGCACTGATGTTAATGTGCGTATGGGAGTGGCTGTAAAATATTGTCCTGGGCAATTGGGGGTCAAAGGGGTTGGGTACCAGATGATAATTGTACCCTAGTGCTCTTGCAAGGCTGATTGTAACCCCTGGGGAAAGATGACGGGTCACGCTATGCACAGGAGCCCCAAAAAAGGGAGATGACGTGCACGCAACCCCTCCTAGACCACGTGTGCAGAAAGAAAAACCTGCACTACGCTGTGGCACCCAGTAACACAAGAATGAACGTATGCGTGTCACACGCAGCCTAGAATGACCTCTGAAGGGGTAGGCTACACACGGGGCAAGCACAGATGTTAGATACGTGCGTGACTCACCGTCTGCCAGGTAAAAGAGCGTGAAAAAGGAGCGCGTTTGGTTGGCAACACCCCCGCCAAAAGAAGATTTGTACGCTGTCTGAGGAGACAGGACAACAGTAGAAGGGAACACTGTTTGAGGGAACAGGCCCAGGTAAACCAGTAAAAGAGAAAAAAGAGAAAAAGCTGTCAGAGGTAACAGGGAATACGAACTTGAAACGCCGTGAAGTAAATCGCGTGTGAAACGACAAGAAGTACAGAATTCACCCACTCGCTCTCCACGAAAAGCACGTACAAGGAAATGGTGTTCTATGCGTACCTTTTATACAGGCCCACACGTCCAGCGTCACTTACGTGGCGTGTACGCGCTAGGTCCATTTCCACCAATTACACGCTTTGTCACTTATGCGTGTAGGGCCATTTCCACCAATTACACGCTTTGTCACTTATGCGTGTAGGGCCATTTCCACCAATTACACGCTTCGTCACTTCTGCGTGTAGGGCCATTTCCACCAATCACACGCGATGACACTCTGACGTGCAGTCTTTCCACGTGTGCTCTGTCATCACGTGCTGTGTGGGAAACACCCGTGCGGGTCACGTCACAGACGCGCTTACGCGCTGAGGGCCTTTGGTCCAATAGAATCGCGTATGCGTGCTGACGCGCTTACGCGCTTAGGGCCTTTCCTCGGTTTTCACGCTGACGTGCAGGATTTTCACGTGCCAAATCACTCCGTACCAAGCTGGCCACGCGTAAGCACACGGAAGACCACGCTCCTGCCCAGAAGGCCGAACTACTGCCCCCCAGAGCCCCGAGCACGCTCCCACCTGCCATCTGCTGCTGCCTGACTGCCTGCTGCCCACGTGCACTGCCATTTGCTGCCTGCACATCAGCCAGGGGTGCTGTTGCTGTGACCACCCCTGCTGGAACCGAAGACTCCCGACTGGAATTCCATCGCTCCACAGCCCAGCCCCAGGACCCAGTTGCCCACCCACTCCTGCCTCTGGGGTTGTCATGTCGGGGCAAACACCATCTGTGACCACTGACAACCCCCGGCCAGAGAGGCAGAGGGGCACCAGCTTCAGTGCCACCGAAGTTGGTGTCCTGGTGGAGCAAGTCCTGGGGCAGTATGATGTCCTCTTCGGAAGTTCCCGCGCCGACAAGGAAGGACGGACTCGGATCTGGACTGACATCGTGACTGCCATCAACGCGGAGGGGGTGGCAGTCCGGGACTTACAACATGTCAGGAAGCGCTGGGAGGACTTCAGGTCCAGGACCCTGAACAAGGCCCGGCGCCTCTTGAAGGCAGCGGATGCCAAGGGGCGCCGGGGCCACTTGTCGGAAGAACAGATGGGGTCCTGGAACGCATATCCCCAGCGCTCCACGTCCAGGTCCTAGAGAAGCAGACCCGTCTGGAGTCGAGCGGTGAGTGTACATGCATCCTGATTGTGAGCAGTGCGTGTGGTGATTATTCGGTATTGTGCAGGTTGCACATCTGTTTGTATGTGGTCGAGTATGGGTGGGGGTGTACAGGGCCGTGGGGCTGACACATGCGAGGGCTGTAATGTGTGAGACATGGATGGTGCTTGTGTGTGTGGGCTTGCATGGCAAATGCAGTTGTGCGTGCACACATGTTTGGATGAATGTGTATGTAAGTAGACATGTCCGTGATGTCAGGCATGTATGTTGTTTTCGGCTGCATGTATGAGCACTGTGTACATGTGCATGTGTGTGTATTTGACAAGGGTGCAACAGTGATGCAACATGGATGCATGTGACAGCGGTATGTGGAAGCCTGATTGGCAGATGTGACATGGATGCCCGTCTGAACAGTGCGACACTTGGCAGAGGTGTAGACATGCATGCAAGTGTGGTGGTGTGTGTACATGTGTGGTGCACTTCCTGTGTTGCATGTGATGTCTGGCTCCCCTTTGGCTGCTCATGCTGTTGTATGTGTATGGATGGTAGTGGCAGTTGTGATATGGCTGTGGTATGGCTCATGTGTGCGAGTTGCAATGACATGTGTGTTGGGGATTGTGATGACATGTCTGAGGTTTGCCAATGCCACTCATGTGCAACTGTCATGCGTGTATGTGTCCATTGTACAGTGCCCTGATGCCTGTGTTTTGTTTCTCCCTGTCTGCAGCGTCAACTGATGAAGAGGGCGGAGAAGGTGCTGTGGAGCACAGCGGCGGGGATCCGACCGCCAGCCGGAGACGCAAGGCCCGGCTCCCCTCCCGTGTTGTCATCTCGTCGGGGAGTGAGGAGTCCGGTGCCGCGTCCCAGGCCGCAGCTGCCGGGGGGAGGTCCAAGAGGCGGAGGTTGCAGTTGGACTCCTCGGCAGCAGAAGGGGCAGCTGGGACCCCACAGGGCCCACCAGGGGAAGATGGCACGGAGTCATCCAGGTTGGTGGGGGGTTTGGTGGAGGAGGAGGCCGTGCAAGCACCAGAGACGGGGTCTGGAGGTGGGGATCCCACTGGTGCTAGTGCTGCAGTGCAGGACCAGGGACAGGAGGCAGCACAGGCGGCCGCGGAGGTGCCTGTGTGCAATCCTGTCCCCGATCCTGTCCCTGCATCATCTTGCACCAGCAGGGATGCCTACGTCCAGACCCGTTTTCAGGCAGGGGATGAGCTGACGTCAACTGGCCTTCCTCTGCCTGCGGACGTGGCCATCCAGGTCCGGGTTGAGCCTGTCCTGGCTGGTGTGGCGTTGCGTCAACGGGCCATGCGAGGTGACCTGCAGTCTTTTCATGGAGAGACTGCACGTCATCTCGAATGGCTCGTTGACCACGTCAGCCTGCTGGGACAGGTCACCCAGGCCGGATTCCGCTGTCTGATGGGGCTTGCTTCGACCCCCTCCTCAACTGGACCCCCTACGCACCAGTCGTCCTCTGTGCCATCTTCCCACCCATCAGTCACCTGGGTGCCCTGTGGAGCTGCCTCTGACGGTGCGGCCAGGCTGGTGGAGGAGGCATCCCTGCCACAGTCGGGAGTCGGAGGTCCAGCAGGGGTGGCCACATCAACAACTGCACCCCAGCCGGCGGAGGATGTGCAGGCAGCAGGAGGCAGTGCACGGGCAGAGGCAGAGCAGCAGCAGCAGCAACATGGTGGGAGACATGAAGGCTCGGGGCTTTCGACATCGGAGGGGCAGGCATCGGCCGGAGGGCAGGGGGACCCAGGACAGAGAGTGTCTTCCGTGTGGCAGCGGTTGGGCCACGCCATAGGTGCGGAGCGGCGGCGGGCGGAAGAGGCGCGGCTCACAATGGTCAGGGCGGAGAAGAGGGCCCTGAGGCGGGCCGAGTGCCTCGAGGCAATCCGCAGGGGGTTGGAGGAGGACACGGCGTCGTCCCTGCGGACCCTCGGGGCCATGGAACTGGACCGCCTCCGGGACATCGAACAGGAGTTCGATGATGCCCTGGCCCGGGACACCACGGAGTGAGCCGCTGGACTTGCCCGCCGCCTTTGTATATAGTTCTTTAGTTTTAGGTTTCCTTTCTTTCTTATTATGATTTGGAGTCGACGGACACTGCTCCACTTTTTGTATATAGTTGATTTTTAGGTAGGTTTTTTAGTAGGTTTCCTTTGTTCAGTTGGGCTCATGGACCCTTGGTAGTTTTGTACATAGTTCTTTATTGCATGGAGATTTTTTTACATTTGACTTTGGACAAAATTTTTTTGGATTCGGATTTCCAGTTTTGTGTTTTTATACGGACATGCAGCTTTTTTTTTCTCATTCACATTGTAGTTTGTTTTCTTTCTTTAGCATTCTTTATTTTTTTCAATACAATTTTGTTTCCATACTTCACTGTGTGGTATCATCTCATTGGTTTCATGCATGTCATGTTGGGTGTTTTCCCATTCAATTGCAACCATTGTGTGTGACGGACATGGGTTCATTAGCTTCATGAACATTGGGGGTGTAACATGTGATTTCCATTTCCATGTGGGTGAATGGGTTACTTGGTAGGGCTTTTTGGCTGTGGAGGCTGACCATTACGCACATGATTGGGGATTGTGAGGACCTGGTGGGGGCTGCCCATGGTGGCAGGGGGGTGGGGGTGGTGGGAGACATGAGTTGGGGCCTGGTGGAGGCTGCCCCTGCACTGCTGGGGGGTGGGGGTGGTGGGAGACATGAGTGGGGGCCTGGTGGAGGGTGACCCTGGATGCTGGGGGGTGGGGGTGGTGGTAGACATGAGTGGGGGCCTGGTGGAGGGTGACCCTGGATGCTGGGGGGTGGGGGTGGTGGGAGACATGAGTGGGGGCCTGGTGGAGGGTGACCCTGGATGCTGGGGGGTGGGGGTGGTGGGAGACATGAGTGGGGGCCTGGTGGAGGGTGGCCATGGTGGCAGGGGGGTGGGGGTGGTGGGAGACATGAGTGGGTGCCTGGTGGAGGCTGCCCCTGCACTGCTGGGGGGTGGGGGTGGTGGGAGACATGAGTGGGTGCCTGGTGGAGGGTGACCCTGAATGCTGGAGGGTGGGGGTGCAGGGGGACATGAGTGGGGGCCTGGTGGAGGGTGGCCATGGTGGCAGGGGGGTGGGGGCGGTGGGAGACATGAGTGGGGGCCTGGTGGAGGGTGACCCTGCACTGCTGGGGGGTGGGGGTGGTGGGAGACATGAGTGGGGGCCTGGTGGAGGCTGCCCCTGCACTGCTGGGGGGTGGGGGTGGTGGGAGACATGAGTGGGTGCCTGGTGGAGGCTGCCCCTGCACTGCTGGGGGTGGGGGTGGTGGGAGACATGAGTGGGGGCCTGGTGGAGGCTGCCCCTGCACTGCTGGGGGGTGGGGGTGGTGGGAGACATGAGTGGGGGCCTGGTGGAGGCTGCCCCTGCACTGCTGGGGGGTGGGGGTGGTGGGAGACATGGGTGGGGGCCTGCTGGCAGGTGCCCCACAGTGCTTGGGGGTGGGGGTGGTGGGAGACATGAGTGGGGGCCTGGTGGAGGGTGACCCTGGATGCTGGGGGGTGGGGGTGGTGGGAGACATGAGTGGGGGCCTGGTGGAGGGTGACCCTGGATGCTGGGGGGTGGGGGTGGTGGTAGACATGAGTGGGGGCCTGGTGGAGGGTGACCCTGGATGCTGGGGGGTGGAGGTGGTGGGAGACATGAGTGGGGGCCTGGTGGAGGGTGACCCTGGATGCTGGGGGGTGGGGGTGGTGGGAGACATGAGTGGGGGCCTGGTGGAGGGTGGCCATGGTGGCAGGGGGGTGGGGGTGGTGGGAGACATGAGTGGGTGCCTGGTGGAGGCTGCCCCTGCACTGCTGGGGGGTGGGGGTGGTGGGAGACATGAGTGGGTGCCTGGTGGAGGGTGACCCTGGATGCTGGGGGGTGGGGGTGCAGGGGGACATGAGTGGGGGCCTGGTGGAGGGTGGCCATGGTGGCAGGGGGGTGGGGGTGGTGGGAGACATGAGTGGGGGCCTGGTGGAGGGTGACCCTGCACTGCTGGGGGGTGGGGGTGGTGGGAGACATGAGCGGGGGCCTGGTGGAGGCTGCCCCTGCACTGCTGGGGGGTGGGGGTGGTGGGAGACATGAGTGGCTGCCTGGTGGAGGCTGCCGCTGCACTGCTGGGGGGTGGGGGTGGTGGGAGACATGAGTGGGGGCCTGGTGGAGGCTGCCCCTGCACTGCTGGGGGGTGGTGGGAGACATGAGTGGGGGCCTGGTGGAGGCTGCCCCTGCACTGCTGGGGGGTGGGGGTGGTGGGAGACATGGGTGGGGGCCTGCTGGCAGGTGCCCCACAGTGCTGGGGGGTGGGGGTGGTGGGAGACATGAGTGGGGGCCTGGTGGAGGCTGCCCCTGCACTGCTGGGGGGTGGGGGTGGTGGGAGACATGGGTGGGGGCCTGGTGGGGGCTGCCCCTGGTGGCTGAGGGGTGGGGGTGGTGGGAGACATGAGTTGGGGCCTGGTGGAGGCTGCCCCTGCACTGTTGGGGGGTGGGGGTGGTGGGAGACATGAGTGGGGGCCTGGTGGAGGCTGCCCCTGCACTGCTGGGGGGTGGGGGTGGTGGGAGACATGAGTGGGGGCCTGGTGGAGGGTGACCCTGGATGCTGGGGGGTGGGGGTGGTGGGAGACATGAGTGGGGGCCTGGTGGAGGGTGACCCTGGATGCTGGGGGGTGGGGGTGGTGGGAGACATGAGTGGGGGCCTGGTGGAGGCTGCCCCTGCACTGCTGGGGGGTGGGGGTGGTGGGAGACATGGGTGGGGGCCTGCTGGCAGGTGCCCCACAGTGCTGGGGGGTGGGGGTGGTGGGAGACATGAGTGGGGGCCTGGTGGAGGCTGCCCCTGTCTGCTGGGGGGTGGGGGTGGTGGGAGACATGGGTGGGGGCCTGGTGGGGGCTGCCCCTGGTGGCTGGGGGGTGGGGGTGGTGGGAGACATGAGTTGGGGCCTGGTGGAGGCTGCCCCTGCACTGCTGGGGGGTGGGGGTGGTGGGAGACATGAGTGGGTGCCTGGTGGAGGGTGACCCTGGATGCTGGGGGGTGGGGGTGCAGGGGGACATGAGTGGGGGCCTGGTGGAGGCTGCCCCTGCACTGCTGGGGGGTGGGGGTGGTGGGAGACATGGGTGGGGGCCTGCTGGCAGGTGCCCCACAGTGCTGGGGGGTGGGGGTGGTGGGAGACATGAGTGGGGGCCTGGTGGAGGCTGCCCCTGCACTGCTGGGGGGTGGGGGTGGTGGGAGACATGGGTGGGGGCCTGGTGGGGGCTGCCCCTGGTGGCTGGGGGGTGGGGGTGGTGGGAGACATGAGTTGGGGCCTGGTGGAGGCTGCCCCTGCACTGCTGGGGGGTGGGGGTGGTGGGAGACATGAGTGGGTGCCTGGTGGAGGGTGACCCTGGATGCTGGGGGGTGGGGGTGCAGGGGGACATGAGTGGGGGCCTGGTGGAGGGTGGCCATGGTGGCAGGGGGGTGGGGGTGGTGGGAGACATGAGTGGGGGCCTGGTGGAGGGTGACCCTGCACTGCTGGGGGGTGGGGGTGGTGGGAGACATGAGTGGGGGCCTGGTGGAGGCTGCCCCTGCACTGCTGGGGGGTGGGGGTGGTGGGAGACATGAGTGGGTGCCTGGTGGAGGCTGCCCCTGCACTGCTGGGGGGTGGGGGTGGTGGGAGACATGAGTGGGGGCCTGGTGGAGGCTGCCCCTGCACTGCTGGGGGTGGGGGTGGTGGGAGACATGAGTGGGGGCCTGGTGGAGGCTGCCCCTGCACTGCTGGGGGGTGGGGGTGGTGGGAGACATGGGTGGGGGCCTGCTGGCAGGTGCCCCACAGTGCTGGGGGGTGGGGGTGGTGGGAGACATGAGTGGGGGCCTGGTGGAGGCTGCCCCTGCACTGCTGGGGGGTGGGGGTGGTGGGAGACATGGGTGGGGGCCTGGTGGGGGCTGCCTCTGGTGGCTGGGGGGTGGGGGTGGTGGTAGACATGAGTGGGGGCCTGGTGGAGGGTGACCCTGGATGCTGGGGGGTGGGGGTGGTGGGAGACATGAGTGGGGGCCTGGTGGAGGGTGACCCTGGATGCTGGGGGGTGGGGGTGGTGGGAGACATGAGTGGGGGCCTGGTGGAGGGTGGCCATGGTGGCAGGGGGGTGGGGGTGGTGGGAGACATGAGTGGGTGCCTGGTGGAAGCTGCCCCTGCACTGCTGGGGGTGGTGGGAGACATGAGTGGGTGCCTGGTGGAGGGTGACCCTGGATGCTGGGGGTTGGGGGTGCAGGGGGACATGAGTGGGGGCCTGGTGGAGGGTGGCCATGGTGGCAGGGGGGTGGGGGTGGTGGGAGACATGAGTGGGGGCCTGGTGGAGGGTGACCCTGCACTGCTGGGGGGTGGGGGTGGTGGGAGACATGAGTGGGGGCCTGGTGGAGGCTGCCCCTGCACTGCTGGGGGGTGGGGGTGGTGGGAGACATGAGTGGGTGCCTGGTGGAGGCTGCCCCTGCACTGCTGGGGGGTGGGGGTGGTGGGAGACATGAGTGGGTGCCTGGTGGAGGGTGACCCTGGATGCTGGGGGGTGGGGGTGCAGGGGGACATGAGTGGGGGCCTGGTGGAGGGTGGCCATGGTGGCAGGGGGGTGGGGGTGGTGGGAGACATGAGTGGGGGCCTGGTGGAGGGTGACCCTGCACTGCTGGGGGGTGGGGTGGTGGGAGACATGAGTGGGGGCCTGGTGGAGGCTGCCCCTGCACTGCTGGGGGGTGGGGGTGGTGGAAGACATGAGTGGGTGCCTGGTGGAGGCTGCCCCTGCACTGCTGGGGGGTGGGGGTGGTGGGAGACATGAGTGGGGGCCTGGTGGAGGCTGCCCATGCACTGCTGGGGGTGGGGGTGGTGGGAGACATGAGTGGGGGCCTGGTGGAGGCTGCCCCTGCACTGCTGGGGGGTGGGGGTGGTGG